>NC_052057.2:123373490-123987292 GCF_903992535.2 Arvicola amphibius | reverse complement strand
AATTGTTAAAAATATCTGACATATGCAACTTAAGGTAAGAATGTCTTAGTGTGTCTTACAGTTTACTGAAGACACCCACTGTGAAGACACAGTGAGTCAGTCCGTGGTCTGCTCCCATTTTTAGGATTAGAAGCAGAGAAAGGTCTGTAATTTTACTGAACTTTACCCAATGGGCTTAGACTCTATGACCCAAAGTGTCAAGAGCCACCTTTTTGGGATGAATTCTGCCATGATCCAGCCACAGCAGGGTAGGGGGCATGTGGAGTACAAATATTAGGTGGGAGAAACAGAAATAAGGAAGAAACACAGAGACATAGGATAGATAATACAGGGAGGGCAACTCAGTGGATTCTGGATACTGAATTCACCCACATTTACTTGTGGGGGAGAAGGCAAAAGATTGCTTTAACATGACAGAAAGGACAACCAGAACTATTACTTGCTTCAGTACTTGAGACATCAAGAAATTATTTCTCAAGTAAAGCATTTGATGTTTTGAGCAGGAATGTGTAGTGAACACATCCCAGACCAAGTATCCCACAGGCAGCCATTCCGTATGTCAAACCTCTCATTTTAGAAGAAAGAACAGAAATGGGCTTGAACTCTCTGACCTTTGGTCAGGGTGGACCAGTTTCACCCCTATGGGCAATCTTAATGTTCAAAACACTAAGTAACCACACCCTATGTCAGGGTGTGTAGTCACATTTGTTGGCAACAACTTTAAAAGACCAAAAATAAGCTTAAACTCTCTGACCTCCAGTCAGGGTAGAACAGGCACACATCTGTGTGTGTCCCCACACCAAAGGTTCTACAATCTCCCAAACCGTGCCACCAACTGTATTCAAACCCAAGAGTCTGCGAGGGATATTCCATATTGAACATAACATGACATAACAAATATATATATATATATTAAAATCTAGATAATTATTAAATATAATGATGTAACTGAGTACATCAGTTGGGAAATTCCTTGTTTAGAGAATAAAAGTCAAAGTTCTTAGACAATCAAACTGTTTAGGGAGTAGATTAAAAGAAATTAACATTTTGAAGTAGCTTCTATATACTGCACTTATCTTTTTTTAAGCTGGTGATTAAATCAGAGCTATTGCTTTATTTCACCCTTGTCATAGCCTGACTGTATTAACTCTAAACCCTTCTCTCCTCCTCTTCTTCTTTTTCTTCTTCTTCTTCTTCTTCTTCTTCTTCTTCTTCTTCTTCTTCTTCTTCTTCTTCTTCTTCCTCCTCCTCCTTCTCTCTCTCTCTCTCTCTCTCTCTCTCTCTCTCATCTCCTCTCTCTCTCTCTCTCCTCTCTCCTCTCTCTCTCTCTCTCCCTTCCTCCCTCCCTCTCATCTGTGTGTCTGTGTACATGTGTATGTACCCACATGCATGACACTGAAGATGATACCCAGGGACTTCCTCATGCCATGCAAGTTTTCTAATATTTTCTGGATTAGGAAATTGAGTTGAGAAAGATCAGCAGGCCTCCTTAAGCTCAGCACTAGCAGAGCTGTAAAATGGGAAGGGTCCAATGGCTGCAGCAGTACCCTGAACAACAGGTGTGTCTTAAGGTACCTCCTTAACATAACTTCTAAGAGAGAAGAGATGTTTCTTTTTTTTTGTTCATTGTCTTAGAATCTCCCTGGGTAACTCAAGTTGGTTCCAAACTCTTGATTTTACCACCTCTGCCTCCAGAGTGCTAGGATTACAGACATATACTACCACACTAAACTTTTAATTTTAAATATTAGCAGCAGGTCCAAAAAGAAAGCTTCACAAAATAAAATAATTTTCCAAAATATCTGACAATCAATGAATAAAAGGTATCTTAGAGTTTCTATTGCTGTGAAGAGACACCATGACCATGGCAACTCTTATAAAGGAAAACATGTAATTAGGGTTGGCTTACAGTTTCAGAGGATTAGTCCATTATTATCATAGTGGGACATGGGCCAGCAGACATGGTGTTGGAGAAGGAACTGAGAGCTCTACATCTTGATCTGTAATCAGAAGAAGACTGCATATCACACTGGGCATATTTTAAGCATATGAGACCCTCCCCCCATGATACCCTACCTCCAACAAGGCTATACCTCTTAATAGTGTCACTTGCTATGGGCCAAGCATTCAAACACATGAGTCTATGGGGGCCATACCTATTTAAATCACCACAGAAGGTAATAGTGAAGATACTGCCTCAGTCAGTAGCCACCTGGTTTTGGATCATTCCCTTCATGGGGATAGTTTCAACCTCAAAAGAAGCATTTTACAATATGACAAACATACATTCAGGTATACATAGTTACTTACAACTTTATGAAGTGTTCTACCATTTGTTAAAATGGCCTAATGATTTTTTTCTATTGCTGTTTATAAACTATTACATTCATTCAGTAAATAGGGATAACACAGTCTGCAAAACATCATATTTATTCATTTAATAAAGAAAAGATGTCCAGTTATGCTAGCACAATTTATTAAATATGCTTTTTTCTCATTTGATATATTTTCTTGCTTCTTTGTCAAAAATCAGGTGTTTGAAGGTGTGTGGATTAAAATCCAGGTCTTCTGTTTGGTTCCATTGGCCCTCCTGTCTGTTCTTATGCCAATACCAGGCTGTTTTCAGTACTGTAGCTCTGTAGTAGAGTTTGAAGTCAGGGATTATGATGCTTCCAGAAGTTCTTTTATTGTACACGATTGTTTTGGCTGTCCTGAGTTTTTTGCTTTTCCATATAAAGTTGAGTATTGTTCTTTCAAGGTCTGTGAAGAATTTTGCTGGGCATTGCATTGAATCTGTAGATTGCTTTTGGTAACACTGCCATTTTTTACTATGTTAATTCTGCCTACCTAAGAGTATGGAAGATCTTTCCACTTTCTGGTGTCTTCTTCAATTTCTTTTTTCAAAAATTTAAAGTTCTTGTCATACAAGTCTTCCACTTGTTTGGTTAGAGTTACTCTGAGATATTTTATGCTATTTGTCTCTATTGTGAAAGGTGTTGTTTCTCTGATTTCTTTCCCAGCCCTTTTATCATCTGTGTACAGGAGGGCTACTGATTTTTTTGAGTTAATCTTGTATCCTGCTATATTACTGAGAGTGTTTATGAGTTGTAGAAGTTCCTTGGTAGAACTTTTGGGATTGCTTATGTAAACTATCATATCATCAGCAAACAGTGAGAGTTTGACTTGTTCTTATCAGCATGTAGAACAATGAAAATAGACCCATATTTATCACCATGCACAAAACTCAAGTCCAAATGAATCAAAGACCTCAACATAAAGCCAGCCACACTGAACCTTATAGAAGAGAAAGTGGGATGTACACTTGAACTCATTGGCACAGGAGACAACTTCCTAATTATAACCCCAGCAGCACAGACACTGAGAGAAACAATTAATAAATGGGACCTCCTGAAACTGAAAAACTTCTGTAAAGCAAATGACATGGTCAACAAGACAAAACGACAGCCTACAGAATGGGAAAGATCTTCACTAACCCAACATCAGACAGAGTGATCTTCAAAATATACAAAGAACTCATGAAATTGGTCATCAAAAGGACAAATAATCCAATAAAAAATTGAGTACAGACCTAAACAGAGAACTCTCAACAGAGGATGAATGGCTGAAAGACACTTAAGGAAATGTTCAACATCTTTAGTCATCAGAGAAATGCAAATCAAAAAAAAAAAAAAAACCCTGAGATTCCTTCTTACACCTGTAAGAATGGCCAAGTTCAAAAACACTGATGACAACTTATGCTGGAGAGGTTGTGGGGTAAAGGGAACACTTCTGCATTGTTGGTAGGAATGCAAACTGGTACAGCCCTTTTGGATGTCAGTGTGGTGATTTCTCAGAAAATTAGGAAACAACCTTCCTCAAGACCCAGTAATACCAATTTGGGCATATATCCAAAGGATGCTCAATTGTGTCACAAGGACATGTGCTCAACTATGTTCATAGCAGCATTGTTTGTCATAGCCAGAACCTGGAAATAACCTAAATGCCCCTCAACCGAAGAATGGATAAGGAAAATGTGGTACATTTGCACAATGGAGTACTACACAGCAGAAATAAATAACAACATCTTGAATTTTGCAGAAAAATGGATGGTACTAGAAAACATTATTTTGAGTGAGGTAACCCAGACACAGAAAGACAATTATTACTTGTACTCACTAATAGGTGGTTTTAAAACATAAAGCAAAGAAAACCAGCCTATAAACCATGATCCCAGAGAACTTAGACAACAATGAGGACAATAAGAGAGACTTTCATAGATCTAACCTACATGGGAAGTAGAAAAAGACAAGATCTCCTGAATAAATTGGGAGCATGGGGACCTTGGGGGAGGGTTGAAGTGGGAAGGGGAGAGGCAGGGAGGGGAGCAGAGAAAAATGTAGAGCTCAATAAAAATCAATAAAAGAAAAGAAAAGATCACACTATCTCTATTAATAAAATGGTTGTGTGATCTCCCCACATGCGCTTGAGAGCCGCACTCTTATTCCTTAGTGACTTGATAGGTCAGTGTCCTGATTTTTATTACAAAGAAAATAATACCTTAAATAATTCTATTAAAGCCTTTCAGTTTCTACAGTAAAGACACTTGTTTTTCTAGATGTACTTAATAGCACAGCCTACTGCTAGCACACTTCATGAGCATTTAGAGAAATGCAAGAAAAAACAAATAGCAAACCATTTTGAAAATTATACAACCCTGAGCACTGTGCAAATGTCTGGATATGGATCATATTTGTGTTGGTGAAGGAAAAGGGTCACTTATTGCATTTTCCAAGACTGGCATTCCAAGATTCCTCCAGGGTCTAGAGCAAAATAGGTATTTCACTGCAACTTCCCATTGGCAAAAAAAAGTTTAAAAGTTATTTAGCTTAAAAGAAACATATGTCACCTAGAAAAATTTCATGCTTTTGAAAGAAATGCCATCATTTGTGTAGCTTCTGTTGGCAAATAATCTTTGGTGGTGAAAATACAGACTGCAAATTTACATAAAAATATGCACCACCAAAATGACAAACAAGGCATGAAATGAAGTTTAATTGCTTAAAACTAAGTTAAAGAGGTAATTTATTCAATAACGAGCAACTTTGACACAAAATCTACTCAAGACAGTGAAGAAGAATCCAACGCCCTATATCTCAGTCTCTCAAGAACTCATCACCACTCCTCCAGCTATGAAAGGCATCCGTTTATAGCTCAGAGTGGCTCCCTGTTAACCTTCTTTGAGATAACATGTGCTTATTTCTTCAGCTTCAATTCTTCTGCTCTCCTACAATCTTTAAGTGGTGTATTAAAATTTATATTTATGATGCAACTATTTTATATAAATTTAGTTTGTTTTCAATTACATAAAAATAATAATATTTTTATAATTTATATAAAAATTAATATACATATCAGTGGGGTTGCTATTTGTTGAATATATTTATCTCCTTATGATGCATTAATCTTCATTGTCAAGTTGACAGGCTTTGGAGTCAACTAAAAGACATAGGAAATTGTATTTGAGGGAGTTTCCAGAGATGCTTAAGTGAGGAGGGAAGACCTACTCTTCACAGGGTACTATTGTTCTATGAGTAGATCCCAGACTGAATAAAAAACAGTGGGAGGAAGAAGCCAACTGAGTACCAGCATCTGTCTGCTTCCTAACTGGAGATGTAGTGTAATCAAAAGCTTCACCCTCCTATACCCATAGCTTCTTGACCACAAGGATGATTGCTTGTTATTATTTCATGTGTACAAGTGTTTTGCTTACATATACATCTGAGAACCATATGCATGCCTGAGCACACAGAGGTCATTGAAGCCTCTTAAACTGGAGTTATGTAGACCCCAAGTGACTACTGGGAATTGAATCCTGCTCCTCTGTAAAAACAACAAATGCTCTCAACTGCTGAGCTCTCAGCACACCACAGGGAAGAAAGCAGTTACATCATGGCTTGTTCCATCTTGGTGGATCAGGAAGCAAAGAGATTAGACCAGAACCAGAGATCCACTCCTTCTTCTATTAAACAGGCCACAGTACCGGTCAATCAAAACACCACCACCAGCTGGGGGTCCAGCAGTCAGACAGGTTAGCCTTATAGGGAACAATCAAAATACAGCAGGTGCTATGCCAGAAGTATTAGCAAAGTGTATTCAAATTCAGTTCAGTGGGCTTAAATATTGTTTTCTCAGAAAAATCGAGGCTTTACAGAGTATATGATAATGATTGCATTGATCAACAGCAAATTATAGCTTTTAAATGACTTTTTAGTCAATTAACTATGGCTCTGAATCCCAATTTACTTACATGATTCTAGAGAGTGAGGTGGGATCAACAGTAACAAAAGTATGGCCATGGCCTTTCGAAGAAGAATAGACAATAAAATGAAGCTGGAATTGAAGTCAGTTCTCTGCAATACAAATCATTGACATTTAAAGAATGAATAATGTAGTGGTGATGCTTGATTCTTTGAGTAAAACGTCTACTAGTTTCAAAACAACCTCCATATAAGTCCCTTTGGACTTCAGCTTCTACATCTGTAGTTAAAGGATACTAAAACTGAGCTACAGAGGCTTCCCATCCCACCCTATATCTATGTCAGCTGTCACTAGTCTCTTCTTTTCCTCAAGTTGTACAAAGCTTTAGCATTCTCAGATTTCTCAAACTATTTACTAAAGATTAAAATTGGCCAATGTAAAGACATCTGTATTATTGGGAGTTCTATATAGGAACAGAACTAATAGAATGGGTGTGTATTTTAATGGGTACTTTACTAGAAGGACTTACAACCCATAGGTCTGGATAGGTCGCTGCATAATGGATAGGTTGGCAACCCTGTCGCTGCTTAGACCAAGAAGCTGGATGGTATCGCAGTCCCAGTGTGGTGGTGAAGGTCTAAAAGATTCCTGGAGAGTCCCCTGGTCCTGAGTTGACAGGATGACAGCAGTGGTGGTCAACAGCAGCAACAGAGTAGACACACATCACCAGCGTAAAGTGAAGGCTGCCAAACAAAGGACACTTTTCTTCTGACCTCTGTGTATCTGGGTCTCCACCAGAAGGTGAAACTTAGGGTAGGGAAGACCTTCTCCCATTGAAAAACTTGGAAATCATCAGTTAAGAGGATTGCCTCTCAATTGATTCCAGATCCTACTAAATTAATGGATCTGGTCTAGGGTTTTTTGTTTGTTTGTTTGCTTGCTTGTTTTTAGCTGTGTGAAATAATACCATCTCTTGGGTAATTTGAAATTCTTATGGTGCTACAATATCAATATATACACTGACTTTTTCATTTTCTTTAGAGATCAGCACTGTAGTCTAATTATATATACACCCATGTAAAAATCTAAAAGATAATCAATATGTCTTCATCTTAAAGTTACCACAAATACCTCTCAAAGTTTAACTTGACTTGGGGGTTCTTTACATTTCAGATCTGAAAATTCATCTCCAGACCACTGAGTATGGCAACTTCCTGGCTAATGAAACAAACCCTCTCACTGTTTCCAAAATTGACACGGAGATGAGGAAAAAGCTCTGCAGAGAGTTTGACTATTTCTGGAATAATTCATTGGAGCCCCTGAGCACATTTTTCACCTACATGACGTAAGTGAAACTCTGCTAAACCCCAATATGATGGATGATGACCCCTAATGCTTATAAGTGGAAGAACAGGCCTGAGTGTCTGTGTTAGACCTCATTGCCTGTAGTGTGAAGCGGCGGGGCTGCGTCCTGCCACCCGGCCGCAGGCTAACTTTACACCCGAAATAATTACACAGAAACTGTATTCTTTTAAAACACTGCCTGGCCCATTATCTGTAGCCTCTTATTGGTTAATTCTCACATCTTCCTTTAACCCATATTTAGTAATCTGTGTAGCACCACGAGGTGTGGCTTACCAGGAGAGATCTTAACCTGTGTCCATCTCGGAGAGGAGAAGCATGGAGACTCACTATGGCGACTGCCTGAAGAGTCTCCCCCACTCTACTTCCTTGTTCCCACAATTCTGTTCTGTCTACTCCACCTACCTAATTTTCTGTCTCTTAAAGGGCCAAGTCAGTTTTCTTTATTAATTAACCAGTGAAAGAAACATAGACAGATAACTCTCCTCCATCAATTGCCTGCAATTTTGAATGCATACAGATTTTAGTGACTGGTCAATTCACAACCTGCTTTTGTAATAGAGAAGATTTTAAGGATATAAAGCTGATGTGGAGGTGGTGATAACCTCCATCTACAAGTGTTTTTGTTTTAATGAATACTGAGTGGAGCTAATCCTTAAAGTGTTAGTACTGAGGTAAATCTTATGTGACTATTTTATATCATTTTCAGGGTGGGAGAATGTTGTAGGAGGTCGCTTCTTTGTTCCAAGATGCTCAGTCCCAAAATAATCACACAGAAACCATATTGTTTGCAATGCTGTTTGGCCAATAGCTTAAATGTATTTCTGGCTAGCTCATATCCTAAACTAACCATCTCCATTAATCTGTGTAGCGCCACAAGGCTGTGGCTTACTGGGTAAAGTTCAGGTATCTGTCTCCGGCAGGGATGCATGGCTTCTCCTTTTACTCCACCTTTTTTCCCCCAGCTTTCAGTTTAGTTTTCTCAGCCTAGCTCTATTCTGTTTAGCCACTGCCCAAAACAGCTTTTTTATTCATTACCCAATAATAGCAACACATATACAGAAGGACCTTCCATACCAGGAGAAGACTCAAAAATTGTTTTAAAGGTCATGTTTACTTTTTCTGGTCCCTTTCTCACAGTACAAGTGCCTCCTGTCATAGTTGCACATTTTATTCTTTTCCCTTTTCAGAGGTTTCAACCTTTCATTCTAAGGCAAATTCTAATGCTAACAAAGTAATAAATGACAAACTATACCAGTGCTCACCTGAGACATTTGAAATAGCTTTGTACCACTCTAGCCTTCCCAACTAAAAACATTTACAACAGATATGCTGTGTATTACATAGATCAAATTTAATTATAAGCAACAAAGTTATAACTAATACACCCAAGTTCTACCAAACACTTAGCACTCAAACATGCAATGAATTCACAGCAAGATGTTAACAATGATGTAAATGCTGGATTGTATGGGTCTAAAAGTAGATAAATGAGATAAAAGAACAGGACTTGGTATAGAACAATGTGTTCAGCAGTAGACAGAAATCAGGAAAGTGTCTATGAATCAATGTGGGGATTAGAGTGCATGTAAGAAGGGCCTGGGAGAAAAGTACAGAGTGTAGAGATAGGTTCTGAGGAGCAGGAGAAAGGGTTAGGACAAATAGGCAAATGGCAGAGGGGTCTTCTAAAGGAGCAGTTTCAGCCTCTGCCTTTAAGACTGCCTAGTAGTATGACAATAAAGGTGCTTTTGTGTTCCCATCTCTCTTCTATTTCTTCATCATCTATTCTTACAGTATGTAAATATCATCAGCTCTGACCTTGAGTCTAGTGAATAGAGAAAGGGACTCTGCTGAGCTGAATGAAGCTGGATGGATGCTGGCTGCTGTGCCTCACTTTAGAATGAGAGGAAAATGTCAGTTAGAAAATCTTCTCACACTATTTCAGATATGTATTTCAATCTAAAAACTGGCAACTAGAAAATATTCCATAGAAATAGAACCACATACCATAGGTAATATGGGTCAAATCAATGTGAATGTTCTGTCATTAGTACTGGACAAGACTAGAAAAAGAGGCTCGACTGTTTGAGATTTCCTACTATTTCATGCTCTTGGAAGATCAACTTACTTCATGGTTAATAAATATCGCCAAGAAAAATATGGCTGAGTTTGTTGCTTAGTAGGAGTGCACTTGCTAGCACAGAAAAGGCCCTAGGCTCTATAATGCATGTTGCATAAAAGGAGGAAAAAAACAGAAGTGAGGGAGGAAGGGAGGGATAAAATTAAAGAGAGAAGGCATGCGGAGAAGGAAAAATCAAGGGGCATGATTATAACTTAACAGGAGTTCAGAAAAGCATAAAAATTGCCCTATTCCACATATCCCCTTGATCCCTACCCAGTTCCTCTCCCCAGTGGAACCACTTCTTAATTTCTTATGTATTTTTTATAAAATCACTTACATGTATATGTGTCTAATAATGCATGCCCTAGCCAACACTGAATATTTCAAATGTATATAGACATCATATTTCTTTCTGCCCCCTTTCTCTCTCTCTTAATATTTCTTACTGATATCCCTGTGAACATTTTCCTCCTTAAATAATCATATAATTCTGTGTAATAAATATGCAATGACTCCATTTACCAGTCATCTCTCAACATCTATCTAAACTATTTTTATTTCTAGACTAAATTATTTACCTATTTTTATTAGGGTTTTCAGAACTTTTTAATTGATGTGCATACTTTGCAAATTAATGTAGTAGTCTTTTTTAGAAATAATGTGTCAAAAAACTTTTTTTGGTTTGATGTGATTTAATATTATAATACTTACCATTGGTATTGTATGCCTTTGGTGTTGAAGACCAAACTCAGGACCTCACACATACTAGGTAAAGTGCTCTCCCACTGACTATGCCTCAGATACAGTAATCTTTATTTTTTTATATTTCTTTATGGACATGTGTGTTTAGGACATTTTATGAATTTATTTATTTGTTTGTTTGGTTAGTTGGTTAGTTGGTTGGTTGGTTGGCTGGTTGGTTGGTTGGTTGGTTGGTTGGTTGGTTGGTTGGTTGGTTTTTTTTGAGACAGTGTTTTATGTAGCCGTGTCTGGTCTAGAACTTAGAATGTAGCCAAACCAACCCTTGAATTCCTAATCCTCCTGCCTTCACTTTTCAATTCCTTGGGTTACAGGGATTTGCCGCCATGCATTGCCTAGTTTTTTGTTTTGTCTGTTTTCTTGAGACTGTCTCACTGTAGAGTTCAACCTGACCTTGAATTTGTGTTCTCCCTTCCTATGCCTCCTTTTTTTAAGACTAGTATAACATCTTTATTGTTTTAACATATGAGCACTCCATAAACGCTACCTCCCTTCAGCTCCTTCCCCGTGCTCAATCTGGTCCCAAATGACCTTACTTTGCCCGCAGGCTTCTGGAGTGTTTATTCCTGGGCCATTTGCAACAGCCCCGTCTTGTCTTCACTCTGTTCTCTTGGCTCCACTAGAAGCTCCTTGGGCACTGACTTACCGCGTGGGACGACATCAGTTTTCTCTAGTCCAGCCTCTTAATGGTAGGATGGCAGGCATCAGCACTGCGTTCACATCTAGCTCTGTTGGACTCTTTCAGAAAACTGAAAAGAAAGGAAAAATCTGTTCTGGAGATTCCAAGCATATGCTTCCACCACTTTACTTTCCATTTTCACACACAATCCCACTAACAGCCAGGCTTATCTAAGCTGTCTGACTGATCCAGAATTTACAGTCCTCTTGACTCAACCTTCCAAGTATCTGGGATTGATCTGGGAATGTGCACCTAGGTCTTATGCCTTTTGAACTTTTGGGAATTGAACCAGGGCCACAAGCATGTTAAGCAAGCACTCTCCCACTGAGCTCCCTCCCCACCCTTAATATTTTGAGACTAGGTCAAACCATGTAGCTACCTGACCCTACAACCCAAGATGGCTCTGGTCTCTTGATTCGCCTGCCTCAACTTCCTGAGTGCCAGCACTGCAGATGTGTACCACTACATCTGGCTCTGTGTTTTATCTCATAATATCATATTGTGGTGTGACTTTTCATCTCTGGCAGAAGCCTGCTGCTTTCTGCAGAGCTTAGAGATTTATTTCAATAACCAACTGTGTACAAATGTGGGAACAGTGTCTCTTATACTCCCTCCAAAATGTTCTGTGAAGTCAAGTGCCTATGTAGCCCCAATGAACTTCCAACAATCAGAATTCTATTTTTCCCTAGTAGAAAATATCCTGAGGCAACACTGGAGTGCTGACAAAGTCAACCCTAAGAAAGACAGTCTAAATTTAAATTGATTATCTTAAGCTGTGCACATTTTATGTGAGATAATTACTGTACATGAGAAACTTATTTTAAAAATGTGGAGCAGATATTTTTAAATCCTTCATAGCAAGAATATCTGAAGGTTTTGCATACCATAATTATGCACAGTTTATGAAACAAAGGAACAGATCCAGCAGCATGTTAGTGAAGACTGCTTAGTGTAGACTGAAATTGTTTTTCTTCCTTCCTACCCGGTACTTTACAGAAGCATTTCAGCTGCTCTTCTCTTTTGGATGAGCATCTTTTTAAAATAATCTTTCAAGCATTCAAAGCATTCTACTACCAAGATGATAAAAATTTTAATGCAATAACCAGAAAAATACAGCCTTCAAGACCTATGTAGCAGTCCTGAGCTCCATTAAGAGTAGATCAAGAATGTGCTGATAAATATTGTACCTACTGTACTGAACATGTACAGATTTTTGTTGTCATGCTGCTTTAAAATATAACTACACATATAGAATTTATATCATATCAGTTGATAGAAGTGATCTAGAATATAAATTAAATATATGGAATGATGCACGCAGATTACATACAAATACTATGCTATTTTACCTACTTGAATGTCTGGGAATGTTAGGTATTTGGAGTAGGGGTTTGGAACAGTAGGCACAGGGACAAATACAATGAGAAATCTTGGGTTAAAGATGAGAGATACTGAAAATCTCAGGTTAATCTGAAGATACCTTAAAGATTCATTTATAAGGGATAACCAAAGTTCTTTACTGTCTCATCCATGGCCTAGACTTGGGCCTTTCAGTACTAAAACCAGGCAAGTCCTTAGCAGTCTAGACAGGAAATGAACACCTTGACTCTGGTTCACTGAGAATGTCTATCTGAATGAAGTAGATGTGTCCTTTAATGGTGAAAAGTCAAAACAGGATTAGGCAGCAACTGTCACAAACTCGGGCATTCAGTCAGGAAGGAGAGACTACAGAATTAGAGCAATAGCTCTGATGTTAAAGGATCTGCAGAGAAGGCAGAACACAAGCAATATTTAAAATGTGCATATATTGAGGGAATAACAGAGACATGAAAAGAATTTGTGCTTAGAAAGAGGAACTCTTTTCATTTGGGTCTGGACCTAGATGTTTAAAGAGAAAGGAGTGGGGAAAAGAAAAGAGCCTGGCCAGGTTCAGGGCTTTGATCCTAAGTAAAAGTCAAGAAAGGAGGACTTTCCCAAAGATGCCCAAGTTGACATGCTTCCCTGTGCCAAACTGTGCCCCTCTCTTGACAGTCAGCACCATACATGATGAGGATTACATTCCTGCTGTGAGACCATAAGATGGAATGATTGGGCGCTCCCACTGCAGCTGGCCAGATAACTAAGCAGTTTAATGTTATGTCTTTATGCTCTTTTCTCATATGACCAGCTTTTAGGACTCTTGTGTATACAGTGCTCATTCAATAACTTCCAATGCTGCTTTCATACTTATTTACTGGGACATTGAAAAATAATCTCCCTAAGTCTGCAGACTGTAAGTACCAAGTATTGTACTCCAAGAAGCCCTGTTCTAAATGTGCTGCATTCCTTCTTGTTTACTTATTTGTTTTTACTTGTTAATTCTTCCTACTTCATAAAGTGAGTGGAATGATGTATTTAGGGAGATAATTCTGTTGTTATTATAAAAGATGTGTTCAGGAGATGAGACAAAGCATAGAAAATGCAGAGGAAGTTATTTCTTAAATTTGCGCTGGAAATCTTAGCAGGGGAGATAGGAAAGAGGGGATGGTTACATTGTGGTTAGACACTTTTAGGAGTTAGAGGTCTCAGAATTTAGTATCTAGATTTGTGATGAGTGAGGGAAAACAGCAGTAGTTACGAGGCAGTCTAGGAAAAAGGAAGAAATAATTTACAAGGGTTTTATTTTTCTCTGTAGACAAAAGAAGTTCAAAATCCAATGTGAATTAAAGCATATAATGTAAATAAATTACCATTTATGTCATCATTGCTTGACATCTTTGTATAGTCTCTATTCATTTCTAAAGAACTAAAATCACTGTTGATTTGAAACCTTAGCTTCCCTGCTTTCACTGCCACCCTTTTCCAACATAAATGATATTCTGACGTTGTTTTTAAATGGCTGTAGAGCCTTCCCTCTAGTTCAGACTATTTAGATATATTAAACTTTGTATTTCCCTTTCTCAAAGCTTTGCTTATTATATACTATGTTTTTTAAAAGCAAAAAAATACTAGAAAAACACACACATACATATACACAAACCAAACCCATAGGAAGACAAAATCAGAAGCCATAACATACAAGCAAAAAATACCAAGAAATAGAAATCCCCAAAAATGTGATATGAGATGGAAATTAACAGAAATATCATTGAATTTTTGTTGTGTTGGCTATGTACTGCTGAGCATGGTGTCTGCCCTCAAGTGTAGTTTAAATACTCAGTGAGATTCCATTGAAGAAAGCTAGTTTTTCCTTTGCAAGTGGTTGTCATTTGGAAGCAGATTTTTTGGCTAGTATAATCTATAGGGCTAGATCATAGATAGAGATTGTTTATATCATGAAATATCTTGCTTTTTCATTTATTGTAATTGGAAGTTTTTCAGGTTATAGTAGTCTGGGCTGGCATCAGTTTTCTCTCAAAGTCTATGGGACATCTGTCCAGGAACTTCTGGCTTTTAGTGTTTCCACTGATAAGTTATATGAAATTATAATCAGTCTGTTTTTCTGTTACTTGATGTTTTCCCTTGCAGTTTTTAATAGTCTTTCTTTGTTTTGTATGTTTAGTGTTTTGTATATTACAACCAAAGGGGATTCTGGAAATGGGAAATCTAGGTAAATAAAGAAAGGCTACAGACACAAGCATCAACCAACAGAATACAAGAGATGAAAGAGAGAATCTCAGAAATTGAAAATATGATAGAAGAAATAGATATATTAGTCAAAAATGTTTAATACAAAAATTTCCTTACATAAAGAATACAGGGAGTCTGGGACATATGAGAAGACCAAATCTAAGAATACTAAGAATAGGAGTAAGGAGAAGAATCTCAACTCAAAGGCCCAGAAAATATTTAATATTTTCAACAAAAGCACAAAAGAAAATTTTCCCAACCTAAAAAAGGACATACAAGAAGCAAAATAGACAGGCCCGGAAAAGAAAATGTACTCACCCCATAATATATATATATATATATATATATATATATATATATATATATATATATATACATACTATTACATACTATGTTTTAATTGCCACAGTCACATTTCCAATAATATTTTGTGATTGGCAATAGTGGCAATCAATCTTGACTATCAGTTTGATTGGATTAAAAGATGCCAAGAGAAAAGCAAAGCACACTTGTAGGTGTGTCTGTGAGAGACTTTTTTTCCACCAAAGGCTAGAACTTAAGGCCTCTCTCTTATTTAATCAATACTTGACTCTATGGATAGGCTAATATTTTGAATAAATTATTGGAAGGTGATGGAGCTGGGCCCTGGTTGAAGGAAGTAGAAGGCATGTCTCTCAGGGCATGCCTTTCCTGCCCACTTCATGTCTTCATGATGTCACAGGATGTCACAGGTGTCATCTCATGTGTTGTGCTGATCAGATAAATATCATTTAAGTGTAGGTAGACCAAGCTTTACTTCTGGCAAGCCTTTCTCAATTCACAAAAGTTGTGAGCGGTTTGTGTTCAGCCTGTGTGAGCAACTACGCGAATCCAGCTCCCAGGCCAGTGTGAGTAGAAGGCTCTGCTCTGCCACTGCTTCCCACCGGTGGTTGAGTAAAATTTCCGAAATGATGAGTCAGTCAGTCTTTCTCTTGAATTGTTTACATCAGGCTCTGTCACAGTGATGCAAAGTCACTTACTTCAGAATCACTGTTCATTCCTGGTTGTGAGTTTCCAGACAGAAAAGTCTTTCTCCCAATCGTACACAAGGCTCTGCCTGAAAGCTTTCACTGCCTCCAGAAATTCCACCAGAAGCAAGAACGTGCGTGGCTAAATAGTCTCACCTGAAGTGACTGATAACGGTCTTATCATTTTAACCTCCCCAGCCCTATAAGAGCTGAAAACACTAGAGCTATTCTGCAGAACTGAAATCTGGTCTGCCTAAACTGGGAGATATTTGTTGGATCATCACAATACATGCTTTAAGAGCTACTGCAAATAAGGATTTGTGCAAGAGTCTAATATTAATAGATTCATAAGGGTTTTGTTTTCTAACTGAAAGAATTATTAAAGGTGCAGATTCCAAGATTGTGCTTCCAAAAATCATGGCTTAGTGAGTCTTGGAACATGTCTATGAATCTGCATTTTATTTAATAAATCTTACAGATGATCCTGATGCAGGTTGGGAAATTCTCATAACCACGACTCTACACTATGCTACTTTTGGATCCCCCCAAGAAAAAGTCCTTTAGTCATTCAAAGCCTTGGTTTCCAACTAAGGAAGAAATGTCATTTTATACAATACAGAGTTGTGAGTTTAATTCTAAAAAGGGATCAGCTTCGTATTTTGTGATAGCAACTGCTAATAAAGTACAGAGTCTTTGGTTTAAAAATGTTTAGTAATTTCAAGAGAAAATGGGATATGGTTAAACCAAATGAGGGTCCCTGGGTTGTTACATAAATTGCAGATTTGTGAAAAATCACCTGTAAACATATGCACTTATTACACAATAATCCAGTCTACCTTCACTCAAAAATCTTCAAACATGCAAAAAAAAAAAAAAGCAAATTTTACTGGCGAATGCCAGCACAATGTTCACCTGGGGGAGTGAGGAAAGGGTGCGCAAAGAGACAAACATCCAAGCCAAGCTTGTAGGAAGAGGTTGTATGAGGAAGTGGTCAAACGAACAAAGGAAAAGAGACCAGTTTAATACTGCTGCTCAGCTGCTGATGCCAACTGAAATTAGCAAAATTCGCGCCTGAGGATTAAGGATATTAAGGGAGTGGGTGTGGAGGAGTTTAGGATGTCATCCCTTGCAACAGATTTTCAAGTGGGATACAAATCTGGGTCAAAGGCAAGCTCTTTCCTTTGGGCTTTGTCCATGAGCTGCCTAACCATGAGTTGTCCACCAGGTGGCGGGGTTGAGCCTGGTAACCTGGTTTCCAAACTGTTTCTCCTTCCTTGTGATTGCTTAAAGAGATTTGAGGCTGTTTCATAACCTTGGTTCTTAGGATACAGATTAACATCTACCTTGGTAGTGATCCAGATATCTGTTGTCCTAGTTTTAGTTTATCTTCCTTTTTTTTTACTGCAAAGAATAACTATGTTTAAAAAAATTAGTTTTTAATTAGAATTTAATACTCACTACAAGGTAGTGCATTTATAAATGCTTTATATGTATTGGGCTCAATTAATTCTCACAACAACCATACTGAGTGGCACTAACATTATTGGGTTTTTTAAAATATGGGACTATATTAAGTACTGATGTTCCAAAGTTCCATGGTAACCATACATAAGTTTTGATTATATCTTTCCTACATATTCCATGTGAAAAGTTTCAGGTATACACATGTTTACATAGAAGGACAAATTTATATCATTAGTTTTATTGTTTGTTGTAGACTGTAGCACGGCGTTATAGACATTGTCTATTTCATATTTATTATGAATTTTCCAAATAAATACATGTAAAATGTATTTTAGACAGTGAACACAGTATATCATATTATTTTGGGTACACCATGATTCATTTAATCATTCCTTTTTCTTTATCTGGATTGATTGATTGATATATCAGTTTTAAAAGGCCTCTCTGTAAATCTTAGATGACTGTGACTTCACAGTCCTCCAGCCTAGGATCCAGAGCACTGATAGTACAGGCATCACCTCTAGCTTGTTTAATTTCTTTGGTATTTCAGGTGGCTCAGTAATCAATCTCACAGCAGCTACACTTGCTCTTTCATGTGACATCATTTCTTTAGTATAGATTCTCAGAAGTGAAATTGCTTTGTCAAAAGATAATCATTTTTATATTTTACATATTAGCAGATTATACTTCTCTCAGATCCTTTACTATTCACTAGGATTTGTTTCGTCTCTGTATTGATGGAGGAGTGTCTATGTGTTACTTTCATTATTAATAAAGAAAACTGCCTTGGCCCTTTAAGAGAACAGAAAATTAGGTAGGCGGAGTAGACAGAACAGAATGCTGGGAAGCAGGAGTTGGGGAGACGCTTCAGGCATTCGCCATAGTGAGTCTCCATGCTGCTCCTCTCCGAGATGGACGCAGGTTAAGATCTCTCCTGGTAAGCCACACCTCGTGGTGCTACCCAGATTACTAAATATGGGTTAAAGGAAGATGTGAGAATTAACCAATAAGAGGCTACAGATAATGGGCCAGGCAGTGTTTTAAAAGAATACAGTTTCCGTGTAATTATTTCGGGTGTAAAGCTAGCCGGCTGCCGGGTGGCGGGACACAGCCCCGCCGCTTCTCACTACACTGTATCAGAAAGAAAAAAATAGCAGTCTATAAAACCTGCTCTGAGTGATAATTGAACACACTAAAGATGAGATGCCATGCTTGCAGACTGTAATAGATGCTTCCAGCATGTTTAACTCATCTAACTGACCCAAAACATACTTTTATCCATTAATAGTTTTCTCAGTTCCTGAGAAGCTTCAAGTTTGCTTGAAGAGGAGGAACCATCTTTTTCATATTATGATCATTCTGTGGATAGAAATGTTACAGAAAATGCAGGAAATGGTCATCCCTCTTCTGCTCTAAACCTGGAACACTCAAAAAAAAAAAACCAAACTTAGTAAAGTCCTTGTCTTTGCACATGGTTAAGAACTATGAATAGCTATATTTCAAATGAACACATGAAATAACTTACCCAAGAGCACAAGTTGGAAATGGCAAAATAATCAACTCCAGATCGTACATTACATTAAATATGTAATGAATATTTGTGAATGAATGTGCTGAGTATTTCTTACACTCATCATTGCTTCTGCCAGTATACATACATAGAAAGCAAGACACAGGGGCAGAGAGAATAAACAGTCAGACAGACAGAGATTCCCTTCCAGCTGAAGACACCCCTCAGGTTTATTTTTATTTTATGTGGATGTGTGAATACCTATGTATGTATACCAAGTGCTTGCCTGGTTCCAGAGGATGCCAGAAGAGGGTGTCAGATTCCCCTGGAACTAGAGTTACAGGCAGCTGTGAACTACCTGATGTTGGTACTGGGAACTCAATCCCAGTCCTTTTCAAGAGCAGCAAGGGCTCTTAACCAGCCCTGAGTTATAAACATTTTTAAAAGCTAAAATAAAAATGTATCTGACTATTGCCTGAGAAGGTGAGAGGGGTTTGAACTTTTAGCATCTTTATGCATGGGGAAATGACAAAGAACTTAACACTGGTATGGAAAAAATGTAAATAAGTTTGAGGAATTTTCAGCAAGTCTGGTCACTCTCTTAAATACTAAAGAGATGAACAGTTGTAGATTTTGTGTGATGTACAGTAAGCAACATCCTCATTTTTGATGTTTGCTATTATGGGCAATGCTAAATGGGAAATAATTTTTCAGCATGTTATTTTTTAGAAGGAAAAATAAATGTGACAAACAAAAATTAAATCATTCTGAAAAGTTAATTTTCACTTCCTCTTTTTTTTAAAAAAAAAGAAGCTTCAGAGAAATAGAAATGTTACTGAAAATGCAGAGGGAGCAGAATGTTTGTGTGTGTTCTGATTCTCAGCAGTGTATTTGCAAACCATTCAGAATGTCAGGACTTCCCCATGGAGTACATCTGGTTGGGTCTGAATTGAGCAATTCCATGACTTAATTAGATGTTAATCAAGTCAAACCTTCACTTGAAAAATTATTAAGTCGAGAGATATAGTGTGGCCCTTACTGAGTCATAATGAATGACAAGTCAGCCTGTATGAGTGAACCAGTACTTTCCATTGAGGAGTTTCACTGGGGGATGAAATAAATTGTTTTAAAATGTACCAAATATGTCACAACACACACACACACACACAAGCTCTGTTAGTGAACAGTTATATCTGAAATTATATGGTATGTTCCTTTCTCTGTTTCCCATATGTGCAAACATGACCTAGTCAACATATCTAAGAACTCTGATCACCTAAGACAGTTGTCACAGAGCACAGATAGAAGGATGCTGGTGTGGTCTCTTAGGTAGGAAGGAACTGGAGCAATCAAACTTGATGTAAAAATGTAAAAAAAATGTAAAAACCTCAGTTCACAAGATGACTCATTGAGTAAAGATACTTATCTACCAGAACCTCGTGGAAGGAGAGAACTGACACCCTCATGGTGTTCTCTCACTCCACACACACCATAGCATGCACACCCCTATGTAAGAAAGATGTGACTTCCAGGATCAAGCCACATCATAATTGCATACCTTTAGACCATATATCCAGTATAATCATTTGAGACCAAAGAAAGGAGTTCAGACTGAGTCTTCAGTGCTTCCATTTAAAACAAGTTCAAGTCTTTTTATGTACAAAAGTCACTGTCACTTAGGACAGCCACTGGTAAGAACTGCTTCCATTTTTGTCTGGGGGGTTCATAATAGCATATGTTAATTATAAAATATAATGAGCTCATTATAACATTTTTATTTATGGATATGATATACTTTAATAATATTGTATTAAAGTTAATGATTTCATTGCCAAAGAGAAAATTAAAATTGAACTTTTACCATCTAGAATAATGAACATCCAAAGACATGAAGAGTTCAAAAGTACAGAACTGGAGAACTGGACACAGAGAGATGAGACAGAGAGAGAGAGAGAGAGAGAGAGAGAGAGAGAGAGAGAGAGAGAGAGAGAGATTAAGAATGTCAACTGTTTTTCAAAATACTTATAAAAAATTAAGCACTTGAAGATAATCCCCCAGTGTAACCAGCTCATTTCCTTTTTAATTTTCTTTATTATTAGTGTGTGCATGTGTGAATACAGGCACACTCATGTAGATTTCAAAGGATAACTTTGTGGAATTGGTTCCCTCCTTCCACAGTGGGTTGGTTCCAAAGATTAAACTCAAGTAAATGGCCCTGAACTATGACATCACCATGGCTCATGGTTTTTTGGATGTCTCAGCCTTCTACACAACTGCTAGGCTTCTTATCCCCACCTTCTATCCTCCAAGAGAAACAGTGAAAATTGAAAGGGTTCTTTTAGGTGATCTTGTCTGTTTCCAATTTCCAGGTGAACCTATATATGTTTTTCTTTTGGTTCATTTTATTACCTAGCTTCTCTAGCATCATAAACTATAGTGCAATATCTTATGTTTATAGCTAGTATCCACTTATGAGTGAGTACATGCCATATGCATCTTTTGGGGTCTGGGTTACCTCACTCAGAATAGTGTTTTCTAATTCTATCTATTTGCATGCAAAATTCAAGACGTCATTGTTTTTTACCGCTGAGTAGTACTCTAATGTGTAAATGTGCCACATTTTCTTTATCCATTCTTTGGTTGTGGGGCACCTAGGTTGTTTCCAGGTTCTGGCTACTACAAATAATGCTGCTATGAACATAGTTGAACAAATGCTTTTGTAGTATGATTGAGCATCTTTTGGGGCATGATGGGTTCACCCACTAAAACAGTCTACCTGAGCTAATGGGAGTTCACCAACTCCAGCCAGACTGGGAAGGAACAAGCATAGGACCCCACTAGTCCCTCTGAATGTGGTTGACATTTGCATGGCTGAGGCAGACTGAGGGGCCACTGGTAGTAGCACCAGGATTTATCCCTACTGCATGTACTGACTTTTTGGGATCCTATTCTCTTTGGGTGTATACCTTGCTCAGCCTAGATATAGTATGGAGGGCCTTGTACCTTCCACAAAGCAATATGCCTTACCCTCTCTGAAGATTAGATGAGGGTGGGGTGGGAGGGTGTGTGGAGGGAATGGGAAGAGGGGAGGTGATGTAGGTGTGTCTTCTATCTATCTGATGATTTCATTGGTTAATTAATAAAGAAACTGCTTGGCCTGATAGGTTAGAACATAGGTGGGTGGAGTAGACAGAACAGGATGCTGGGAGTGAGGCAGATGCCTCGGGCAATCGCCATGCCTCTCCTCTCTGAGACAGATGCCATGCCTCTCCTCTCTTGGACAGTCGCCATGAAGCCAGCCCCCAGGTCAGACATGCTGAATCTTTTCTGGTAAGAGACCACTTCGTGGTGCTGCACAGATTATTAGAAATGGGTTAATCAAGATGTGAGAATTAGACAATAAGAGGCTGGAACTAATGGGCCAGACAGTGTTTAAATGAATACAGTTTGTCTGTTGTTATTTCTGGGGCTAAGCTAGCTATGCAGGAGCCGGGCGGGACAAAAAGCAGGCCTGCTCATCTCATCACTACAGGGAGGGAATGGGAACTAGAATTGGTATTTTTTAAAAATCTAATACACCCCTGAAAAAAAGAAAGGGTTCTTTTATTTAAAAGTAAATGTAAAACCACATATGAGCCGGGCGGTGGTGGCGCACGCCTTTAATCCCAGCACTCGGGAGGCAGAGGCAGGTGGATCTCTGAGTTTGAGGCCAGCCTGGTCTACAAGAGCTAGCTCCAGGACAGGCTCTAGAAACTACAGGGAAACCCTGTCTCGAAAAACCAAAAAAAAAAAAAAAAAACAAACCCACATATGAAGAAATCTCCAGCTCAATAAAAAGATATAAACATTGCGAAATTTTTCATATTAAATATGTGGTTTTTCACATTCTATTTCCACACCTACAGAGACCAATTTGTAGGAAAATCTCCTCTCAGAGTGTATGACCTTCTTTAATTTGACGCACTCTCCTGTGTTTTCTTATTATGACTAATTCTGAGGTCAACCATTCAAAACTGAATAAATATTTCCATTCTTAAGCTGAGGAAATGGAGTGCTTGAGAACTGGCTTTTAAGTGGCAGAACTGGCCTTAGAATCATGTTTATCTATTCCCAAGTCTCGGCTCCTTCTAATGTGATGATCTTATTATGATTTAAAAACCGCTTTGATATGCATGGTTTACTTTAATCTGCCCCATGGCCCTAGCAAGTCTGCCCCTTCATGTTCTCTGGTTCCAAATTTGTTTAAAAGAATGCTCTATTTCTCTGTTTTGATACTTGTTTACACACCCCCTTCAGTCTTGAACCCTGCTCCTCTGTGCCACCAAATGCTTGTGGGTTGCCAAGCATGCTCTCACCTTACCCAGGCATTTGCAGTTGCCAACCTCACCCCACTCACTCTGATGAGTGTCTTCCTTTTACCACTTTTCTCAGACTCTTACTAAGTCTCATTCCTGCCCCCTAGAACATTCTTCAGAGGTCTGCTCCCTCCCTCCCTTCCTCTCTCTCTCTCTCTCTCTCTCTCTCTCTCTCTCTCTCTCTCTCTCTCTCTCTCTCTCTCTCTCTCCTCCTCCTCCTCCTCCTCCTCCTCCTTCTCCTCCTCCTTCATCTTCTCTTTTTCCAAGACAGGGTTTCTCTGTGTACCCCTTACTGACCTAGAACTAGCTCTATAGACCAGGCTAGCCTCAAACTTGCAGAGATCTGCCTGCCTCTGTCTTGCTAATGCTTGGGATCAAAGGTGTGTGCCACCACCACTCAGATATTTCTCTCTTCTAAAATGTTTGTTTCCCCCCTTCAGTGCTATGGGTCATATTCCAGACTTTGGTACATGCTAGGCAAGCATTCCACCACTGGGCTATATCCCTCTACCTGAAAATATACACTTTATTTTAAATTATCCTATCCTTTGCTGAAGAGGTAATCATACACCAATTTTAAAAGTGCTTGTATACCAGGAACGGAAATGTATGTTTGACCTTAATGGCAGAAGGAGGTCGCAGTTACTTTAAGAGTGAAAGCAGTAGTGTTGCTGACAAAGAAAAGAGAAGAGAAGCTTATCAGAGGCTTTTGGGTTGTATGCCTCTGTGGTTCGTGTGACTGTGGTACCTGTGGGAAAAAGGAGTGATCATGTACACCAAAAAGAAGTACAAGAGTTCAGATCACAGCTGGGAGCATAGCTCAATGACAGGATGCTGTCACAGCATCTCTGATGCCTAGTTCAATCTCCAGAAAAACAATATGGAACTTAAAAGCATGCACCTATTTATTTTATTTTACATTATAAATCTATAATAAAATTATTTGTATTTATAAGAAACAAAGAATATATTCCCAAATCCATAGATTTGAAATTCATGAGAGATTTCTCTAAAACTGAGATTTACTAATGGATGATACTGTTGAGTGTCAGGGACTAAGTAGGATAATAGAATGGAACCTTTGGTTAGAACACACATAAGTACTTCATTCTCTCAGTTGAGACGGTCAAACAGAATATCTTCTACGAAGCCCAAATAGTGCCCAGACATTGGCTCTAGCAGTATTAGCTCATAAATAGGACCAAAAGGTTTCCTCAGAGAAATAACTGATTCTAGAGCTGGGGCAAGGAGGAGGAAAGGAAAGAGATATATCCTAATCATTCCTTTCCTAAACAATGCTATAAGAACTGGTGTTATTGCTATTTTAGAAACAAGTCTACTCGAAGAATGAGTAAGCATGTAACCCATGCACCAGGCTCCTGCAACAGCATTTCCAGTATCCGAGTTCACTGTGATCCACTGCAAGGTGTCACTTTTCAAGTCTATATTGTGGTGCAGTCTCCACCATTGTCAAACATGGTTTGTTTGTTCATTCACCAGTGGACTGTCCCTTCCCTCCTCTAACCTGTCGCCTCATTTTCTCCACTGCTTCTCCCCCTTGGCATTACACATTCCCCCTTCTCTTTCACATGAAGCAAATACTGACCTTCTAAATTGCAAGATGTCCAGCCCATGCAAGGCTATTTTCTCCTTACATTAAGGTCAGCTTGTCTCCAAAGCTATAGAGAAACCCTGTCTTGAAAAACAAAAAAACTAAACAAAACAAAAAAGGTAAGGTGGTCATATGAGCTCTCTCTCTTTGTCCTTCTCATTTCCTACTCATTTAAACATACATTGATCATCTCTGCCTTTGTCTCCCCCTTTCCTCTCCCACAAACACACTCTACTAAGTGTTTTTACTAGCTTAGATGGTCTCTTAGTTTCTGTAGCATATGGATGTCTGTGTCAGTGTCTACCTTAATGTACCTGTGGCCATTGACACTCTTTAATATCTCCTTATAACTTTCTAGAACTTTTTGGAGCTACTGCCCTGGCTATCCCCCATCTGGCCGTTTTTCTTCATACACTTTATCACAGGTTCCTCCTGTGGTCACATAGAATAACTCTTTGCTACTATCTTAGTTAAGGTTTCAGTTGTTGTGATGAAACACCATGAGGCTAGGAAAATGTTTATTTGGCTTTCATATCCTGAATCTCTATTCATGGAGGAAGCTAAGGCAGAAACTCAAATGTAGCAGGAACCTGGAGGCAGGAGCTGGTGCAGAACCATGGAGGAGTGCTGCTTACTGGTTTGCTCAGCCTGCTTTCTTATCGAACCCCAAACCACCAGCCCAACTGTGGCCCTCCCACACCAATCAGTAAGCAACAGAATGTCCTATATGCTTGCCTAAAGACCATTCTTATGGATGCATTTTCTCAATTGTGGTTCCCTCCGATCAGATGCCTATAGCTTGTGTCAAGTGAACACAAAACTAGCCTGCGCACAAACTCTCTAGGGAGTGATCGTAATCCCTCTCAGGCTTTGTCTTCTAGCTTTAAACTGCCTCCCCCGTCTCTGGATATCTTTAGTTTACACTTCTGAGGGTTTATTGTTCTTTCTTGGTTAGCTCTTGTACACCTTAAACTCATTCTGTCCAGAATCTACATGTTCTGTAAATGTCTTCTTCCCACATTGTCTCTTCTCAAGCAAAAACTTCCCAGTCTATTCATAGTCCTAAACACTGAAAACAGAGTAATACAAGGACTAAAAAGTACTGTCCTTGAAGCAGACTGCCAGAGTTTGGGTCTCAACTGTCCTATTTGTTAGATGTAGTTGCTATCATGGGCTACATTTGCATTTATCTGGGCCACAGGTTCCTCAAATAAAAAATGGAAACAATAATAATAACAATATTACAGTGATGTTACGGAGAGTAAATAAAATAACTTTTGTGAAGCACTACACTCTATATATGTATGTATTTACCTTTTCTTCCATTTTAATATTAAACACATAGACCATAACATTCCCTATAGTTGAAGCATTCAGCATTCACCAATATCCTTAATACCCAAGCTCCTCCCTTTATCTATAATGACCTACCATGGCAATCTTGGGCCTACCCCAGTGATCCAGACTTTATGTGCATATGTTGTCTCAGATGTTCTTCCTTCTACCTTGAAAACCTCTCTCTTCCAGGACTCAGAGCTTTATGTCAAAAACTCCACTCATTCTTCAACCTTGAGTTTGAATGTCATTTCCCAGGAAGTCTGACCTGTGGACTTTTTCAGGGCCCAACTACAAAATCACCACACTACCCAGTTAATTGTTCTCTAATGCTTGGGTATTATTCCAGATGCAGCTATATGATAGACAATGTAATTCTGCTCATGAATGGGGCATTGCAAAAGAAGTCTGTGAAAGAAGTTCTAGCCAAGTGTCACCCATTGGGCCGTTTCACAGAGATGGAAGCAGTCAACATTGCAGAAACAACCTCAGATCTTTTCAAGGCTGTGCTGGTTGAAACACCATTAGGTATGGAAACTTATTTTTTGTTTTTATTTGTTTTTCTTTTGTATTTTAATTTTCTTATTCATTTTACACACCAGTCACAAGTGCCCTTCCTATCCCTCCTCCTGTTCCCCCACCCTGCCTTCCCCCACTGACTCCTGTAAAAGGGTAAGGCCTTTCATGAGGAGTCCACAAAGCCTGGTTACATTCAGTTGAGTCAGGACCAAGCTACACTACTGTCTCCCTCATGCAGAGGGCCTAGTTTGGTCCCATGCAGACTCCACAGCTGTCCATCTAGAGTCCATGAGTTGCCTCAAGATTGGTTCAGTTCTCTATAGATTTCCTCATTTGATCTTGACACCAACCCCTTGCTCATATACTCCCTCCTCCATCTGTTAAACTGGACTCCTAGAGCTTGGCCTGGTGCTTGGCTGTGGATCACTGCATCTGCTTCCATCAGTTACTGGATGAAGGTTCTATGATTACGGTTAGGGTAGTCACCATTCTGATTACAGGGGAAGGCCAGTTCAGGCACCCTCTCTACTATTGCTAGGAATCTTAGTTGGGGTCATCCTTGTGGGTTCCTGGGAGTTTCCCTTGTACCAGGTTTCTCCCTAGCCACATAATAGCTCTCTGTCAAGATATCTCTTTCATTGTTTTCCCCCTCTGTCCTTTCCCCATCCAATTCCCCCATGCTCTCATGCCCTTTTCCTCCTCTTTACTATCCCACCCCCTGCCTTCAGTTTACCCAGGAGATCTCATCTATTTCTCCTTCCCAGGGTTATCCATACATCCCTCTTAGGGGCCTCCTTGTTACCTAGTTTCTCTAGTACTGTGGGTTGTAGTCTGGTTATCCTTTGCTTTACATCTAGTATGGATACTTATTTGTAAAATGGCCAGCGCATGTTAGCATAGTCATCAGAAAATGCACCTTCAATATGAAACATTTTTATGAAAGTAGTTTATACTATACAGGTTCATAGTTGCTGACAGGATGTCTGAGCTGGGCATGGTGGCACATACATGGTGACTAAAGAAAGAGGTTGACAAACCTGAGGTCAGTTTGGTTACACAGAGAGACCCTACTTCATAAAAACAGACAATATCAAAGAATCATCTAGGCCTAGGGAGATGGCTCAGTTGGTAAAGCACTTTTCTTACAAGCATAAGGACTTGAGTTTGTTCCACAGAATCTTGTAAGGAAAAACCTAAGTATTGTCGCACATTTGTCTAATCCCAGCACTAGATAGGACTTGCAGGACCTCTAGCTGAGCCTATTTGGCAAGCTCCAGGCCATGGAGGGAGATCCTATCTCAAGACACGAGGTGGGTGCCTCTTAAGGAATGATACCTTAGGTGTCCTCTGTCTTCTACTTGTGCATACACACACACTCACACACGTGTGTGTGGACATCCATGTACATAGGGATATGTATACAAATATACACATACACAGAAAAACCATCTAACCTTGCTTTCTCATCTTTCATGTGAAGCAATCTGGTCTCAGTCATTTATAAGCCATTCAAATTAAGGAAGGGACTAGAGCTCATATCCCAACCACCAAATCCATATGCTTTCTACCAGGATATAGCAATTAAGTGATAAACTTGTACATTCTTAAACTATGTGTTCCCTTTCCGTTTTCCTTATCATTTCATATTAAACTCTTATTTAATTCGGGTCATATCTAGGGACCATTTTGTTTAAAGAAGTTTATGAATGTCTTTGCTATGAGCTAGTTGAAAGCCTCTATTAACTTACCTAGATCAATTATGAAATGACTTAATTTTATTATAACTTACCACCAATAAAAATGTCATTGTTCAAAATGTTAATGGGAAAAATTTCAAGCATTATTACCGTCAGAATTCTAGATGGTAGCAATTCATTGTTGACTATAAGCAAAATAGCTTTCATTTTAAATTGGGGACCAGGAGCTGGAGAGATGTTTCAGTGGTTAAGAGCACTAGCAGCTGCTTTGGAGGACCTGGGTTCAATACCTAGAACTCACATGGTGTGTTCCAGAGAACACAACAACCTCTTCTAGTATCTGCAGGTACTGGGAATACTTGTGGTGCAGACATACATCAAGTAAAACACTCATGCATATAAAAATATTTTTTTCATTTTTTTTATTAAAAATTTGCATCTCCTCCCTTCTTCCCACTTGCCTCCCCTCCCCTCCACCCATACCTCCACTCCCACCCTCTCCAGGCCAAAGAGCCATCAGGGTTCCCTACACTATGTTAAGTCCAAGGTCCTCTCAACTCCCCCCAGGTCCAGGAAGGTGAGCATCCAAACTGACAAGGCTCACACAGAGCTTGTCCATGCCGTAGAATCAAAGCCCATCGCCATTGTCCTTGGCTTCTCAGTCAGCCTCCACCATCAGCCACATTCAAAGAGTCCAGTTTGATCGCATGTTCCATCAGTCCCATTCTAACTGGTCTTGGTGATCTCCCGTTAGTTCTGTCCCACCATCTCAGTGGGTGAACGCAGAAGAAAGGGTGCCTGAACTGGCCTTGTCCTATAGCCACACTGATGATTATCTTCCATATTACCATAGAACCTTCATCTGGTGATGGATGGAGATAGAGACAGAGACCCACATTGGAGCACTGGACTGAGCTCCCAAGGTCCTGATGAGGAGCAGAAGGAGGGAGAACATGAGAAAGAAAGTCAGGACCATGAGGGGTGCGTTCACCCACTGAGACGGTGGGACAGAACTAAAAATTAAAATAATTTGGGGGGCATAGGGTATTTTGCATGCTAAGAATATGCTCTACCCATGGGCCCACACTCTGAGCCAAAATAGTTACGCTTCAAACAGATATTGTAAAAAAAGACAAGGGTGTGCTAGGTCACGTTTAAGTATCTGTGGCTTAGCTAGTGCAGCCTGGCGGAAACAAGGTGAGTCTGGAATGAGTGAGCTGTGAATCTGAAGCCAGACTTTGCAAGGTCCCAGTATAATGACTTGGGCAATTTAGTTTATCCCCAATTTCCTCATTTCAAATCCTAACAGTTTTTTAATATTTATTTATTATGTATACAATATTCTGTCTGTGTGTATGCCTGCAGGCCAGAAGAGGGCACCAGACCCCATTACAGGTGGTTGTGAGCCACCATGTGGTTGCTGGGAATTGAACTCAGGACCTTTGGAAGAACAGGAAATGCTCTTAACCTCTGAGCCATCTCTCCAGCCCAACCCTAACAGTTTTGAAAATGAATTTAAACATAATTTTAGTAAAACAATGTGCCTGGTATAAATTTGGTTGCAGGTGGTAAATATTACTATAAGGTTGTGTTAGGGTATAAGGAAGGAATTGCAAAGAGTAAGCAAGTCTTAAATGACTGTTTCCAAGGTTGTGAAAATTAAATAAGTTAATGTGTATCCATTGTTTGGTACAACATGTAGTGCCTAAGGTTCACACATGGTAATTGCTTAATGAATAACAAGTTCTATCATCCTTATCAATATTTGCCTTACCCAGTGTGGACTGCTACTCCACAGAGTTCTCATTAGCAGTGAGCACACATGGTGGCACTATACTTATTTCCTACACTTTCTAGTCTGGCTTGTGATTCATATTCTTTTGCTTTCAGCTCCATTCTTCCAAAACTGTATGTCTGAAAATACTCTCGATGAACTGAATATTGAATTACTGCGTAATAAACTATACAAGGTAATTGTTCTCCCAGATGTATTTTTCTTGATTACACAATATAATATATTGGAGTTCTTTATTATCAAAGTTACCTTGCCCATTGGCCAGCTTCTGCAATTATGAAGTGATGCATATTTGGAACATAGTCTTTATTGTTTGGGCTCATTTGAGCTATATGCATGCATGTCAGTTTATTCTATCCTTTGCTCGAGGTACAATGCCTGAAATGCAAAATGTGTTGGTTAGATGATGTAGTTAGGCAGATAAATTTGTGGGAAAACCATATCATAGGCAAGCAGCATAGACAATAGACATTCTCTTTTATAGTATCCATCTTTGCTGTAGATCTTGTTATAAAACTTTGAATCTTAAAATTAATCTGTCAATGTAATTTTAAACCTATGCCAGCATTACCAACTGGTTGACACAATGTCATATGTGCCACTGCATGATTGGCAGAATGTCTGAATTCTGTTGCCACCATTAGCATAGACTATGTACTATAGCGCAAGAAAAGTCTTCCAGTGGACACTCTCATAAAGTATATTAATATATACCACTGTGGTATATAAGTAGTGTATTAAGCTCAAATACATAGTTCTTTCAAAAGAATTTCATTATAGGCCTTTTTTTGTTTTATAAAGAGACACTTGAAAGGAGGCACTCCTGAGATGTAACTAAGAGAACATAGTGTTCTAAGCCATTCATGGGACTTAACTCGCTCAGTCTAGTAGCAAAGCTGTGATTTGTGCAATTGTTGTTCCTCTTATAAACATGAGAGATGAAGAGACAGGAGGTTTCTTTGGCAGAAGGAACTTACTATTGAGTTAGTTAAGTATTAGAGCTGGAATACAAACCCAGGCAGTCTAACCTGACAACCTAGGCTCTGCTTTTCAACATATTCACATAGTCAAAACCAACATGTCTTATGAAATTTAATATCAGAGTTACTATATCATTTGCAGAGTTCAGCAAAGTGCTTGGCACTCTTGTTGGAATAGCTGGAGTGAACTACAGAAATGCCTGTTAGGTAATCAGACACTGTAATAAGTGCAATTTTGTTCTTTTATTGAGTTCTCATTAGTCTGGGTCACAGGTATACTAAATCTCTATTAAATTTACTATGGAATATCTCCTATGTTAGAAACAATTCAGTTTCCACTAGAGCATTTCATATGCTATGAAAAGATGACCTGGATATTTCTAGAAGGAAATTATTCATTTCATGGTTTATAATCCTCTTTCTTTCTAAGTCTTACCTTGAGGCATTCTACAAATTCTGCAAGGATCATGGTGATGTCACAGCAGAAATTATGTGCCCCATTCTTGAGGTAAGAAGGACGCTTTGGCTCTGTTTTTGCCAAATGAGTCTGCATACTTGTCCTTACTTTAACCCTGTTGTATTTCTTTATCTCAGAAGTTATCTGAAAATTCAATAAGCAACATCATTTGATGTCTTAAGGGAGTGTTTTCTTGAGATTGTGCTCAGTGGTTGAACACTTACCTAAAATATATGGGTCTTTGGATTCATCTCTGCCAATGCAAAACTCAATCAGACAAAATTACTTTAAATGTGTGGTTATGATTCCTGTTGACAGATATGTAGAAAGTAGGTTATAATTCATTAAACATTTTATATTACTAACAACTGCTAGGTTATGAATATTTTCATAATATCCACTCAAACTCTCTCCAATGAAGGAACATTGAACAGCAGGAATATCCTGCAGGTTGGACCCACAGTCCATTATAGCTCCATTCATGACATAATCCTTATAAAAGCCTAAAACTAAGGCTACCGAAGCAGTTCTCCACCATTCCAGCTTTGAGCAGAAAGAATATAGTTCAAATTGCACCAAGAACAGGAATTTGATTATGTATGGGACACTACATCACTGTCTTCTCTGGAGCTAATGTCAAGACTCTTTTTTAAATTTTCTCTTTATCGCCGGGCGGTGGTGGCATACGCCTTTAATCCCAGCACTCGGGAGGCAGAGGCAGGCGGATCTCTGAGTTCGAGGCCAGCCTGGTCTACAAGAGCTAGTTCCAGGACAGGCTCTAGAAACTACAGGGAAACCTTGTCTCGAAAAACCAAAAAAAAAATTTCTCTTTATCACCACAGAACACACCCATGCTCAGAGGTCCTCTTGACAGAAGATTGACTCATAGGTGCATGGGAGATTGGGGTGGACATAAAGAGAGGCTGGAGTTCACCCCAGGGCACAGATTCCACTTAGTGTTTAACATGCATCCCTCAGTGGCTTTCCAAGACTCTTGAAAAATAAAAGGAATCTGTGTCAGACTGTGCTTAGGAGTGATCAAAACAATATATTTAAACATTTTAAATTAGAGTGGAGTTCACTATAAGGGTACACATAATACCAAGAGCCTTCAGACAAAAGGAACAAAGAACATTAAAGCATAAAATGAATTCATAAGAAGACATATCAAGTAGATGGATACAGAAGCACTTGTTATGATAAAGAGAGCTTTTGATGGGAATGCTTCTTCCCCCTAAGTGCAGGGAGTGTTCCAGTATGCAGACCTATGGAATGGAACTTGTGCTTACAAGCTAAGGAATAAACTATAAGGAATAAACTTTGTTTTTACAAAGGCAAGGCATGGGAAATGAATGGATTATTTGGATAATCCATTACAGTCATTTAGAGTCATCTGTCCTTAGCCTGGCATGTGAAGTGCTTCCTTGTGTCTCCCCATCTACTTGTCTATCCAGTTTTACAGTAGTTTCTTTAGGTGTTTAAGGTGTAACCATCCTCCAAATACATCATGTGTTTCCTACTGCAACAACCTCCTCTGGCATGCCCTCTGCTGTCTTGATGTCTGCAATGCTGCCTACCATGTCATATTCCCCTTCTTAAAATTCTAACATCTTAGCCGGGCGGTGGTGGTGCACGCCTTTAATCCCAGCACTCGGAAGGCAGAGGCAGGCGTATCTCTGTGAGTTCAAGGCCAGCCTGGTCTACAAGAGCTAGTTCCAGGACAGGCTTTAAAAAAAAAAGCTGCAGAGAAACCCTGTCTCGAAAAACCAGAAAAAGAAAAAAGAAAAAAAAATTCTAACATCTTACAACTAGAAAATACCAAAGAATATCTGGCACAACTATCTACATGTTACTTATCCTACTCTATCTTTCATTTCAAGGATTCTTATTGCCATGAACAATCCACTTGCAGTTCTTCTCTTACCCCTGGAAGTTCTAAAATGATTTACAGGATTGGCTATATGCAGGAGCCAGAATGTAATTGCCTTTGCTTCCAAATAAGACTACCCTGCTTCTGACCCACCCATAAGTCCCATGAGAGCAATCAAAAGGACCAGTGGAAATGCACTCTCTCCTGATGATAAGGAACACCTGTTCTAACAAAAGCGTTCCAGTAGAAGTGTTGCAAGCCCAGCTTTGTTATTAGCTAGTAAGTGTGGAAAGTGATGAAGGAGAGCTCCAGGTCGTTCTTTCCAACTTTCTTGTGCTGGTGAACAGCCTTGGAGTCTTCTTAAAAGGCAGAGTGTGGTTCAGTAGGTTTAACTATAGACTGTGGTTTGAGAGTCTGCATTTTTAACTTTCACTGACGTCAAAGCTACTGAGTCACAACTTTAAGTAGCACCACTGTAGGAAATATTGTAGAGAATTCAAAAGTGATGAAATCAGTAAGGCTGTTCTGTTAGATTCAGTTAGAATCCTCTGTGTGACTAGCATTGACTCCAAAAATGAACAGCAAATAAAAAAGACAGGGCTCTTCCAAGAATTAAGAGTAGGAAAAGAAAAAGTACAGAGATAGATGTTAGAATGACATAGTAAGAATAAAGTACTTCAAGGACCTGGGGCAGAATTCCTGAGCCCACCAATATTTAGGATAAGAAGAAGAGGGTTCCCTTGAGGGAGAGAAAAGGGGCCTAAAAGGAAAGATGTAAGAATTAGTAGATGGGGAGGAACGTGGTGAAATGCTTTCCTCTGGACATGACGTAGCTATTACATACACAACTCACAGCAGCTGTGGTTACCTATGTGTAACCTGCATGGCACCATCTCAGCTTCCAATCCCAGGGTAAAGCAGAGAAGAGTACCTGAGGCCCAACACCTGCTGAAGAGCTATTGGTGGCTGCTGGAGAAGGGATAATTACTTTTCTATAGAGATGTGGTATGGTAGGAATGGGTGAATTTGGTGAATGACCTCATACCCATTCATATATGGGAAGCACAAACTCAATGGGTTAAAGGTAAATATATGTTTATATATGTATATAGATATATAAGGAATATTTACAGATATATTTTTCAGGATAAAAGAGAATAAAGGATGACGGACTATTTAATGTGGATATAAGGAAAACTGAGAGATAGCAGAAACATGGAAAACAAAGGAATAGGAATGAAATCTCAAAAAAGATAGCATGGTTATTGGAAATAGGATTGATGGAGTAGGAGCTCAGCAGTCTATGGTGTTCAGCACTGGTCATTAGTACACACTGACCTATTTAAGGATCGTGAAGAATAAGACCTTACAAGGAAGATAAGTCACCCCAAGCTGCATGATTCTTAGCTACAGAGATTCTTAAAATCAGAGGTCGGTCATTTAATGGTAGGTCATTAAACATACACACACACACACACACACACACACACACACACACAACCCAAACCATGAATAAAGATGGTCTGTAGTATGACATTTAATTCTATAAAATAGGGCTAGGGATGTGGCTCAGTGGTAGAGCTGGTGTGACATGCATGAGGTCCTGGATTGGATGAAAGGGCCCTGCCAAGGTATGCCAGCCACTAAGAGAACAAACACACCACATACAGCAGAGTTAATGCAAGAGGTTTATTGGGAGAAGGGGATGAGGACAGCAGAGTGTGGACATGAGAGAGACAGGCAGATAGAGAGGCAAAAGAGCACAAACAGAGAACTGTGACAGAGGGACACTTTAAGGGGTACATGGGTCGCATAACTGAGGCAGCTTGGCCATCTTGGCAGGAACTAACGTTGCTTCCTCAGCATCGCAAACAATAACACCAACAATAATGACAGTAACAGTTAAAAGGGGTTAGTAACATGTAGTGTTGCACATTTTTGTTGTTCAAACACCTTGACAGACACGTTTACTTGCATTGCCTTATTCTGTCCCTGTGTGCACTTTAGTGGTATTCTTACCACCTTTACAGAAAGCACATTCATTACTCTGTGACCTACGTGAGCATAACATGTAAGTGACTTGTTGTAGGGAGCCTGGAAAATTAGGCTTGGTGGGGTTTCAAGAGTCATAGGCCATTACAGGGCTGGGCAATCTCTCCAAGCAAATTACACCTTTTCAAGGGGATCTAAAGGGACATAAGTAAGACATGCCTACTTTGTAAGTAAACATGGAAAGCAGATCACTTCAGAGATGCAATTCTGCATGTAGCATGTGGTGTAAAAGATTATTGGATTTGCTGTTTTCATGCCTTTAACTTTCAGTTTGAAGCCGACAGGCGTGCTTTTATCATTACTCTGAACTCATTTGGCACTGAATTGAGCAAAGAAGACAGGGAAACCCTCTTCCCCACCTGTGGCAAGCTCTATCCTGAGGGACTGCACTTGTTAGCTCAAGCTGAAGACTTTGAACAGATGAAGAGAGTAGCTGATAATTATGGAGTAAGTGATTTCCCCAGCACACTGAGTGTCTTGCATTACTTCAGCATGGGCCCTTTAGAAGCTCACACATCCATTTAGACACCTCATCCAAACTGATATACAGATGGCAGCAAGCAGTGCCTCTTTCTGTAATTATGCCTCCCAGAGAAACACTTCAAGTTTCTAGGCCAAGCTGGCTGGCATCTTTTAAGATCCTGCCAAAAAAGCCCTTGTTTAAATCTCCCAGGAGTGGTTATCTACTGAGTACATCTTGAAATACCTTATAAAGCAACTTCCCCAAGAGGCTGGGACAAATTCCTGGAAGTGAGAGCTCATGTCAAAGTTACATCAAACAGCCTGACCTCAATCTTTCTTTGAAATACCCACTGGAAGAAAAATATAAGATCTCCTGAGTCAATTGGGAGCATGGGGATCATGGAAGAGGGTAGAAGGAGAGTGGGGAGAAAAGGGAGTGGAGAAAAATAAATAGTTCAATAAAAAATTTTTAAAAATATATCCACTGGGAAAGCAGAGTTAGTACAGAACATCTATAGGGACTACAGGAGAACATGGGATATGTATGGGTTTTCCCAACCCCTTTGCTGAGTGGCAGAAACAGAGAGGAAGGGAACTACTCACTGGCTTTCCCTCCTTCTGTCCTCAGCACTCTAAGACAGGCTGGAGTTCCTCACACATGGCTATTCTTCTTCCCCAGATTCACTTCCTCATCTTTGTGGGTAGTCACATGTATATCCTGCAGTTCATTTCCTCAGCTTAAGAGTGACCCTGGTGTTTCCTTGTAGGTTTCCAAATCCTTCCAGTAAAACAGCCAGCAAACAGTATCTATAAACCTCCTTAGTCTTTCATCTAGGATTGTGGGCAACACTTTAGTATAATGTTAAAATTTGAGCTTCTCCCTAGTTTTCACTCTTTCTGTACTTGAAATTCCATGAGATGTATCAGGTGTCATTTCAAGGACTCACAAACCTATACTAATCAAATTGCAAGGGTTCACTAAGCCCAGTGTTTTTATGTGTGAAAATGACAATGTACATCAGGAAAAATATGGCGTTTTCCTTGTACTTGTAGCCCATTTAGATCACATGTGAGAAAGTAAGAAATTTGTTCACCTCTTTGTTTGTTTGGATTTGTTTGGAGGATAAGGGTGTCAAGAAGTGAAAGGGCATTCAGGCCCTCTGTACAAATTTACTTTAAAGGACACACACACACACACACACACACACCAATATCTATATTTCTAAGAAAATGCATTTATATGAATTTATAAGAGATGAAATATCCTTTACATTTAAATTCTTGTCTTTGTTTTTAAGGTTTACAAGCCTTTGTTTGAGGCTGTAGGTGGCCCTGGGGGAAAGACACTGGAAGATGTTTTCTATGAGCGAGAGGTATGGCAGAAGTGGAAATATTATGGTTTATATGCTTTTGTTGTTATCATGGGCTTTAAATGTTCTTTCGCTTGGATATATATATATATATACTTATATATATTTATATATATATATTTCTTCAGGACAACTGATGCTTTTCAGTTAACATTGTTTAGTGTTACTTCCTCAGAGGGTCAGACCCCTGCAGCTTGTATATAGTCTCACATAAATTGTCCTGTGCAGAATGTGTGTTTAGTGAAAGCTTTAGAAGAAGTAGCTTTTCCATAGTTGTTATTACAAAAGGAAAGCAAGAGTATCCTCACAGAAACTTACTTGGTTTTCCCACACGCCCTAATCCATGTCACCTGCAGGAAGGGCTTACTCTTTGTTAAAATGCAGGCACAACTAAACCTAAGTGGGAACTATTCATATGGAAAGCCAGAGCCTAAATTATTCTCTTTCTCTAAAAAGGGCAGATTGTTTAATCAGTTGTAGTCAGGTCTTAGCTACTGTCTATTTAATTAAGAAAATTCTGTTTTTTCCTAATCAAGTTTGTTTCCACAAATCTAGAGATTTTTTTCTAGTATATCTACTTGACAGAAACTATTGTCTCATGTAAACCATGACTGACATTAATAAAGAATCAGACTTCAGAGCTGGGATGTCACTGCATGCAGCATGGGAACTTTCCTGTACCTAGACATTGGGCATTTCCAACATCCCGCTTTCATAGAAAAAATGGAAACAAGGCAAATAATCCAACATATTAGGGATCTTAGAGAACTACACAGGCTGTGCCAGCATCACAAAGGGGAAGTCAAGGAAGCTTCTCTTGTCAGTGTCTGCTTACAGAACAGGGGCAGCCTCTGCATCTCACTGTGTTGCTTAGTTTGCAAAGCAGTAGAACAGACTGCCTCCCTCTCCTAATTTCTTTCCATCTTAATATCAAAATGGAGAAAAGTGAAAAACTGCAATTTGTAACTTAATTTTAGTTTTTAGGGAATTTAATTTTCTTTTGCTTGCTTAATTTTGCAGAACAAAGCAATGCAACTACACGAACTGTAGGTACAGAGCACCTAAAAAAAGCTGACAATGTCAGTCTGAATTCTAGAACACTGTCACACTGCCCTGAGAGGCAGACAGCCTTAACTGTCTCTTCAAATTTTTTGAAGTTGTGACCAAGAAGGACTATTTTACCTAAATTAGGTTAGCCCACCAACTGAAAGCCAGATAAAAAATAATAAAAAGTTAAACATGCATTCCCTAAACACACCTTTCTGCTATAAGTGCTATAATGTGAAGCCTGTCTTGTAAGTTCATAAATTTACTTTTTAAGTTGATACCTTCTACGTTTGTTCATGTGACACTTCATTCAGATGTGCTAAATCACCTCTGCACACACTATTGGTCTAATTTACACACTATTTAAGAATAAATAAGCACCATACAAGCAGAACTCATATCTAGTTTGTTTATTACTTCATAAATGTAGTGTGTCCTAGACAAACTGATGATCCATGTCACCTTTTCTTTCCTTAGGTGGAAATGAATGTTCTGGCATTCAACAGGCAATTCCACTATGGTGTGTTTTATGCATATGTAAAGTTGAAGGAGCAAGAGATAAGAAATATCGTGTGGATAGCAGAATGCATCTCACAGAGACATCGGACAAAAATCAACAGTTACATTCCAATTTTATAAACCAGTAACAAGACCTCAAATGCAGAAAATTATACATGTTGAAAAGAAGCTATTAAGGAAGAAAAAGTGATTGTGTCTTATGTTATCTAGATCATACAAAAGTAAGTCATATCTCCTTTCCATGAATTGTGTGTCTCCTGGAAGCCCAATAAACTGAACATGAAATCAAATAGTACCTTCTTATTTTCAGCTAATCTTAATCATTTTTTCATGTTTATATCTCATTGCTCACTGGTCCTACACATTCATTTTAATTGACTTGATAGCATTTTTCATACTCTCATTTAGTTATGTTAGAATCATACCTAAACAAATATTCCACTCTTCCTTTTCTATTCTTCTCCCCAAGCTCAAACACTGAGTGTCTGATCTACTGGTTAGCTGTTCACTTTCTCCATGCATTCACAAAAAATGCAAGGCTGTGTGTAGCCATCATACACTACGTTTGGTGAATAATGTTTTTTTTTACCCCCAAGGCACTAGGATTGATAAGCCCGGGAAAGACAGATTTCCAAGATGTTAGTGTTGCTAAATATGTTAATAAATTAGATTCTCTCTCTCTCTCTCTTTCTCTCTCTCTCTCTCTCTCACCCCCCCCCCCCCCCTCTCTCCCCCTCTCTCTCCCTTTCTCTCTCTGTCACACACACACAAACACATGCACACACATTATATACATATATACAGAAGAGAGACAGACAGAGACAGATCGATAAACAAAATATATACATATCTATGCCTGTGGTTCTGTCACACTTTATCTAAGAAGAAAATTCCACTAATTATATTTTGTTCTTTCAGAAGAAAAAAGTCACAGATTTAGTATGATTGTCTCATAAAGCCTGGAACCAGTGGAGAGAGCTGCTTAGAAAAAAAAGAAAATAGCAAAGTATGTCCTCAATCTTTCTATAAATAGCAAAAATGTTCTTAGATATAGTCTGTATTTACTATGCTTCAAGAATTAAACATGTGCAGTCAACAAGATGACTCAGCAGGTAAGGGAGCTTGCTGTCAGTCCTAACTACCTGAGTTCAATCCCTGGGAGTCACAAAGTAGAAGGAACTTAGTACTGCAAGATTACCTTTAACCTTTACATATGCAATACACACATACACACAAAAATTTTTAAATAAAATTTAAAGAAACTTACAGAGATAATTTGAACATTCTTTGTATAAGCATACTTAACAAAGAATATAACGACACTATCTAGAATGGAATGCATTTAAAAAGCACAACATTTTTCTGCAGAAAAAAATCATTTATAAGTATAAGGAAAAATAATGATTTATTGGACTGAGAAGAAAGTCAAGTGCCTACTTCCTGACTGTAGATGCAATGTGCCCAGGTGCTTCACGCTCATGCCACCACACCTTCTCAACAACGGTGCACTGTTCCCTCAGACCATGAGCCAAAATAAACCCTTCCCTCCTCTCTAAGTTCTTTCATTGAGTATTTTTGTGACAGCAATACAGCAAAGTAACTAGTACAGAAAACTGATACTAAAGTTGCTGAGATAAACTTTTATGTGTTTCATAGGCCTTTAAAGTTGGTTTTGTGAAAAATAAATCTGGGAAGTTATGGATTAGAACAGCCCTGGAATGTTTTAAGCAATGCTTAATAGACCATTCTGATATGAGTTTGAAAAAGCAGAATGCTAAGAGAAATCCAAACTGTAGAGTGACATCTCATGAGATTTCTGAAGCACTCTAGCAAGTACTCAGCTAGAAGACATTCGTGTGATATTCTGTTAAAGAATCTGGCTGTATTCTGCCTGTGTCATGAAAACTTGACAGAAGCTGAATTCAAAGGGAAGTGACCATTTATTTGGAGAAGAAATTTTAGGTATAACATGCAGACCATGTTATGGTTACTACTCATTGCTTTTATCAAAGTCTACAATGAAAGAAAGCAACAAGAACAGAAAGACATGAAAACATGCACTCAGGGCAAAAAGTAGTATGAACAAATTTGAAATAACAGACAAGGTAGGTGTATATTTGCTATATTTGCTAAAAAGATTAGCACTATTAAAGAGAGTCCTCTTGCTTTGCCCTGAGACAATGAAAAAGGTGCTCTGAGGGCATGACCCAACTGGTCAAAGGATCTCATTTGTGAAAATTAATTTGAAAGAAGAATGTTTGAGTTGGGAATGCCAGAAGTTCTGAAGGGACTCTATACTCAAAACCAATTCCCTGGGGAACTGTTTGAGTTTTCTTTTTGTTATTTTTGCTTTTTTTTTTTCAGGTTCAGTCTCAAAGGTACAGAGAGACTACTGCAACCAAGGGACAGAGATTGAGAGGCATGATACTTCTTAAGCTAGGAGAAATCAGTTTGCATGTATGAAATATGTAGAGTGATGGAGTCAGAGAGTCTTGCACCAAGGATCTAGAAACCTTCTAAGGCCAAGCAATACTTGACAGAATTATATTCCCCACAAGGAGGTCCTGAGAGACAACTGTGTGGAAGGAAGATAAAGGCCAAGCTGTGATGGGGGTTCTAGGATGTTGTAGACGCCAGGGATGTTATGGGATATCTATTGAAGTAAGTTATAGACACAGAGTAGAACCAGTTAGAGAGAGAGAGAGAGAGAGAGAGAGAGAGAGAGAGAGAGAGAGAGAGAGAGAGAGAGAGAGACTATAGGTGCTGAAGTCAGCAGAATGGGAGAAGCAAGAATGGCAAAGGCCATTGGAACCCAGATTATTCTATCATGAGCTCCAGATGCTGCATATGGGGAAATAGTGGTTGACATTTTCCTTTTTGGGTTTCAGTATTTCTTTTATATCCTCCTGTTCTTCATTTTTGAAATGGAAACACTTATTCTATACCATTAGATATTGGACATATGTAACCTATTGTTTTATTTTATTTTATAGGGGCTTATAGTTAGTAGATTGTCCCTCCTCCATGGCGGCTCTCCGTCTGCCCTCTTTCCAGCATTCAGTACTGTCTACTCCGCCTACCTAAGTGCTGCCCTATCAAAAGGCCAAGGCAGTTTCTTTATTTAACCAATGAAATTAACACATAGAGAGAAAAACCGCCTACACCAGAATACTACCAACTTTAATTATTCACTCCACAAATATTTGTGCATTTGCTGAGTATCAGGTCAGATGCCAAGTATAACTGAAAACTTCTAGTTCACAACAGAGTTTTCACTGCTCAACCATAATTTTATATGTGAGATGCTAGTTATAAATATGGTTTATTGAGATTTTAAGTTGTAAATGCTAATAATTGTGCTGCGACATAAATCTCTCCCACTCACCATTCATCTTGGTCATGGTTTTTATTAATAAGATAAACATTATGACCAAAGCAATTTTGAGAGCAAATATTTATCTCAACTTCCAGATAACAGTCCACCATTGAGGAAAGTCAGGGCAGGAACTCAGGCAAATCAGGAGCCTGGAGACAGGAGCTGATGCAGAGGCCATGGAGGAGTGCTGCTTACTGGCTTGCTCCTCATTGCTTGCTTTCTTATAGCATCCAGAACTACCTGTCCATGGGTGGTGCTGTTTGCCATGTTCTGGAGTCTCCCACATCAATCATTAAGAAAATGTCACATAGGCTTGTCTATGGACCAATCTGATGAAGATATTTTCTCAAGTAAGATTTCCTCTTCCCAGATGACCCTAGCTTGTATCAAGTTGACAAGATATTAACAGCAAACATATTATATAAAACCCACCATGCTCACAATTCTACTAACAAAAAATATTTTAATTTTTAAATTTTTTCTTTGTTTTTGTTTTATGTATATGGATACTTTCCCTGCATTTATGACTATGCGCTGTGTGTACAGTGGGTGCAAAGGACAGAAGGGATCATTAGAGCATCTGGAGCTGCAGTTATAGATGGTTGTGAGCCACCATGTGGGTGCTGGGAATCAAACTCAGGTCCTCTGCAAGAGCAGTCACTGCTGAGCCATCTTTCCAACCTCCAAAATATTTATTTCATCTAGAACCTAAATCCAATTCTTTACCATCTTTTGCCTAAGTTAGGGCCACAGAATTCTAGCTGTAACCTATTTTTTCTCTTTTTAACACATTGTTTTTTCTATACCTGATAGAGCTTTTAAAATCCAAAATTCTATCACTTCCTTATTTGAAATTCTTTCATAGCTTCCTATTTTATATTTCTCATGATGAACATGGCTGAGAATAGTCAAATCTTTGCCTGACTTGTTATTCTTTTCTCCACTTGGCTTCCCATATCCATACCTCCGCTCTTATTGTTTTTTTTCTGTTATTGCCAAACCCCTGAGCTCATTTTGTGACCATCATTCATGTTTTCTAATTATTATTTTTCTGTAAAAATTTCTTACCCCGGATTCTCCCTACTTTTAAGAGGTTTTTTGTTTTTGTTTGTGTGTGTTGTTTGTTTGATTGTTTGCGTGTGTGTATATGTGTGCAAATGCATGTGCATGGGTACATGGCTATACCTGCCATGGGAAGTATGTGACGGTCAGAACACAACTTTATGGAATTTTTTCTCTCATTCAAGCTTTACACAGATGCTAGCAATCAAACTCATCACCAAGTTTGTATAGCAAGCACCTTTATCTGCTGAACTGCCTCCCCAGTCCTCCCCTTAGGTTTTAGTGCCATTGCATTACTGTGCTGCCCAGCTCTAGAGGATACCATTCATATCTTTGGAATTGTGCAAGACTCAATTACATAACAACACTGCATAACACCCACTCAAATAATCCTTCAATTTTAAGTAAGCATGTTGTATTCACCTTTCTCGGAAAACTGTCTATGACTAATAATTTCAACCACAGTGTGTAAAAATTAACTTATGTTTTATGATGTTGGTGTTGCTTATCTAACTGTGTTCTTTGAGAGAAGAGAATTTATCTTCTAGATTACTACTGCATACTCAGTATTTGGCCCAGAACCTGGCATCTGGTGTATATATATATATATATATATATATATATATATATATATATGAACAATAAGCAGATTATTCCCACAATAAAGTTTAATTTAAATCATAGAAGAAAGGAAAAAAACACAGCTAGACAAATGAACTTATACATTACTGTTGACAAACATTTTGCTGCCCACATTTAGGGAAGGCAAACGAACTAAAACCCAGAGATTTCCACTTCCCTACTCAGTGCCGCCAGAGAAATATATCCTCAGGACCCCAGGGTGGTTTGCCACAGGACCCTGTTGTTTTCTTTACTGATTAATAACTGGGAATTTCTCACCACAATGTAAGCATCTACCATGTGTTTGTCAAGAGAACAAATTTCCATCAGCACCACAACTGACCACTGCATCAAGTGTCTCCTTAAGCATGGTATTCCCTGAGCAAGGGGGTTGAGGGGATAGCCAGGTACTGTGCATCTTCAGTGACATTTGACAATACCCTACCAGTTGGGATTTAATAGAAATAAGTGTTAGAACCTGTTCAACTAAGTAAAGCCTTATTCCCATGATCTACAAACACAAGTATCTGCAGAAGACATTTGAAAGAACAGAATGTAAATTCTTTGAGATTGCTTCATAACACCTCACCCCTCCTGCAAACGCCAATCCAAAGGGGACAAGGACACTGAATTCAGTTGTTTGCCTGTTCAAACACTCAACATCACCACAAAATTTACAGAACTCACTCAGCAACTGATGGGAAGAGATGCAGAGATCCAAAGCCAAACAGTAGACAGAGCCCAGAAGATGGGGATGAATGATTATGGGAGCCAGAGGAATCTAGGATACCAGGGAAACACGGGCCCACAGAATCAACTAAGCAGGACTCATAGTGGCTCACAGAGACTGAAGCAGCAATTATGGACCCTCTTAGGGAGACAGAGGGGGAACTGATGTGGGAAAGAGAGGAAGTGGGGGAATTGACTAGGAGGAATGGAGGAAGGGAAAGCAATGGTTAGATATAATGTATAAGAGAAAAATATAAGGCAAAGAAAAGAAAAAGCTTCACAGGATTCTAAAATATGTAAATAACTGGTTAACTCTTCCACTGATTGAGTTCATTTAAAGTGGGGAAGGGGAAGAGTGAATTATCAAGAAAGATTTACATTGCCTGCACTGTCTATTTATTTAGTGAATCATATTATCTCTCTTTCAAAGTGTTCCAGGCAAGCAGATTGGAGTAGAAGCTCTCAGTATTAACAATTAATGAATATATTAAGGATCAAGAGGCAGAAGATGTAGAAAAAAGAGAAAGATAGAAATTATTCCAAACATTTGCAAATGGCATTCAAGGTTAATTCCAAAGCCCTTGGCATTACTTAGCTCAATGTTTGTGCACCAACTCAAAGCCACAAACCTTTCCTCCCATAAAGAACAGATGTACAGACAAGATCCTCTTAAGCTAGAGGAATATATATCAAGATTTCCATAAATAAGTGTTCTTGGAGTCTCGTGTTTACTATGTACTGTTAATCTCTTTTGATTATTAGGTAGCATTTAATCTTTTTTATTTGTTTGTTGAGTGAACAAATTCCTATTTTGGACAATAGCTTTGCCAGCAACACAACTGACCACTGCCCTATGGAGGCAAAAGTGGGACTCAGGGTCTGCCTCAAGCACAGTATTTGCTGAGTAGGAAGGGTGGAATGGGTGTAAGAGCCAGATAACTGTGTGTCTGCAGTAACTTTTGAGATTATCCTGCCAATCAGGAATCCATATAAAGATTGCTAGCTAGAAGCAAACCAATGAACAGTTTTCTTCACTTAAATATAAAACTCTTGGGAAGGAGGGAAGGAAGTGGGCAGGTAGATTTCAATATGCACTCATTTAGGCATAGGTTAAGATTAAAAAACAATGTTCCAATATGAGCAGAAAGCCACATGGATGTAGCCCTGTGAACTCTATAATTGCTATTCTCTTTCAGGATAAGAAATATTTGAACTGTTTTCTCAATAGTGACCTAAGTATGTATAGCATCTTAGATTTCTAGCAGATCTGAATTAAATAATGTACTTAAAGGTTAGAATACTGCCTGTCATAAAATAGGCGCCCAATAAAAGACCTGTTTATACCCACTTGGGATAGTCTTGCATTACAATGACTTTTATATGTGACAAGTCCATTCATTCAGCTGAACACACCAAGAAAGGGAACATTACTTCTTTTCTGGTTTGTAACTCTATTAGTTCATAGCATGTCATTGCTTAAAGAATTATACCTACTTGTTAAGAAAAATGGTAAGCTTAATATTGATATTGTAAATAGACACAGATAATTGATATGTATAACTGATTGGTTGATTTATGACTGGAATTTTTTCAGTTTATCCCAAACTTACAGGTATTGCAGATTACTTCTAAACAGTGACAACTCTATCTTCCTTATTCACTTGCATCACATTGCCCTGTTCCCTTTGCATAATGATCTTTCGTGTCACCAGTAAAGACCTCCCTTCCCAAACACCCTGGGATTGTTTCTGAGCTCCTCTCACAAGTCCAGTTATTTATCTCCCAATTCTCTTTCCTCTTTACACTCCCAAGTCCTTTGTGATGCTATGCACTATCATGACAACTAAGCCCTTAGTTACATCTATCTGTCTTATTTCCTGGGACTCAAGGCTCTTTTTCTTTCACTCTTCCCTTCTAGGCCTCAAATAAATCTGATAGAATTTCAAATAAATATAGTGAATTCTCATAGAAATTTAAGAGTTTTGTTTATCTAAATTTATCTCTGTGTGTGTGTACATGCATGTGAGTGCCCACAGAGGTTAGAGACGGTGGGGGGGAGATTTTGGGGGCTGGGGTGGCAAGCAGTTGTGAGATGCCTGACATGGGTGCTGAGAACCAAATCTGTGTCTTCTGAAGACTAGTAAAGGCTTTGACCACTAAGTATCTCTCCAGTCTCTCTAATCAAAAGGTAAATGATTGCCTTATTACTTTCTTGAACACATACTAGATAAAACAACAACTAGTGTGACAGAATATCATTGGCCCTTGTTCCTTGCTCTGTCTCGGCCCATCCCAGACTTTCCACCCCCTCTCTCAGCCTATATAAGTTTCTGCATGATGCAACTAAACAAGATTCTGCTTTGACAGACTCCCAACTCAGTGGGTGTGTTTCTCCCTGATGGCCAGGAGGGGAGGGCTGGGTCATCCTTCACACTCAGCCCCAGGGAGAGTCTGGCAGGCCCAGCTCTACCCCCACTCTTTCTGCCAGAGAACCCTGCATAATACAATGAAAACACTCTAAGGAAGACATTTATCAGTGCAAGCTCCTATATTTAAGAAACAGGGATGTTTCCAATAAATAATAGTGTATAGTAGAGCCTTGAAAACACATGAGCAAACCAAATCCAAAATCAGTAAACAAAAAGAAATAATTAAGATCATGGCATAAGTCAATGAAATCAGAAAAAAAACTAAAAAGAATTAATGAAATAGAGTTGAGTCTTTGAAAAGATAAACAAGATTAATAAAATTAACTAAAACTTAAACTAATAAAATTAGATATGAAAAGGTTAATGTTATAACAGACATCAAAGAAACTTAGAAAAGTCTAGAACATATTTTATTTTGACTAATTTGGAAAAGTTAAAAGAGATAGATAATTTCTAGATGATTATGATCTACCAAATTTATACTGATACGAAATAAATAATTTAAATGGATCTATAAAAGTAACAAAATTAAAGCAATGATAAATAAAAATTCCTATCTAAAAATCCAGACCCAGACCCAAATAGATTCAAGCTCTATCAGACCCTTAAGGAATTTATCATCAAGGTTTCTCAGAGGCAGTCAGTGGAGACTATCTTCTGCCTCCTTATCCCAACTCCTACAAGAGTGGTGTGCACAGACAGCAAAGAGTACAATACAAACAAGAGCTATTTTATTTGTCAGTTCAGAATTGATGGGCTTTAAAGTGACAAAATAACAGAAAACAGACTGCCACACAAGATTTAAAAGAAACAGCAGTGAGATGCTTTCTGAGAAAGGGTTTCAACTTGAGAACTCTCGGGAGTTTTGAGGTGCTAACTGAGAGCTGTCCCTTTCAGGCCAGGATGGGAGCTTTCAGAGCAGCAGGTGTGATACTAACAGGGAAGTTGAAGATCTCATGAGCAGCAGGTCTTGAAAGCTGGGAGCAGCTGCAGGAATGAATCCCCTTTTGCAGCTAAGTACAGACTCTTAGAGGCCAAGGCAGGGAAGAATCCCTCTTCTGCATCCACTAGTGGAGTAGTGGTACAGGGAGCCTCTGGAGAGTCTGTCCCCATAGGTCTTCCCTCTCCAGTGAGTGAGTCACCTAAAGAGCCAGGCTCTAAAATCTTCAGGCTTCTCTGTTGTAAGAGGATCCCTTGTTTCCTGGCTGCTCAGCCCCCAAATAATCATGCAGAAACTATATTATTTAAATCACTGCTTGGTCCACTAGCCCTGGCTTCTTATTGGCTAACTCTTACATATTAATTTAACCCATATCCATTAATCACCATGAGGTCATGGCCTACCAGCAAAGTTTCAGCACATCTGTTCCCAGCAGCAACTCCATAGCTTCTCTCTGACTCTGCCTTTTTCCTCCTATTATTCCATTTAATTTTCCCTGCCTAGCTAAGTTCTGCCATGCTATAGGTCCAAAGCAGTTTCTTTATTCATTAAAGGTAATCACAGCATACAGAAGAGAATCCCACATTACTTCTCTCTCTGTGTGTGAGGACAGCAGGAGTCCCTTGAAGGTGGGCTCCTACTCAGAGCCAGGATTTAGGAGCCAGGCTCTGAAGTTGTCCCTTCTAGGCTTCCTTCATTGCCTCTTGCAGTTCTGGGTTTACTTGCTTAGAACGTCCAATTTTATACAGATGTTAGTTGGAACATAATTGGCTTAATGCAAGTGTGCAAAGGTGAAAAAAATAGAACCAATAGGAGGAGCTAGCAAACCTGGTTGGGGGAAGAGGAAGAATTCTGAGCCCACCAGAAGTTAACAATCCTGTATGCTAGTTTTCATCTCAGTCTGGCTCATTGATATTTTCCACATACTATTAAAGCTAGTTATTTTGTAATGTATTTGTAGACTGAAATCATGTCATGACTATTTATTTCCTTGAAACACCAAGTAGCACATAGTAGTATTCAATAGATGCTACTGGATATGTAAACAACTGGAGGAGAAAGTGATAAGTGGATGAGTCATTCTCCAGAATAATTGTTTAAAAAGTGCATCTGGGTGTACTTCCCACTTTTTCTTCTATGAGGTTCAGTGTGGGTGGCTTTATGTTGAGGTCGTTGATCCATTTGGACTTGAGTTTTGTGCATGGTGATAGATATGGCTAAAAGACACTTAAGAAAATGTTAAACATCTTTAGTCATCAGAGAAATACAAATCAAAAGATCTCTGAGATTCCATCTTACACCTGTCAGAATGGCCAAGATCAAAAACACTGATGACAAACTTATAATGGTGAGGTTGTGAGATAAAGGGAACACTTCTGCATTGCTGGTCGGAATGCAAGCAAAAGCTGGTACACGCCCTTTGGATGTCAGTGTGGTGATTTCTCAGAAAATGAGGAAACAACCTTTCTCAAGACCTGGTAATATCACTTTCGGGTATATATCCAAAGGATGCACAACTGTGCCACAAAAACATGTGCTCAACTATGTTCATAGTAACATTGTTTGTCATAACCATAACCTGGAAACAACCCAAATTCCCTTCGACTGAAGAATGGATAAGGAAAATGTGGTACATTTACACAATGGAGTACTACACAGCAGAAAAAATAATGACAACTTGAATTTTGCAGGAAAATGGATGGAGCTAGAAAACAAAATTTTGAATAAAGTAACCCAGACCCAGAAAGACAATTATCACATGTACTCACTTGTAAGTGATTTTTAAACAAAGCAAAGAAAACCAGCCCACAAATCACAATCCCAGAGAACCTAGACAACAATGAGAACTCTAAGAAAGACATACATGGATTTAATGGGTAGTAGAAAAAGACAAGATCTCCTGAATAAATATGGAGCATGGGGACCTTGGGAGAGGGTTGAAGAGGAAAGGGGAGGCAGGGAGGGGAGCAGAGAAAAATGTAGAGTTCGATAACATCAATTTAAAAATGTGCATCTGGGGAACAAGAGGTAACTAGATTGTGGTGGTTTGAACAGGAACAGCTTTCACAGGCTTATATATTTGATTGTTTGGTCATTAGGGAGTGGAGATACTTGACAGTGGAGATACTTGACTAGGAGGTGTGGCCTTGTTGGAGTATGTGTGACCTTGTTAGAGGAAGTAAGTATGTCACTGGGAGGTAGAAAATTAGATTTCAAGGGCTCATGCCAGACCAGACCAGACCCAGAGTCTCTCTCTCTCTCTCTCTCTCTCTCTCTCTCTCTCTCTCTCTCTCTCTCTCTCTCTCTCTCTCTCTCTGTCTGTCTGTCTTTCTGCTGCCTGCTGATAGGGATGTAGAACTCTTACCTACCTCTAAAGCACCATGTCTGCCTATGTGCTGCCATGTTTTGTGCCTTGCTTCCCACCATGATCATACTGGACTAAACCTCTGAAACCATAACCCAACCCCAATTAAATGTTTTCTTTTATAAGACTTGTGGTTATGGTGTCTCTTCAGAGCAACAGAAACCCTAAATAAGGCATAGACTAATACCTCCTTCTCTTCCTTCCACCCCTATACAAATTAGAGTTATCCTAGAGCCCACAGCATGGATTTTATAGAGTACAGAAGCTTACTATTTAAAGGTAACATTGGTTTGGGAAAAAAGGAAAATAGAAAAGATAATGCTCCTGCTTAGCAGCAGCAGCAGCAGCAGCAGCAGCAGCAGCAGCAGCAGCAGCAGCAGCAGCAGCAGCAGAAGAAGAAGAAGAAGAAGAAGAAGAAGAAGAAGAAGAAGAAGAAGAAGAAGAAGAAGAAGAAGAAGAAGAAGAAGAAGAAAAGAAGAAGAGGAGGAGGAGGAGGAGGAAGAGGAGAAGGAGGAGGAGGAGGAAGAGGAAGAGGAAGAGGAAGAAGGCAGCAACAACAAAATCTTTGGAATTCATTTATAGAAATGAAAACATCCCAGTGTTATTTAATAGCAGGAATTCACTATCTGTCAAAATTAATGTGTAGTTTTGCATGGTGAGCATATGTTCCCACCCCTAAGCACCATGGCCAATCAAGTATTAGGAGAAAGTTTTTGAAAATTTTAGTTATTTGATGTCCAGGCTTTTTATAACTCTGTGTGGGTAGTTGTGGAAAAGAATTTATGCTTAAAGTTCCTTTGTTCATAGTTGCTGTATTCTGGACATAGTTTGAGTATGTTTCTATTGTTAAATATTAAAAGGATAGACACTTGATTGGCCATGGTGCTTAGGGGTGGGAACATAAAATGGTGATTAGAATTAGATAGTTCATTGGGCTGTAAAACCTATGGTTCAATCCTGGTAGCTTTAGAGGAAGAGAGGTAAAGGAGGGAGGGAGGACATATCTGAATGCATAATGTTCTGTACTACCTGGAGCCCCTGCCAGTAAAAATACCATCACCAGATGTGGGCCCCTTTGAATTTTCAGAATTACAAGCTATAATAAACAAACTCTTTTTAAAAGAGAGCTTGCTTCAGGTATTTTATTATAGCAATAAAAAGTGGAATAACACAATGTCAATACAAGTTTATTTTATTCTACTTTGTGGTTAAAGTTCAAGGTGTTCACAGTAATATATGCACACTTCAGCTTCCAGCACTTGGCATGCGTAGTCAGAAGGATGGTGAGTTTGAAGGTAGCCTAGACTAAAAATTAAGACCCTGTTTTAGCAACACACATACACAATCTCAAATGAGCTTTAACATCTTACTAATTTTCTAATTAGCTATGATACAAGTACACTTTTTAATACATGTTCATTTTACATTTGAGTAAGAGTCACAGAAAGTTATGCCTTAATAGCAAAACACACCACTCCATTTTGGAAACATAATCATAAATAAGAAATAGACACATGTGCCACATATATTTTTTATGCTGTGACTGAGTCAGGTCTCAACTGGACTAAGAGTTTATTAGACAGGATTATTATTTCTTAGAAAACAGATTTCAAGGAAGGACTCCAACTGTTACCTTTAACACAGACAGAGAGAATTCCAGGTGGTGATGTTACAAGCAACTATATCAGATGGGGCAGTGAATTGCAACCTAGTTTAATACATACATACAAGCACACATTCATAAATACATATACACAAATTGTCAAATTTCAGACCAGGGAAGAAGACACTGTTGTTTATCAGAACAGGATGAATGAGTAATTGTTTTCTTGGACAGTTTCTTTTATTTCATATTTATTATTGTATAGTTTTGCTGTTTGTCTATTTTTGATGCAGAGAGGGAGACTGTGTAGACAAGGCAGTAGGGACAAGGTGGAAGCCGTGTCTCTGGGCAGAATGCACCATTGTGTTTAAACATTCTTGAAGTTGCAGATACATTTTTGCCCACTGCCACACATGCAGATGGGCCTGTTGCCTCAGAAGACCTGTCCTCATGTGACATCAGGTGCCTTGTGGTTTTCATTCCACCTTGTGGGCTTTTCAAGATGACTGTGGGAAGAAACTCCTTGAAAAGTGAGATTTGGACCATTGTGATTTGGTGGGATAAGATGGGGCATTTTAACCCTATGAATTATTTATCCATCTCATGAATATTTATAAAAACTTATTAAAAATCAACAACACATTGAATGAGAGTCGGGAGAGTGGGCACACCCTTGCCTTATGTGATATGATCCTGGGCAACATAGAAAGGCCTTGTCTCAAAAGGAAAGAGTGAGGGAGATAGATGGGTGTGGGGGAGGGAGAAAATGGAGGAATTCCTGGTACATGCTACAGTGCAAATGAATGTCCAAGGCCCTTGGGACTCAGTGACTGTTCCTCTTCAATAGCATTGTTCCATGAACAGCTGTCCCCCTCAATGAGAGAAATATACCCACAATCTTTCAACGGTTTTTCTAAAGAGCAATGAAAGGAGCTACAGTGCTAATTCCTTTGAAGCCATATCTCTAAGAGTCAGCCTTTAGATCAAAGTATTTAAACATAACTTCTTTCTTTTTTTTGAAGTTTTGTAATTATATTTATGTACAGAAAACTCAGCAGTACATTTAACCCAGTTTAGTGACAAGTTCTTTGGCCTTTGCCTTTTCCTGCTTGGCATTTCGAGCTACAGATTTGGGACCCAGGACGTTGCCTCCCCAGTGGCGGCGGATCTCATCATATCTGTCGTTGTAATTGGTCCTAATAGCTTCCACCAGCTTGGCCAGAGCACCCTTGTCTTCTGAGTTAACCTGTCTGAAGGCAACAGTGGTGCACGCCTTCCTATGGACCAGCCGCCCCAGCCTGGCCTTTCCCTTGATGATGCAGTAGGGGAACCCCATCTTCCGACACAGGGCAGGCAGGAAGACCACCAGCTCAATGGGGTCTATGTCGTGGGCAATCACCACCAGCTGAGCCTTCTTGTTCTCTACCAAAGTGGTGACTGTATTGACGCCCGCTCGAAGGCGTCTTAGTTGGGACATCCCTTTTGCCAGCAGCTTTCTTCTCAGCACGGGCCAGCAGCCTTTGCTTCTTCTGCTTGGTCTCTGGCCTGTACTTATGGGAAAGTTTAAGCAACTGGGTAGCTGTTTGCCGGTCCAGGGCCTGGGTGAACTGGTTAATGGCAGGAGGAACTTTTAGTCGCTTATAGAGGATGACCCTCTGCCGCTGCAGCCTGATGTAGCAGGGCCATTTGATGAAGCGTGTGAGATCTCTCTTGGGCTGGATGTCCTGCCCAATACCGAAGTTCTTAGGCCTCTTCTCAAACAAAGGATTCACCACCTTCTTAGCCTCCTGCTTCTTCACGACAGCGGCTGGGGCTGGGGCCATCTTCTTCCCCTTGGCCTTCTTTCCCTTGGGCATCTTGCCGGGCTGGAGGAGAGAGCAACTTATTTCTTTCTTTCTCACAAATTAGTAATTGCTTTATATAATTTCCCTTATACTGACCTTAAGTAATTTTCTGCTGACTAAGCATCAAAAATATCACAGAGTTTCCAGCTGATTGTTTTTAATAAAATATAATTGCAATGATTTCCCTTTTCCTTACCTTCCTTCCTACAGCCTTCAATGTGGCCCCACTGCTCCCCTTCAAAATCATGGTCCCTCTTTCTTTACAGATAGAAAAAAGGAAGGAAGGAGGGGGGAAGTAGAATGGAGGGGAGGAAGGGAGGGCAGTAGGGAGGGCGGAGGGTAGGGAAGGATGTTCTTTTTCTTCTTGGAGGGTTGGTTTCCTCTCTCTCTCTCTGGAAAGAAGAACCTGAAATATAAATACGCCTACTCTGTCTCTTTCGTGTTACTAGCACATGTATGATTTCAGAACTTGTTGGGGACTGCAGACCCTCAGACCCTGAATTTTCTATGACCCCCTTGCTTCCTCCAAGAGTAAACAACTTGTTTGCCCTCCTATGCTTCAGCTTGCTCCTGAGCACAAGACCCTCATAAGTGGCCTGAGAGCAGGGAAGGTAGTTGTCCTGGTTGGCGGCTTACTAGCTAAAAAAAATCCCTAGAGCTAGGGCATAGCCATTTAGTCAAGGAGAGCACTATATAAACTGTCCTGGAATACAATAAAGGGGGCATGACCTCTCTCTCTCTCTCTCTCTCTCTCTCTCTCTCTCTCTCTCTCTCTCTCTGTGTGTGTGTGTGTGTGTGTGTGTGTGTGTGTGTGTGCGCGCGTGCGCGCGCAGAACTGACTACTTGGTATCAGATAATCAATTGGGGTCATCCTAGAGGAGATTATTTCTCTGGTTCTCAGCATCTTTTTTGTCTTCTATAGTTCTTCGTCTAGAGATTAGAGCCCATTAAATTTTCCTCTTCTAATTAACTTGACTATTGGCGTTGTACTTGTTCAGGTCTTATTTAGGCAGTCATGTTGTTGAGCTATCATGGGTGAAGCCTCCTTGCCATTTCCAGGAGACATATTCTCATAGCAGCTGGACTCTGTTTTGTAACTTGCAACATCTACAGAACTTGCTATCCAGCTCTTTAAAAACTCCAAAAGGAAAATGGGCTTGAGGGTGGGTGTGACGTCAGAAAGTGTGTAAGCCAGGATTTTTCAGTGAAAAACATCGTGCATATTTCCTGTGAGCAAAATAAAATATCTTTCAACGATACCTTTTCCCTTTAAAAATACAGAACTGTTGTGATAAGATTGGAATCAGCAGTCAATGAAATTCTGGGTGGAATTCTGCTTGTGCTCAGTAAGAGCCTTGAGACTCAGAAAAGAAAAAGAGAATTACAGAAGCCATTGGCTTTTATGAGGAACACTTTGTCCTGGTACATTTCGTTTGTTTTAATGAGTTCTGTTTATGGCAAGATACTGAATGTCTATTACATAAATTGAAATTTGAGGCTAGATAAGTATGCAATTTTATTAGTTAAAATTCCAGACAAGGTGAGACAGACTCAAACCTTAATCCAATTCAAAGAGCTTTCTTACAAGGGGCTCCAGGAACTTCCCATCATGCAACAGACCACTTTATCAGCAGGGACACAGCACAGTGTTCTGTGGAAAGTTTATGTTCTAGCGTTTTACAATGCTATCTTAAATTGTTGAATTTTTCACAGCATCCATTTGAATTCTATGCCTGTTTCTTCTAGCAATTTAGAATAATAAGTGGTTACTATACTCTTTACACTTGTGACTTCACTCATCTGTCCACTTTACCTATTCATTTAGTAAAAATTTGTTTTATATTTTCTGTTAATTTGTTTTTCGATTTTGTAGAGCACTTTTTTTATAATTCTGTATGTCTCTACTTTGCACACCGACCTCAGGCTGATTTCTGGGTGTTACTAATATGATTATTAAAAATAAAGTAATACAGGGGCTTTATTTTAATATAATATTTGACATTTACAATGTGTGAATCTCTGACTAAATAATAGACTAAGAATAAAAAATATTTTTATTCTATTATTTCATTTAATTCTAATTTTATGAAAGCCTACCTCTAGCTAGGACTGTCCTCTGAAATCTTGGGATGCTGATACAGAAGTACTCTAAGTATGAGGACAGTCTAGGGACCACAGTGAAGTCAAACAGGAAAGAAGCAAATAAATACAACTCAGGGTGTAAAGTCCAATGTACAGATAACTAACAGGTTTCTAAATGGTTACTGTCTTTTATCATTGTTTTGGTTTGAAGTGTAATGGCCCTCACAGGCTCAAATGTTTGAAAACTTTGTTCACAGCCAGTAGTGCTGTTTGGGGTTGTTGTGGAACCTTCAAAAGGCAGTCTTACTGGATGAAGTGAGTTACTAGGGACTGGCTTTGAGGCTTTGTGAGATGACCTGAGGCTATGGAATAGTCCTGTACTAAATTATGTGTAAATTATGTTCTGATTGGTTTAACAAAGAAGCTGACTGACGGAATGGCCAGGCAGGATAAGGTTAGGCAGAAAAAACAAACCTAGGAGGGGAAGAAGTGTGAAGTCAAAAGAGACATGAACCAGCTGCCAGGGAACCAGAGGTAGGAAGCAGGTAGCTGCCAGATGCTAGATGCCAGATGCTAGAGGAGGTAAATCCAGGGACCATGTGGTAATATATAGATTAATAAAAACTGGCTAATTTAAATGTAAGAACTATTAAGTAATAAACCTGAGCAATCAGCCAGCATTTTTTTTGAGGGGTGCAATGAACTTTATTGATGGTATTCAAGAGAGTAGGGCTCCCTAAGCCCCTCCTGCTATTCTGGGGGTCTGGGATGGAAACTGTGAGGGAGATGCTCAGTGTCAAGTGTTGAGTTAGGACAGGGACTGCTCAGCAGCCGAGGGCCTCTCTCTTGCTGTGTTCTTGCTGGGATGGGTGGTCCATGGCAGGCTTCTTACTCCTTGGAGGCCATGTAGGCCATGAGGTCCACCACTCTGTTGCTGTAGCCAAATTCATTGTCGTACCAGGAAATGAGCTTTACAAAGTTGTCATTAAGAGCAATGCCAGCCCCAGCATCGAAGGTAGAAGAGTGGGAGTCACTGTTAAAGTCACAGGAGACAACCTGGTCCTCAGTGTAGCCCAGGATGCCCTTTAGTGGGCCCTCAGATGCCTGCTTCACCACCTTCTTGATGTCATCATACTTGGCAGCTTTCTCCAGGCGGCATGTCAGATCCACGACGGACACATTGGGGGTAGGAACATGGAAGGCCATGCCCGTGAGCTTCCCGTTCAGCTCTGGGATGACTTTGCCCACAGCCTTGGCAGCGCCAGTGGATGCAGGGATGATGTTCTGGGCAGCGCCACAGCCGTCTCTCCACAGCTTCCCAGAGGGGCCATCCACAGTCTTCTGGGTGGCTGTGATGGCATGGACTGTGGTCATGAGTCCTTCCATGATGCCAAAGTTGTCATGGATGACCTTGGCCAAGGGGGCCAAGCAGTTGGTGGTGCAGGAAGCATTGCTGACAATCTTGAGGGAATTGTCATACTTGTCATGGTTCACACCCATCACAAACATGGGGGCATCCGCAGAAGAGGCGGAGATGATGACCCTTTTGGCCCCACCTTTCAAGTGGGCCCCAGCCTTCTCCATGGTGGTGAAGACACCGGTCGACTCCACAACATACTCGGCGCCGGCATCACCCCATTTGATGTTGGCGGGATCTCGCTCCTGGAAGATGGTGATGGCCTTCCCATTGATGACAAGCTTCCCGTTCTCAGCCTTGACTGTGCCTTTGAAATTGCCGTGGGTGGAGTCATACTGGAACATGTAGACCATGTAGTTGAGGTCAATGAAAGGGTCATTGATGGCAACAACGTCCACTTTGCCAGAAGTGAAGGCAGCCCTTGTAACCAGGCATCCAATACGGCCAAATCCGTTCACTCCGACCTTCACCAACGTGTCTCTGGAACGAGGCTGGCACTGCACGAAAAGAAGTGGCTGTCTCTAGAACAGGGAGGAGCAGAGAGCCTCAGCCAGCATTTTTAATTAATATCAGCTTTTGTGTGTTTATTTGGGACCAAGCGGTTGGGAAAAAAGAAAAACTCAACCTTCAGTTACAGCCTGGCTTCTGTTCACATTCTGCTTCTTGGACAGCAGAATGTGAATTTTGCTTCTGCCATCAGATATCCCTGCCTACCACCACATCTTCCTGACCAAGTAAGCCATGCTCTTCTGGTACTGTAGTGAAAATAGACCCTTTCTCCCTTCAACTACGTGTGTCAAGGTATTTTATCACAATACTAGGAAAGGTAACTAACACAGTCCCTGTGAACACTTCATTTGACCACCTTGACTAGTTAAAGCACTTTTGGTTTGAAGGTGAGAAGCTTGGTAAATGTGTTTGTACTAGCTTGTTTTTCTGTTGCTGTGATAAAGCACTGATCAAAACTAGCCTGGAGAAGAAAGAGGTTTATCTTAACTTACAGATCATAGCCCATCATTGAGAAAGGAAGGCAAAAACAGAGGCAGAGGCTCTGGCTGTCAGTGTACTGATATTTTATTTGTATTATAATAAATAAAGTTTGCCTGAAGATCAGAGAGTAAAATATCTCTACTGGTCAGCCTTACAGACCAGGCAGTGGTGACACACACCTTTAATCCCAGTAGTCACAATAGTTTGTCATAGAAACCAGGTGGTAGTGGTACATGCCTTTAATTCCATCCCTAGAGAGAAATATAAGACAGGAGGAGACGGCTGTCAGTGTAATAGATTAGTTGAAAATTGCTGCAGATTTTCAAGTGGCTGTAGTGGCAGAAACACTGCAGGTCATGAGGCGGCAGTGGGTAACAGGTCCCAAGAGCAGCCAGTCCCAGGCAGGGACAGCGCAATAGACCACACCACAGGTCTCCAAAAATGGCTGATCTCAGGCAGAGAGCCACATGGTGGGCAAGAGACAGAGTCATTCAGAGTGAGGCTGGACATTTATCTAGTGGGTTATGGAGGGGAAAGGGAGAAGGGAGAAGAGCAGAGAGGGAAGGAGAGAGAGGGGGGAGAGAGAGAGAGAGGAGGGGAAGAGGAGCAGTGAGGAGAGGCAGAAGCTGCCTCTTTGAGAGGGAGACAGAAAAGGAAAAGACTCAGGCTGGAAGCTGAAGATCAGCTTGCCTAGACAGATGGAGGAGGGAGTGGGCATGGCTTGTCTCTTAAAGGGACAGAACAGATCATTATACTCAGTCACAGTCAGATTCCTGGAGGCAGGACTGCCATTTTAGACTGAGGTAGAGGTAAGAATCAGTGGCTGGCTGTTTTGCTTTTCTGTCTTTCAGGTTGAACCACACCATCGGTCTCTGGATTTTGATTAATCATGCTACATGTCAGTTCAGTACTAGGGAGGCTGAGACAATAGGAGTGCTGTGAGGAGTTAAAGCCAGCATGGGCTACAGAGTGAGAACAGTCACACAAAAAGCTATTAACAGAATTTTTCTTTATTTTCAACCATTAATTTTTACTATAAGAACACATTCAGTACAAAATGGGTGAGATAAACAAACAGAAAAATGAGAAACACATCACTAATATGTGAAGCTACACAAACTAGGAATTTTACTTTTTGTTTAGACAGAGGTTTTGCTATGTGTAACAACTTCTTTGCTATTTTTCACTTTCTTTTTTCCTTCTTTCTTTCTTTCTCTCTTTCTTTTTTAAAATGTTTATGGGTGTTTTACCTACATGTATCTCTGTACACCATGTAGGTACAGTGCCTGCAAAATCCAGAAAAGGGCATTGGATCCCCTGTGACAGTTACAGATATTTGTGAACATCCATGTGGGGGCTGGGAATTGAAGTACACTCCTCTGGAAGATCAACTGTTGCCCTTAACAGCAGAACCTTCTTCCCAACCCCTTCCTTTGCCATTTTAAAACTAGAAACTTCCCAGGTACTTTTCTATACACCATTTCAGTTTCAAGATCTGCCATCATTACTATTCTAGCCTACACTTAGCCTTTATCTGGAACATGGTGTAGTAATTAAAGGCTATTATCTTTCAATTTTCTACTTCTGACACTTGCTCATCAGATACATCAGGAATGCAAATGTTAAAAAGTAATTGCAGATAGCAAGTCAACTTCTCAAACCAAACCAACTTCACTTTAAAGTGTATCAACGGCACATAAAACAGCCATCCACTGAGAAGGAAGAGGACCACATAAATATAATGCATCTTTGGAGACTTGACAAGGGGAATAAAGACCAAGCACAGGCTGATTGTGATTCCTATGAATACGAAAGGTAAAAAAACCTGAAAAGATAAAATTAAAGAAAGCAATTAGATCTGAAAATTCTTGTGTGTTAGTTGAATGTTCATGTAAGTAAAAATAACACTGATGATCAGAAATAGGCTAAGCAAGCTTCTGAGTCAGATCAATGTGCTCAGGACTCAATGCTACAATTAAAGGAAATTCTGGATACTCTTCATGAGTGGAGATGGTCATAAGCACATGCTGATTGCTGATTGTTATGACCACCTGCAGTCATAGGTGTCATGAACTTACTCAGAAGGAATTGCTGAGCCTTCTGTCAATCTCTCACAGAAAATATTTCAAATCAGTAGGCAAGTCAAGAGAAAAACTATTTTTATCCTCTATTAATCAAGTTAGTATCAACAGTTAAATATTGGAATTGTGTAGGTCTCACTGATTAAGAAAGGAATATATCAAGATAAAAAATCTCTTATCTAAAACAATGCTATTTTTCTTTTGACAAAATATGAAGGATTCACCCTTGGTACCTGGATTCTGTAAGAAATACAAACATCCCACACTTAACATTGCTATATTACCCTTGGTTTTTGTTTCTTTGTTAGTTAGTTTGTTGAGTTTTTTTTTTGAGGGTCCCACTAAGCAGGTTAGTTTTGAACTCATCATTTTCCTGCCTCAACCTCCCCAAAGCCTCTAAATTAACTTGAATTATAGGCATATACAACCCGATTCTAGACAATCAATTTTTAAATGTATATAAAAGACATAAATCTATACCCTAATTGTACACTAAAGCTGATTATAAATTATAAAAAGTTTTTAATGAAAGGGTCATTTATTTGAGTCTTAAATAATGGTCTCTTCTTAATTGTTTAGAGGCCCTTAAGAAAGATAAATAACTATCTCACAGCTCAGAATTTTTACCAAATAATTGAGTGAAGTATGTGAACACTTCTGAAGGAAGACAAAAAAATACTTAAACATTTGTGCTTAAGATTGCCCTGACCTTCTTTTTTGAGCAAATGTAAGTCAAATAATGGTATAATAATAGCTTTTAATATCATACCCTATATTTTTGCATGCATTTGTTTATATAATACATCTAAGATTTTTAGGGGCTAAGTATTGACTGTGTCCATTGTAGATACGAAAGATCTGAGGGTCAGTCTTGAAATAACAAGAGGAGGCTTAGAAAAGACAGTAGGGAACTATACTTGAGGCCAAACTATAACGTTTACTTTGTGTTTCTCAGTGTACCAACAATACATAACTTCCCTTCAATTTATCTGATCAGTGATATATAAATGAGTCAGAAAACAGGAAAGAATCAAACAATTTTTAAAGATAGAGGTATAAATTAGGAAGCGAGGACATCCCATGGTAGGGCTTCCAAGGAGCTCATGGGCAACAACCATACACTAGACACCCCTGGGGCTTCTCTAGTCTCCCTCTGGGTGTTGCTGTCAGTGCATCAATTAGCATTCACTGGATGTCCAAATAGATGATAACCTTGCCTAAACCTGGGGACCAAGTCTCATTTCTTTTTGTACTAAGAGAAGAGAACCTAGCAAGGTGCTTGAAATTTAATCACATGACTCCTCAAATATCCAAGAGTTAAATGATGGCTGAATAGAGGAAGCATAAGGAAGACTGAAAAAAAAAGATAGTGGTAAATCAGCAGCGTTTGATAATGATGATGATGATGATGATGATGGCTTTCTTTCTCCATAGGTTCTTTTTTCTTTTTTCCAAACAAATGGCCCCAGATAACCTGAGCCATTTTTATTTATACAGTTTCAATAGTTTGCATGAACAGTTTCACAATCATATTTGTTTCCTTAAGTTTCTAATAATAATCATAATAATTCCCAGTTTTTTCCTTTATCTTCTTCTCTTTCTGTCCCTCAACTTCCCAACTGATAATCATTACTTACTTGATTCATAGCCTTAATATTAGAAACATAAGCAGTATAGCAAGCAACAAAAGAAGTTTTCTAACTAGGCACACTTACAGGTTCTTATATTTTATACTGAGTGTGAAGCAAATACTCCAAAGAGACTGAGATTTGAATCTTGGCTTCATTCTGTGCTGTATGAGCTTAAACAAGTAACATGCCTTCTATAAACCCATCTCTCTATGGGTTTATATCTATATACTATGGATATAATGGGAAGGGTGATTTTTGTATGACAGGTGATCCTGTATTTGGACATGCTACCAGTCAATCAAGACTATTCTATTATTCACATAGGCATAGATCTATCCATAATGTCTTCATGCTGCCAAGATTTTGTGTATTACCTTTTCTGTAATGAAAGAATGTCCTCCTTTTACATGACATATTTTATCTCCTCAAGTAGCAGCAAGTTTACATAAAAATAATATAGTATTTGATAGTAAAATGTCATAAAGTCAAAAGAAAGCAAACTTTCATAGATCAAAATAAGCTGATATTTCAGAACAATAAATACCATTCATAACCTTCTTCTATCATTTGCTAAATCTGCCCTTACTGTAGAAGAAACAGCATGTTTAAATAGTTATGTAAGTAAACCAATTCCCAATGATCTGTCTTACCACCCGGAAACATCTGCCTTTCTCCACTCACAAATCTTTAGACTGAACTTCAGATATTTTTGTATTAAGTAAAACCTATTTACTACAAACAGAATGAAAATGGAGACCAGATGGTCTATGTTTGTTTCTTGGTTTGTTGAGCAGTAACACTTTTGCTTGAAGATCTGAACAGTCTCCTTCCAAACAGTCACATATTTTCATTCACATAGAACAAATTTACCCAACCCACATTTACCTTATAAGGTCTGTGCAGATTGGGCTCCTGGTACCTCAGTTTCAGGATTCCTATCATGCATAACAGAGTCCAAATGGAAGAAGCAAAATAGAGATAGTTTATCAGTTCAATTAAGTTTGTTAAGATTATTGCAAGCGATCCCAGACTGACATTTAGAAGCACAGCTATGAACGGAGAGGAATGAACATTAAGGGTACTAAATATCAGTGGCAACTGGTCATGCTTGGCTGCAATATATACCACTCTTGCTACCTCAAGTACATTAATCACAAGGTTGCTAAACAACGAGGCAGAAATAGCAAAAGGAACAGTCCATGTTAATTGAGGGATGATTCTGTCAGTCCATATAAGGGCCACAGCATCTACAAAGAAAAAATAAACACAAAAAGAAGTGTGTGTGAGAGAGAGAGAGAGAGAAAGAGAGAGAGAATCTAATGATAAGCCTTTATACAAAATCTAAAAGAAAAAAATATATGAAAAGAATTTAACATTTTTATTTCCTTTTTAGGTAGTATCTTAGGTTTGTGCCCGTTTCAGTTTATAGCCCTGCATCATGAATGGTTGATTTTATGTCTTTCTCAAAATACCAGGAAATTTTTAAGGGCAAAGACCCCTCATATACCTTCTATAACATCAGAGGTTTTCACTGACAGACACTGTAATAGTGAGTTTTCAACAAATACTTGAGAAATACATTATTTGTGTTGAGTGAATAACTGAAAACATGCTTAAGAACTAAACTAGAGTGCTGATAGACTTAGCCAGTGTCAGAAAAGCAAACCTGACAGGATATAAGACTCACCTACAGCACAGTGTAAAATGTCAAAAATGAACATAAACTACACACAGATGAAAAAAATTTCTGATGCTTGAGACTTCTCTAGGCTTTTCTGGAACCAATGGTTCTCAGATAGAGGTGACTTTGCTTTTCATGGGTCATGTGGCAATGTCTGGAGAGTTATCTGATTTCCCATAACTGGAGAGATGGAGTTTGGTGTTGGCATCCTAGTGGATAGCAGCCACAGATACTGACAAGCATCGTGTGATTCTCTGGACAGTTTCAATAAACTGCATGATCCAGGACTTGGACTATAGGTCAAAGTACTTGCTTATCACATGTGAGGCTGAATTCAATACTGAATGCTCCAAAACAAAGTGTCCAAAATGTTGATGGTATTGAAATTCAGGTACCTTGCATTAAAGAAAGAAATAGAGCATATTCTGGATTTGTTATTTGTATTTTAAGGTCAAAAAGACCTTAAAAACACTAATTCAATATGTCCGTCAATATAAAAAAATACCAATAGATGAAATACAAGGGGATTTGAAGAAGGAAAATAAGGGAATAGACATGATCAAAATACATTGCATACATGTATGAAAATCTCAAAGAATAAAGAAAACATTTGTTTAAAGAAATCGCTAATAGACAGAAATATCCATCATCTATTGAAATTCTGTCAAGTCCAATTTGTACTATGAAAATGTATTAGGTAAGACAGATCACTCCATCCCTAAATTCTGTTTTCAGTGAAATGAGCAGGGTAGAGCTTAATATCCCTGAAGGTAAGTATTCTCTGAGTTCATAATTTTGTCCATAGGTAGTTGGTTTCCAGATGAGTCACCAATACATCATTATTCTGATGTATAACATAAGACTTTTCAAATGTAACTAAATTAGAATATCATCAAGGTTCTTCTCTTTAAAATCTTAATTTTTTGTTGAGACAGGGTTTCTCTGTCTAGCCCTTGCTGTCCTAAAACTGGCCCTGTATTCCCAGGTGACCTCAAACTCAGAGATCTGACTACCCCTGCCTCCCATGTGCTGGGTTTCAAAATGTTGGCCACATCACCCAGCAAGATTTTAACTCCTAACCAATGTTTGTTAGTTTAGAAACTAGATTTTCTGTATATCATAGGCTGGTTTCACCTATACAATCCTCTTGTTTCAGTTTCTAAATGCTGGAATTACAGGAATTCAGTACCATGCTCAGCTATTAACCCATTTTATATAGTCCTACCTGTCACATCACCTTTCCCGTGAGTGTTATTCCACAACATTAGGTGTTACTTAAAAATTCCCCATTGCAGTTTTACCCAGACCTTCTCACACTGTACACTTTTTTTCAGATATGTTTTGGAATACTCTTTTCATACTGCACAGAAAATCTTTGGTTTCTCAGTGGACATTCTACAATCATGATTCCAGAGGAAGATAACACAGCTCTGCCTACACTGAGTCTCAAAAATTAAGTGTAATATTCCTGCATGATCTTTAGTTCTGTTCTACAAGTGACTTTTGTCTCCCTTTTCCTCCTTTCTATGTTTTTTATTTAAAGTTTTACTGTAAATGTAATATATTTACATTGTATGTATACAATATATTTTTGGTAAAAAAGAGTGAAATGAACAACACTGAAGTCTACAAAGTCAAAACGTTTCTCTCCTCACCAAGTTTTCATTCATGTGTTCCAAATGTAAATGCTGCTAACATGTCTGATTCCCTTTCCAGTTTCTCTATAATGACCCATATCAGTCTATGTGGGTTGTATGCTTGAGTTCTGTGTCTGCACATGTGTGGGTTTGGAGGTGCTTGTGTGACTGGATGCTTGCGTTTGCTTTTGCTCACTTTCTAGTGTATCTTGGTCATAATAGTACACATATATCCATACAATTATTTTAGTTACTTCTCAGTACTCTCTTATATAGCCGTAAATTATCTACTTGTCCTGTATTGATAGATTACTTGGCTGTTTTCATTTTTTAATTAATGGAAAAGGTGTTTTAAAGCTGAACTTCACGGCAACCTTCCTGAAATAGGAAAGCTGAAGAAAGTTTCAAGCCAGCCTGAGCTGTATAGCAAGATTTTACTCCCCCCAAAGAAAAATGTACTTTAATAAAAGACACTCATAAAAATAATGTGAAATAATTTAATGCATGATAAATAATTTAATGCATGATATCCCCCACTGGCCAAACCAATAAATTATTTTAAGATATCAAAAATTACTCATGCAAATTGTTTCTTGTCATTTATTTTATTTTATTTTTAAATTTTGAGACAGGGTCTCATTATAAAGCTCTGACTAGCCTGGAACTACCTGTGTAGATCAGATTTGCCCAGCTTCTGTGCCTTCAATCCTAAATATTTATATACTTCTCTTTAGAGTACATTCCTAGAAAATTTATGAGCATACAATTCTTTTTTTCTAAATTTTCATTTATGTATTAGTCTTGTGTATGTTTGAGAGAGAGAGAGACAGGTCAGAAGACAACTTTCAGTTCAAAGTCAGTTCTCGTCTTCCTCCGTGGCTCAGACCACCAAGGTTTTGCAGCAAGTGCTTTACCCACTGAACCATCCCACTGGCCACTGGCCCATAAGTATGTATTTCTTAAATAAGAGAAATACTACATAGCTATCCCAGAAAAGATTATATCAATTTATGAGTAACTAATTTGAAAAGTTCCTCTTACAGTTCATATTTCTTACTGCAGTATTTGTGCCTAAGTTCCTGCAGGCTGCCTGAACAAGGAAGCTTTCTTAACATGTTTCCACATCACTTCCTAACCATTTAGGTTATTTGCCTTATGTTAATATCCCCTATCCTAGGTGTGACTCAGAAACCTCTAGAACACCACATGAGTACTCGGTCAACAACCTGGCAGCAAGACTTCTGAAACTCTGGTCTTCAGGTTCAAAATGTTGGAGCCAGGAATCCTTACCACACTATTTCCACACTTCAGTTCTAGAGAAACACCCTTCTTTTCTCACACATGCAATTTTCACAATGAAGTTTTTTTTTGTTAGTTAGTTTTTTTTTTTGAGATAGGGTCTCTCTATGTAGTACTAGAACTTGCTATGTTGACTGTAGACCACACAGGCCTTCCTATAAACTCACAGAGATCCACCTGCCTCTGCCTCAGAAGTGGTGGAATTAAAGGCAGACACCTCCACACCCAGCTTAAGAACTTTTTTTTTAAAAAATTACAATAACTGTTGCTGGACTCTATTAAATTATATTATAAAATATAAATATATGAGCCGGGCGGTGGTGGCGCACGCCTTTAATCCCAGCACTCGGGAGGCAGAGGCAGGCGGATCTCCGAGTTCGAGGCCAGCCTGGTCTACAAGAGCTAGTTCCAGGACAGGCTCTAGAAACTACAGGGAAACCCTGTCTCGAAAAAACAAAAAAAAATAAAAAATATAAATATATGAAATATAAATTATATTATAAAAATCTCATATTCCTTTGGGAAACTTCACATATTTCTATGTGCTTGATTGATTTCTATATAAAAACATACCTCCCACCTTTCCTAACTCATAATGAGCCTATCTCTTTTGTTTGTAACCATCTCTGTAGTTATATAAATCATGCACTCCATAAGGCAACAAAAAAATTCACTCACAACCTCATCCCAACTGAGTACAATTGTTCATTGGTTCTCCCCTGTTTTGGAAGAAAATGTAGAACCTTTTCCATCATTAACACATCATAACCATTGTCCTCTTAAGTATTGATCAACAATACAACTTTCTAAAAATCTCAGAATAGACCCAGTGTGGGGGCTCTGCAGGGAAAGGTGCTTGCTGCCACACCCAAAGACCTGAGTTCCATCCCTGCAACTCACATGGTAGAAGACAGCCAACTCCTGCAAGTCGTCCTCTGACTTTCATAGTATAATATGGCACACATGCACACACACAAAAATATAAATAAATGCAATTTAAATAATTTTAAACAAGACCCCAAAATAGTCTGTTATGTGGACTTCGCTGAGTTACTTATTCCAAACTTATTACATATTTTGGTGATGATTAACCTAGTGCTACCATAACTGATGATGTGATGGCCCTTTTTTATATATAGTTCTGGAAAAGGCAGTGAGGAAAAACAAATTACAGATAACAGAAGCTTCCTGAGTTTTCCATGCAAGTTCAAACTATCGTGCTTCCTATAAAATTGTTGCAATTTTATGATATGCCAGAGATGATGTTATAATTCTTTAAAAGTCAATATAGCCAGAGCTCTGGCAGTCATAATGAATGCCAGCTTTAGTGAACCAAAACCTCAATGCTCACAGGCCAGTGACTAGGGACACACACACAGCTGACATTATAAATGAACCCTGACACAGCTGAGGGAGTTAATGAATCAGTGGCTGTATTTGCCCAGGGTTGTGTTTGGTTTGTCTCCACAGAAGATGGATTCTATCTCATTTCTCATGCTAAGGATACCTAGACTCTTAGTGGATCAACTGTAGTGTGGCACACTACCTGCCAGCCCCCTATGGAGTAGGCACATCGTAATTTAGGCAATTGAGGGGGTTTTATCCTAAGTCTTCCCTGATTTTGAAATATCCCCAAATAAACAAATGATCATGTTAAAAAACTTGGGAATCCTGAATGTCCTGGTTTTACATTTGTATACAATGTAATAAATTACAATATGACACCTTACAAATATGTATGTAAAATACTTTATAAATATAGCTCCAGGTCAAAAAAGAGACTTACCTCCAGTGTCTCAAACACTCACTAAAACAAGAAGAGTTTCTCTGTCCTGTTTAGTCCACAGCTACTGGGTGACAGATTTATCTCAGAAGGTAATCACTTGGGGTGTGATGTTGGTTTTTCCGTTTTTCACTTTTCCCAAGTTTTCTTTTACCCCCTATTTCTGCTATTCCTCTTTAAATAACTGTTCATTTTTCTTTGAGAATTTCTTGTTCTCTTTTTTGTAAAGGGTCTCTCTAAACTAAATATCTTCTAGCCTCAACCTCCCAAATGCTCTGGATCACAGGCATATACCATTATCCTTGGCATAGTCTTTAACTCTCTATTCTTCAATTTGAGCTTTAATCAAAATCTCAGTTCATTTAGGATCTTTTTTTCAGCATAAAATTTGGAGATATTTAAGCTAAAATATTTATTTTACATATTAATAATATTAATTATAGTCATCAACTGACCATTAGTGCTTACTTATTCAGGTGTTAATATCCCTTATTTCAAATTTACCATTCTTAGTGTCACATAGGTAACTGAGAACCCAGCATTTCCAAGTATTAATAGATATAATTGCTGATCATGTCATGTCACTATGCCTGAGATCATGCAAACAGTAATTAATATTTTGAATCTGTGACACCCAATGACACTTTAACTGACTTTTCCACATTGTCAGAAAACACATAGCTGTTCTTTAAATGAATCTTCCTTCTAAACCAAGTCAGACTCTCATTACCCTGTTATTAAAACCTTATCAATTGAGTCTCTATATAGAATAGTGACCAGTAGGCAGCCATTCTGACTGGAAAAGTGATGTATTGAATGGACTGTATTTTATTTACTATCTTGTTATTTGTGTACAAACCTGAAGAGAGGATTTCCCTGGGCGTCAGAACTGTCAGGTAGGAAATGTTAGCCAGTAAATATAGCACAGTTACCAGAGGCAGCGCTGTAAATACACATCTAGGAATTGTTTTGTTGGGTTTCTTCAGCTCCCCTATAATGCATAAAAGAGCAAGATCAGACTTGGGGAAAGATTACTTCTTAAACTTATCTTTAAAATTGTATGTGTGTCAAGTATTGGACTACATTCTTTCCATTCATTCTGCTACCACACCCACACACACTCAAAGGCAAACTAGTGCACACTGAACCTTTTAAAATTCTAGAGTCTGGGCTCACGGTGCCTGTTCCATCTGCATCCTTCCCCAGTCTTCATGGTTCTTGAGTAGAATGTAGGCACTGAGTTCAAATAGTAGGAATAGAACATCGAACAGAAACTTCATGAGATATAACCTCACTAAGAGGAGCTCCACATTAAGCAATCACATAGACAAAAGAGAAATTTTTTGTTTGTTTTCATAGAGGTTTGAAATGCCTTGAGTGTGGAGAAGAGTGAAGAGTACATGATTTAGGAAGTCAAAGTAAAAGATCATTGAATTGTACATTTAATCTGATAGTTAATACATAGTGAAAAATGTTTATTTCATACATGCACTATATCAGCCATGGCCTGATCTTTCCCCCAGAAGATTGATAATTACCTGCTACATATGTAAGGCATTCCCCGCCTGAAAACGCAAAGTATCCTTGGAAGACCGCTTCTATTATCTGAGAGATCTCTGGAAACTCCCCATCAAATGCATTCTGAAGCCTTCCCACGTTCTCCTTCCCATTCACCAACACGACCACACCGCTGAGGGAAATGAAGCTAAGTATGCCCATCTTCAGCACTGTGCTCACCGCCTGAAGCCATGACAGCTCTTTCACTCCACGAGAATTCAGAATTCCCACAATCCACAGCACTGCTAGGGCCAGACATTTCTTTGGCAGATTCAGAGAAGAACAGCTAGGATAGAAAGGCTGAATGGCATACTCGGCGAGTAGCAGAGCTTGGCTAGCAATTACTCCTGGGCTCAAAAACAAGGAGGTCCAAAGTCTCAGGAATGCAATGGAGGGGCTGAAGCATCTCTTGATAAAGTAGTAGTGAGCCCCAGTGTATGGGAAGGCTATCCCGATCTCTGAAAAGCAGAGCGCATTGGTCATGGACAGCACAGCACAGACAGCCCAAATACACAAGGAGACTCCCACATTCATGGAAGAGTACTGCAGCACCCCCTTGGGAGACACAAAAATTCCTGCACCAATTATATTAATAATTAAAAAATTTACTCCCCAGAAATAGCCAAGTTCTCTCTTAAGCTGTATTTTCTTCTCTGTATCCATTGCTACTGAGACAAATTTACACTCACTAAAGTACAGTTTGTGAATGTTTCTGACTGTAGGTTCATGGATGTTCTGAAATAATTGTTCTGTATTTTTGTTCTATTTCCATTAAATATGATCTATTTTCAATAATTAACAAAGTGTGACACATTTCAGTAAAACAAAAAAGATATCTGTAAGGGTTTAGTTGACCCTTCTTTTAATAATTATCAGAATAAGAGTTGAAAATGAGTTTTAAAGAAAACAAGGTTTTGAAAATGGGAACAAAGAGCTTTCTTGTTAAAGTTGCAAAATACTTGGCTATGTTGAATCCACCACATCCTAGGACAAAAGTAATTGTCAAGATTAAGTGGGCAACTTAAAAATCAAAAGAAAGATATGAGGAGGAGAAATTTCAAAGCTGAGACACCAGCAGGTTTTTTTGGGGTATTGTTTGTCTGTCTGTGACTGGGTCTTGGTGCGTGCTTGCGTGTGTGCGTGTGTGTGTGTGTGTGTGTGTGTGTGTGTGTGTGGCAGGTCTAAACTTTTAGCACTCCTCTTCCTGCTGCCTCTACATCAGGGTCAAAATTCCTCCAGGTTCCATGGAAGGTATTTAATTTTCAATCTCTATCTGTAGTATGAGTTTAATCTTCCTTGGTAAAAGAGCAGAGACTGCTCAGCATCCAGAACTAAGAGCCGAGTTCTCATAAATGACTTGATTTTCATTATATAACAATGATGTAAAGACTAGAAATTCCATTAAACAAGGATCCCTATGAGTTCATCCATTCCACTTACAAATCATTTACTACCCTTGTAAAGTTTGCCTACAGCTTCCTCACCTCCATCTTTCCTATGTAAGAGTCAATCATCGGGGTCTTCTTTGAGTTTCACATTTTGTATGGCTCCTCTATAGATGTGAATGTTAACAAATACATATGGTTTTTCTCCTTTTAATCTATCTATTACCTGTGTATTTCAGCAGTCTTAACAATTCAAACTTTCACTAGGATAGAAAAACATAACCTTTGCTCTACGAATGTCCTCCTCCTTCCTTCCCTTCTTCCCTCCCATTCAGTCTTCTTGTTTTTGCTTGGTTTTGTTCTGATACTGGGGATAGAGCCCAGTGTTTTGTGCGTACTAAGTACCCATTGCAGCATTGAGCTCCGCTCCAGTCCCTGTCTATACGAATAAGGAAAGAAACATTCCACATGAGAGGATCTCACAAGGAAACCTGGAAACTTATTTAACTGTTTTAATAATTTACAGATTGAGAGCAAAATTTACAGATTTTAAATTAGGGATCTTCCACTATCTTGCCCTGAACTTTTCTCTTAGCCTGTGCCTGGAATCTAGTTAAATAATATGCACTTAGATTTTTCAGACATCCTCAGGAAAGAAAACACATATAGATTCTTTATTTTTTGATTATTTAATAATTATCAATTCCCAACAACTATTTTTTTATTAAACTTCTATTTTATGTTTTTAAAAAATGTATTCCTTCAAGCTTTCTGTTGGAACTTTCCAGATTAAGAAAAAATGTTCTAGCTTGTTTCTCTCATTTGCATACCACCTAGGTGTTGTAGAGGAAAACACTGTAAATTTATTCCTTTTTCCCAGAAAAGGCTGATTCTTATTTGTTTGTTTTTTATTCAAGTAACTACAAATAGAGATCCAGAGTGGGTGCCCCAGGCTACGATAAACACTGGGCACCACCACCCTGATCCCCCACCCCTGACCTTGTCCCTCTCTCACAGAACAAGGGAAGGTGATGGTCATACACCATTTTCCCATCCAAGTGGGCAGCCTCCTCACTCCGCTGCAGCATCCCAGGTGCAGGGTCCCATTTTCCCTGATGTGGTTAGTAACCAGCCCACTGTGTCCCAGTCTCCCTACCCCTAGAGTGCCTTGGGGAGGAGAACTGCAGGCAGAATTGCAGGATGAACTTTGGCGTTGTTAGCAGCAGCCACGGTGGTGTCTAAGAATGAGCACTGAATAAAGGAAAAAAAAACCAGCTGTCCAGAAGTAGTTTATGAACAGAGGAAAAGATAGAACTACAACCTGGTGGGCAGGGAAGAGCAAAACGAGGGGATCAAGGCTAGCTCCTTGGTGCTCCACTAGAGGCTGGGCAACAGTCTAGAGTGGGAGTGGAAAGGTGAGTCTAAAATATCGTGGAGTTAAGTAACAGTAACCATTTTTCCTAAACCTATCAGTTTAAAATGTTTATTGCATACCAAATTATGTTACTTAACTCCACCTTATTTTTCTGTATTGGTGGAGACATATAGTTCAGCTGACAGGAATAATATTAAAATACAAAATGTTTTATACATATAGATAGAAAACATCAGTAAATAATAAAATATTAACTGTTGTCTGTATTTTTATCTTTTGATTTAAATTTTTTTCAGTTTTGTGAGACAGGGTTTCTCTGTGTAATAGCCTTGACTATCCTGAAACTCACTTGTAGATCAGGTAGGCCTTGAACTCAGGGAGATCCACTTGCCTCTGGGATTAACTTGTGAACTACTATGGCTCAGCTTGATTTCATTTTAAAAGCTCACACTAAGCCCCGTTTATTTCTTTTTTAAATAAGGATTTGTTAATCTTTTTAGGTTAGTATACATTGTGCGGTGTCATATGGCATCTGATACATATGTGTGGTTATGTTTTGACCTTGTTTGCTCCCCTCCCATACTGTTCTCCTCTTATACTCCTGTCCTTCTTTGACTATTTCCCCTTTCTTTCCTCAGATAGTTGTTACCTCTGCTTTCATGTCATATATATTTCATTACCTTCTTTTTTCTCTCCCTTAAGATTTCCCCCCTCCCTTGGAATCCCCTTTCTAGTTTCATAATCTAAAGATACACAATTATGCACACTTTTATTTATATATACATCTCATATGTAATTTTACTCTAGGTTCAGCATATGAAAGAAAATAAATGGGATTTGTTTTTCAAAGTCTATCTTATTTTGCATAACATAATGATTTCTAGTTCCACCTATTTTCTTGCCAATGTCTTTATTTTTCTTTTTGGAAAAATAATTTTCCATAGTGCACATATAATGCTCTCTCTTTATCCATGTATCTGCTCATGGACATCTAGGCTGCTGATTCCTTCTCCATTTTCAGTGAGTTGTGTAGGTGTAGTCTTCAGCAATGGGTGCCTCCAGTGTCAGTTTTTAGAGAACAACCTTTAGCCTTAGCATCAGCTGGGTTGTTTGGGAATTTCCATGGGACTCCTTTGGCCAACAACTCAATTTTTTAAATGGCAAATAATGCTAAAACTTGGCTCTGTAAGTATTTTGAATGCACCCTAGCTTTGTTAATTCACTCTTCACATGTCAAAGAATTCCCACATAAGAACTGAAGAATATAGAAATCACTACATAGAAATCACTTTTCTTCTTCCCTACTGATTTTACATATAGGTGTTGATCTTTTTCTTAATGGCAAGCTCATTAAATTGATTAGAAATATTCAAATCAGGCTTAATGGAAAGAAGGGAGTAGAACCATCAGATTATATTTCTGGCTGAATGTTCTAGAAAAGGCAGGATGTGATTCTGAGGCCCTGCTTTGCCAAAAGATTTGGTAAAAAGGTGTTTCTCCCAAATTTGGAAACTCATAGTCCTCCTAGAATTCTGTGCAACCATACTATTTGACATTATGTAGATTGTTTCAGTTGTGGCTTATGAATAAGAATGGCATTAGTTCATCTATCTCTGCCTCTAGAGAGTCATAAACAGAGTGGCCTTCAAAGCTCAACCTCTGAGATCAGGAAAGGTCAAACACAAACCAAGGAAACTATTTTTGATATCTTGGCCTTGAAAAGATCAGCTTGGTCCCTGAGAGCTATTTAAAACTTGCTCTTGATTCTCAGATGACACCAGCTCTTCCAATTGCATGTTTGCAAGTCTCCCACTCCACAGCCAGGACCGCTGATGTTACAGTCAATGCCAGTCACTTTGAAAGGGGAAGCCATGTAGAACAGAATAATCACCAAAATTAACACATTTTCAATATAACAAGTGTTATCTGGATGAATCTGATTTACTGGAAACAAAATACTTAAAATATAAAATATCTCCTGATATGGGAAGTCCTTCTGTATATGTGTTGCTTTTATTGGTTAATGGATAAAGAAGCTGCTTTTGGCCAATGGCTGAATGAAATATAGCAAGGCTGGAAGATATATATATATATATATATATAGAGAGAGAGAGAGAGAGAGAGAGAGAGAGAGAAAAGGTGGAGTCAGGAGATGCATGTAGTCATCAGAGGGGAAATATGCGAGCTACCAGCTGGAACCTTGTCAGTAGGCCACGAGTCTCATGGTAAAATATAAAATGATGGAAATGGATTAATTCTAGATGTAAGAGCTAGCTAGCAATACACTTAAGTGGTTGACCAAGCAGTAATTTAATTAATACAGTTTCTGTGTGATTATTTTGGGAGTCTGGATGGCTGAGAAATGAATAATCAACCTCCCACAACAATCTCCTGAGGAGCTCTTAAGAAGGAAGTTCTTAAGTTCATGGATTCCAGAACCAGTCTGTGACACATGGCACTTGGTTGTTTATTTAAAATACTGTTAATGGTACTAAGTGCCTTCTAGATTTGCTGTGAGAACAGAATGAGCTTAATGGTTTGTAAATGGTGAGACTCACTCCCTAGGACACTGAGAGTGTGTCCGTAGGATTGGAATCATTAGTGCAATGCAGAGATCCTGTTCTCCATTAAGATTTATTCCCACACATTCTAAAGAACAATAAAAGAAAATTGGCATTGCTGTTTTATGTCAGCACTGGTCTAATTCTTTTCTCTTGCTCTAGAATAAAGAAGTCTCTATCAAACCTGGAATAGTGAGTATGAAGATTGGGACTGCAAATATTGGATGTACAAAATTTGTAAAGAATTTCATTTCTCTATAACTGAAATTGCTTTTATTCTTTATCTCAAATTCTTATCTGGGGTGAAAATTTGTTTTTGCCTACTCAAGGTATCTTAGTAATTTATGATTTATAAAACATAGACTAAAGATATAACTCTCTTTTCTCTTCCCAGTTCATCCTTTCTTCCTAAAACAAAAATCCCTAAGACTTTTTTTTTTTTAGATTTTACAGAGACATATTTGTGGGGGATGAAGAATCTATATTTCAGTGCTGTCTTTTTGCTGGTTTAATAGTACCCAAAGTGGAGTTCTAACTGAACTCTGCAGTTGGCGTCTTTCTTTATGACTCCCGTAAACAATCCTTGCTGGTAAAATAGTCTATTACCTTGGTATGGGTTATTCTATAATGAGTGGTAGAAACTGCTTTGCAAAAAAGCATTGATCACTTGGATTCCTAAGGTGACTAGGTGGAAAAAACCTGGCATTCCCACCTTCACTTTGTACCTCTCCTTTATCTTACTTTACTTTTACAATATCTTATTTCAGATCGCCAAAGGCACCTAAAGTTCTCTTTGTCCTTAAACCTCAAGTTACTATTGATTGCAGTCTTAAGTCTGATTGATAGACATCTTTCTGACAAGGGACAAAAGCTACCCTCAAACCATGTCAGCCTCAGAGAACAACCACTACACAGATGAAGTTAATTGTCAAGGATGCCAACAAGATGGCTCTCCTTCAAACAATAAGGACTTCTTCAAACCACTTTGCAGAATCAGCTGAGACAATGGTCAACTGAATCAACATGTGACCAAGACTGCTTAATTATGAACACCTTTGTCCGTGCTCATTTTCCCCTGTGTAAACCTGAAGCAAATGTCAGTGTCCTGAAAACAAACAGGATGCCAATACTGAATCTTTTTTAGGTGTAATTCTCAGTGTGGTCACATTGAATGAAGATCCTCTCTTCCCTTTGTTATTAATCAGCTCTTTAATTGGTATATTGGAACATGTGGACATGCCTAACCTTTTGAAGCTTCTAAGAACAGAGCTTTTGTTCCCCAAAGCTATCACAAGTCTGACTTAAAAGATTCTGTTACTGGATTCCTTAAGCATAGTTGTGGGATTTCCTGGCAAATCTTAATTCTTATTCAGGAAGAGTTAGAGTGAGGGGCTGGTTAGTTCTTATTCATTTTCCTCAAACATCCACACCATTATTTCTACTAAAACCACCTTTTGTTTGTACTGTATTATGTTAATTATCTATTTCTGCACAACACATTAGCCTGATACCAGCAGTTTTAAATTATTAACATGGATTATCTATTTCTGTCACTCATGAATTCAACTGAATGGTTCTAGTTTAGGTCTTTTATGAGGTTTCAATTAAAATGTCAGTCAAGACTACAGTTATTTGAAAGTCTGGATGCCAAGCACACTCGGGCCTCACTGGCAACTGACCAAAGGTCTCAAATTCTCACCTGTGGACTCCTCTGTAGAGCTATGGAATGCAGCTATCTTTCTCCTGACAAGACAAACAGTATAAAGAAGTAACATTGTCTCTCAAGATCAAGATTTACAGTCCAAATTTTGGACAGTAGCTGCCACATATCATATCCACTACACTGATGCACTGTGCAAGAAGACACAAGGATGTCAGCACCAGAGAGCATCACCCTGGACATCTTCAGGACTAATTCTCATATGGATATTATCAAGTTTCTGTTCTTTCAAAATTAAAAATATGAATCATTCTTTCTGACCCCAAAACCCATCAGAAATGGTGTAAATTCTGGAACTTACTGTCCGAGTTCTTCTTCTGTTTCATATTTATTATCTACATAACTCTGGACAATTTAATGCTACTACTTTAAACTCTTCATGTATAAAATGAAAATAATGATACCCACCACAAAGTTTTATGATAGGATTATAAAAGTAGCTTACCTTAGATATTAGAAAGACTTGTCACTGGCAAAAGAAGATGCAGTTATATGTTGTGGACTATATGCAGCTCAAAGAGTTCTTTTCAGAGACCTCTACACAAGTGCAGCCAGAGCTTTGACTTATATGGTGGAAAAGACTTAAAGAATTAACTAGTGTGAAACAAAGTTGGGTTTTTATTAAGAAAATGGTACTATGGCTGGGTGATGTTGGCACACACCTTTAATCCCAGCACTCAAGAGGCAGAGGCAGGCAGATCTCTGTGAGTTAGAGGCCAGCCTGGTCTATAAGAGCTAGTTCCAGGACAAGCTTCAAAACTAACAAGAAACCCTGTCTTTATAAACCAAAAAGAAAAGAAAATGTTATTCCAAGCTTACAAGCTTCAGCTTTCCAACAGCATTAAGAAAAAGAGCTGCTTACGGAAGAAACTTTAGCACCTAGTCAAGAGGAAGTATTGATTGCTCAAGAGAATTGTGACCAGGTATCTTGACAACAGATATATCTATATGATTTTGTGACTTCTGATCTTATATTCTTCAAAGAATTCAATCTTTATCTAAGTATGAACATGAAGTAGCTTTGAGTGGCAAGAACCTTTACCTTTCCCACTGAGTCACCTCTCTGGTCCCCAAAATTAAGTGAAAACAAATGCCAGTGAGAATGAGGAAAAGCAGAGCCCAGCTTTGGTTCTTATTGCGTAACTGCTATGGTTTGAATGTAAAATGCCTGTCTCAATCTCATGTATTTAAACAGTTGGTTCCCAGAAGGTGGAATTGTCTTGGGGATTGTGGGACCTTTGGGATGCAGAGTTGATGGCTATGTGAGACACTTGGATAACCCTGTACTTTATAGCCTAGTCCTGCTTCTAGTCCCAGGTGACATGGATTAATAAAACTGTTGCAGGATCCCTGGCAGCGGCAAGCAGCAGAAACGCTGAAGGTCCCCAAGTGGTGACAGTGGGCCATGTGGCAGCAGACTATGGGCCCTGAGAGCAGCCAGTCCCAGGCAGGGATGGCTGCAGGTCCCTGAGTGGTGGCTGGTCCAGGGCAGGGAGATATGCAGCGGCCAACAAGAGACAAAGACAAGGATAGGCATGCCATGTAGAGTGGGGTTGGATATTTATTAAGTGGGTTATGGAAGGGAAGGGGGAGCAGGACAAGAGCAGAGAGGCAGAGAGAGAGAGAGAGAGAGAGAGAGAGAGAGAGAGAGAGAGAGAGAGAGAGAGAGAGAGAGAGAGAGAGAGAGAGAGAGAGAGGAGGGGGAAGAGACAGAAAAGGAAAAGGGGAGAAGTGGGGAGAGGCAGTGAGGGGGGATGGAAAAAGAGAAGGAACTCAGGCTGGAAACTGAAGAGCAGCCTGTCTCAGCAGATCGGGGAGGGAGTGGGTGTGGCTTGTCTCTTAAAGAGACAGAACAGATCATTACACCAGGTCTCTGCTTCCAGCCTGCCAATGCATAGTGACCATCTGCCTCACCTCCACTGCAGCAGACAAGTGCCAGTTCCAACTCATGCCTTCTCTCTTGTCCATTCCTATCATTGACTATAGTCTCTGAACAATGAGGCAAGGTAAGTCCTTCATCCCTTAAAATGCTCCGTCAGGTATTCTGTCACAGTGATGAGCAAAGTAACACAGTAGGCACTTTTCTTTCACAAGCACCTGGATCTCAGAAACTCCATTTTAAAATTCAAGCTGTTGTGCTCAGTCTGTGGGGACCCCAAAAGACCACCAGGGAGACTGACTCACCAAAATGCAAAAGCAAGGGTTATTATTGTTATGCCCAAATCTGTGAAGTCCCCCAAAAGCCAACAAGGAGACCAAGTCCCATATGTAAAAGCAAATAGCCTTTATTTTATGTAAGTTTTCAAACTCAATCTCCCCGCATGTCCAACATGCTGGAATAAACAGAGAGGCCCGAGCTCAGTTAGAATAGTGATTTATAGTAGTAAAGGTGGGGATGAAGGACTTCTGAGGTTTAGGACCCCTGATTGACTGACAGATTGTCTAGGGGTGTCCTGGTGAGTGTGTACTGGCAGGTGATCCTATCTACAGTGGTTGGAATGTTAGGCATTTCCTGTGGTGGTCTGTTTTTGTGTGGTGCTTAGGTAATCTCAGTTTGTGGTTCTTCCTGCAACCAGGTATTGCTTTAGGGTAAACTTGTGAGACTCAGGCATCTATTTAAATTTATTGATGGCCGAGTTTTACTTTGGCAGGTGATAATGGTTGGAAGTAAAGAACTTCCTTTGGGTGACCTGCCCATACTTAGTTTGTCTTGGCTGGCTCCCACAATTATCATGCACATAATTGCAAGCGGACTTGAACCTTGTCAGCACAGCAGTGAGAGGAGGTACTCCTCCCTTCTAGAGAGCATTATTTAAGAGCAAAAACCAGGAATGTTACATTAGCAGGGTTTGGGGTGAAAGGTTCAATCCAATTGGCTTGTGCCTGGGGACTTTTCACAAATTTTTATTTTCAAACTTCACCTGTTGCTTATCAAGTTTTGTTATTGACTGACCCTCGGGTAGGGCCATTCCATGGTTATCTGTACTTTCCAGTTGGCTATCCTGTTACTTTTGCACCTAGCCATTTCTGAGGACTGGAATGTTTTATAGGAAATAGTTTACACAAGACACAAGATGGAGGTGGAGGACAAAATGGAAGAACTTTGGTACTTCAAAGCAAATAACAACTATAGCTAATCTAAGGACTAGGTGTGAGTGTGAAATTGGGAGCTTTCCTAACTTGCTTGATCATCACAACAGATGCAGACACAGAGTAACATAATAAGAAGTGGTTGTCTGGCTTGTGCCCTGGAGCTCCTAAAAGGTAAATCATATAGATGAGAGAAGAAGCATGCTTGGTTATTGTAATGATTGTTCTGTCTCTTTAAGAGACAAGCCACACCCACTCTCTCCCCATCTGCTGAGACAGGCTGATCTTCAGCTTCCAGCCTGAGTTCTCTGTTCTCTCTCTCTTTTCCGTCTCCCTCTCAGAGAGGCAGCTTCTGTCTCTCCCTTCTCTCTCTCTCTCTCTCTCTCTCTCTCTCTCTCTCTCTCTCTCTCTCTCCATCTTCTCCCTTCTCCCTCCATAACTCACTGAATAAATATCCAATCTCACTCTGCATGGCATGCCTATCCATGTCTGTGTTGCCTACCACCTCCTGTCTCCCTGCCTGGGACCAGCCACAGCTCAGAGACCTGCAGCCATCCCTGCCTGGGACTGGCTGATCTCAGGACCCATTGCCTGCCACCACATGGCCTGCTGCCACCACTTGGGGACCTGAAGCATTTCTGCTGCCTGCCACAGCTGGGGATCCTGCAGCATTTTTAACAGTCCATTTCAGTTATATTTGTACTGACACAAATACTTTTAAAATACTTGGATATCTTAGTTGATAGAAGTAAGAAGACCATCTTTTGGTTTTTGATAGCTCTTTTTAGCCTTACCTGAATTTATGCACATGAATGATTTGAAGGATGGGGATGTAGATAGAGGAATTAATGTGATTTAAAGGGCTGTCTGCTGAAAGGGCCCAAGAATTAGTTCCTGAAGGTTATAGTTGGTAAGGTAAATTCTAGATCACAGAGATACAGAACAGTAGGACATATTTATGGAAGCAAAGTTAATAGTTCTTCTAATTTGCCTTTTATTGCTTCAATAAGACACTGACCAAAAGCAACATGGGGGAGGAAAGAGTTCGTTTAGCTTTCAGGTTATATTCCATCATCAAGAAAACCTGGGGCAGGAGCTCAAGGCAGGAACCTTGACTTAGGGACTGAAGCAGAAATCATGGAGTAATGCTGCTTACTAGCTTGTTCAGACACCTGCCTTATACAGCCCAGGTCCACTTGCCTAGGGATGGCACTGCCCACAGTGGGCTATGCCCTCCTACACTAGTTGGCAAATAAAAAATAACTCACAGATACGGTCACAGCCAAACCTGACCTAGGCAGTTCCTCGTTGAATTTTCCTCTTCCCTGGTGACTCTGCATTGTGTCAAGTTGACAGTAATCATGTTTGAGATTCCCAGAAAATGTCTGGGTAAGGAATGAGGCCCTACCCAAGGAATACACATTCAGACACTAGCCCTGCTTCACTATTTATCTGAACATAGATTATCTGTATAGGAAAGGAATGTTCCTTTTGTCAGCAACCTTCACAGAAAACATTAATCATATTAGAAGTCGCTTAACTTCTCTGAGTATCTTCCAGGAGTCCAATAAATAAGAGGTTAAGTTTTTTCCTTTAAACAGTGACGATATCCAACTTCCTGAAGCCGATTGTCTAGAGCTCTGCTTTATCAACTGTGATCTTCTCCACCATGCCTCAGGAATCACCTTATAACCTTATTTAAGTTTCCAAATTTCCGAACTTACCAAATCCTATATATGGGCCCTGCAAAGATCATGAAGGAAGACTCTCCTCTGAGAATCTCACATACATCCTTTCGATTGTGTTTTACTTTCTCCAATGAGCACCTCTCTATTGATGATCACATCCATGAATAAATATGTTTAAAATTTCCCTTAGCTCCTGTTTTGAGACAGGGTCTCACTATAGCTCTGGCTAGCATGGGGTTGACTATGTAGTGCAGGTTGGCATGAAACTCACAGAGGTCCACCTCCCATTACCTCCAAAGCGTTGGAATTAAAGGCATGCACCACCACACCCATCTTAAAATCCCTTTAATAAACTCCAACTCTGCTTCTTACTGGTTCTTCTGGAAATTCCTTTCTAACAAAGTCAAGGAACCACTTTAACTAAGTAGAGGTTACTGAAAAGATCATCCCAGGTTGGTGTGGGCAGCAGCCGGTCTCCAGCCCACCCCTGCCAGCACTGGCTACCCTATTTGTCTTACATTCATATTTGCTCTCTTTCTCATTCTTTTTAAAACTTTTATAAATATATCTTATGTGATATATAGTTGCCTTACATGTGTGTATAAAAGCCTTTTTCCCAAATGCTTGAAAGTAAGCTGTGGAAATAAAACAGTTATCTGAAAATATTTCAGGACTTATCCACTACAAACAAAGACTCCCTTGAATGACTTTACTAAAATTGCTGATATTTTAACTTTAAATGATAAAATACTAATGGTGGCAGGTAGCATGCTGTTGAATTTTTAACAACCAGCTATTCAGACTTTTATTTATTTTATTAATGACAGGATGTTGAAAGGGATTGTGCTGGAGAGTACGTGGAATATGTGAAGAACTGAAAATGGTTAGATATCAAATTTGTTGCATAAATGTGTGAAATTCTCAAAATTAAAATAAAAAATGAGGCCCTGGTTTTTTATATCTGCTATTGAAGTCAGGATCTAGACATCCCCAGACAAAAATAACTTAAATACAGTTGTTACAGGCTTGTTGCTGCTGCCTGATGTGCAATCCCCCTTTCCCGGCGTGGGGGGTTGGGGGAACTAGGGGTGAGAAGATCTGGAGGCAACAACACAGATTCTGAGAGATTCCAATACAGAAGCTCTTTATTGTACACAGGCTGGGGGTTTTTATGGGGTTAGGGAAATTAAGCTGCTGCAGGAGTGTTTTTGGTTGGTCCTTTTGAAACGGGCAGTCGCTGCTGGCATGTTGTGATTGGCTATGAGTGTGCATCATTAGTTACTGTGCTTTTGGTCCACTGACAGGTTGTTTGGGCCAATTTTGCTTATTCATTGTGAGTTTGCATGCACTTCCTTGTGCTTACGCTATTGCCCTGCCTCATTCCACCCTTTTTATTTTATTTTTATTGAGTGGTCTAGTGGAAGTTTTGGATTTTTATAACCCCACCTTGGGGACCCCCAGCATTTTGGGCTATGTCTCTCTTAGGTTGGCCTGCCAGACAGGCTCTTACCCATCTTTGACTACCTGTTCTTGAAGGGTGGGGTCCCTGGAAGGTCTTAAGTAGTCAGAATCAAGAGGAGACTTTTTTGGAAAACTAGGGTTTTAAATGGCCTCCTGTATTTGTGTTAGCCAAGCATGGACCACCTCCATTGGAGGTTTTGGTCCAGTGTGCTCCGTAGTCATTAACACCAGAAGTGTTGCCTTGTTCACATGCTGTTGTCAGGATCTTACTTGTAGGAGAAACTTAAGCAGAAATATTCGAGCCACCACCACAGCTCCCATGAGGCACCATGCAACAAGTTTAGATGGTTCAACAGGGATTTTATGTGATCCCGCACTTGGCCAAAGAACTTTGTAGACAAATCTAATAGCTCAACTTGGTTCAAGTTAAGTTGCATAGGTTCTGATTAAATGTTTACAGCTGGGTAAGGGTAAACCAGGTAAAAGCTTGTGCAAATTTTGAAGGGACAAATGAAATTGCTGATGGAAGAGCTTATCCTGTTCCAGCAAAGGCAAGAAAACACTGTCGTAGTCATAATTAGGCAGTTTACTCTGTGGTTGCCTGTGCTAGCGTTCCTGGCAGCCCCATATGTGATCTGCTATGGGATATGTGCCGATGGTGTCCTCTGGACTGTAATAAGTCTTGAATAGTTTGCATAGTTTGGAGATGGAATCCTTTTGGTACTTCAGTTTTTCAAAAAAAAAATAGTATTTTGCATGCTTGTGTAGCATAGCAGCTATCTGCAAAATATTTACAGGTTCTAATTGGGTCATTTCCAATATCTTAAGGACCACCAAATTCTAAAAGGGGAAGGGCAGAAAGTTGCCTGTCCTGAAGGAAATGATTATCCAGGAAGCCCATACTGTACCTATCAATCATTTTAAAACAGATTTCCTCTCTAAGTCATTTGTTTTTCTTGGTTTTGCTTACGACAATGTCTCTGAAGTCTGTATCTATAACTGTAACTCCTGGGTCAAGGAATACAGCAAATACCAGGAGTGACTGCTGACTGGCATGAAGGCCAACAAGTGGTTTATTTTCATAGACTGTCCCGGGAAGCTGGCTGAGCACATAGAGCATGAGCAGCACAAACTCCCTGCTGCTGCCTTGGCTCTGGAAGAGGATGTAAAGGTGTTCCACAATGCTCTCAAGCTAGCTCTTAAACACACCAAAGTCTTTTAATTAAGGTTGGCTCTATTGTTGTTCAAGTAACCTCAGCAGAGAGAACAAAAATATTGGAACAATTGTCTTTTTAAATGGCATCTATTATGCTTCTGAAATCAAAGAGATCTGCCTAGTGGACAAGAATCAGTTCACCTCAACCATTGCAAACCAAGGCACACTACTTATCTTCATGAACAAGGAGTATGAAGCCTTTGTCCAGTCTATCATTCATATCAGTACCTGCTGGGAGTTTCTACAGTCTCTTGCCCAATGATAGATAGCCCTTTGGCATTTAGGGAATAGATCTCTGGATGAGCCCTGGTACAATTCCTACATAAGTGGCCAGACTGTCCACATCCCCAGCAAGTACAGTGTGATAGGGAGGAATTATCATCCTTGCCAAGGTTGGCACTCACCAAGGCATTGATGGAAGCTGTAAGGGATGAAATGGGCCTGTTCTGTGTATCAATATCACAACTGGCCAAGACCACTTAGGAATATTTTCATCTTTAAAAGGCGTGATGACATCACTGGTGTGGTGTTGAGCCCCTCCCAGGTTAGATGTTTAATAAAAGTATCCTTAGTAGGGTCAGATGGAACACACTTTTCAACAGCATTGGTGACATGGGTCAAAAATTCAGTAAATGGTTTCTCAGCCTGGTGGACAAGATTGCAGAGAAGCCTCCACTGTCCTGGGTTGTACAAAGTTTGAGGGCCTTAAAGGTTAGGTTCGACACTTGTTGGAAATAGGAATGTAGGCCAGTCATGGATTGTGAGACAGGATCAGTGTATTGTTCACAGCCAGTAAGCATGTCGAGGGTGACATTAAGTCCAAATTGTAAGTTTGTATGAGCTTGGAACTCTGCTGCATCATCATAGGCTGAGTGCCACTGGAGAAAAATTGGCCTTTAAAATAGAGTACCAATCGTAATGGGTTTGAAGCTGCATGGCCCATTGTCTGAGTACTTGCTTAAAATAAGGAGAACTGAGGTAGCATCAGTCACCCTCATACACACTTGCCTGGCTCCCAGCCTGCCACCAAGACTGCTGCCACTGGGAGGGCACATAGCTGACAAGGACAACATCACTAGAGTCTCCAGACTCCACAGGGATGGGATGCACCTAGAAGTGATCAAGCATATTGAAAATGGACCGGAACCACAGATGTTGGACTGGGCACTGACCTTCCTCATTCAGTGACAAAAGCAGGTGCTTGGCCTTGCCCAAGAAGTCAAAAGTGAGGACATAGTCACCATGTCTTGTCTCACTGCGACATACCAGGAAAACACCATGGGAGCCAATGCCTCCTTCCAGCACTGACTGGGCAGCTTTGAGTCAAGAGAGCCATGGAAGCAAGGATATCCTGAGAGGGGCTGATCCCCACCAGTGCCCTTTGACTCCCTGTGGAACATGAATGATCCTGTGGCTGCTTCTAGAATATCCAGGGGAGGGGAGGGAGTTGAGAGGGGATGAACTGTCCCTGCTGGAGACACCTGCTCAATGGGAATCCGAGGGGACAATTCTGGAGGAAGCAGTTCCCTTGAGTCAAAGTGGGAGGCAGAACGGAGGCAGAACTAGGGGAGAAGGACACTGACAGTCTGTCAGAAAGGCCCCCATTAGCCCCCTGTGACGGGTGGGTCCCAGCAGCAGATCTTTGCTGGGCAGACTTTCTGAATGATTCAGGCAGGGCAACTCCAGGCTGTGTGTGTTTTCCTTTGTGAGGAAGGAGGCCCCAGGGGCGTGGGGAAGGTCATGGGATTGGGGCTGATAGCAGGGCAGAGTCCTGGACTTACGCACTCCTGGATGTCAGGCACTCAGGCCTTCACAAGAAGTGTATCAGTTGTCTCCAGAATGTACTCTGAAGGACCTTCTACCTCTACCACAAATGTATTATCCCTGTCAGGCATCTCTAGGGCGTGGCTGTGTAGAACAGCATTCCCTGTTCTATTATCAGTGAAAGTAGAACAGGAAATTCTGAGTCGGGGCCAGGATGCCTTGGGTGGTGTGAAGAACTCCAAGGGACTTCCTCCTCCTCCTTCTTCACTTTGGAGCAGTAGGTAACACTTCTGCCACTGAGAATGCCCACCTTCCCCTGAGGTCAGCCTAGCTATTCCTCTTCCACAATTCCTGCTGGTCAAGGAATTGACCCATAAAGCTGAGCAGCTCTTATCTTTGTACCATTCCTGCTCCATCTCTCAAGATTCCCCCTCCATGACTCAGTCTCAGCCTCTCAAAGGGGTGAGTCCATCTCTCCCCAGGGGATGTCCCCTACCAACTGACCCAGCACCATCAGAGGAATTAGAGTTGCTGTTTCCACGTAGGACTGGAGGGCCTGATGTGGCCTCCAGAGGCCCAACTGGGGAGGAAGTGTCGACGGTCTCTTGCCACTGCCGGAAGCCTTATTCAGAATCTCTGACTGAGCTACCCACTGAACGGAGGGAAAAGTGTTTCTTGAGTTTCGACTTTGAAAACGTTGTAGAGCAGAAAGAGACTGAGGAAAAAAGGGGGCCAGTTAGATCCTCAGAAGATAGAGATGGGCCCAACACAAGCAGGAACCACCTACCCTGCAGCGTCAAGGGACAGTCTTGTGGTGGTACAATCTCCTCACCAGGGCCAAGACAGTTAGGAGGGTGAGCCCAAGGCCCCTGCAACTTCATCTTCAAAGTGCTGCAGGAATAGCTCAGCACAACGGCCAGGAAAGTCCGTTTCTGCTCCAGGTTCTGCATATTGTGAGTGGGGGGCCAGGTAGAGGTGAAGACGGCAGGCAAGATCCAGGACAGCAGCCCTCACATGGGACTCAGAACTCTTGCCAACTTCGGGGAGGGAATGATGGCAGCACTGGTGGAGAAGGAAAGGCCCTATCCTCCAGGGAAGGGGCACCATTCATGATGGGCCCTAGGAGGCGCCTATGAGGAGGGGCAGCAAATAAGAAAGTGACCACAAGACACGGGGTGAGCGTCAACAATCGCATCTAGTCCCCGCGCTCGCTCAGCTCCAGGATCAAGCCAGTGGAAATAGACGTCCCAATCCTGGAAGGGAAAGGGGATTCAACCACAAACAGCTAAAGCCTTTCCATGAATTAAGAGACTGGCCACTATCGTAATTAGTTGAGAAGAGAGACTAGGAGAGGAAATTGGACAGTCCATGCGCCAAAGAGTGGTCAGGACTCGCCTTAAAACAGTGTGGCCCCGGGGCAAAAGCCTTCGGTTGCTCTCAGGCCCAGAGGGAGTCCTTAGATGAACAAGGACAAAAGGAAAAGTAGTTTGTGGACTGAGTGGGCTGCTTACAGTGAGGGACTTCCGTAGTTTGTTAGGCCGCTCCTGTATGCTCACACAGTATCTCCAGGTAAAAAGAACCTGGCAGAGGATGCTTTTTTGGTTCTACCTCCTGGGTGGTCAGCCTTTATGTGGATGTACTGGGATGAACCCTGTTGCGATGGAGAGTTCCTAACCAGGAAGATAAACATGGGAAAGAAAAGAACATTTAGAGATAGGAGAAAAAGCCCCAACTCACCAAGGACTTAGAAAATGAAAATTGGGGTCAACTCACTGAAAATAGCCAAAAGGGGTAAACTTAAGACGCCAGCAGAGAGTCAGGCTGGGCACAGCAGCCAGGGCAGCAAGCAAGAAAGAAAAATACCCTAAAGAGGGTAAGGAGGACCCAAAGAGTGAGCAAAAGGAAAAGGTCCATCTACATTATGTGCCAGTTGTAGTTGTTGTGGGCTTGTTGCTGCTGTCTGTTGTGTGATCCCCTTTTCCTGAGGTGTTGGGCAGGGGGTGAGAAGATGTGGACGCAATGACACAGACTTCAGGGGATTGCATTATTGAAGCTCTTTATTGTAAAAGGGTCAGGTTTCTTTTTTATGGGACTAGGAAAAATCCTGCTGCCGCAGGAACGTTTTTGGTTGGTCCTTTTGAAATTGGCTATTACTGCTGGCATGTTGTGATTGGCTAGGAGTGTGCATCATTAGTTACCATGCTTCTGGTTCACTGACAGGTTGTTTTGCCCAATTTTGCTTATTCATTGTGAGTTTGCATGCACTTGCTGCTGCTTGTACTATTGTCCTGCCTCACTTAAATAACAGTGTTTATGTTGTTCCTCAGGGAAAGCCTCCAGCATCCACTGACATTTGAAATCTGAAACTGGATTTTCAGGATTGGACATAGACTAGAGAAGACTTTTCTAGCAGTCAGCAATCTAACTGATCCTCTGTCCCTGCACGTCCTCCCCAAAGGAAGCTTGTGGCCTGTGAAACAGCAATCTACACCAGTGCAAAGGACACATTCTTTTCCTCCTGCCCATCCGGTCAACACTTAATCTTCCCTTTGCCTTGTAATTCTTCCCATTGCTAGCAATTATGCAGTCAGTCAGTCAGACTACTGCTCTTGATCTGCTTGTTGAAAGCTGCAAGCCTCTCTTTTGGCAAGTGCAAGTACCGTGATGTTGGATTCTGTACCTGTCAGACTCTGAACACTTGTTCAATACCACTGTTTCCTAAGACATAAATACTTCTACATTTAGCTAATTTCAAGCTAGCAAACCCATGTCACTAGACATGGAGATGGGAGACGGTACTCTATCTATAGTTCCTGTGAACCAAGCAGGTAGACTCAGGACATACCGGAAAAGTATATTCTCATCAATATACTACGTAGAAAATTACAAAGTATTAAAGAAAAATTTTAAAAAGCTCTATTAATCAAGATACTTTCTTGATTAATGGACACAAGTCATTCTGACTCTCTCTCCCATAGTCCACTTTACATTTCTTCACCATAATATTGCTCAGCCACCCTGTGGTGCCAGGCAGTCCTGTGATTTCTTCTATCTACCCAGCACAAGCAGCCCCAGGAGGGCATGTGGCGCCCTTCATCCACCTGGTCCTAATCAAGAAAGTATGGTTTCACAGCACAGTTTTACATAAAAGATTAACATGTTTTAGTTGTAAAATAATGTTACATGTAACTCAATTACGTGATGTGGCTTTCAACAAAATTCAGAGAAATGTGATACCTGAAATTTAAAGGATCAATAATCCTGCTGTTTGATCATTTTCATTTGTAATTTTAAATACTTTATTAATTTTGTACAATGTGTTTTGATCATATCACTCTTCCCACAAGTCCTCTGAAATCCACCCCCTGTCTGTACCCACTCATCTTTATATCCTTTTTCTCTTTTTATACTCAAATATAAATTTGCTACCCCTACATTCTTGGATATGTGGCCTTCTGCTAGAGTACGGTTGTGATTACCTTACAAAGGGCTACATTTTTTTTTTCTGAGACAAGGTCTGGCTGTCCTGGAACTCACTGTGTGAACCAGGCTGGCCTCAAACATATGTATTTCCACCTGCCTCTGCCTCCTTAGTGCTAGTATTAAAGACATGTAATATCTAGTAGGGTTACTCCATTTTCAACATATACATACATATAGGTTGCATGAGTTCTAATTGGTCTCATTAATAAAAACCCAGAGCCAGATATCTGGAAAATGCTGAAAGATCAGAGAAAGGAGTAAGCCACAGCCAACTCTTAACTTGCTAACTCCTTAGTTGAAAAAGGGTCAATCTCATGTCTCCTTTCACCTTATATTTCTCTCTCCGCCCAGCCATATCACTTCCTATCTGTATAGACCTCCAGACCTCTATGGTTAACTAGTGGCTAGTCCACCCTCTGATCTTCAGGCAAGCTTTATTTGTTAGAGTATTAATATCTGTGTTTTTTAACCCCTGTGAAAGGGTTGTTTGACCCCCAAAGGTTATGACTCACAGTTTGAGAATCACTGTTCTGGGGATACTTCCCCCTTCTGTAGCCTGCCTCTTTCACTTGAATGATAGTGTCTTTTGATGTACAAAAGCTTTTTAGTGTTATGAGGTTCCATTTATTAATTATTGTTCTTATTTCCAAGGCCCAGATGGTAGCAAGGGAGAACCATCTCCTGAAACTTTCATGTGTCCTTCACCTCCGTGTGTTGCACAGTTGCACAAGTACACACACATATGAGAGAGAGGAAGTAAAATGTAATAAATTTTTAATGAATAAAACAATATCAACCCAAAATATATTACTTTTAAATTTTGAATGTAGGAATATTTATCAGACATTTAACTCTGGAAACAATGCTATTACAGTAATTTTAGCACTCCTGGCTTTTCATGAATTCTCTTTTGTTGGAATATTCTTAAGAAGTTTCTGTCGTTTTTATAGTCTCCTGCTCCTATATCTATTCATCAATACATTGCATAAACACCTGATGTGAATTATGCATCTGTAAAGTTTACTGCTAATAAACCAGGTATCCCATTGGAACACAATAAAATTGTGTAAAAAGGTGACATGATCAGTCTGATGGTGTACTATGAAACCCCATAAAATGTTGCTGCATATTTCTCCGATGATACGGAAGACAAAGATGAATTAATGATATTACAATGGAGCCGTCGGTGAAGTGGTAGAGTAAGACTGAATAGAGGCGATGATCTCAGAGGGTGTAAGTCAGGATTCTGGTCAGATGGCAGACATACTCCTGACTCATCCAGCCTCTTGAAAGCAGTAGGATTATGAGTTATGGCTAGTGACTCAGATTTTCCTCAGGGCAACACAGGTAAGAGAATCGTAGAGTAGGAAAGGGTCTCATAAATCCACAACACATATTGCCTATGTTACAGCAATAATATAGCAGGCTTGTGGCAGGATTTAACGGATGCCTGGGGTGGGAAAGAACTAAAATCATCAATAGTTACAGACATTTTTGAGTTCTGTTTCATCTCTGTTTCCAAAAATCACTCCATGGTTCATGCTAAGATTTCACCCACAAATTTCAGACTCCACAGTTAAAGATTCATTCTTTTGTTCTTGATTAGTCTGTTTTGACTTTTTAGTGTGTGGCAGTGGTTCCTAAGTATTAGATGTAGGGCCTTGTTCAAGTATTCTGTTACTGAGTTGCTATCTCCACTTCTCTCTTTTTACCTTTTATTTATTCACATGAAGTTGTCAGTCTTGAATTTCTTGTGCAGCCTAGGCAGGGCTTGAACTCATTATTCTCCTACTTCAGCCTCTTGTGAAGCTACAATTTTGGGCTGCACTCCTAGGCCCAATATTTCTATCTAATTCTTAATACTAGTCTTTAGGAAAACATTAAGCTTTACACCTTTTAGGGTACTAATTAGTCAAGTAACTAAGAATAATGGAAAAAACAAAAATAGATCAAAAACAATGGAATAGACCACACAACACAAAAGTACACCAATTTTCCCTTGTAACTCATGCTATCCCTACGAACTTTAAAATGCAAATGTGTCTTACAATAACCATAGTCATGAAAATTTTATTAAATGTTTACTATGAGCCAGACATTGCTCAGTGCTTTGCCTTCTTCACTTATGTGTTAAATTATGAAGTGTCAAATGGTATTCTTATTCATAGGCTAAAACAACAAAAAAATAAGTAATACTCCTGCTTTAGAATGTACATACTAAAGGGAAAAGCAAAAATAATATATCAAAGGGCTACGCTGGATACAAATCAAGAAAGTAATGGAGAAAGCATGATCTTATTTAGTACAAAAGCTTAAGAAATACAAATGAAAATCAGGCATGGTGGCATACACCTTTGATCTCAGCAGAGGCAGACAGATCTCTACAATTTCAAGACCAGCCTGATCTACATAGCATCCAAGAATAACCAAGGCAATATAGCAAGACCTTGTCTTTAAAAAAATATTTTTAAGAAGTACTAATGAAAGCTATAAGCCTCTAAGAAGTTAAGTGGCTAACTCAAAGTCACTCAGCTAATGACTGAAGAAGCAGAGCCCACTACCCTCAGAGACTTTTCTCATAACTATTTTGTGATTCTCATGGCTGTTTTTATCTAATTATATTCATTACTTGATGAAAAAAAGTGCAAAGGGAAAGAGATTATCTTGGAATTTTTAAAGAAGGTAACCCACAAAGTGATAGCACTGTTGCCAGGCATGGCCCTCTCCCCCGCAGCCCGCAGCCAATGCACTGTCAGCACTTCTTGGGTGGCCCTGTGCCATTCTCACTGAATGAGATCCAAGGCTTCGGACAATTCAAGAAGATATTCTAGCTCTGAGCTACATCCTCAGTCCAGTTTCTTATCTGTTTTTTGATTTTCCACTGGATCATGGTTGCTTGACAAAAGTGACTAATTTCTTTATTCTGATAGTCATAGTATTAAGCACAGTCCCCAGACAGTTGGTCACTAAGTGGCTGCTGAGCAAATACATTAGTTATTAATGTAGAATTTGACAGAAGCTTAGCTTCTCCCCTTACCTTGTGTGTGTGAGAGAGAAGAGAGAGAGAGGGAGGGAGAGAGAGAGAGAGAGAGAGAGAGAGAGAGAGAGAGAGAGAGAGAGAGATCAGAGATTAAACCCAGAACCATTGTAAATGTTGAGCTACATTTGAAACACATAAAAATTCACTTTTTAAAAAAGCTAAAATTAGAAGAGAGTTTTAAGACAATCCTCTTAAGTAGTCCTTACTCCAAATGTCCTTTCCTGTGGTCTCAATATTTAACAAAACATAACAACCCATAGTTGGTTTTTACACCTGTGACCCTTTACTCAACTTCTCTAATCCTCGATATCTTTATAACACAATAGTAAAATGCAAGTAATGAAGACATATGACATTTTGTGATGTGAGGAGTAGAAATAATAATCCATATTACATTCTTAGATATGTGCTTTGTACATGATCATTACTATCAATCATCACCATCATCATCGTCTTAGATACTTAGCATAAGCTTAAAATTACAGCATCTTTTCTGAAAATTTTTTAAGGAAATAAATCATTGTTTAACAATTTTATGAACTAATAATGTTACACACGCATTATTTCTCTCAATGTCTACCTTATGTTTAAAGTGTTAAAAAAAAAGCAACTCCAAAGAAATAAAGCTAAGAAGTTTAAAACTGAAATTGTATATGGTGGATTGACATTTTGGCATGGTCATCCATGGAGAACCACTTAAAGAAGTTCACTTGCCACTCAAGTGAGAAGAAGGGCTGAGTGCTAGTCCATAGATAAGCCATTAGTGGTTTCAAACATGGAAACATGACTAGATGCATAATTGTTCAAACAAACCACACTTCCTCAGGTCAGCAATGACCTGGAAGAGCTGTCTGCCCTGTCTCTAAACAAGGGATCATTTTGCCTAAGGACACTTGAATTTTCTGATTAAGTAGAGCTTACAAGATAAGAAGCAAAGCAACAAACTAGAAAATTTAAACACGTTATTGTTGAGTGATTTCTCAGTGAGCTGGCAAAGTTCTACAAGCTGATGTTTTGGGCACCTATCCTATAATGATAGTAGCATTTTCCTTTCAGGGGGAAGGAGAGTTGCCTGAGACACTCTTCCCTTGTTGCTATTCCTGGTTAGAGTTTCCCATTCAGGAAAAATGAAGTTCAGATTTGTGTAAGAAAATTTTATTGAAATAGCATTCTTGCCATATTTATAACTAGAGAGGTGGAGCATCATGGATTGGGAATATCATAGGTGTCTGGTCCTCCTGGATTGCAGGGCATTCCGGCTACACACAAAATTAACACTACTGTGTTAAGAAAGGTGGTGAAAAATTAAGTTTACTTAAGAAATACCTCTACCCATCCCATGTTACAAGAATCTCATAATGACAGATGGAAGATAGATCTGGGAGGAATCTCTAGACATGGAAATGTTTTATTGATTCAAAATGGCTATGGCTCTCCTGTGAGCAACTAAGCATATTGCTGAGTTTTTTTTTTTTACTGAATTTTAGTGCAATGGATACCTCTCTTGTGTAGCCTTTAAAATTTTTGATTTATATCCATTATTCTACAGATTATGATCCCTGCTATATATTATGAACATTTTTAAAGTATACTGTAATAGTCTTTGGAAACTAGTACCTGCATTGGTTTCTGATAAAAAAAAGAGTTCATCTTAATTGTCAAACTGATTGGATTGAGAGATGACTAGTAGAGTAGCAACTTCTATCTGTTGTGTCTGGGATAGATTTTCAAAGGCAATTAGATCACAAGATCTCACTCTACTCAGTAGATCAATCCTTTGTCAAGTTTACAATATGTTACCCTTAATAAGTAATGGTGAAGAGTAGAAGATGGGGTTTAGTGAGAGGAGTCTCTGGGGAGACGTTCTTGAGGCTATGATTTTGCCTTCTTTCCTTCCTGTAACTCTATTTCCACAATGAATCCTCTCCGCCACAGAGTGCCTGCTTTGTCCTGCCCTCACTACCATGATGAATCCTCTGAAACCACAAAAAGGAATCTTTACTCCTATAAACTGCTTTTCTTGAAGATGGTAGTGCACAACAACAAACTTTCTTTGTGTAAAATCTCCAAGAAAAGGAGAACAGATTCCTTGATATTACTAGGCAGTTATGAGCTGGCCACCCATTTGGGTGGAAACTAAACTCAGGCCATCCACAAGAGGAGGGCAATCTCTTAACCACTGAACCATCATGAATACATTTCTGAAAATATTATTTTACCAGTGCATGTGAAATAGTGTTGTTTATTAAATGAAACATTTCCTTTCAAGTTTGTATGGATGCCCAGTCTACTGGAATCATTCTTTATTTGAAAGTTATTCCTTGGTGGTAATTCCTTGTGAGTGTTTGTTCTGCATGGATTAAATTCACTAATTTCGAACCGGGCAGTGTTGGCACATGCCTTTAATCCCAGCACTTGAGAGGCAGAGGTAGATGGATCTCTGAGTTTGAGGCCAGCCTAGTCTACAGAGCGAGTTCCAGGACAGGCTCCAACGCTACAGAGAAACCCTGTCTTGAAAAAAAAAATCACTAATTTCTGAATGATCACTTTGGAGTTGTGGAAATCTGTGCTTCATATTTATTTGTTTAAATTGGATACATGAAAGAACCAACGTCCTTTCTAATATTTTCATTTGGTGATGATTTTATTGGTGGTTATTTAAAAGTTGCTTTTATATTTATAGTAAAAATTTCACCTCTGATATTACACTTTGATCAGCACAATGGTACCTTTCTTTTCTTGCCACATTTTGGTCTTTGGGTGATTTCATATAATCATCAGTTTCACTTATTTTCTTTCTGTTTTTCTTCATCACAGTGCATGTTGGTAGCTTGATTTTCCTCTTTTTTATTTGCTAATGTTGGGCTATAAGTTTTCCTGTGGAGGCTTGAACAAACAAAGAAGCAATTAATATACTTTTGGATTTGTGGGGTTCTTACAGGAGTATAGACAGTGTTTAAATGCAGGATGACAGGTCACTCAAATGCAGCTGAATCACTGAAAAGTTTGTGAGCATCCAAGTGAGTGATGGAAAAATAGGTTAAATAAGAAAAACTAACCATGGAATTGGGCATGTTTCAATGAGCCTCACTTAACAGAGAATTTGTCTGAAGCCAGGAAGCACTCAATCTTTCGTTGTGTTCTCTGATGCAGGGAAGGAAGCAGTGGATGCTCACAAACTATGATGTCTGTGAGTAAACCCTCCTAAGTACAATTTTGATCTGCATGTTTATGCCAATGTACCACTACATCAAAGCCATGGAACCAAGTTTCATCCAATGAAATACTACCAAGTTAAAATTACAACTTTCAGATCCATGTAAGGGCCTATGTTTTCTCTTCCATGTGCTGAAGATGGTAGTGCACAACAACAAACTTTCATTGTGTAAAATCTCCAAGGTCTGAGAATCACTTGGTATAGGAGATAGCTCACCCTAGGCTCCAGATACAACAGCATAGCCTGGGCATTGCTGCCAATAGGAGACACCCTTCCCTTTGAATGATTATTTCCTCTTGTCACATCCTATGCCATAGATAATGTCTTTAAATTGTGCTACAGAATACAGAGCATTGAGAAATAAAGGAAAAATAAACAAAAAATAATTCACTATGTTAACTTTTAGCTATTTCTTCCAAGTTTTCCTTCTGGAGAGAGGAGAGAGGCTTGTAAGACTCAGAACATAAACTTCTACTTAGGAAGCTCCTCAAATTTACAAGCTTCCAAGGCCCTTAAGCAGACAAGTCTCTCGTTGGCCAAGCTGTCTGGAAGTTGTGCAAGGATCTCTATGGGTGCAGCTTTCCTGAGTCATCTTCCATACGATAGGGGGCTTTTCAGTGATTCAGCTGCATTTTAATAAAAAAATAAAAAATAAAAATAGAAAAAAATTAGAAGAAAGTACTTCTTTTTGACAGGGTTTTAAAGATGACATGTTTTTATGCATGTGACTATTATACATTTAGGATTGTGCTTGAAAAACTGCAACCAACTAGGAAGTGTTATCGGAATTTTGTTGTTGTTGTTGTTTTTGCTTTTGTTTTTTTTTTTGAGATAGGTTTCTCTGTGTAGCCCTGGCTGTCCTGGAGCTCACTCTGTAGACAACGCTGGCCTTGCACTCAAAGATCCTCCTGTTCCTGCCTCCCAAGTGCTGGGATTAAAGGCATGCACCAGACTACCTGTCTAAAACAGCTTCTTTATTAACCAACGGTATTCACAGAATAAAAAGGGGAATCCCACATCAGTTTTCATTGCCCCTTTCTTCATAATTAGAAAAAAATTAGAATATAATATACTTTCAATTTTATCTTTCTTGAACTCAAATACATTTAGATATAATAGTTTTTATTTAGAGTGTGAGCTTGTTAAAATTGCTGTCACTAGTTTATAAATATATATTTCCATCTGGATGAATGGAAAGATAGATAATAAGGATGATGAAGATAAATAGATGATAGATAGATGATTGATAGATAGATAGATAGATAGATAGATAGATAGATAGATAGATAGATAGATCATAGATAGATAGACTGATTGATGAAATAAAATGTCTTCTGTATGGGTTTGCAGTAACTTTTAAATGCTTTTTGAAATTTTTATCATTGCTTAACTTCTTCATATTATCCTGTAACAGTAAAACAACAAATAATACTACTTGAAAACTTGTTTATTATACAAATTACACTGTATATCACTGTATATTTTAGACTTACATCATTGAGTATCACAGTAATGCTAACCACCAACTTGGCAGAATCACTTGGGAGATGGGCTCTGGAGAATTATCTTGATTCCTGTCCACTGTGGTTGGCACCACACCATTATTCCTTGACTAGGTTCCTGAATTGTATCAGTGAAGGAAGGGATAGAGCAGCAGCATGCATTCACTGTTCTCTGCATTCCCACTCTGGATGCAATGATTTACGCTTTTAAGATTCTGTGGCCTTTACTTTCTCATCGTAATGTAGAAAAATATAGAAGAGCTTTTTTTCTTATGTACCAAATCTGTAGTGATGAGGTGAGCATGCCTGCTTTACACCCGAAATAATTACACAGAAACTGTATTCTTTTAAACACTGCCTGGCCCATTAGTTTCAGCCTCTTATTGGCTAATTCTCACATCTTGCTTTAACCCATATTTAGTAATATGTGTGGCACCACAAGGTGGTGGCTTACCAGGAATGATCCTAACCTGTATCTGTCTCGGAGAGGAGAGGCATGGAGACTGCCTCATTGCCTTCTTCCCAGCATCCTGTTCTGTTTATTCCGCCTACCTAATTTTCTGTCCTATCAAAGGGTCAAGGCAGTTTTTTTATTAACCATTGAAAGTAACTCATAGACAGATGACCCTCCTCCATCACATATCTGCTTTTGTCTTTGACAAATCTTTTTTAAAAGTTCTTAACTAGAGAAACAATGTCAACTCAGAAATTTTCACAGAAAAAAAGTATCAATAGAAAGTAAATTCTTTCATTGATAACTCCCCATTTCTATTGTTGCATTTCTTTTTTGTAGTTCTATTTTATCATGGCTCTCCTTTTCAAATAAAACCAGTCAATCAAAGTTTTCAAAGTTCTATTTACTTGTAACTTTTCACAAGTCCAGCCCTTTCAAAAAACAAGAATGTAGACTACTTTACTCTGAGAGTAAGAATTTGTATTCTAATGACCAAGGAAATTCTATCAAATCACTAACGATCTGTTAAATTATGCAGTACAAAAAGTCTTTTTGGTCTTTTGCATGACACATACTCTTATAAAATGCATTTTACTTATAGTCAAGCTTTCAGGGAACTTAGCTCCAAGTACGAAAATCTATTCTCAAAACATTAATATTGACCACTGATAATATCTTTAACACACCCATTTTAATGGTAATTTACAGAAAATTAAAGCAGAGCTTCAGGCCAGTAAATATATAACTTCATAAGATAAGTAGATAAAAGCTTTTAAAAACTTGTATTTAAAATTCAAAGAATATTCTCAAACTAGATAAATTTAAATTATTTAGAGCAAAAAGTTTAAGGAACTAATTTGTATATCATTTCAGGGAGTTGTTAAGCATTTATAGATGTGTACGAAAATAAAATGTGTCTGGTCACTGTTTATTGCTACCATATAAAGGTATAATTCCACATATCATCCATTGTCTTAAGTCACCCTAATTAAGAAATACACATGAGGAGGATATTTGCAAACATTTTATGGGAAATAATCTCAAGAGCAACCTTGGGAACTAAGGAAAGCAGGTTTGGCCAGGTGCAGAAGTACTGAGAACCTTAGTACCCTGGTTATTCTTGGGAACTATAAGAATTCCCTATATTTTGTCCAAGCTAAACATAATCTGCTAATTTGCTACTGGAATTTTCTTTGGAATTAGATCAATATCCATTTCCTTTGAATAAACAATATGTGAATAAATTAAAGTTGAAATCTTGAGCCATATGAATCAATTTTTTATTCCCCCCACCACATACACACTGCTCCTTTATTATAGTTTTGGGTATATTTTTAAAAGTTATTCAAGAAAAAATTATGATCTGGGCTGTGGTTAAATTGGTAGAGGACTTGCCTAGCTAGCATGATGCCCCGGGTTTGAGCCTCAGCACTGTATACAACTAGGTGTGGGGGTATACTACAGTAATCACTGCACCAGAGGGGTAGAAGCAAGACGCTAAGGTGTTCAAGGTCATCTCATACACAGAGAGTTGGAGGCTAACCTGGAATACATGAGAGTCTGTTTTAATGATAACCAAGTTACTGCTACAATGATGCTGTATTAAAAAAAGCAAACCAAACTTGATGGCTTACAGAAACATTCTGCTCTAGGATCTGGGTCCAATACAGATCTGCTTACTTGAACTGGACTCTGTTAAATTACTCTGCTGGGTTCAGGTTTGGTCTGTATGCACTGTTCTACCTAAGACATCCTTTCTTCATGGCATGCCAGGACCAAACCAAGGTAGGAACCAAGCATATTTAAAGCCTCCACTCACCTGATGACTACTGGTATTATTTGGTCAAGGCAAGCCACAAGATCAAAACCAACATCAAGAGATTAATGAATTATACCTTGCTAATAATGTGGATGGAAGCTTTCTTTACACTATCCCAAAGTATCATAAACACATCCGTTCAGGTTTGTGGATACAAACTCAGGGCACCTGGATGCAAATGATACACTGAAAACATTTTTATCTATCTCTTCCTGCTACTTGTGGATCAGGGTATAAATCTCTCAGCTACTGCTCCAGCACCATACCTGTCTGCTTCTCACCATGATGATTATGGACTAACCCTCAAAACTGTAATCAAGGGTCCAATTAAATGTTTTCTAAGAGTTGCTTTGGTCATGGTGTCTCTTAACAGCAATAGAACAATAACTGAGACAGCAACTTTGCCTTCACTCTGTCTTGAATGCTCTGTTCCCAGCTTTCATAAGAGATGACTTTATCGTTCTGCTTATGTGTTGTGTCCATGATGTTCTATAAAAGCTAATTTTAATCTTCACTTATTCGCTCTAAGTACCTGGTAATCTGTAGCATATGGTTGGCATCCAAAAGCAATTCTGAGTTAATAAGTTAATACAAGTAGAATCCACAAGTATACTTTAAACTTCCGAAAATTAAAGTAAGACCAAATTAGTCTTAGAGGCAGCATTTTAGAAAAACTAAGTCAGGCCACATTTTAGGCACAATTCTTATATTACATTAAAATGTCATCATATTCACAATGCGTGCATATTTCATACTGGAGGTGAATTGATCATTTTTTGTTCATACACAAATGCCTTTAAATTGGCTTATCCTCCAACATTAAAAAAGGATCAATCCTGCTTTTGTCTGAATAACTAAAGCTAGCATGGTTAAAATTTAACATCATCTATTCAGTGAGTTTAAAGGCACACAAAGCTATAGAGATTATTAAAGCCTCACGGAAACATTCTCAAACCCTTTAGGTATTCATTATAGAGGAAACAGTCATAAACACAGAAGGAATTTGCTCTCAGTGCTTATAGTAAATAAGTAAATGAAGTTTATTGCTTTATTTTGAAACTTGCTAACTCCCTCCTGCCCTGTCTTTTTCACAGCCCTCGTCGTCCTTGCATGTGCTTCTCCTGTGCTCCTGTTTAATGTGTTACCTTCTCTGATAGATGTAGATACATGTCTTCAACCATATTTTCTCTTCCAACAAAATCGCTAAAATACTGCCTAATTTACATTATTGATATGTTTCTGAGATCATTGTTTTTACTCACAGGAAATAAAACTTGTATAAAGAAATAAAGCTTAGAGTTTATGTTAATTAAAAAATAAGAAACATTTATCATCCATCCTTTCAGCTTAGACATGAGAGAGAGTAGCATAAATAATTTTCATGTAACTTTATTCAAAAGCTTTTGAATAACTTACATACAAGAAGCATTTTATTTCAAGCTTTAAGTGTTGCCTGAGACCACAGTGACACTTCTTCAACCGCAAGCGTCATTGCTACTGACAACTGCAATGCCAGTAGTGGTGAGAGAGCTGGAGGAGAACTTTCCCAGTACCGACAATCCTACTACATCTGCCTTTATTAAGAGTCTGGTGCTGAATCATATTCTCTCCACTTCAGCAGAGGAAACAAATGAAAGCCGCTGATTCCTGCAGAAGGCTTACTGTCCATGTGGAAGTTTTCTATTCTGCCTTCCCCTCAGATTACCATCCTGGCATGCCTTTCTTTCCCAGGTGTCCAGGAAGACGCCCCCAGCTAGTTCCTTGGGCAGCTGAGGAGAAGGTGCCAGAAAGGTACTGATCCTATTGCCATACTCATAAATATCTTGCATATCACCATAGAACCTTCACCTGGCGTTGGATGGAGAAAATGACAGAGCCCCACATAGGAGCACCGGACTGAGCTCCCAAGGTCCTGATGAGGAGCAAAAGGGGGGAGATCATGAGCAAGGAAGTCAGGACCATGAGGGGTGCGTTCACCCATTGAGACGGTGGGACAGAACTAACGGGAGACCACCAAGTCCAGTTGGAATGGGACTGATGGAACAGGGGACCAAACCGGACTCTCTGAATGTGGCTGACGGTGGAGGAGGACTGAGAAACCAAGGACAACGGCGATGAGCTTGAACTCTACAGCATGGACGGGCTCACTGTGAGCCTTGTCAGTTTGGTTGCTCACCTTCCTGGACTTAGGGCGAGTTGGGAGGACCTTGGACTTAACATAGTGAAGAAAACCCTGATGGCTCTTTGGCTTGGAGAGGGAGGGAGTGGGGGTATGGGTGGAGAGGAGGGGAGGAAAGGGAGAGGAGGAGGGGAGGAGATGGAAATTTTTAATAATAATAAAAAGAAATGGCTGTATCTTGGATCCACAGAATCGACGTGACGTGGTTTCATACATTGTTCCTTCTGGGAGATCACCTGGTACTCAAAAATAGTCCAAAAGGGTCTTCTTTCCATTTTACTCTCTCCTACTTGTCTGTGATCTATGATTAAATTGATAAATGTTGGATTTATTAAAGTTTGCTAGAGCTTGCAGACATGATCTCCTAGTTTTTTTTTTTTTTTTTTTATAAAATACTCAGCTTTAATAAAAGGGGGAAATGGGAGAAACTCACAAAGCCAGAGTTCCAGCGAAGAACAGGGAACCAAGCGACAAAACAAACAAACACAGATCTTTTAAAGGTATTTTGTGCCCTGGAGGGGTCACGCCCCTCAGACAAGGGATTAGTCAGCTTTCCCAACATCTCCTCCTTTTGTCTAAATAAGACAGATTCAAAACCAAATACAACTATATACAATGGGAATAGATAATAAATATAAAATTACAAGCTGCTTTGGGTGATTGCCAGGTAGTCAGTTGTCTCTGTCATCTGTTGCACATTTTGGAAGTTTCTCGTTTGTACTTCCTGGTTGCTTAAGTAATATTACTTCCCTTCTCAGATCTTTGATGGGGTTGAAGATTAGATAATTGTAGCTACCCTCTACCTTATTTAGACTCCTTGAAGCAGATCTCCTAGGTTTTTGACTGAATCCTTTTCTTTTGTATGATTTTGCAAGTAGAAATATTTTAGGCTTGTTCCAATTTCCTGTTTGTCCTCTTCATAGTGCCTTTCCTTTCATGAAATTAGCCATTCCAAGGCATTATTGACAACCTATATTTCAGATGTATTATAAAATATTATAAAAGCACTTCAAAAACCATTAAAAATATGTCTCCAGTGACTCAAAAGTCACCCATTTGAGTAAGCAGCTGAGACGGGAGAGACAGCATCCTTGTGTATGTTCAGTTACTGTGCTCTCCCTGGGTACACAGGCATAGGTGGGCACCAGCTACCAAAGACAGAAAACGCTAACCAAAAAGGAATATAAAATGGGTCTCTAATTTTAAAGCATAGGGGAAAAAATTCAGGCAAATCTTTAATCTCACCATGATTGTTTTTGTTTTTGTTTTTTTGTTTTTTGTTTGTTTTTTTAAACTTTTAATGATGTAAACAAAAATATACCTAAAAGCGAAGCTTCTGGAAAAAACATTTGTTCTTCCCTGTCTTGTATCGTTCCTCAAATTTGTCCTTGGCTTCCTGCCTTGCCTGTTCCAGGGCTGGGTCCCTAAGACATCCTTGTTGACAACAGTTTTGTCCAGAGGGATGTCCACAGAGTACCTTGTGGGCATCAGGTGGTTGTAGTTATAAACTTTCACAAAGGACTTGATCTTGGATCTCTTGGCGACTTTCTTCTTGCCCATGCCATCCGTCACTTTTTGGGGATAGCGGTCAATTCCAGCCACCAGGGCATGGCTGTAAGGGCGGTCTGAGGTGCCATCATCAATGTTCTTCACGATGACAGCTTTGCGTCCGGGGTAGTGTCCAGCCAGGACGAGCACCGCTTTCCCAGGTTTCATGAACTTGCCCATTTTGACAGCGAGTAGCCGGTTCCTCTCACCATGATTTTTGAAAACGTGAAAATATTCCTACCAGCATCATTAGTGGCACAACTGGTGTAGGATTTTTCTTTCTTGGTTTGTGGTTTTATAATTAGTTTTGGAATAAAAATTTATGTCTACAAGAGATTATTTTACACTAACATTCTCATAATATTTCTTTTGCAAATTCATATCTGGGTTAACCTCTGAATTTAGACTTTCTGATTGACTGAGGAGTCACCTATCGCTTTGCTCTCTAGCCATCTGCATTCCTCATTGCTAGTTGTGATCCAATCACTCTTGAAATAGTTGGACAATTAAACAAAGAAGTTAACTCAACTCATAGTTAGCATTTTATCTGAACCGAGTGAGCCATATATTTAAGCTGTTTATTTGAAATAACTAAATGTACAAGTAAATTAAGAAATTATCCAGAGGTCCTGTGTCCATTACAGAAGCCCTGTGCCTCTTTCACCTAATACTCAATGATGATATCTTCCATACCTACAGTGTAATATCAAAACTAGGGATTTAACATCAGCACACACGTGAATACTTCTATATCACTTAATTGGAAATGTACAATTATAAAACCACTGCTTCAGTCAAAACACAAAACTTTTTATCACTGCAAAATTCTTACCCCTGGTACCTTCTTATAATTTATCTGTTTCCTTTCTCTCCCAGACTATTGCTATCCTGAACAGTCATTAATCAGCTTTCATCGCCATAATTTTCCATTACATGCTATTATCTAAACATGTAGATGAGATCAGATACTATGTGACTTACTGGGATTTTTGTTTGCTTAGCATAAAGCTCTTTAAGTTATCCATATTTTGTGTTTAGTGGTGTTTTCTTTTTCTGCTAAGTACTATACATGGTGTTGTTTGTTATAAATGGGGGTATTCCCTGGAGACAGATTGCTCAAGTACTAACTCATAAATATTCATTTTGGTTGTTTACATCTTACAACTTTTATAACAATTGCTGCTCTGAAAAAAATGGTACAGATTTAAATAAGTATTTTGTATTAATAAGTATTAAGTAAATAAGTGTTCATTTCTGGAATAAGTAAGGAGAAATGTAGTTGCTGGATCATTTTGTAAGTGTACACTTAATTGTTTTAGAAGACTACCATTTATTCAGAGTGTCTGTATCATTTTACATATAGAAGATGATATTTTCATGAAACCCTGTCCTAAGAGGTATGCATTACCCATATGGTGAGTAATATTGAACACATTTTATATACTCACTGCCTTTGTATATCTTCTCAAGAAATATTTTCATGAGTTCGGCTCATTTTCAGATTGTAATTTATTTCTTTAACGTTGATGGTTGATAATTATTCTTTGTATCTCCTAGATACACAGAACACAAATGGTTCTCCTAGTCTGTAACCTGTGCTCTCATTCTTTCAACAGTGTCTGTTGCAGGACAAAGGTTTTCAATTTTTATACAAACATTTATTAATTTTTGCTTTTATGAATCTTTTTCAAAGTATGTTGTCTAATAATAACAGGCTTTCAGCTCTGAGATTTTCACTTCTGTCATCTTCTGAAAGTTTCACAGTTCACAGTCTGTGCTTTACATAAATCCACTAAGTTCATCCTGATGTGTTTTTCTGTAGGGTTTGAACTTTACCCTTCTTAGCTCTTGAACATAGTGCAGCAATCAACATGGATGAGTTTATATATCCATGGAAGGACTTAAAGTCCTTTAGGTATAACCTAGGGCTAGTATAGGTGGGTCATATCCTAGATTTATTTTTTATTTTTGTGAAACCTCTGTGCTTATTATATAGTATTTTCCCTGGCTTAAAACCCATAAATATAATATACACATATATCTATTCTTAGGTTCTATATATGGTGTGTGTGTGTGTGTGTGTGTGTGTGTGTGTGTGTGTGTGTGCATGACAAGAAAGTAGATAATTGTCTTTCTGGGTCTGGGTTACCTCACTCAAAATAATGTTCTCTAGCTCCATCCATTTGCCTGCAATTTTCAAGATGTCATTATTTTTTTCTGCTGTGTAGTACTCCATTGTGTAAATGTACCACATTTTCCTTATCCATTCTTTAGTCGAGGGGCATTTAGGCTGTTTCCAGGTTCTGGTTAGGATAAGCATTGCTGCTATGAACATAGCTGACCACACGTCCTGTGGCACAATTGAGCATCCTTTGGGTATATATCCAAAAGTGATATTACTGGGTCTTGAGGAAAGTTGTTTCCTAATTTTCTGAGAAATCTCCACACGGATATTCAAATGGCTATACCAGCTTTCATTCCCACCAGCAGTGCAGAAGTGTTCCCTTTACCACACAATCTCTCCAGCATAAGTTGTCATCAGTGTTTTTGATCATGGCCATTCTTATAGGGGTAAGATGGAATCTTAGAGTTGTTTTGATTTGCATTTCTCTGCTAACTAAGGATGTTGAGTATTACCTTAAGTGTCTTTCAGCCATTTTAGATTCCTCTGTAGAGTGTTCTCTGTTTAGGTCTGTACTCCATTTTTTAAATTGGATTATTTGTTCTTTTGATGACCAATTTCTTGAGTTCTTTGTATATTTTGGAGATCAGCCCTCTGTCTAATGTGGGGTTGGTGAAGATCTTTTCCCATTCTGTAGGCTGTTGTTTTGTCTTGTTGACTGTGAACTGACCCTTATTTTACACAAAATGGCCACAAAACACATGAATAGTGGCAATTCTGACATGTAACAGTGAATCCATCAAATTCTTCAAGTGCAAGGTGAAAATACAATAAAATATTGAGAAACCATATTTACATAACTTTTATTGCAATGCATTGTTATTGTTTTTCTATTTTATTATAGCTGTTATTTTCTTACTGTGTCTAACATATAAACTAATCTTTAATATATGTATATAGAGGGAAAAACCACTGTATATATAGTGTTCAGTGGTGGCCTTGGGCATCTTTTAGTGTTTTTTTTAAACATAACCTTCACATAGTAAAGAATTATTATATAAGTCAAAAAATTAACCCCCAAAACATTTTTGAGGTAATTGAACCTCACTAATTCAATTTTTCTGTGCCTTTCAGAATTTTTTTAAGTATGATGTCATTCATATTGTTAGAGTCAATAGGAAGCGTGTGGAAAAATAAATTTACTGCATCTTCCAGGAAGCAGGTGTCCTCTGTTTGGAATTTTAAAACATTGGACTATATCAGAGAGTCATACAAAGACTTTGTCTCACGCAGTCCGAATATGCTGAAATCAATGTCCAGTCCCTCAGAGGAAGGACATACTTGTAGAATGTACCTCTAAAGGGCTAATTAAGTTCAACCATGTGAAAACATAGGAGGAAGATGGTTGTCTCCAAGCCAAGAGCGGTCTTGCCTCTAGAAACAAAGTACTATTCTTTAAGCAGCCTAATTTTTAGTACTTTGTTAATGTTGCCTCAGTAAAGAGAGACAGACCCACAGCATTACAGCAAGATATTAATTTTGTTTAATGTTCGGGGGGAAAGTTCTGCATGAAAAAATTTTAGTTACTCATTTTTCTTTCTTTTCCTTTTCACTTCGACTAAAAATTTACAATTGTAGCAGCCAGCATATGTTTCCCCAAAGAATTACTTTTCTCTAGGGGAGATACTCTTTAAAAGTATTTAAAAGCAAAAAATCTAGAAATTCGTCTGTTTCCCAATCTATTCCTTAGCATACCAACTAGAATCTCTAAATGCATGAGAGAAATACCTGTCTGATACAAAGATAGATACTTCCAGAAAAGAATCAAACCTGGGGATGGGAGAAGTGTGACTGCAGAAGATCAATGATGTGCACATAGAAGCCAGACTGACTATTAGACATGGAGACAGAAGATTAGAAGAGATAAGAAAGAAGAGAATGTAAGGAAGGGGTAAAGAAAGGAGACAGCAGATGATAGAGAGATGCGATGTGGGAAAATAAAGAAGAAAAAAGTCACAAATCCCCTTTTTCTTGCTTATTAAACATTACTGACAGAATTCCATAGAATTCTTTCAAAATGAAGATTTCTCTACTGTTTGATAGTAATGTTCTGGAGGAAAAGGCCAATGATGTGCAAAATGAAAAACCTGTCTCTGCCTCCTGAGTCCTGGGATTAAAGTTGGCTGGGCTAGAGAGATGGTTCAGCAGTTAAGAGCACTGCCTGCTCTTCCAAAAGTACTGAGTTCAATTCCCAGCAACCACACGGTAACTCATAACCATCTGTAATGAGATCTGGTGCCCTCTTGAGGAAGAGGCCTGGTTGGTGGTCCTCATCAACTTAGACCATGAAACCCAATATGGACAAGTTCAACAGAACCACCTTATAGGGGATGCCCATACATGATTCAGCATTACCAGGGCATAAATTACATTCAAATTTCATTCACCACTACTACCAACTGACACCTTTACTTTAAAAAGGTAAGTGGCTATAGCTATGTGCTTTTATTTCTGGTTCCTCTATTCCATTCCCTTGTTCTTCATGGTAGATCATATGACAGGACCATTCTGCATTATTACTATGGATATGAAATACAATTTGAGATCTCATATCATACCTCAAGCATCTCACTTTTTGCTAAAGAGTGCCTTTATCATTCAGGGTCTTTTGTGCCTTCATATCAACTGTAGGAATTTTTTTTCTTTCCATGGTTTTTTTTTATTAAAAATTTCCATCTCCTCCCCTCCTCCTCCCCCTTCCCTCCCCTCTCCTCCACCCATACCCCCACTCCCCCCTCTCCAGGCCAAGGAGCCATCAGGGTTCCCCACTCTATGTTAAGTCCAAGGTCCTCCCAACCCCCCCCCCCCAGGTCCAAGAAGATGAGCAACCAAGCTGACAAGGCTCCCACAGAGCCCGTCCATGCAGAAGAATCAAAGCCCAGCACCATTGTCCTTGGCTTCTCAGTCAGCCTCCACCATCGGCCACATTCAGAGAGTCCGGTTTGGTCGCATGTTCCATCAGTCCCATTCCAACTGGAGTTGGTGATCTCCCGTTAGTTCTGTCCCACTGTCTCCATGGGTGAACGCACCCCTCTCGGTCCTGACTTTGTTTCTCATGTTCTCCCTCCTTCTACTCCTCATCAGGACCTTGGGAGCTCAGTCCGGTGTTCCAATGTGGGGCTCAGTCATTTTCTTCATCCATCGCCAGGTGGAGGTTCTTCTTACTATCTTCTCAGGGATCCCGAATTATAGGCTCGATGGCCTTTAATTATGGCTAGAAACCAATTATGAGTGAGTACATCCCATGTTCATCTTTTTGGGTCTGGGTTACCTCACTCAGAATAGTGTTTTCTATTTCCATCCATTTGCATGCAAAATTCAAGATGTCATTGTTTTTTACCGCTGAGTAGTATTCTAACATGTATATATTCCACAGTTTTTTCATCCATTTTTCCACTGAAGGGCATCTAGGTTGTTTACATGATCTGGCTACTACAAATAATGCTGCTATGAACATAGTTGAGCAGATGCTTTTGTAGTATTATTGGGCATCTCTTGGGTAAATTCCCAAAAGTGGAATTGCTGGGTCCTGTTTTTTTTTTTTGTACTGTAAAGAATGTATTGGGATTTTGATAAACTTGCATTGATTCTACAGATAACATTTAGTTACATTGTTTCTACAATACTAATTTTGCCATAATCATATAGCTCTTTTCATCTTCTAATGTCTTCTTCAATTTCTTTGTGTGTGTGTGTGTGTGTGTGTCTTAATGTTTTCCTTGAAGAGACCTTTAATCTCCCTTGCTAAGTTTATTCCTAGACACATTTTCCCCTTGCAGCTATTGTGAATGGGATTTCTTTACTAATTTCTTATTTTGGTAAACTCAAGTTTGTATACAGAAAAACCACTGACTTCTCTGTGTTCATTTTGCAGCCTGCTGATTTGCTGAAAATGATCACTACTTCTAAAGAGTTTTATGGTGGGCAAACAGAAGGCTGAATGGAATTACAACCTCTGAAGTTAGTCACATCCTGACAAGGCAGTTCCTGCCGTGAGAATATTGTGAGGTGGCCCTCAAGTTTTCTACAGCTCATATGCATTTTCAAGACCAACTATCTTTTATACAATTCATATCTTTCCATTAATTAGATTTTGTCTCAGTTAACTAGGTTTAGGTTTTGCTGGCTACAATCAAATCACGCCAATGTATACATTTTAATATCCCTTTTCCTTTAAGTATGATAACCCTTTTCCTTTAAGTCTGAGTCTAAAAGATTTTGATTTATAATTTAAATTTTATTGTGGATTCCTATGCACACACTGGTAACACCAAGGAAGTCTTTAACAAGTGAGAAGTATAATTAGAAAGCATTTTTCTCTCTCTAAGAAAGTAGTAAATTGTGAGCACCTAAAGTCTTGATTACATGTTGACAACCAGTCATCAAAGGTCTGCTTAGCACTGAACCCCACAGTCATGGTGTCTATGGGATTTTATCTTCAAAGGATGGAGTTTACATCAGCAGAATAATAGCAAGTACAAGTATTTCTGAAAATAGTTTTAGTTATATTCTAGAAGTTAAATCTCTTCTATCATTTCCTTGAGGGAAGGAACATGAAAGGATCTTAGCTGTAAATTTCACACCACTCATGGCTCCCTGAGAAAACATGGATATGCAGTGTCTATACAGAAAGAAGCAAGAAATGTGTTGGGAAATTTTCTGTAAATCCTGACTTATCCTATAATACACAATTTATCTTGCAAATTCATTTTACTTCCTTTATAAATTTTCTCTTTATCATTTTGATATTATCTAGATTCTTTTTATCTTTTTTGAGAAATATGTTTCTTTGTAACTTTTATTTATTATCTTTGGAAAGTGTAATTCTCAAGGCATAGTTTTTGATGTGTGTGTGTGTGTGTCCTCTGAATTGAAACACTCAAAATATCTACATTTTGTAAAAAACAATCCTGTTCTACCTAGCATTTGTAAAACTGCATATGAAGGGGTTGTACTCATCTGGGGGCATAGCATATTTTAGGAAGTGTTTAAATTTGGAAAACCTTATCAAAATCAAACATTTGACAGGTATATTTGGAGCGTTTAGTGTTGAGTGAGGTTTCTGTCCCACCTGGTCCTGCAATCATTAAGTCCCAAAGAAATCACACAGAGGTCTACATTAATTATAAACTGATTGGCCCATTAGCTCAGGCTTCTTATTAACTCTATAACTTATATTAGCCCATTATTCTTGTATGTTACCCATGTGGCTCAGTACCTTATTCAACGAGGGAGTCATATCTTGCTTCCTCTGTGTCTGGGTCATGACTGCAGACTGAAATTTCCCTCTTCCTGGAATTCTCATTGTCCCACCTCTACTTCCTGCCTGGCTACTGGCCAATCAGCATTTTATTAAAAATAATACAGGTGACGGGATGAAAGACCATTGTCCCACAGCAGTTTAGCCTAAGGAATGTGGACTAGCAAGTAGGATCATGACTATTTTCAAATATTTAGCTGAAGAAGTTGATAGACCTCATTAATTTATCATGATTTGAGAGAGGCGCAGGGATAGTTAGTTCTCTTTTCTAAAACTCTTTAGAGAATTCCCTTCTAGAGGGATCTAGTACATGCTAGACATGTCATAGAGACATACACACTCCCTGCCTTGACTCTGCAACTCTTTTTCCTTGTAATTTGGATCACTTCTCATTTGAATTTGAAACACAGTTGATGATGCACATTTGCATATGCATCCTACAAAATGACTGTGTGCTAAAAGTTAAGAATGGTCTACAAGATAAAAAAAATTAAGTAATAATTTTTTAAAACAGAAGAGCAGTTTATCAGTTTATTTTGGCCCATGGTGCCAGAAGAACAGTCCATTGTGCAAACAAAGGCATGGCAGCTGGTATGGGTCTATCTTGGTTACTGATCTACTTGCGCGATAGACACCATGACCAAACAACTTATAAAATAAAGTATTTAATTAGACTTATCGTTCCAGGGGCTTAGAGTTTCTGATGATGGAGCAAAGGCATGGTAGCAGACGATAGGAGGAAGTGGCAGCTGGAGCCCACATCTCCATCTGATCTGGAAGCGGGAGACAGTGGGAGCTAATTCAAATGTTATCCCTCTAAAATCTCAAAGACTTCTCTGAGTCACATACCTCCAGCAAAGCCACGATTCTAATTCTACCCATATAGTTCCACCAACTGGGGAACAAATACACAAACACATGAGCCTATGCAGCTACTGTCATTTGAAACCACCACAGCAGGAACTTGAGGCTGCCTCTCTTCCTGTGTCCCTCACCAGGAAGCAGAGAACAGAACTGGAAGTGTGATTGGTGATTGGGCTATAGCTCATACAGCCCCATTCTTGGGACTCCCCTCTCCATTATGCAGGCCAAAGGACTTACAAAACCAGTGCCACCATCCAGCGGTAGGAGGTGTTCAAATAAGTCATCCTCCTTTTCATTGCATAAAAACACAGTGATGTTTTCCTTAGGGATTTAAGAATATGAGGAGGTGTGCACAGAATGAAGTAAATTAGCTTTTAAATTTAAGATGAGGCAGTAAAATTTTTGTGATGTGTAAATGGGGTTGCCCTCTTAACTAGAAACTAGGATTCCAGATAGATTTCAGGAAAAAAAAATGTTATTTCAGTAAGTTTAACGAAGAGTAAATTATATGGCTAATAGAAAAGAAAATTAAACAGAAATAATGGAGAAATAGGAGAAGCCACTTATAATTTATCAAGAAATAGAAATAAAGGAGCTGTTTCATCATAGACGATGCTACCTCTGGGCAGATGGAGTTCTCCTGTGGGCATGGAAGCAAGCAGGGCCAGCTGGCCAGATGGTAGACTCCAGTAACTTGAGTATCTCTAAGAAGCTCTGTGGCCAAAGGCACTTGATTTTCTTTTTAAAGTAGAAATGTGCTTCCTAAAGTAAATTGTGTGTAGTTATAGTTTAAAAATGTCTGTTACCCTATGCTATATACTATGTATTTGTGTAGTAAATGTAGATCTATGATCTAACTTCTGGAAAAAAAGGTATAGAGAAAGTTCATATTAATGATTTTACAAATAATTCATCATTACATAGAATTTGAAAAATCAGTTCTCTGACACCTCAGGGAAAGAAGCATTCGTTGGTAATTTTATTTTTTGACACAGGGTCTCCTTTTATAAACCAGGCTGACATTAACTTCCAATCTGCTTGCTTCAGTCTCTGAGTGGTGGGATTATAATATATTGTGTTACAGGTCTGCTTCATTTTGTGGTTTTGACAACATGTAATTGAGATTACATAACTTCCTTATAATCTATTGCCATATTTATTAAAAAAAAAATAGGATGTGGCGTCCTTCTTCAGAGGGATACTATAAGGAGCATAAAAATTGCCTGCGTTGCAACCCTGTATTTGAAGTTCTCAAACACTATTAAGAAAAGTTATAGCTATTGTCACACATAGTGGTGTTTTCACTCTTCATTCAATTCATGTTCAAGGTATTATGTAAAAGAATTTATTCCTGACTGAGTGGATAAGGAGCTTTTCCCAGCAGTAATTTTAAACATTAAATGTTTTCCTTTAGACACCATAGAAGAAAATTAAAGAAACATTTAAGTTAATTTTAATACAATCCCCTCTAGAAAAAAGAAAAAATCAATTGAAGTATATCTATATTTTATTAGAATTATTTAGGATTATTGGGATCAAAGCCCAACAGAAATTAAGGGTGCTTGATCAATAGTATAGAAACATTTTTAAATAGCAGTAAAGTTTTTGAAAATGCAGGTAAAGCATTACATATTTTTCTGAAACAATAAAGGAAACAATAGGTGAACTAATGGAGGAAAATGGGCTAAAATTAAGTATTTAGCCAATACCAATTGTCAAGGAGAGCTTGTAGGCTTTTTTTTTTTAAAAAAAAAAAAAGGATATAGCCCATGCTTATCATGTAGGAATTAGATTGATTAATCAAAGACCTACTTTTAGAACAATGTTGTTAAAGCTGAAGGAACTGCTAAGCAAAGTAGAATGAATTGTGTCCATGAAGTCAGCCTAATTATCAATGTTTCATTTGACAAATCTCAAGGCAAGAAAATACCAAACAACAGTAACATCTTTGAGTTGATTGTTATTTACAATTGAAAAAAAAAGAGCCAAAGATGGTACACTTTCAGGTGTGTGCAGGAGTGAAGAACATGATGGAGATTTGAAAACCTGGTGAAAATAATTCTCCTTAAAGTCTTCCAGGAGAAAAACAAATCTTCAACATTGTTCTCTCCTTGATTTAGCACTCTGGGGAGTCTAGGTTAACACATGCAATGTGGAGGGGTAGATATGCCCTTCTGATATATAATTTGAGAAAAGAAAACCTTTCTCTACTACCCCAAAATATCTCTACAGTCAGTCTCAGATTTTGCACCCCGTAATTATATTCTTTCTTCACCCTAAAGAGCTCTTGTGTTTAGTTGCCTTCTGGGACTGGAAAACACTCTTGGGGGAAGAAAATGCATCCATTAACACTTTAAGGAGAATTCGTTACTAAATAAAGAAGTGAGAGAACTGAAGCCACAGAGAAGATTGCACTAGGAAAGAAATTATACCTGAGACAATTTTCAAACACTTCTCAGGCATCCCTTGGGCTTTGCAAGTGAAAGTGCACTAGTGCCGATAATCATAAATGTTTCCGGTTTAATAATCCCATAGTGCAGCATGCCAACATGCTTACTTGGATTGCAGATTTTAAACTAATGGTTGAGTGACTCTCAGATACCTCTAAAAGCCTGTTTTCATTCCTCTAGACTTGGACCCAAACTAGTTTAGGAGTCCTGGTGACATAAATGAAGACTTTTTTCCTCAGTGAGAACTGTCAGATTCTACTTGGATCTTGTATCTGTTAGTAATATGAGACGAGGATGGCAGTTCAGAAAGAGCAGTGTTTTACATAGCCTCCTGGCGTGCAGATTGCATGCCCACTCCAATGCCGCCTTCTAGAGTCCAAAGGCCGCCCCCCCAACCCCGTTTTTAGGGGAAGTTTCTTTCTACTGGTTTTCAGACTCTCAGTACATTGTACCTATTCCAGATGCTCACGCCCAACTTGGGAACTTAAAGGTAAACATAAGCTCTCACACTTTAGATAGAGTTTTTCACCCTCCCTGGATTTTTAGGGCAAAGCTTCAGGGCAGGAAGGCAACTCCCCCAAGTGAAGATGTTTCTTTCATTCTGCACAGTCTCTCGCACTGCGCAGCAGCATCTTTCCCAAACTTGGCGAAGGTTAAGTTCTAGAGACCAGAAGTCTGGGAATTTGTTCAAGGGGGACAGATTGACTGCACAGCCTTGGCTTTTAGGTCCACATCTGGTGTCACCAAGAGCTACAACAATAACAACAAAACAGACAAAACCTAGCATCCACTAGTAATGTCTCTGGGTTTTATCTGATTAAGTTTTACAAATGGTGAAATTCCATGGTTTAATAAAGGTCAAGAACATAGAAAAGTTGAAGGAAAAAACCTCTATCATTGGTTTTCTTTATGAAAAGACCAAGAAGACACTAATATGGGGAACCCCAGAAGCACTGAGGTTAATGTTCAGTCAATATTCTTCACAGTTTAAACCATATTAGTTACTTTTTGTTGCCAGTGTGACCAAAATATCTTACAAAAACACTTCAGGGAAGGAAGCTTTATTTCAGCTCATGGTTTCAGAAGATTTAGTCTGGAGTTACTTGAGGAGTGTACCAGAATAGAACATCACAGCAGTGGGGCAGAAGCTTGCAGTAGAGGACAGTTGTTCACATCACGGAGGACAGGAAGCAGAAAGAACAATAGGCAAGGGTTAGGACTAACGTTTCCTCTGTTTACCCATTTCTCCAGCTAGTCCTTGACTCCTAACATTTTCACAGCCTTTCATAATGGAGCTTCTGGCTCTTAAGGTTAAGCATTCAATGCACAAACCTTGCTAGGGGTACCATCCCAATCTATAATATCCACTTGTGGAGGTAATTTTAATTTTTTGAAATTTAACACCAGGGAGTAGGGGCTCTGATCATCTTTTGTTATGGACTCTTCACAAATGTCAGTACCTCCTGCTAAAGGTAGAAGTGGGTTTCTTTGCCAAGAAACATAACAGTCATATTGTCTCTCTTCGTCTTACAATTTAGGACAAAAGTTGTGTGGATTTGCTTGCAGTACAATTAGAAAATTCAGTTCCTTAATGATATGATTCCTCAGCAGGGACACAAACCTATTGTATATTCATCATCCTCCTACAACACTCCAGTTTCCTTGCTGCTTAGGGAATGAACATGAACATGAATTTCATGCTGATTTTGTACTATAACTGATACAGCCCTTGATCTACAGCCCAGGAAGCTGATGTCCTCTACCACGGTCCAGAAAATGGTAGAAGGTAGCTTAAAGTAAAATGAAATATCACACTTCACAGTTTATTATAACTTAAATGTTATAATATATTACTGGTATATTGGGGGTGCACGTGCATATACCATGTGAAAGGTCAAAGGACAAGTATCAGGAGTCATTCTCTTCTTTCACCTTGGGTTCCAGGAACTGAACTCCAATCGTTAGTCTGGGCAGAAAGTACCTTTACCTGCCAAGTCATCTTGCCAGCCCCCTCTCACAGTCTTTTTGTTTTGTTTTGTTTTGGTTTCTATTGTTGAGGCAAGATTTCTGTGTATAACAGCCCTGGACATTCTAGAATTTGCTTTGTGGGCCAGGTTGGCCTCAAACTCACAGATATCTGCCTGTCTCTGCCTTCTGAGTGCTTGAATTATAGAGGTGTGCCATCGCTGCTTAGTTTATTTCACAGTTTTTTAAAATTCATTTATTTTTGTTTTATTTTATGTGTATTAGTGTTTTGCCTGCATGTATGTCTGTGTGAGGGCGTCAGATTCCCTAGAACTGAAGTCATAGACAGTTGTGAGCTGCCATGTGGATGCTGGGAATTGAAACCAGGTCTTCTGGAAGTGCAGTCAGTGCTCTTTTTTATATTCATCTCTCTATCCTCTCATTCACAAATTTTAAAAGCTGTGAAATTCCTTCTTGTCTTTTAGAAACTATTTTATTTTAAAATTATGAATGTGTGTGTGTGTGTGTGTGTGTGTGTGTGAGAGAGAGAGAGAGAGAGAGAGAGAGAGAGAGAGAGAGAGAGAGAGAGAGAGGAGATTATGCACATGAGTGCAGGTACCTAATGTGACCAGACCTAAACACTGCATCCCCTGGGACTGACTAGAGTTGGTTGTGAGCCACAAGGTATAGATGCTGGGAATATAATTTGGGTTCTCTGGAAGAAGTCCTCTTAACCTCTGAACTATATCTCCAGTCCCTGTTCTTGTTTTAATGAAGGACGTCTCAGTATATTACTTTATTTTGCATTCATTTATTTAGTAACAGGCTTATGTTTCTCAGGCTTACTATACAACTGGGACAAGCTTAAGCTCCTCCTGCCTCCACGTTCCAAGTGCTAGGATTACAGGCATGCACCACGACACCTGACCAACTTAGTCATTTCTATCGTAGATTTATTGACTAGAACTAGAATGGCAAGGTTTATAAATAGTAAGTAAGTGGCATTTCAGTTGACAGGCTGATTTACACTATCACAATAAACAACTACAATTAGGAACTTTAAATGCTGAGTAAAGTCTAGTATGCAGCTCTTGCCAGTTCCCATAGGTTCTCTTGGTGTGGTCAGTTTCAAGCTACAGAGCTTAGAGAAAGAAGACAAACATAGTCTTCTGAGTCAAATCAAATGGCATGGGCTTTGTACAAGAACTTTGTTTTGTCAATTGTGTGGCACAGAGAGAAGAATAAAGCTTCAGGATAGCTCCGGTTATTTCTGTTAAGAATTTCCAGTGGGCATTGTGGTGCACACCTTTAATCCTAGTGCTCTGAGGCAGAGGTAGGTCTCTGTGAGTTTGAGACCAGCCTGGTCTACACAGTGAGTTCTAGGACAGCCAGAGCTACATGGAGACCCTATGACAAAACAAAAGAAAATTAAACAAAACAGAGTTGTCATAAGTCACTATTCTTTTCCTTTCTTTTCTTTCCTCTCCTTTAATTTTCCAAACAGGGTCTCGTGTGGTCTATGTAGGCTGGCCTTGAACTCGTAGCTGAGGATAACCTCTAACCACAGATGCTATTACCTCTATCTCTTTTTACTAGGATTACACACACCACCGCATCCATTGGTGCAGTGATGAGAATCAAACACAGGGTTTCATGTATGCAAATAAAGCACTCCACCAACTGAGCTACATTGACCAAAGCAGATCACTTGGCCAAGCCTGAGGATTGAAAGGCCGGAAAAGATTTCATTTCTGTGCTGGGCTCTTTTGGGTCTTTGAACTACACTCCAGGCCCCAGAGTAAGCTGAAGGTTGACCCCCCACAGTCCCCTGGAGAAGATGAAAACCGAGGGACCCCTCTTTAGAGAAAGAATTGGTTAATGGAGACACAAAGTTGCTGAATGAGTGGAGATCCCTAAAATTCTAGGGAACCTCCTGGGGTAGTGAGGGGTGGCAGTATGAAACTGTGTCTCCATTCTCAAATGGCTAATAGGATCACAGAGCAGCTGCTGAGGAGCATCTCAAAGGATTACAATTGATAAGATGAAAATCTAGAACGCCAGGATGCATGAAGGTAGGCTGTTATCTGTACTAAACAAAATTAGAAATCTTGTTCAATATTCCTTGTGTAGAAGAGGAATGTGGTCCTACCTAAATCATACAGGCAGGCCTTTAGCCCAATTGTTTGCTATTTTAACATGAAATATCTGCTTATGAAAGGAATATTATCCCACATCTGAAGCCTTTACAGTGACAGTTGCTAATTGTGTCAGGATTCTTAACTAACAAGAGGCTTCAACAAGACTCTGGGATCAAGGGACTGCTTTTCCTTCCTGGGTTTCCTTCATTTTTCCCAGCTTTCTATTCTGTCTCAAGAAGTACCTGAAGGTGATGGTAAGGAATTCCCATATTGTAGACTGGGTAGTACACAAGTATATTCTCAGAGTTGGGAGGCTGAAGCATGAGAATCCTGAATTCGAAGTCAGCCTGGTCATCTTTGCAAGATTTTGTAGAAACAAAAAACAAAAGCTAGGCTTAGAAGTATAAGCCTTTAGTTACAGTCCTTTTGAGGGGCTGAAGCAGGCAGATCTCTTTGAGTTCGAGACCTACTCGGCTACATTGTATGACTGTCTTAAAAACAACAACAACAAACTAACAAAAACAGAAAAAGAGGAAAGAAAAGTAGCTCTGTTGATGAAGAATTGTAAACCCAAGGTGAACTGGCAGGTACCAAGTTCAAGACAGCCTAGATTACAGAGTGAGTCAATTTAGGGAGAGTTTATCTCAAGATAAAATGTTTAAAAGAAAAGAAAAAGACATAAGCATGGGGATATAGTCAGTGGTAAATTATTTTTAATAAAAGGTTTTGTATTTGTGTGCTTTGTTTTTCAGATGTAATGTAGAGACTCCACTGTAAGAGAGAAGAATTAAAATATACAGACAATTTGAATTTTATATGCAATGCTCAGGTGGAAAGGATTTGGCAAAGTGCTGGATGCAATCAGGAGTGGTCAAATCCTGGATTCCCCTTGAAGCTACAGAGCACTCGGCTTGACTGCCATGGATGTGGGTGTAATAGATAGGCAAATCAACTAGCACTCCAGTCTGTGTTCTAGCCTCCACTTTATAAGGATTCACTTTCAAAGGGGGGCTGTTCTTTCTTTCTTTCTTTCTTAAGTTTAATTTTTATTTTATTTTGTGTTTTTTCCTTCTGTCCTTAAATGGACTTTGTTGGAGGTCATGAGGCAGCACTAGCAGTTCAAGATCATCTGAACATAGCTCCCTTAACTTTGTCCAGTGCCTAATAATTTGTTCAACAGTTTGAAGATCCAAATTCATAAGAATTAGAGTGGTTTTGGTAGCATTATAATGATCTCGTTGTAGGGCAGTGGTTCTCTTATAGATGAAACACCAGAGAGAAGGGCTGAAGCTTGTCTTTGTGGGTAGATGGGAAAGAGCAGTACAGCTTCTTCCTATTGCTGGGACTTGTCTGGAGTTTTAGCTGCCATGTAAGAAGTCTAAATGAACCTGTCCTGATATGAGGAAGGGTCAAGTCTCGCATAGAAGCCTTATGTTAAGAGAAATATTTAACGTCTTGCTAAGGGCCAGTAAAAAAGCCAGCATCGAACTACCAGAAATGTGAATGAATTTTTCTTTAGGCAATTCCAGAACTGGGGCTTCAGATTAGCTTTGACTTCCAAGTGTTTCCTTCGCTGAAGCAGAAACAAACTATTCACTTAAGTGAGCCCTCCTGCTAATTCGAACTCACAGAAGCAATCTCTATAATACATGTGTGTGTGCATGTGTGTTTGTGTCAGTGTGTGTCTGTTTGTGTTGGTATATGCTTGTGTTCATGTAGGTGGACTATAAAAGGGTATGTGTGGAAGCCAGAGGCTTGTGTGGAGCTGTCTTTCACAGTCCATTCTCCACTCTATTTTTGGTTATAGGGTTTCTCGCTGAACTTGGAGATCACTCTTTTGACTAGACTGGTGGCTAGTGGTCCTCCACGATCTCCCTATATCCACATTCTGGTACTGGAGCTATAAGATACTGCTTGCCATGGGAACTTTGACTTGGTTGATTGGGTTCTGAACTCAGATCCACATACTTACACAATGAGCACTTTTTCTATTGAGCCATCTCCTGAGCCCCCTACACACTTTTAAGCTAGTGAGTTAGTGCAGTTTTTATACAGCAACAATAACCAAACGTCATTGAAAAAAACAACATCTCCAGATAGAAAAGAGGCACTTTTTTAGTGAAATGACTGTTTTCTTAAAGATCCTAAATTTTCAAGTTTTTCTTCCCAATTGAAGCTTTTATCCATGTGTTTGGTCATGAATTACATTCAAGTCAGCTATATACTTTTGTGCCATTCTCAAGATTTACAAAGAAGTTCTCTAGACAAGTTCTGTTACCTAATCCTCAAGCGTTTTTCAATTCTAACTCCTCTCTGAAATCTTTATTGACCATTCTAGACAAACACAATCTCTCATTGTTGCCCTCTAAAGGGTTTGCTTATGCCCTGTCTCAGTAGACCTGACAGGTCTGAACCTTAGCTGTGCTTCTTTGTAATGTGTTGACCACCCACCCTAGAAGGTTGTAAATAATAGATGTTCAATAAATACTAGTTGACATACTCACTAATGTAAATATAGCCACAATATTTTAAAGCTGATTATTTTGTCCTTCATCTACATAAAGTTTGTTCTACTGTTTTGCTATCAAAACGAGATTGTATATAAGGTTATCCATATAAAGTATAGATCTATATAGTTAGTATCTTCAAAACCTCTGTGGGTATGGGTGGGTGTGTGAGAGAGGGTGAGAGAGAAAGTGTGTGTGTGTGTGTGTGTGTGTGTGTGTGTGTGTGGTGTCAAGGTTTTATATGCTGGGTCTGTGTGTGTGTTGTTCTAGAAATCAAACCCTTGGGCCTTGCACATCCTAGGCAAGTGCTCAGCTATTGAATTCCACCTGCAGACCTTATCTTTGTCAATAGAATATTTTCACCTTGATTATGCAATCTAAAAGAAATGTGTTTGAGGGATGGTAATGTCCAAGCTAATAAGTAAGACCATCATACATGTTGGGCAAACTTTATATTTACTCATACAATTTTCTAAGAAAGGAAAAAATAGAGGAAAGGCAACTGACTCAGTGGAAGACAACTTGTTAATTAGTAAACAAGTACTGTATTATCACACATTGAGCCATGTGACTGATATTCAAAAGGTGAAGTACATGAACTATTTCATCTGCTTCCTAAAACAGTGCCCACTTACACTTCCTTGAGAAGTGTGTTTTACCAGCTGTGAGAATTGAGGAGTTAATTTATTGAGAAGAATAAGATAAAAGTTAGAGTCAAGGAGATTTAAAGAAATCTCAGAGACAGATGGGAGGAGAGAGCATTTATAGCTGAGGGCTTGCAAAGCAGAAGCAAACAGCAAGGACAGTTACATAAATCATTCTTCTTTCTTAGAAAACGTGCCTTATCGGGCTTGACTTGAGAAGAGCATCAACAATGATGGGTGAAAATTAATGCCATTTGTTTTCTAGAAGTGTTTAACATGCAGGTATTCTAGACAACGACTGTTAGAAACATCATGCTGGAACTGCAGTGTATGCTCTTGGCCTGTGTACTGAACTCATGGTCTTTGTTTAGTTGGGTATTTACTGAGAGCGTAACAAGAGCCAGACATTGTTCAATGTACTAAGAACACAGCGATGGGGAAGGAAGGAGAAGCAGATCAGTCTCTGCTCTAGAATTTGGGTTTCCCTGATGGGCCAACAGTCAACAAGCAAATAAATAGAATTTTCAGATGATGACTCGTGCAAAGAAGAAATTAAACCAGAACAGTAGGATTAAAGACTGACTCTGACATTCAGAAAGAAAATCCTCTCCAACATGCCAAAGCAGCCCCAGTGATTCCACAGCTCTAGGAACTTTAATGGATTTGTGGGCCAAAGTCTGAAACTGCAGTCATACTATGAGACATCTCTGAAGTTTTCTGACTAGTTCTGGTACATTTTCTGACCATAAAATATTTTCTATATCCATAAACACTAATGTTGTCTAGTAGCTTGGAGCTATTCCAGTAGCTTGAGCCTCTCTCAGCAGTCACGCCTTGACTGACAAAACCACTCCCTCCAAGCATGCCCTGATTTATGGTCTGCTTGTTTATTCTCCCTGATTACTTTAATGCCATTGATATCAGATCGCACTTAACCTTGAATCTCACCTCTTCTGTACTACTGTATCCGGAACATTCTGCTGGCTTTCTGAGACAAGTCAAGTCTGCTTGATTTGATCCAGGACCCTTTTTAATTGTTGTGTCTTGGATGGAACATGCTGGCAATGTGAGTCACAAAAATGTGATTCTAGCAGAACTTGGTTTCCCTTCCCTATGTCAACACCAGGAATTCTGCCAGCTTGTCTATTCTCACAAACACTCTACTGTTTCTGTTCTTTGTTTCTTCCCTCTCTAGTGTTGAGAATCAAATCTATGGTTTCACACAAGTTCAACCACTGAATTATACTCTAGCCCCATGGTATCTTATAAATCTATAGTAGATTAGGTTGGCTAACTGAAGGTAAGAAATTATATTTTCAACATTGGTTGTAAATGATCTTAAATGAGATAACTAAATTCTGTGCCTGTTTGTTTGCACGAAAACTTCACCAGTTGTTTCAAAAAATGTCAGGTGTCTAGGAGGCCCACTTACGGACATAAGGTAGGGTAAAACACTGGCAGCTGTGGGGACACCTACTGGGCCAAGACATATAAGACTAGGTTTGTGGTTACACTGGCAAAGAATTTGAGGGGCTGTGTCAGTAATTTTCATCACTATAACAGCATATCTAAGAAAGGGAACTTAACAGAGACAAAGTTTGTTTTCCTGACAATATTAGAGGTTTCACTTCATTGTTTCTGGGCCTGTGGTGGAACAGTAGTACATCATGGACAAACTGCTTACTTCATACTGGGCCAGGAAACCAGCAGACATCAGGAAGTGTCGGGATCAAGTTCCATTTTTCCGAGGCATTGACCTACTTTTCCTACTAGGCACACTTCATTCTTCACTAAAGCTCCATAATATTCTGACACCTTCGAGGGGCTAGTCCATTGATTAGGGTGGAGCCCTCATAATTCCATCTATAATTGAGGATTGGCTTTACTAGTTGGAAATGAAATCTTTTAAAAGAATTAAAATAGTAACATTTTAATTTAAAATATTTTATTTATTATTTATAATTTCATACATATATACGATTATCTTGATCATATCCATGCCCAACTATTCTCTTCTACTGTTCTAGGGCATTTTCCCCAAAACATGTCTCTCTCATTTTCACGTCCACCTCTTCTTTTTTTCTTTTTTTTTAAACTGAGTTCAAGTAGAACTGCCTGAAGGCATATAGGCACCCCAACAGTGGCCGCACCCTCAAAGAAAAATGGCTTTTCTTACCCTAGCACCCATCGACTGCCAACAGCTCTTCAGTGAGGAATGGAGCCTGGAAAACCTCTTTTCTATTCATGCTAGAATTATCAACTGGCTTGACCTTGTGCAGATAATTGCAGGTTCACAAGTAGAACTACGAGATGTCCAGAAGATAGTAAAATGTTAACATTTTATGACTTTTAATATAGCATTTTCCTAATTCTCTGAGAACTTTATATAAGTGTACAATGTATTTTGACCTTAACTGTCCTCTTCAACTTCCCAAGTATATATTCTCTGTATTCTTTTAAAAATTATAAAAATCTAATTCACTGAGTATAATTAATACTGCCTATATATGTATGGGTGTCAGACCATCCACTGGGGAATGGACAACCAACCAATGCCATACCCCCAAATAAAAGTGACTTCCTCATTAACCCCTAGTAGCTCCTCAGCTAAGGGTGGAGCCTCTGAAACCTCTCCACAATCCATGTTGGAATTTCGGCTGGTTTGCTCTTGGTGACTCCACGAGTGCAGAAGCCGTGTCCTACCCAGAAGTCTGCATCTCACAGTGCTCTGCCCACTCCCTCGTCCTTACACTCCTTCCACCCACTCTTCCATGATGTTCCCTGAACATTCATTGAGGGATGGTGAATGTTCCATGAACATTCATTCATGGGCCTTTGTGAGGGATAACTTATGAAGACTCTTTATGTCAATGTAAGTTCCAAATCATTTGCTTGAAAATCTCTAAAATGTACTTTAATAGGGAAGGCGAAAAGAGAATTTACTTAAAGGATAAGTGAGAATCTTACTTTATCCAACTACAAATAGTATTATAGAACCTCATAAATTTGAAAAATTCCCAGAAAATTGACATTCTCTCAGTTTTTCCTCTTCAGACAATACTATTTCCCTTTTCTGCATCTCTCTGTAGGTTAATTTCTTTATGGAACTGAGCTTCTTTTCCAGGTCCTTGCTTTCTGCTCTTGGACAACTTCCAAGTAACATGAGAATCTTGAGCCACTGTGATGCCATTTGACACAAGCCTGACCAGATACTGCCACTTCCATACCCCCAACTCATCAGTGAATAAAACTCCAGGTCTCTTAGTTAAAATTTTTATAAAAGATAATCTGATTGGCCCAGTGAACCTTGAGTTTATAGTCCCTGGTTTCTATATGGCAAGCCTTTGAGCTTGGCGTGTTTATGATCCTGTGGTATAAATGGTAGTCATGGGTATGTTAAAAGGGGAGATCTTCTTATATAGTGATTAGGGTTAAAACTGAGGCAATGGTTACCATACAGTGAAATTACAAAGACTTGGTAAAGCTATGGAATTCGGTGATCATCCACAGTTACCAAAGAGGCCACTTTTGGGGAGAGTGGGGCAACAGTTTCATCTTGTGCAGGTAGCTGCCTAAAATGCAAGTTCTTTTATACAAATGTGTGAATTGTCATATTAGGAGCAGAATAGAGCTCAAAATTTGTTCATTTTCCAAAGGGAAAGTGTAGGTTTTTTTCTCTTTATTCTTTACTCTTTAGGGTGCCCACCACCCATCTCCCAAATAAATACACAGAAACTTATTCTTTCTTATGAGTGCCAGGCCTTACCTTGGATTGTTTTTAAGCCAGCTTTTCTTAAGTTAAATTATTCTGATTACCTCTTGCCTCCAGGTTTATATCTTTCTCTATTCTATATGTCTCTCTTTATTTCTTACTTCAAGGCTTGTTGTGTATCTGGGTGGAAGGTCCCTAATATCATCCTCTCCTCTTCCTTTTCTCCTTCCTTGATCTTCTCTTCCCAGATTTATCCTCCTATTTATTTTCTCTGCCTGCCATCCCCACCTAATATTTCTTCTGCCTAGTTGACTGTTCAGCTCTTGACCAATCAGATGTTTTAGACAGGCAGAGCAACAAAGCTTCATAGAGTTAAACATGCAACATAAAAGAATACAACACTTTTTTGCATCATTAAACAAATATTCCATAGCATAAGCAAATGTAACACATCTTAAAATAAAATTTTACAATAGGAAATCTGACTGCATATATGCAAAAGACAAACATTTTAAAAAATATTAGTACACTGGGATTTAGCACAGCAAAATAGTAAGCAATAGTGAACAATGCCATGAATCAAAGATAGTTTACAAAAAGCTAGAGTAGAAGCCAGCAACCTAGATTGAAGCAGGCCTGAGACAGCAAACTACATGGGACCAGGAGTGGAACCAGACCAGGGACATTTATGGAAGCAGAACTGAGCCAGCAATCTAGGCAGTCACTTTTATAATCAAAAACTAGAGATGAGAGTGGGAAAATCAAGGGAACTAAGAGGAGTAGGGGGACTGAAGTATACAAGTGAATGTGCTCAAATTACATAATTATGCTTAGATGGAAATAGTTGTCCTATCACTATACTTGCTTTAAAACACACTAAGTAAAAAAGAAAAATAAAGCTTGCTACTTAGGTTGCCTTCCTTACTATATATTGCTGCCAATTCCTCCATTCACGTCTCTCAAAATACTTCTTGTACTTATTTTTCAAATATGAATTCACACATATTTGTAATTATATGTTTCCTTATATATTGCACTAATATTATATATCTTTGTGTCTGAGTACTTCTCTGACATCTCATCTTTTTTACTTGACTTACATTTAGCTACTTCTCGTCCGTGTTGATTAATAATTTCAGAGAATTCTCTCAATGGTAAGGAAAGAAAATATGTGTCCTTAGAACAATTCACCCTTTTCTAAAAATTGTGTGTGTGTGTGTGTGTGTGTGTGTGTGTGTGACATATGTATTTGTGGGCTTTGCATACCACACTTTATATGAGAAAGCCAGTAAATAATTTTTTAGAGTTAGTTGTTTCCCTAATCCTTTACACAGATTCCTCTACATCAGACTCTGTCTCCAGACTATGCAGCAAGATCTTTACTTGATGAGCCACCTTGCAGGTTCAGGGTGGTCTTTGTCCTTCTTTTCCACTCCTGCTTTCTCCTCTTAAGTCTTGCTGTTGTGACTTTTTTTAATTTTTGTTTTACTTATTTAACATGCTGTTGGTTACTCTGTTGTGGAATATTATGTTAAGATGCATTACATTTGTTTATGCTGTGGAAAATTTTTATAAGTATGCATAAGAGTAAATTAAATGATATAGGTTTTTGCAAAGGCTTAGAGGTTTGTGGTTTTAGTAATCTCTTTAACAAGTATGTATTGAATCTACACAAAATGTCAGGCATTGTGCTGGCTTATAAAATAAAGGAGTAAATAAGATAAACTCAGCTTCTGCCTCCACACAGTGTACAGAAATTTACAAAGCATTAGAAGTCATAGAGGATTTGGGGGTGAAGCAGAACATTTCTGGGTCCAGTTGTGCTTAATCTAAGGATTTGGGAATCAGAAACCAAGAATGAACTTGAGATAGTGATTTCAGCAAAGATTAAATACATGAACACTCTAGGAATAAGCAAGACAAAAGTAAGATTTATTCATGAGAATTGCAGCAAAGTGAGAAATTGAGAAAAACAGAAACTCCTGATAGTAGAAGAGGTACATAAGAGAGGGGAAAATAATCAAGAATTATTGTTTTGCTTATCTTACAGTTTTCTAGGGCTATAATAGAAACTGGACAAAGGCTGAGTTAACTACATTAACTGCATTAGGGTAGGCCAAATCAGGGCACACATATTCTATGGCTTCTTGACCAGACCAGGAAGACAACTGCCATCTTTTCAAACTTTATCCATTCAATTAGGAATGGTCAATGTTTCCCTCTGTCTGTTTCTTGACTTTTGGTTTTTAGCAGCTTTGATGGCTATTCTTGGTTGTCAATTTGACTACATTGAGAATGAACTACATTCCAGAAATGTAGGGCACACCTATGAAGGATTTTTCTCTTGGTCTGAAGTGGGTGAATCAACTTCTAGCTCAGACCTTTGTGGCAGGAAGACACACATCTTTAACCTGGATCTTGAGTTGGGAGGACACACCTTTAATCTCGGCCACACCTTCTCCTGGAAGCCTATATAAGGACATGGAAGAAGGAAGCTTTTGCTCTTTGCCTGCCTGTTTTCACCTTGCTAACAAGTCCATTCCTTCACTGGCACCAAAGAGTACTTCTTTGGGATTCCCGTGTTTACTGAAGACCAGCTGAGACATTCAATTTTGTGGACTGAGTGACTTCAGGATTCTTGGATTTCCATTCATAGTCAGCCATTGTTGGATTAGTTGGTCACAGCCTGTTAGTGATTCTAATAAATCTCCTTTCTATATATAGAAAAAGAGATTCATTCTATACATTCTGCTATTTTAGAGAACCCTGACTAACACAGTAGCTGACCTTGACTATTGAATGACTGTTAGCCATGGCTGGCACTGCCTTCATCCACTGTGCAGGTGCCTTGCTGATGGTTCAACTAAGCTCTCTTTGTTCTCACACTTACATAACCCTACCTTGTACCTTGACCATAGCATGGAGCTAACTGCATCACAGACACCAAGATGTAACTGAAGTCTTGTCTATAATCCCAGCACTTGGAAGATAGAAACAGGAGGATGAGAATCTTAAGGCCAGCCTCAGCTACATAGTGAGTTCAAGGTCAGACTAGGTTATATAAAACTCTGTTTCCATGAAACCCAAAAACCTAGAAAGAAAGAAAGAAAGAAAGAAAGAAAGAAAGAAAGAAAGAAAGAAAGACAGAAAGAAAAGAGGAGGAAGAAAGAAAGAGAGGAGGGAGAGACAAGAAGAGGGGGAGGATCATTGCTTATGAGTTTGTCTATGATGGTATTTTCAGACAAAAATGGCTTGTGAGCCCATGAGCTTAGTGGGGTAAATACAGTTTGAGTGTGGAAGAACTTCATCCATGGAGGTCAACAGAACAGAAAATGCAAGAAGTACACATTTCTCCCTCTCTGAATAAGGTGTGTTTTTTTTTCCTGCTGCTGTGATTATATGAGCCAATTTCCTGATATGCCGTGTGTGTGTGTGTGTGTGCACGCATGTATGTGTGCTGCTCATTCTGATTCTCTGAAGAACCCTGGTACAGTTAACAAAAATAAGATATAGTTTTGTAAGATAGTTGCTTTAGCTTATTATCAGTTCTTTTTTTTTTTTCGGTTTTTCGAGACAGGGTTTCTCTGCAGCTTTTTTTTTTTTTTTTTTTTTTTTTTAGATCCTGTCCTGGAACTAGCTCTTGTAGACCAGGCTGGCCTTGAACTCACAGAGATCCGCCTGCCTCTGCCTCCCGAGTGCTGGGATTAAAGACGTGCGCCACCACCGCCCGGCTTATTATCAGTTCTTATGTATGTATGTATGTATGTATGTATGTATGTATGTATGTATGTATGTATTTGAGAAAGGATCTCACTGTCTCATTGTGTAACCCTGGCTGCCCTGAAACTCACTATGTCAACCAAGCTGCCCTTAAAGTCATAAAGATCTACCTGCCTCTACTGCCCAAGCGCTGGTATTAAAGTTGTATGACACTATGCCTGTCTATTATCAATGCCTAAGTCTAATATCCTTGATACCATTGTGTCTTACCTGACAATAAGTAGGACAGAGTTACTCAGAGGTAGGTAGTTTGGCTTCATGCTAATTTCTCTTTCCTGAAGGAAGGAGCATGTTGTTTTGAGTGGCACTGCCAAGTAGAGAGTTCAGGCTATAGAGCACAAGAACACTAAGAAAGGTTAGCAATGAAAGGAACACTCAAGTGAATAGATGTGAAGCAAATCTGTCCTTACTAGCACACAGGAAAGATAAAACTTAAAGCACAGGGGAATGTAGACAGTTAGCATTGTTCTGGGCTTTTTGGTTGGTGACTGAGTAAGGATAAAAGCTGTCTTGTTCATTATAGGATATTTCCTACTCCCCTCTAGATGGCAATCAGCAACTTCCAAAAAAAAAAAAACTGATCACACACAAACACACATACACAACTTCAAGGAATCACTAAATTCTGCAAAGCAAAACTGTCCCAGGTTGAGAACCACTGGATTAGTGGACTTGTTTGCTGGATATTAAGTTATATCCCAAGATTTAGTGACTTAGAACTACAACAAAGCCATTCTATCGAATTCATGGTTCTGAGGGTCAGACATATGAATGACTTAACTGAGTGGTTTTGGTTTCATACCTCTGTGAGGCTGTGGTCAAGATAATATCCTCTGAAGTATTGAAGGCAAAAATGATATCCTCGTTGTCACTCAAGTGGTAACTAGCAGGGGGCCTCAGGTCCTTCCTAGTCTCAGACAAGATGCCATAATTTCTTATATGTGGGTCTCTTCTTAGGCTGCCTAGTACATTCTTGCCACTTGCTAATGATCTGAAGGGGCAGGGGCCTGCCTTTTGTACCAGGCTTTTTCTTTTAGGCCACTAACCTGCTCCCAAATCATGACACGGAGATTTAGTAGTTTTGAATGCTTGGCCTAGTTTAGGCTCATTTTTAACAAGCTCTTTTAAGTTAACCTGTTTCTCTTTGTCTTTGCCTTGGTGCTTTTTACTTTTTCTTACTTTCTTTTTGTTTGTCTTACTCTATGTCTGTCGGCTGGTGGCTGCCTGGCTTCTTGCTCTGAGTGTCTCTCTTGTTCTCTCCTCCTTCTCTCTCATTCCTTTGGAGGCAAGATTTCTCCTCTTATTCAGTCTCTTTCCCTGTCAGTCCTACTTATCCCTTTTCTGCCTAGTTATTGGCCATTCAGCTTTTTATTAGACCAACCAAGTGTCTTAGGCAGGCAAGATGAAACAAATGCAACACATCTTTACATAATTAAACAAATGCAGCACAAACAAAAGTAACACATAGTTAAAGTATTATTTTCCAGCATGAATAGAAGCAACACATCTTTGCCTAGTTAAAAAAGTTCCACAAAACCTTTTTATGACCCAATGTCAGAAATGACAATTTAGCTTTGTCACCTTTGTTGGAACTAAGTTACTAACTGTGGGCCATACTGGAAGAGAATTAGGCTCTAGTTTGTGAGGAAAGAAGTGTTCACAAATTTGTAAACATATTTTTAAAAAAATATTAAAAAAAATAGTGGTATTCAAAGACCACTACTGTTGGAGAAAAGTCCTTTAGAAAATAGAATGGAGAGGACCATGAACTACTTAGAGAATATTTATTTAGTTCATCGTTCTAAAAGAAATGCTAGATGATTGTTTAATGAAACAGCGAATTGTTAGGCAAGTAGAAAACAGACAATTATATGCTGTTAGGATGAAATGGATGTGCAGAGTCAAAAAGAAAACAAAAATAAGAAAGACAAATGTTTTGCCTAAATCAATTTCTATATTACATAAATTACCAGTGAATAGATCGGTAAGAAAGTGGATAATGATGGATAAGTACATATTTGCTCACATGGAACGAACTGTGGTCACTTGGACACAGTAATCTCTACAGTGATGTGGAAAAATTGATAGTATTACAGACACAGTAGTTTGTTGACTAGCCTATGTGTTAGAGGGCTGTAAGTGTTGTACTGTGAGGACCTGACTTTGCAAACTGCATTTTAGAGAAGGGGCTTCATCTTAAGCCATATAAGGAATGAGCTGGGGGGTGGGTGATCTCAGCTCCAGAAATGTGCTGCCATACCAGAAATTTGAACAGATACCCTAAAAGAGCTGATTATGAATATATGGAAAAAAGTCATTAAGTTTAACAAGGTCCAGATGTTCCTAGGAGGCAACCTGTCCTTGAAGATAACTTGTCAGTTATTAATGAGTCTTTTTTAGGTTTTCAAAACTAACCAGTGGTTTCAGAAACTACCTTACCCTATGCCCTTCTTACCCAATCCCAAGACAACAGGACATGAACTCCCCCAATTACAGCATTTCCCATTTAAAAGTTCTACCCTCCCAGTGTTCCCTTGCCACACTTTCTGCACCCACCATGCTGGGTGCTGGAAAGGTGTTGGTCCAAACTTGAGTTTGAATTAAAAACCCTCATCTAATTTGCATCAGAAATCCAGCTTCAGAAACTTGGGCATAACAGTACTTATATCAAATTATTTACTTTTGCTATATCACATAGTTATCATTATACCAATTTTCTAGCTTAGGTACAATCAGCTTAAGGAACTCATAGCTTGTAGTGGCAACCAAGCTGTCTCGTATTTAGTCAGCATGAGTACAATGGTTCTGGCTTACAATACTTTCAGAGCCTGGAAAACCAGTTTAAATCCCATGAACACTGAAGGGAAATGTAAATATCAAATATAGTACTTTAAAGAATATTATCAACACATTTTCCATGGACCAATGTAACCAGAAGATACAGTTTACGGTGGTTTTTGTTTGTTTGTTGAGATGGAAGAAGAGTCCTCACAGGTAGTTTCTAAGGTCCTGAAATTGAGAATTTATCTGCAGTGTTTTTTTGATCTCAGCAATGTGTTGCCCAAGCCTTCATTCTCCCTGCAAGATAATTTGCCAGTGTGTTTCTAAAGGGCAAAACTTATTCACACTGTGTGAATGCTTTGGAGGAGTGAATTGAGACAGTAAACAAGGCCATGGGAAATGATTGATGAAAAGTTACTTATAACAGTATTTATTGGAAACTAAGAAAATAGTCAATAAAATATTTGATATTAGGTGTCAACTTAGGGATAGGAGAACCCTAGGGACTTCCTATATAGCCACAGGGATAGGAGGCAGTCTGAGCCACTGGGGGAGTGAGACAGTGGAGCAGAGCAGGCAGAAGAAGGCATTTGTGCAAGCTCTGGAGGAAGGCAGCCCCCTTGAAGGGTGTTTTGAATAAGTTACTGCATTTATTTAAAGAGATCTTATAGCAAAAAGGTCCAAAACGTGTTAAGGCAGCACTGTTTAAAAACAGAGCCACGTCAGCACATTCAGGGATCTCCTATCATTAGAAACAGTATGAGCATGAAGGTGTGTTCACAAGCACAGTGTCACAAAAGCTGAGGAGCCAATGAATTTAGCCAGCAGAGTGATGTGGTTGATGTACACTGGAAATTTGACAGGAAATTAGACTCATCTGGGAGATGGGACCCTGACAGTGCCTGTGAAGGATTCTCTTGGTTACGTTAACTGAGGTGGGAGACCAATCTTAAGCGAGCAGGCAGGGGCCATTTCATGGGCAGGGATCCTGGTCTACAGACAAAGAAGAAGCATGATGAGCCCCCCCGCCCCCACACTCCTTCCAGGCTTCTTATTTATTGTGACCAGCTGCTTCATCCTCCCATTGCCAGATATGAGCCAGAATAAACTCGTTTTCTTGTAAGTTGTTTTTACCACAGCAAAAAGAACAGAATGAAGTCAAATTGTCATGGACATTGTATGTGAAGTTGGGGGCAGTGACTAATGTACCAGAGTGGAAGAGAATGCACATTTGTTCATTCAACAGGTATTTACTGAGTCCTACAAATATTCATGGTTCATGGAGTCTTAGTGCTTTTCTTGATATACGATTCTTTCAAAAGTTGCAACAACGACAACAAAAGAGTGAATCAGAAAAGTGGCTTAAAGTCAACAAAAAAATTGGAAGAGAAGTCTTAAAAGGCGATTATGTTGAGAAGTTGTTATCTATAGGGCAGTGAAGTTAAAGGCATGCTAAGGTGTCACAGGAACCAGTGGAGAGGTCTTCTTTGAAGAGAAGCCAGGCTTTCTGAACCTTTGAAACCAGAGAACTAGTAGGCTCTGGTAATTTGTGGGGCCTAGGTGAGGTGTTTGGTCAACAAATGTACAATGCTGGGAAAACTTTGTTCTCTCATCTTGTATTTGACTTGTATTTTTTTCTCTCATCTTGTATATGATTTGTATTTTCAGTGTGATCTTTCTCGCAAGAGTAGTGTAAATTACCAAGAGAACTTTCCTAACCAGTTGACTCATTGTGTAATGGAGTCAAGAGACCTACCTTTCAGGACACTAGGCTGGAAGTACGTGCTTTTACTCAACAAGCAGTAGCTTTGTTATTGGGCCAGTGTGGTGCCTAGGGGAAGGGAACAATTTGATTACCACCACAAATGCAAGTCTTCCGTGTGACCATTTGCTAACGAACCCTAAATCAAATGTTAAGCGAGGTCAAGGAGTATCCACTCACAGCCTACTTTTGCTGTGGAGTGGAGTAAGCACGTAAGTGACCATGGGATCACTCCTGAGGCTGTGCATGACTCTCTGCTGCTGACTCAACAGACCTGGTAGCTCAAAACTTCCAGCTTCCAAAGCCACCCACCCGCTTCCCGGGACTGCCCCGCCCCCTTTCCGGCTCTGGACACGCCTCTTTCCTCCTGTTGGTTGGCTTGCATCTCCGCTCGACCGTCGCGAAAACCCGGAGAAGCGGACTGATCCTCAGGAGCGCTCGGCGGGCGCTCGCTGCGCATGCTCGAGGGCAGCTGGATTCCGGGTCCGGACTAGAGGCTCGGAGCGGCCCCGGCGGGGAGGCGCGCCTGTGCGCGGCACGGGCGTCGCGAACACGCCGCGCGTCCACGAGAAAGGGAGGTGTGGGCCCGGGCGGGGTGGGGGGAGGGCCGGGTGTCGGCGCGCTTGGCGTGCGGGATCCGGGTGGCTGCGGGCGGCCTGGGCTGCCCGGCCGACGCCTGCTGCGAGATGGCGATCTTGGGCGCGGAGGGCTGAGGAGGCGCCGCCGCGGTGGCCGCGGGCCCCGGGAGCCGCAGCTTCGCGCGGGTGAGCACCGTGGGACGCGGGAGGGAGCCTGGAGGGCGGCCGGGCCGGAGTTGGCTGGGGTGGGGTCGCGGGTCTTGCCCCGGGCCGGCCCTGGCACCGGCCTGTGCGGGTGACACCGGAGCCCGGCAAAGTGTCTCGGAGACTGCGGTGCACAGCCTCCTGGCCGGCGGCTCGCTAGCGTCCCTGCTTCCCTGCCTCAGAACTGCTGCCCTGACTTTCACCCGGATCTCACCGGCGCAAGCCGGGACGCCAGGCTCAGAACGTCCTTTTCTGACATGTTTTTTTAGCATTCAGGCTTTTTCACTGACTCTGCACCTCCTCCCACTAACACCCCCAATCTCTACCTTTGGTGACCTGGTGGGTTCAAGTGACCTTGCAAATTTTTCTAATCCTCGTCTTGTGATTTGGGCCCTTTCCTTTAAATCTTCTTTTAAAATTTAAGAGTTGTTAGAATTTGGTACTTTCCCCATCTCCTTTACAGTCTTTAAATGATCAGTTTTGTGTGCCTAAGGACTGTGTGGTCCTCTCCTTTACTCATAGGTTTGGAGTTGAAGTTCCTCTTCTTTAAGCGATCGTAAGACACCTTTATTACCAAAAAGAAGGTGTATCTATTATGCTCTTGAAATATTTTACTCTTCCACCATAAAATAATCCGCAGATGTCTGGTATTTTTTAATTAGATTTTTATCTTTTTGTGTGCAGTAAGATTGAATTTCTACTCTTAAAATGCTGCAAAAAATAACGCTCAGAATTATTTTCCCACTCCCGTTTGGTGTTTTTTTTTTTTTTTTTTTCTCATGATATACCCGTTTTTCAGTTGTCCATAAGTTTCCGCAAGAGTTTATGCTTGTGTATAAATCCACTCGACATGTCTCACCAAGTCAGTTTGTAACTGTTAGTAAAACTCACCTTTTAAAAAAGATATTCTTTCACTTATCTGACTTGTTTTAGCCATGAAGTAATATACTTAAACTGACTGAAAATTACCATTTTTAATAAATAGTTAACATTTTAAATTCAAAGTACAGTGACCAAGTGTTGGGATCTGATGAAAATGAGATGTGTGAAGAATGTGACTTAGCTCTTTGAAACATAGATGATTAACATTTTCAAATAGTTTTTCACATGACATGTAGAGCTGCCTTTAAGACACTGTGCTTTTGAAACCCAGGCCATGACTGATCAGGTCTCTTGCCTTCAAAGAGATGTAATCTCTCAGTTGCCTTAAATTTCTTTTATATCCTTGCAGTTATTAAGCATGAACTGTATGGCATGGTGAAGTTATTTTGGGGTATATGTAGATGGGATGATTAGCAACTTCTATCTTTACCTAAGTAGGAAGGTATGTATGTTAGATTATACACAAATGCACCTTTTATGTATGAGTAAATAGCAGGATCTCACTGTGTAGCCCAGTTTGGCTTTGAACTTGCCATCTTCTTGCCTCAGACCTAAACTCACAGGCCTATACATGCCACCATGCCCAGAATACCTTTGTGTTTGTGTGTGTGTGTTTCATAAATATAAAATTCTCTCATATTTAGAGAGGGTAGTTCTCAGATGAGTTAAGGGCTTTTTGGTTTGAAGGTGAAGGGCTGAGTTTTCGTAAGCAGGGAAAGGTAATTCAAGAAGGATCTAAGGATTTGGATGGAGTCTAAAGGATTTATGCTTAGGATATAGGGTAAGAAAGCATGAAATAAAAACCAGGGCCATTGATAAAATTATTTTTTCTTTTTGTTTTGCTTTTTTTACCTTTTTGCTTTGTTTTGTTTTGTTTGAGGCAAGGCTTTGCTGTGTAGCTGTGACTGGTCTGGAACTTGCTGTGTAGACAAGTCTGACCTCGAACTCATAGAGAACTCTTCCTCCCTCTGCCTTCAGAGCCCTGGAATTAAAGGGGTGTGCCACCACTCACAGCATAAGAGTATAGTTAATGTTAGACTAATGACTAGGTTACTAGACAGTGAAGGGTCCACTGATGATTTTTGAGTTTGGAGTGAAACAATTTTAAACCTTTGTTTGGAAGACTTAATCTAATAGCATTGTGTAGTATGAGTTGAAGTAGGAAGACCCTAAAGATTCGTAAACCTCAAGATTTCCATCATCATAGGTAGCAAGGCTCTGAATAAGTGGAAGGACAAAGTGGGGTAGAATTTGGTGATCAGGTAAATGAAGAAAGTTAAAGCAATTGGAATATGACTTGTTGGGTAAAGGTATTTTCTGCCAAGTCTGATGTTTTAAATTTTGATAATAGGAACCCATTTGGTAGTAAGGTAATCTATTTCCAAATGTTGTTCTCCAGCATTTGTACTTGCACAGTGCCAAAAGCACATCATCATCTTGCACCCACAAAAGAATTTTTCGAGTCAGAGTCTCACTATGTAGCTGTCCTGGAACTCACTAGGTAGACTAGGCTGGCCCTGAACTTAGAGAGATCTGTTTGCCTCTGTCTCCTGAGTGCTGGGATTTAAGGTGTACACCACCATGCCCAACTAAAGTAATTGTTTTTAAAAAACAGTTAAAATAAAAGTTTTGATTCAGGTCTGCAGAGAGACTAGTGGTAGCATAGAAGTGCTACCCATAGTATGTGTGCATAAGGTTCATAGTATTTGGGGGATTACTAACCCTTGTTGAAACTACAGAAGTCTGTTGGCCATATGCACCTATGCTTTGTGGATGTGATTTTAGGGTACTCCATGGGTTACAAGAAGCTCCTACATGAAACCCATGGGCTGTCTGTTGTGCTGGGGGCAGCTTTCAGAGTTACTGGAGAGTTAGTGACTCTGACTGCAGAAGAAAATTGTGCAAGAATCTAGAGACAACTAATGCCCTGTATTGTGGCTCACATTTTCTATCTATAAAATTGCTTTTTATTTGTTATATTATGGAACAAACTTGCCCAAGAGTTATCTGTCACAAGTCTAGTTTCAAGTGGTGAAATAGAATCTGGAGTTTGTTGGCAATGGTAGTTTTTTCCTTCCTTCCTTCCTTCCTTCCTTCCTTCCTTCCTTCCTTCCTTCCTTTTTTCTTTTGTATGATTTAATGTTGACTGGATATCGTTAACATCTTTCAAGTGAATCCAGAAGATTCCTCCCAATTAAGGTGTTGTGATTCTTGGGGCATAGGTTTTCATTGGACCATCTGTCTCATCTTTCCTTCTGTGTACTTGAGAACTGGTGAGACTGAGGAATGATACGGGTGAGTGGGGAACAGGTAGCAATATCAGTTCAGACACTTTAATTATTACTGTCTATGCGGCTCTCAGTTGGGAATCAGGGAGGACATGGTAGAGACACCACTAGGGGAAGAAGAAACGAAGATCATCTTGGTCTTTTCTGTTTCTGTTTGCTTTACTTAGTAATATGCCTGTCCTTCATTCAGGAGGACAGAAGTGAAATGGGAATTCATTTTCGGAGACTTTTCTGAAGAGGATTAAGTAGCTAATTCTCACTGCAGTAGTTACAGCATAGTTTGATTAGTTAAGAGTTGGCTTCTCTGCAACCATGTACAATTGTTTCTCTGGTGGGAGGGATTGTCTCCCTGTTATGAGTTGGTTTCTTTTCTAACTATAGAAATCTTGACTTCTTAATCATTAGACAGAGTCTCACTGTGCAACCCTGGCTCGTCTGGAATTCCCTGTATGGACCTTGAACTCAGAGATCTGTTTCTGCCTCTCAAGTGGCGGCACCAAAGGCTTGTGTTAGCACACCTTGCGAAAAGTTTTAGTTCATTGTATGCTGTATTTATAATGAACAGTGGAAAACTCAATAAATTGCCTGTTCAAAGTGATGTCCAAGGAGCTAGTCCCTAACACAGGTAGGAGAATGTCTGGCCAAAACACAAATGGATTTTCCTTTATTTGCTGGTATGGAGATGAATATCTCATGACACAATATGATATTTTTCATTCTTTTTATGATAGTCTTTACACTTGTAACATGTGATAATTAGGTGGGTAGAAAGAAACCCATTAGGCGGGTAGAAAGAATCTACATGGTTCACTGCAACTTTAAAGGTTAAGCATCCTGTATGGCCACTTAGCACCCCAGATTAGAATTAGAACTACAACCTACATTTCTGTTCTTAATTCAGTATTTTCTCCACCAGATTTCTGATCTTTTGCCTGTGGGTGAAACTTTAAAGTTGTAGGGTATATGAGGACTACCTGTTGAAAGTATTTGTAGTCTTCTTGTGTTGACATGGTAACCTCATTTGATGTGGCTACTGGTTGGTAATTGGGAAATTTATAAATATTTTATCACTGAATAATTAACCTTTAGTCAAAGATAAAGCAGACATGCAAAAATGGATATCCTCTCTAAAAGAAACATTGGTAAAATATTGACATTAATTTACTTTGGAAAATTTGTTGATTTTTATTTCTGTTTTTGAAGATGAAGTTTGATTATCTTATGTAAAAGCATAGCCTTGGAAAAGTTTTATTTGTTTATTTATTTGTGTGTGTAGCACATAAGTCAGAATCTTATTTCAAAGTGGTATTGTGATGTTTTATAATTTTACCATTATATACTCAACTTTATATATTACCCCTCTCCATGTATGAAATATTATACACTTTGAATTCATACTTAAACATTTTGATGTTGTAGATTGTTCTTAAAGCAGTATGTCAGATGATTTCTAAGTTACAGTGAAGAATGGCATGTGTTGCTTTGGCCTTGGCATGTCCTAAGTGTACCGCTTATTCATAACACTGTATGCTACAGTACCTCAGACATTGTGTTAACTACTGGGGTACAGTTTTGAGACAATACACTAGAAGCCTATTCTCTAGAACTTAGAGCTCATTAAAGTCCTTGGCATCAAGAAAAGCATAGACGTTATCTGCTATTGTTGGTAAAGTAAAATTAATGACATCCCTTCTTTTCCTGTGGTATTTGGGCAAGTCATACAGAAACACAAGGAGCTCAGTAGCATTGTTTCACCTTCCATTTGTTCTGTAGCAAATAACCCTAAAACCAAAACAACTGTCTCATTGCTTACAGGTTGTCCCTCTTGGGTGTTTTCTGGCTTTATCATCACTACAGTGGCATTTCAGCTGGGGCTGTACACACTCTGCTTTTGTAGTCCTTTACCTCCATTTGGCCTTCACAAGAGGGTTGTGAGCTTTACCTTGTAGTTTAGGGCTCTGAAGAGTACAAACGCTGAAGGAATCAGGCCTTCTTAAGGTGTGTGTCTGGGACTGCCTCGTGCTGGTGAAATCACAGGTTTGGCCTGTATTGGGGCTACTCCTACTGCACATGCCCTTGGATCTATTTGGGGTGACCTTGTAATAGAGTACGGTAGAGTTTACATAAGAACAGCATCAGTTCTTCTAGAAGACTTTGGAAATTGAAACTTAGGCTGCTTACTGATTTCTTTAATCAAAACTTTGAGCTGGGCCTGCCAGAGGGCAAGGTGAGTCTAAAGTGCAAATGACTGTGTTTGCCTTACTGCACAATTAGAAGCAGTTGGTTTTGTCCTTGGTTAGAAAAGAGCTGTGTGATAGTTAATATTGTCAAGTTGTCTGAATTTAGAATCACACCTTGGGTGTGTCTGACCTTGTTTAACTGTAGAGGGAAGGCTTTGATTGCCAGCAGCACCATTCCAGGGGCTGGAGTTGTGGACTGACTAACCAGGAGAAAGTAGCTGAGCACCAGGTCTCTGCTTCCTGAATCTGGCTGCAATGTGACCTGCTGGTGCATGTTCCTGATATCACGATTTCCCTGCTGTGAAAGACTGCCCCAACAGATCCTTCTTTCCCTACTTTGCTTTTGTTGGTTTTTTTTTGTCCCCCCAAATGAGAAAGGTAACTAATAGTCTAGAATGTAGCTTACTTGGAGAATGCTTGCCTGGCCTGGTGTATCACAGAAGTGGGATGCTTTGCAGGTACATCTGGCATTCTAGGGCAGCAGGGAGACTGACCGCTTCTATTTGAAGACAATGGGGTTTAAGAAAGTGCAGGCCCCATGACTCCAGATTGATTCAGAGAAATGATTTACCCAGTGTCATGTGTTGGTCAGACAGTACCCTATGTAGACAGTGAGCTGTGGTCCCTTCACCCCTTGTGATTAAATGTGACACTCAAGGGAGTGGAGTTGCTTGATCATGCTTGAACAACATGTACCTCACAGATCTATTTTTTTTTTTTTTTTGAAATATCTTGGAAAAGGTTGGTAGGAACCTTCCTATTGGAGGGAAGATGCTGTAGGATCCCAGGGTTTACTGGAGTCTGCCGAAGGAGGGAAGCCAGGAGTCAGTGCTTCCTTCCTGGTCCAGCTGGTCAAGTGCTGGCTGGGCTTCTCTGCTCTCCTGACTCTATAGGTACTTTGTCTTCGTTTCCTAGTATCTTTCTGCATTGTTCAAATTAGCTACTAAGTAATGTCACGATTAATTGAGGTGAAGGAAGTGAATGTTTAGTTTCTATTACTTTGTATCTTAGATTAGTAAGGTAATGCATTTAATTGAAACAACTATACTCAAAACCTGTCCTTGCAGCCTATAGCAAATAATCTTGCATATTTTAGTGACTGAGTGTGCTGAGAAACATGATTTAGGAAAGGTTGGGCTGCAGGCGGGATGGGTGGAATTATATTAAGGTGTTTCTTGGCATTCTTCCTGCCCCTTAATTACTTGGATAGTTAAGAAATGTCCCAGCAGTAACAGAATTGTTAGGTATTGTAGTTTTGTTTAACTAAAGAAAGCATGTTCTTTGGATAACTGTTTAGTACACTTATAATTATTAAGGTGGGTGGAAGCAAACAGTTGAGTCCTGACTTGAAGTAGAGTACTTTGGCGTAAATCCATCCTAACTTGCCAATATATATACTACTCTTTGTATGCTCTGAGTTAGAGTGGAGAGGATAGTTAAGTGAGCTTTTTCTCTGTAAGATCTTCTATACTATAGATGTAGACAAATTAAACCAGGCATGGTTGTTTACTTAGAGGTCAGGGCAGAAGGACTTCCAGTTTGAGGCCAGCATGGTGTGTGTGTCCCTGTCTGTGTGCTTGTGTGCACGTATACACACACACACACACACACACACACATACACACACACACACACACACACGTCTAATGCCATATCTGAAAAACCCAAACAAACAGCAATACAACAACAAAGGGGACAAAGTAGATTGTTTCCATTGTGCAGCCTTTAAGCACAGAAACTCTCTTGACCTAGGAATTAAGAGCAAAAGCTAGGCAGATCTAACTTTTGTCTGTGCTGTTTAATTGTGGTGTTGCCTCAGTTTCTTTATTTGCAAAATAGAAAGAATGTCTTCATGGGTTTTAATTGAGAAGGTATTTATAAAGTGAAAATCATAGTAGCGTCAATATTATAAGCCCATAAATCTTTATTACTTTTAGTTATTAAGTTGACAGTTCAAATGAGTAGGTAGTTTTCTGTGCCACTCATTTTGTTAAGGACAGTGAGAGGTTAGTTTTGGTGTCTACAAAAGTGTATTCAAGTCTTCCTCTTAGTTGAACAAATAAGTTGTAAAAAAAATTAAGGATTGATTATTCTGGGAAAGATCCTGACTCAACAGAATGGTGGTACATCAGTTGGCAGTGATTAGGCTGTACAACCCGGAGCTCAAAAATTAACATTGTCTTTAATCCCAGCACTCGGGAGGCAGAGGCAGGCGGATCTCTGTGAGTTCGAGGCCAGCCTGGTCTACAAGAGCTAGGTCCAGGACAGGCTCTAAAAAAGCTGCAGAGAAACCCTGCCTTGAAAAACCAAAAAAAAAAAAAAAAAAAAAAAAAATTAACATTGTCATTAAATTAAATGTGGTATGGACCAAACTGGTCAAAATTTAGACTGTGTGTAGCAGTCATGGGGTGTGGGGTGGGGGTATTTGCTATTATGGGTTATTACTGTCTTTCAGGACCTGTGTTATATGGTCCTGAGAAGGTTTTTCAGGGCTCCTCACCTTAGTAAACACCTCAGATGTTGTTATACGTGTTTATTTGATTAACTGTTGGCAGAAACTGATTCTCTAATTTGGGACTCTAATGTGACTGTTTTTCTAGGTTCCTTACTACCAATGTGAAGAGTAAATATAAAGAGAACTTAACATATTAGTCTTCCAGATGTTTTAAAAGGTTTAAGATAATTGCCAAAGATGTAATAGAAAACTACAGAAAGCCCATTCCATCAAAAAATTCCTTTGAATGAAGACCTTTCTTCTTCTAAATTCAGTCTTGAAATTAGATATTATAATAATTTGTTAGGTAGTCTTATTACATTTTACTTAACTTAGATAAGGCAACTCAGAAATAGATACATTGATTAAAATGTGTCAGACTTGGAATTTGGGTTTTTGGATAGAAAATAGGTTAACTGTGGGCGTGGTAGGTCTTTTGGGAAAGAGCCATTTTGTAGCATAAGGACATTTACTTAGGGAAAAAATCATTGAAAAGGATTTAAATTTAAAGTCAGTGAAAGTGGATAAAACAAACTTCAAATTCTTTTTACATGCTGTTAGTGGCTATGTGCTTCTCTGTCACTTAAATGTTCCTCAGTTAAGTGACCAACAGGACCTCTAAATTCAATCATATTTAAATTTTTGGTTTTTTTTGTTTGTTTGTTTTTGGAGTCAGGGTCTAATCACGTAGCTCTGTCTGTCAGGGAACTCATTATATAGACTAGAATAGCCTTGAACTCACAGACCTGCCTGCTTCTGCCTTCCAAGTGCTGAGAGTACAGGTGTGCGCCACCACACATGGCAGACCTTTCTTTTAACCCTTTATGTGAATGGGTGTTTGCCTGCGTGTATGTGTGTGTACACTGTGTGCCTGGTGCCCACAAAAGTCAGAAGAAAATGTCAGGTCCCCTGGAACTGCACTAACAGATGACTGAGCTACCATGTGGTGCTATGAACTGAATCTGGATCCTTTCTTTGTAAGAGCAGTCAGTCAGTGCTCTTGCTGCTGAGCCATCTGTCTCTCCAGCCCTGAGTCAGATCTTTTATTGTAACAGTAGATCTTTAAATTGGGGCAGTTCCTGGAAAAACCAAAAGTATGGTTGAAATAAATAGAGGTTACTGCAAGTATATTGTGGGGGGGAAACATACCAAGCCCTTGGTTCCTTGGAAATAGGAATACGTTAGTTGGCATTTCTGTTGGACAAGTCCATTGTTTTTGTGCTTATTTTCAACAAGGAAAAGGCAACAATAGATTTTCTTTTGATCCTGTGACCCGTGGAATATAATGTTAGTATTTAGATGTGAACATCCAGAATGCAAGGTATATATTATATTTGGAAATTTTATTTTTCTAGGTTAAAAGTTTTGATAATACATTTTTTAAAAACTTTTTGTAATTTAGATTTTTATTTAAAGTGTGATCTAATAAAAACCTAGACCTTATATAAAGGAAAACAAATCTAGATTTGAGTTCTGGTACTCATTTTATTCATGACAATGCTTGTGTAAACACGACTTAAGTTTTACTGTGTGTCTGTTAGCTATTCATATGTAAAGTGAGATTAGTGGCACCCAGTTTATAGACATATAGGCTGACTTAAGCCTGACAACATTGCTCTGGGATATGTTTGTGTTACAATTTCATTCATAATTTAGCTTAGAAAGATGGACTGGTAGACCTTTCAGAAGTAGGTGGGAGCCCTTGCTGTGCAACAGTGAGGACATGAGGTCAGATCCTGAGCAACCATGTAGAAAGGCCCACCCATGTGCATATCTCACCCCAGTGTTAGGTGTGTGGGGTGGGGGTGGTTGAAAACAGCAAAGAATAAGGTAGAGGAGCTATGTCCTCTAGCAGAGGGTGCTTACATTTATATAATACATGCATATGGGGTACCCTCATACACCCCACCCCTAAAGAAAAAAGCATGAAAGCATCAATCAGAGAAGGTACTCCACTTCCACACATAGTTAAGGTCTGAGATAGTACCTGTGCTTCAGCAAATGTTGAAGTGGGAATAAGCAACAAGTAGCCAGATTTTACTGCTAAAATAAGTGCAGGCAAGCAGAGAAGAGAGGAACTTTCAGTCTTAAGGCTTTCTGTGATTTGAATTTGTGGATAACGAATCATATTTTTAGTGTATTTTAAACTTAGTAAAGATTACATTTTTTTAGGGACCAAGTTTTAGCCTTTAATTGGTTACATAATTTTGAAAATTGCTTTGTATTTTGGTTTCTAATTTTCTCTAAGAGTGAAGACTATTTAATGAGAAGTTGTATCTTACTCTGCTTTAAAATTCTTATAAACTGTAGTGTGGAGCAGCAGGCCACCCGGCTAGCTTAACCCCCGAAATAACCACACGGAAATTGTATTAATTAAATTGCTGCCTAGCCCATTAGCTCTAGCCTCTTATTGGCTAACTCTCACATCTTGATTAACCCATTTCTATTAATCTGTGTTTACCACGAAGTCGTGGTTTACCGGCATGAGTCTAACCAATGTCGTCAGTCTTGGGCAGGAGAAGCATGGCATCTGCTACACTTCCCTTCTTTCCAGCATTTTGTTTTGTCTACTCCGCCCACCTAAGGGCTGCTCTATCAAAAGGCCAAGGCAGCTTCTTTATTCAACCAATGAAATCACCACAAATACAGAAGGACCTTTATAAATAATATATAATGTTGCATGTCTGTTATTTGACTAGCTCTGAATTACATTGAAATTCCTTTGTTTGTATTTTGATGTTTGTTTTAACGAGGTTTCCCATTCAATCCTTGATCTCACTTCTTCCACCTCTTAGGCATTGCTTATGTTTGTGACTCTAGAAAGAGTTTCTCCACTTTCCTAGGGTTAGTGTTAGTAACTAAAAGGTAAAACAGTTTCCTGTTGGTGACCTCATTTTTCAGATAAAAGAGGAACAGGTTACATATATACAAGTATATATTTAAATTGGTAAATATATACAAGAGCTAAAGTTGGACGTAGGTCTGTCTGACTTGAAAACTGTTTTCTTGTGTTAACTTACCCCAATATCCTCTTCTGAAACAAACAAACAAAAAAAAAGTCACTTTGGAATTTGAGATTAGGAAATGTTCGTGACTGTGAAAATGGTGGTAAGTTAGAATTTGTAATATACTTAGAAATAATCAAGATATATTTCAGGGGAACTGAGCTTTGGTCGTAACAGCCTAGGGTCCAGGGCAGGGTGGAAGATGAAACCTTTCCCCATGGAAGTGGCTTTGGGGAATAGTCAGGACTTTGTATTCTTGAGTCTCTTCCTCTGCTTGTGAGCTCCTCTTTAACTCCAGTCTTCATGACCATGCTTTCTGCTGCTTAAGTTGCAGCTAATGCAGTCGACCTTCTGTATTGGTTGGTCCTGCACTCAAGGTTCAAGCAACCTTGTATTGAAAACGTTTGAGGGAAAAATTCTCTGTGTGTGTTGAACATATTCATGATCATATTTTACATAGAATTTACATTGTGTTTTTTAAGTAATCCATAGGTGACTAGAGTATATTGGAGGGTATGTGTAATTTTATGCAACTATTGTGCCATTCCATTGAGTTGACACCATATCTGTGGATATAAGTATTCCCTATGGATACCCAAGAATAATAATATTTAGTCATTGTCTGCTGTATGTTAGCTGGGATTCAGTTTCAGAGTTTGAATAAAATTTTGATATGTTTAGTTTTGAATAGTATTTTTTAAATTGATACTATGCAGCACTTGAGTAGGGAATCTGTTTTCTACATTGCTCAATAAGGCAAGAGGAAAAATTATTAAATGCATTTTTTGAAGTTAGTATTTTCCTAATCTGAAGATAATATTGCATATTATAAGTTGTTGAGAAATAGCACATTTGGTGTTATCCTTTGTTGATAGAACTGAAGCTTAGTGTCAGTGTTTTTATGACAAAAAACAAAACGGAATGGGAACTGGGCATGTTGACTCACACTTGTGACCCTCAAACTCTGGAGACCTGGAGTAGGAGAATTGCTAGTTTTGAGGCCAGCCTGAGCTTGAGACCCTGTCTCAAAAAAAGTTAAAACTAGGAATCACTTCTTAAATTAAGTATAGGAGAAATTATTAGGCATTGAAAGTAAAACATATACAGAATTGAAATTTTTAATGATGATCATGAGGGTAGAGTTGGTGAGGGAAGGAGGTCAATGTGGACATAGCCACCAGTTTTGTGTTTTTTCAGTCTAGGGTTTTTTTTTTTTTAACATCTTTGAGCTAAAGACTGGAAGGATTGCTGCTAAGTTCGACTACGTTTTCCTGACAGGTGTTTTCTAGTAAAAAGAAAAAAAAATGCATGCTTTTTTTTATGTCCTTTCTTGGAAAAGAGTTAAGGTATTTTGTTTTGGGGGAATTGATAACAAAAAAATGTAACTGTTTAAAACATCCGTTTTATGGCACATTATCACCATCTTGTGGTGTTTTAGGATATTGTTTTCAAAATTTTCCAAACATGAACATAAATTACATATTTAATGTCTTGATGTTAGTTAGGCAAGGATTCCACCAGATCTGTATTTGACAATTTTTGTAAATGGGCTGTGGAGTAAAAATAAAAGTGTGATTGAGGAAAATAATAGTATAAAATGAAATGGTTATGAGTTAGATTGGCACAGTAATGGGTGACTTACTAATATTTCTTGTTTTATGAGATAAGTATTATTTTTAGTAAAATAATTAAAAACCTTAAAAAATCATCCAGTTTTTTGTCATCCATTTCTATTTAAGAAGAAACTAAGGTGCAGAATAATCTAAGTATCCTGTTTTAGCTATTTACTGGGACTTTAAATTTATTTTATCGTAAAATAGTGCTTTTTAGATTGATGACTCATGGAAGAGGGTTTTTTGCGTTAATTTGTATACTTTATAAAAAATTCTGATGATTATTTATTTCTTCCCCTTGATGTAGTGTCTCATTTAGCTAAGGATGCTTTTGAACTCCTGGACTCAAGTGACCCTTCTAAGTCAATTGGGACAATAAGGGAGGAAGGTACATGGTTGTTCTGATGATGGTTTTGAGGGAAAGAAAAGAGTCAATACTACAATACAAAACCACCTAGAAGACAGCTGGAAAGTTAGCCCAGAAGTAGAGTACATACAAGTAAAGGCTCCGTTGCACTGCTGCTTTTGTCCTTAGGAAAAGAAGACCCAGAGGGGCATGCCTGAGAAGACAAGTGAGCACAGTGGTAGAGACAGCTTCTTTGGGGCCCATCAGATCAGGATGAGAGTCATTTGTGCTAATGAAAAGTTGAAGATTGGCAAGCTCAAGAGGCAAGGTGCTGGTATGGATATGAAGATCTTCCCTTGTCAAGGGACCATTCAGTTAGGATAAAGGCCTGGGATGGGAAGAACAGATGGACTGAGTGTTAAGTTTATGCAGGAATCTGCATCTTTAGGAGTCAAAGAAGTGATGATTTAGAGTTTGTTAGAAATTTTTCTGAAAGCTAAAAGAGACATTGGGTGTTTCTTTTCTTCCTGTCTCTCACATGCTATCCTTGTGGTGTGATTTGAGCCTTGCTTAGTTCTGTATAACTGATCTGGTTTTATTTCTACACTTTTAAGAAACAGAGAAATTGCTTTGTCAAAGGATTCTGTTAGTTTGAGATCCATAGAAAAAGCGAATACTGGTAGAGTCATTACCTTGGTCACTAAGACTATTGAATATCCCAGTTTCCACAGAATTGAGGAGTTTCCAAGGAAAGAAAACTAAAATGTGGATGGTCCTGGACAAACAAGGCTAATTTCCTATCTTTGTCATGTTTTATATATTTATTAAAATACTTAGCAATATCTTTTTATACATTATATTTTTATGTAGAAGCAATATTCTTGTTTTATTTTAAGTTAAATCTCATATTCTACAGCTTATATCTTTATAACATAATTTTTTGTGTGCTGACAAGTTGCTAAATTGGGTATTAACCAGGCTGATAGGTTCATCCACATTTATTGTTCTTACGTTTGCTGAGTTTTAAGTTCTGTGCTATTGATACAATGGCTGCCTCGGTGCAGGATTTGTAACATTTTAGTTCCCTGTCTTTGGCCAAGCATTTCTAGTACTTAATGCTTCCTGCCATATCTTGTTACTGGGTTGTTTCCTTTCTTTTAATATTGTCTCTAAAGCTAGACTCCCTGTTGTTGAATCTACTTTTTCTTCTCTTGTTTTCTATCTGTGCCGTTCTTTACAGATATCAATGCCTGTATTCATTCATTGATCCAGGCCTAAGGAGCAGTGACAATATGTCACTGGCCTTCAAAAGCCTTAATGCTATGCTGAGTGCATACTGAGTGCAGACAATTCAGGTCGTTCTAAGCAGATATTTTTGGGAGGGGAGTGTTGTTATTTTCTTTTATTGCTTTGATTTACAATGGCATCTTGAAGTGAGCAGGCAATTAGATACATCTAGAAGTGGCCTTGCGTGCTATAATTTGAGCACTCAGGATCTGAGGGCAGTCTGGGCTACCTAGTGATTTAGTGAGACCAATTCTCAGAAACAACAACAAACAACCCTTTTCCCATTTTCTTCCTCCCCTCCCATTCTTCTTTTTGGTGCTGTTTTTGAGGCAGTGTCTCATGGCATAACTCTGGCTGTCCTAGAACTCATTATATTGCCCTACCTAGCCTTGAATTTACAGAGATCACCTGCCTTTGCCTCCTGAGTGCTGGGATTAAAGGTGTATGCCACCAAACCTAGCTTCCTTCCCCCAGTTTCTAAATGAGGTTTTGATAGTTCTCTAATTTCAGAGTACTAGAAATACAGCTTATTGCCTATATTTAGGATTCTCTTATATTCTCAACAGTCAAATAAAAATCCTGTGGCATTTTCAAAGGGTTGAAGTGGACAAAATCAGCTTAGATGTACATGCAGTCTCCCCTACACATAGATTTTAACCTAATATTATTCGACTGAGGATCTACTTTGTTGAAAAGTTTAGTGAAAGTCAGACTTTGCTATTTCTCTTGCCTCCCTTACTCTCCAAGTTCTTGAATCTGAATTAGCCCTACAGTCTTTTTCTATTCTCACATGCTGGATACCAAATACTATTGGGAAATAGCCATGCCAACATGCAGATTGTTGTCCCTGTAGGTTTATGAAAAACACTGAATTAATATTGCTTGGTGGTTGATCAGCACTTTTTCTTAGCCCTCTCAGTAACTGTGCCAGAATATCTCCCCCATGAGCAAGCCTGTTATCTTCTGTGATTAATGTCTCTGACGAACTTTCTTCATATATTTCTTCTCCATTGACCTAAGCCTAGCTGTCTCTGATAAGGGGATATTTACAAGTTTTTGAACATCATATCCCAAATGAAAGCTGTCTAACGTCTTAAAATGAGAATAACAACTAGCTTTTGATGGGTGGTTGTTTTGCACCATGCAATCAAAGTCCTAAGGCCTGCCTGTTATGAGTCAGTCCTCCTTCTAGCATGAGGTGATGGCTCTGTTTTTCTTGTTATACTGATGCAGAGAACTTAGAACATGGCTCTTAAGTGGCAGGACTGGAAAGAAGTCCTCAGCATTCAACCACAGAACTGGCTCTTGAAAACTTTGCATTGTCTCCCACACGTGCTCCTCTTCTCCCTCTGCTGCTGTGACACCACGGTCTACCCGCACTGATGTGGACAATCTTAGTTTCAGATTAGTTACATTTTTATTATTAACCCTGAGCTATGGCATGCTTCTCCTTTACCCCAGTACTTCTTTCATGTTGCCAATGCACTTGTTTAGTCAAACTCACTCCTTCATAGTTGCCAAAGTTATCATTCCAAATACAGTTTTCCTTATTGAAGCCCCTCAGTATATATGAGCATAAACCTACAGTTTTGTGCACAGTGTAGTTAGGAGTTTATTTCCCTCTTAGCTTCTTTGTCCTCTTGTTCCACTGCCCAGGCATACCGTCAGCTTTGTGTAATTCTCTCTTGAGGAATTGTACGAGGGCTGGAGAGATGGCTCGGTGGCAGTAGTACTTACTGCTTGTGTAAAGGATCCTGTAGTGGTATATTAGTTTTGTTTTGATAAATAAAGTTTGCCTGTAGATCAAAGGGCAATGTAGTCAGCCATACAGGCCAGGCAGTGGTGGCATACACCTTTAATCTCAGCAGCCACACTGGTTAGCCATAGATGCCAGGAGGTAGTGGTATAGGCCCTTAATCCCAGCACTAGAGAGGATTGTAAAACAGAAGGAGACAGGAATCAGTCTCAGCCTGAGGATCCATGGAGGCAGGATCGCCCATTTCGGTCTGAGGTAGAGGTAAGAGCCAGTGGCTGGCCTCTTTGCTTTTCTGATCTTCAGCTTGAACCCCAATATCTGTCTCTGGGTTTTTATTATTTGTGCTACATGATCCAGGTTCGATTCCCAGTGTCCACGTTTGACAGCTCACAGCTCCCTATAATGCCAGTTTCACGAAGCACTTCTGGCTTCTGCAAGCATCTGTATACACATATCACATACACGCATGCACAAATATGTAAAAAATATTCTAAAGAATTGAGACTGGCAAGATGGCTCAGCCCTTAAGAGTAATGGGTGCCCTTTCAGAGGACCTGCGTTCTATTCCTAGTACCCCTATGGTGGTTCATAGTTTTCTGTAACTCCATTTCAGGAGATCCTCTTCTGAACACCATGAACACCAGGAATTATGTGGTATATAGATACACATTCAGTCTGTCTTAGTTAGTTAGGGTTTCTGTTGCTGTGAAGAGACACCATTAACTTGGTAACTCTTATAAAGGAAACACTTAATTGGGGCTGGCTTACAGTTTCAGAGGTTTAGTCCACTATCATCATGGCAGGACGTGATGGCATACAGGCAGACATAGTGCTGGAGGAGCTCAGAGGTCTACATCTTGATCTGCAGGCATCAGAAGAAGACTATCATGCAAGGCCTAGCTTGAGCATGTAAGACCTCCAAGCCTGCCTCCTTACTGACACTTCCCCCAACAAGGCCACACTTCCTTCTAGTGCCACTCCCTATGGGCCAAGCATTCAAACATGAGTCTATTTCAAGCCAACACAGGCAAAACACCCATACACATAATTGTTTGTTTATCTATCTATTTATTTATTTACTTTTGAGACATGGTAGACTCATACTCATAGAGATCTGCCTGCCTCTGCCTCCTGAGTGCTGGGATTAATGGTGTGTACCACCATGTGTGGCATAAGTCTTAAAAAAATAAAAAAATTACATGTGCAGGTTATTTTCTCTGTGATGCCTCTGCTACTTGACTAAAGGTTATCTGCTTTCCTTATGTGCTCCAAAGGAAGTACGTGGCATTCTGCGTCACACTGAAAACTTTTGTGTTTGCAGGGTTGTCTCCTCACCAGACTATGAGCTCCTTGACAGAAGAAATCGTATCTTACTCATCTTTGTATCCTCAGTGTCTGGCACAATTCTTGATACACAGTAAGTGATTGACCCCTTTTGTTTTAAATGAAAATGATGTAGCTAGTAGTCAAACTAATGCTAATTGTTAATTTTTATAAATCAAAATAGACCTATATAAATCAATTAATGTATTTTTTTTATAAAAATGAAACTTTTACAGGGTGCACATCTTTAGTCTCAGCACTTGGAAGAGAAAGGCAGGTGGATCTCTGTAAGTTTGAGAACAGTCTGGTTTACATAGCAAGTTCCAGGCCAGTCAGGACTACACAGAGAGACCCTGTCTCAAAAGGAATAAATAAAAAATTTACAAAGTGAAGCTATGTACTTTAAACACTTCCTGAGATTCAATTTTTGAATCATTTCATCATGTTTTCCAGTATGTATGTGTTCTTGAGTCTAAGGATTGGAAAGTTTATATAAAACAAAGGATAATTAGACAAGTTAATCAATATAGAGAAATCAAGCAGTCTTACAACAGGCTGACAAGTGCCCATCTGTGTAGTGTTTAAACTTACAGATTTCTTCTCAGAGAACTAATCTGATGCTGCTTATCTTTAGTCTCAGCAAATACCTGTCTAATGGAATAATGAAGTCCTTAGCTTTTGTTTGTTTTTTTTTAAAGTCTACCTCCAAATTAAAAGTACTTTCTAGCCTGTCATTTAATGGTCAGAGAAAAAAAAAGTATCTTTATTGGAAGGCTTTATTAAATGGGTGAAAGACATACCTTTCCCTTTGTTTCGATCATAGACTATAGAAATCATCCTCAATGGATTAGTGATTTACCCTCTCCTCTCTCTACTTTCTTGATTATTGGGCTTGGGGTGATAGCTCAGTAAGTAAAGCATTTGCTGTCTAGGCATGAAGACCCCATTGGATCCCTAGAACCAATGTAAAAGCTAGTCAGACTTGGCAGCTTCCTATAATCCTAACACAGGGAGGTAGAGATGGGATTACCCAGGGCAAGCAGGGCAGTTAGATTAACAAGAATTGGTGAGTTTGGGGTCCAGTGAGAGACTGTCAGAAAATAATACGAGGGCAATTGAGAAAGACATTTGAAGTCAACTTTAGGCTAATCTATCTATCTATCTATCTATCTATCTATCTATCTATCTATCTATCTATCTATATCTCGCCACTTTCTCACATACATACACATGTGCATGCATACCATGCACACATGGAAAAAAAGAGAAAATATATACAATTTGAACATGTCAGATTATGTGTCACATATGGAAGCCAGTGGTAAATATAAATTCTTGTGAGCAAACCATTTCAAAGTTAAAACTAGATCACTACTAACAGGGTCAAGGAGTTGACTGTGATCAATTCCTATACTCCATATTCTTCATGTTTCTTTTTTTTTGTCCAACTCGGGTTGCCATCTTGAATTTCTTTTGTCGCTCTCTACCCACTCCTGACAAGGTTTTGCTTATGGTTTTGGCCTCAGATTTGAACTCAGACTCTTACTGCTTCCTCCCCTCCTGTGCTGGGATTAGAGCTGTGTGTCACTGTACTTGACTTTGTCTCTTTTTTAATACAAAAAGAAAATGCTTTTGAATTTTATTTGTTTTGGTCACTTTTCTATTGTTGGATAGAATTGACTATGACCAAGGCAAAATATAAAAGAAACTTTATGGGGTTATGGTTTAGTAGGATTAAAGAATATGTTGGCGGAGCAAAGACATGGTGGTAGTTATGTTGCAGCTGAGAGCTCATATCCTGATCCATAAGCAGGAGACAAAGTGCACTGGGAATGGTTGAGTCAAAGTCTGCTCTCAGTGGCACACCTCCTCCAACAAGGCCTCCTAATCCTCCCCAAACAGTTTCACCAACTGGAGACCAAATATTCAAACACATGAGCCTCTGGGGATCATTCTCACTCACACCACCACAGTATCCATTCAGTGTGTTTCTTAAAGCTTACACAGAGTATTACATTTTAGAGGAACATCAAATTTACAAATATGTGTATATTTCAAGCAAGTCTTGAAAGAGAAAAGGCCACATATAAGCATCAATTTTGTAAATGATGTAAATTCAGACTTATAACCAGAAAATAATTGCAAAGAATCAAGTGACAGCTTGCCATTTGGTGGTCTCTTTGGACCTTATCAGCTTTCAAATATGCCTCATTTAATTTTGTGTCTGCTCTACAAACTTTTGAGGTCCATTATCCACAATTACTCACATTTTTTTTTTTTTCAGTCATGGAATCATAGCATTTTCAAAGGAAATTAGAAGCAAAAAATGAGGCCATGGTAACCACCAAATAAAACCCATTTTCCTTCTTTGCTAGTAGGATCAGGAGACTTTCTTGGTGACAGAGTGCTAGGTACTGGTGTAGGGCTGAGAGGAAGAATCTTGTTTTTCAGGGGTACACTTCTGAGATTCACTCATGTTATTGCCTGCAGCTGTAGTTCATTCACTCTCACTACTCTATAGTGCTCTACTATGTCAATTAGAATTTATGTTACTGTGTTTTGCCAGTGGATGTTTGAATAGATTTAGTTTTGTTATTTTTATTATGTAGGATGGCTTGACTTAAAATGCTAGTATAAAAGTATATTTATTATAAAATCGAGAATTGCCCATAGAAGAGCATATGAATGTTCAACTTCACATGGCAATGCCAAATTATTTTTCAGCATGATTTTGCCAGTTTTCTACCTATTTGATATCTATTAGGTATGTCCCCATTCTGTGCTTCTTGCCAATGTTTTATGTTAATTCTTCTATATTTTATTATTCTGAAAACTTTAAAATGGTATCCTGTAGTCTGAAGTTGTATTTTTTGATACACAATAACATTCTGTATTTCTTCATGTATTTGTCTGTTTTATGAGTTTCCTTGTCTGTAACATTCCAGTCAAGAGTTTGCCAGTTAGCTTTATGTATTATCTTTTTCTTATTACTTGTAGACAGTGTTTGTGTCTTATGTGTGCACACATATGTGTTAGCATGCATGTTCATGCTGTGTGTGCCTGAGTGGAAACTAGAGGACAGTTTAAGCTATCTTTAGGTACTGTCTTCTCATCCAGCCCCCAACCCCTAACCTCCATTCTGGGTTCTCGTTGGTTTTTGAGATAAGCCTCTTGCTTGCCTGGAACTCACCATGTAGATAGATTAGGCTGCACCACCCTGACACTTTTTTTTTTTTTTTACATAAATTCTGTTGGGCTCAGGTTCTTGTTCTTGCAAGACAAGTCTTTTACTACCGACCTATCTTCCCAGCCCTTGCAAACAACTTACATAGTTTGGATGCTAATTTTTAATTATATTTTGTTTTACAGGCATTCCCCAGCTCTTAGCTTGTCTTTTGATGTTCTTTATACTCTTAGTGAAAACTTTCTATTTCATTTAGTGATTTTGTGTGTGTGTGTGTATGCGTGCGTGTGTGCATGAACATCAGGATATGTGTTCAGGCCTATGTGTGTAGGTCAGAGGACAACTTGTAGAAATTGATCCTTTTCTTTCATCATGTTGATTTCAGAGATGAAACTTAGGTCATCAGGCTTGATGGTAAGATTTTTTTACCTGCTGAATTATCTTTCCAGCCCTGAAAAAAAATTACTAAAGTTTTCTTTATGTTTTATGATAAATAGCAGTGCTCAGATATAATCAAAATTCTGTTTTCTCTCTTTTTAGTAAGACTTGTCTGTCTTGTTCAAGAAGCCCTTTTTTTCCTAGAAGAAATGTAAAGCAATAACAGTTTGTCTCATATTTACATTGCTAGGTTGTATTTCATATTTTCATTGTTAGTACATCCTGAATTTTTTTATATATGAAGTGATATGAAGTAGAAATCTAGTTTCACATTTTCTTATATTGATATTCTAGGACTATTTAATTGTCTTCTGTTGTAATTTCTATCTGCATTGTCCAGCTGTTGTCTTGGCAGACTCCGTAGACAGTCGTCGACAGTTTAATCGTCTTCATCATTGTGGGCTGTAGTTGTTGGCTTTTTCACTCTTTGACTTTTTTGTTCTTTGCTCTTTTTGGGTGCCCACCACCCAGCTCCCAAATAAATTACACATGGAGTCTTATTCTTTCTTATAAATGCCTGGGGTTAGTTTGGCTTGTTTCTAGCCAGCTTTTCTTATCTTAAATTATTCCAACTATCTTTTGTCTCTCAGCTTTTATCTTTCTTAACGCCTCTAGAGTACTCCTCTCCTCCTTTTCTTGCTTCTTCCTTCCTCTTCCCAGATTTTTCCTTCTGTTTATACTCTCTGCCCACTAGCCCCGCCTATCCTTTCTCCTGCCTTGCTATTGGCCATTCAGCGCTTTATTAGACTGTCAGGTGTTTTAGACAGGCAAAGAATCACAGCTTTGCAGAGTTAAACATATGCAGCATAAACAAAAGTAACACACCTCAAAATAGTTTTCTACAATAGTAGGCTGCAGGTAGTTCTCCGTTCTTCTGGCACTTAGGGCTTTTCATACCATTTTCAGTTTAGCCTGGGTTTTATTCTTTGCTGCTGGCTGGGGCTCTCCTGTCAGTTATGACTGCCTATCACCTGGTTCCTTACATGTGGTGTTTAAGCTCATGGTTCTCAAAGAGCTACAGAACCGGGGCCTTTTAAACTCCTTTAAGTTGTGTATCTGTCATATGGGTATGTTCTTAATATGCACTATTCTTTTTTATGTAGGACTCTGTTTTTGTTTTTGTTTTTTTAATCCATCTTGTTAGCTGTTTATATACTACTGTTCCTTTAGTTTTTCTGGGAGACGTGGAAGAAACATCCATTCTTTTCAGGTAGAGCACTAACAACAGACCAAAGAAACATGCATTCAAGTTTAGCTTGGTGAGTCAGTGAGTTCATTGGGGTCATTTTCAAGAGCATGGTTGAAGAACATGAATATCTCTGTAGTTGCAACACTGTCTTGTAAAAACTGCATTCCCAGTGTTAGCTCCCTAGCCAGTTTTTATGCAGTTCTTCTCAGCAGTTCCTTATTGTTTGTATAATCTTGGGGAGAGATCTCGTGAATCTTAAAAATGTCTGAAGTTTTGAGTCTTATGTTCTAAGCCTACCTTTTCAGCTAAGCAGCAGGGTTTTATGTTTTTGTTTTTGTTTTTTAAAATAAGAAATAGGTTTTGGAGCTGGGTGTAGTGGCACATGCCTTTAATCCCCTGGATGGCCAGCCTGGTTTACAAAGTGATTTCCAGGACAGCCAGGCCTATTACACTGTCTTGAAAAACAAACAAACAAACAAAAAAGGAAAATAGCTTTGTCTTTATTTAAAGATACTTTGATCACTATTTTTTTCTATTCATTACCATCTCCTTACTGTTTTCTTCAGGTTCATTATGCCTAATTAACTTATGACTTCAATTTCTGTTTTCCCAGGTCACTCAATAAATCTATCTATCTATCTATCTATCTATCATCTATCTATCTATCTATCTATCTATCTATCTATCTATCTATCTATCTATCCTTGCTTTAAGTGTACTATTTGATAGTTCACACATTTTTATATGTAATATTTTTGTTGGCATTCAGTTCTGTTTTTTATGAAAATTGCCTTTATGTTTTATTAAATGAACATAATTCTAAAAGTTTTTTAGAAGTAGCTTTTAATTTCCATAAGAAATTACCTTTTGATATTGAGTTTTAGTTGAATTTATTATGGTCAGAGACAGGAAACTACATTATTTGAAATTGCTTTTTGATATTGAGTTTTAGTTGAATTTATTATGGTCAGAGAACAGGAAACTACATTATTTGAAATTCAGTGAGATTTTCATTATTGTATTGTCATTTTACACTTCAAGTCCTTAAGAAGAATGCTTATTTACTAAGAATTAGAATGGATATAAATTTCTGTTTTTGTTCATTAAATCCTTTCCTTTTGTGTTTATGTCGTCTGTGATTAAATGTGAAAAATTTGATCTCCAGCAGTAGTCAGTCAGTTTTCTTGTAGTTGTTTTTATAATTTTTGAAACTTCTTCACACCACTAATAGATGATAAATTTTGACTTGTGGTTAGAGTTTTGGTTTGCTGTGAAAGAGAGAGAAGCATAGAGAGAGATTAGGAGAAACCACAGGTGTTGGCATCTATTTAACGAGATTTTTTTCTTCATCATCAGCCTAGAGAGCAGCATATTCCTGCACGGATCTTGGAGTTGAATATCCCTCAGCTTTCTTTGACCCACGTATAGATTTGCAATTTTGATCTCACTCTCTTTCGGGATCCTCTTGCTGCCTTCATTCATTCTACAAAGGGCATACTGTTTCTCGTTCTCCTGGTTGATTCTTCCTGAGAACTTGAGCAGTGTGTGCTATGTTTGAGCACTAAGATCAAATAGATAGTTAACACTTGTCTTATCCAGATGTTCTTTTGGAGAGACAATCTCAACTTTTAGCTACTATTGAGGTATATTAGTTGTGTTTCTGTTGCTGTGATCAAACAACCAAGGCAACTTACAGAAGAAAGAATTTTTGGAGTTTAGGGTTGAAGAGTGGTACTAGACTATGATAGCAGTGTGGAGATAGGCTGCTGCAGCAGCAGCTGAAACTAAAACACAAAGACCCACAAATAGGCAGCACTGAGAGCGAACTTAAATGGCACTAGTCTTTTGAAACAACCCCGTACCTTTTCCAGCCAAGGGACACTCCTTAATCCTTCCTCCTCCCCAAACAGTGCCACCAACTGGGGGCCAAGTGTTCAGATGCCTAAGAATTATGGGGGACATCTCATTCAAACCAACACATCAGGTTTAGGAGACTTGGAGATTAGTGGGTCTTCCACGTCCTATCTCCTCATGCATTCTGATTCCTTACAAAAGTTCCTATCCTTGTTCATTCTGATATCTAGATTTCTTCACTTTGCCAACTTGGACGCCATCATTCTAGTGGCACTTCACTGATACTTCAGTTTCTCCTGCTCTTCTATTGCTCGTTCTACTTCCCACTCCCCACATAGTCATCAGGTGTATTTCACACACAAAAGATGCTGAGCTAGATTGGGATGTATCAGCAGGAGTCATTTTACCTAAAAGTAATCAGAAGTATCACATTTGAGTTTTTGGAATGGATGTCATAACTGATTCACATTCTGGATCTTTGTTGGTCGTAAATGAAAAGGGTCCGTTGTAAAAACTGCAAGTAGTTCATGTGTGATGCAATGAAAAGTAGAACTGTGGTTAAAAGGAAGGAGGGTTGGTGTTAAAATAGCTGAAGCAGAAATCCAAGAGATGAGAAACGAAGAGCTTACAACTGAATATGAGATAGCCTAGGAGAGAGACATACGAGAAAGACAGACAGGTTAGTATTAGGTGACTGGCTGGCTGTGCAGTTCTGTGCAGCTCGTTCCTTCATACCCTTGGAGAATGTATGTTAGGCACTATTGCCGTTTTACATTTTCGTGCTTCTAATACAGCTATTTATAACAGACTAAGTACAAATAGTTTCTAAGAAAGCTTCTACTTATTCTAGAAAAGAGAAATCATTTTTTAAATCAGGAGTTAATAAGAACTACTGTAGCTGCCTTCTGATGGATATGAGGAACAGAGAGAGCTTGGTATAATTAACACAGCAAGGAGACACATTGAAGGTAGCAAACAATTAAGATCAACAACTTACAAAGCTGAAGTCAGAGATGGACAAAGCAGGATTGGTGGGCTTCGACCACCTGTAGCTGATGAACTTCATTTGAACAAAATACAGTCATCTCTTTGGTTGGGACAGGAGACATGTATAGAGTATATGAGCCGAGCCCTCCAATGACTCAGCCCTTGATAGCCTAGAAGACTAACCAGTCTCATAGTGATTATTTCAGCCTTTGGCCAGTTTTTGCCATGGTTTTATAAAAACCACTAGAGAAAGAAGCTTAAGGCATTCTCTTGGGATCTCTTTCCACTCTTGGGAGTTTCTCTCATTTTCCCTTATGTTCCTAATTTCCTTCAATATCTTTTAATAAAGCTTGCTTTTGCTTTGCTTGATCCTCTTGAGTATCCAGGTCTTTAATCATAATTGGTATGAGAGTGAACTCAGGAACTATTGTTCCCGGTTGGTCTTTGGTAACAGTGAGTATCTGGCATCTTATTTGCACTAAGCACAACTTGTGGTGAGAGATGTTGTCACACTGTTAAAAACCCTGAAATGTTACCATTCCTGTAGTCATCCCATGGGTCACACCGCCTTTTCAGTTTCACAATTGATTGTGCCATTGCCATAGGCATTTTAGTGGTCCACACTTACACCATAGTCCCACTTCCTACGGAAGACACCAAGTGTTTTTCCTGCAGTCAACCCCAGTATCTTAGTGTTTAAAGCCTCAGTTATAGCAATCTGCTTATATCTTGCTTCTATGACAATTATAATTGCCCTCTAAGTTTTGAGATATTGCCTCTTTTAGGTTGAAACTCATCAAAGCTCTTTTTGAAAAAATAGACTGCCCATTCTGTATAAGTTTAATTGTTATACTGAATTCAGTCTTGGTCAAAAGAATCACTTGTCCCTGATCAGCAGTATCAATTTAATCTCTCTCTTTTTATATTTTTTTTTATTTTTTAATTTTTTAAATTTTTTTTCTTAATATTAAAAATTTAAAAAAAATCCGCCATTCTTCCAGGTATAAAATGGAATCTCAGAGTTGTTTTGATTTGTATTTCTCTGATGACTAAGGATGTTGGACATTTCCTTAAGTGTCTTTCAGCCATCTTAGATTTCTCTGTTGAAAGTTCTCTGTTTAGATCTGTACTCCACTTTTTTTATTGGATTATTTTTTCTTTTGATGACCAATTTTTTGAGTTCTTTGTATATTTTAGAGATCAGCCCTCTGTTTGATGTGGGGTTGGTGAAGATCTTTTCCCATTCTGTAGGCTGCTGTTTTGTCTTGTTGACCATGTCCTTTTGCTTTATAGAAGCTTCTTAGTTTCAGGAGGTCTCATTTATTAATTGTTTCTCTCAGTGTCTGTGCTACTGGGTTATGTTTAGGAAGTGGTTCCTGTGCCAATGCGTTCAAGTGTACTTTTAACTTTCTCTTCTGTGAGGTTCAGTGTGGTTGGCTTTATGTTGAGGTGTTTGATTCATTTGGTGAAATCAACACAAATATAGAAGGACCTCCTATACCAATTTGGACTTGAGTTTTGTGCATGACAATAGATATGGATCTATTTCCATTCTTTCTATATGTTGATATCCAGTTATGCCAGCATCATTTGTTGAATAAGCTTTCTTTTTTTCCGTTTTATATTTGTTGTTTCTTTATGAAAAGAAGTTCAGGTGTTCGTAGGTGTGTGGATTAATATCTGGGTCTTCGATTCGGTTCCATTGGTCTTCCTGTCTGTTTTTATGCCAGCACCAGGCGTTTTCAGTACTGGAGCTCTGGTTAGGGTAGTAGAGTTTGAAGTCTGGGATTGTGATGCCTACAGAAGTTTTTTTTTATTGTAAAGGATTGTTTTGGCTATCCTATTGGGTTTTTTGCTTATCCATATGAGTATTATTTTTACGAGGTCTGTGAAGAATTTTGCTGGGATTTTGATGGGCATTGCATTAAATATGTAGATTGCTTTTGGTAAGGTTGCCTTTTTTACTATGTTATTTCTACCTACTCAAGAACATGGGCTATCTTTCCACATTGTGGTGTCTTCTTCAATTTCTTTCCTCAAAGATTTAAAGTTCTTCCACTGGTTTGGTTAGAAATACTCCAAGATATTTTATGCTATTTGTGGCTATTGTGAAGGGTGATGTTTCTCTGATTTCTTTATCAGTCCATTTATCATCTGTGTAAAGGAGGGCTACTGACTTTTTTTTTAGTTAATCTTTTATTCTCCTACATTACTGAAAGTGTTTATGAATTGTAGAAGTTCCTTGGTAGAATTTTGGAGTCACTTATGTAAACTATCATCAGCAAATAGTGAGAGTTTGACTTTTTCTTTTCTAATTTGTATCCCCTTAATCTCCTTTTATTGTGTTATTGCTCTAGCTAGAATCTAACAAACTATATTGAATTGATATGGAAAGAGTGGACGACTTGTTCCTGATCTCAGTGGGATCGTTTTGAGTTTCTCTCCATTTAGTTTGATGTTGGCTATTGACTTGCTGTGTATTTTATTTGTTATGTTTAGGTATGTTTATTGTATCCCTGCTCTCTCCAAGACCTTTATCATCAAGGGGTGTTATATTTTGTCAGAGGCTTTTTCAGCATCTAATGAGATGATCAGGTGGTTTTTATTTTTCAGTTTGTTTATATGGTGAATTATGTTGACCGATTTTCATGTGTTGACCATCTCTGCATCTCTGGGATGAAGCCTACTTGATCATCATTGTGGATGATTTTGCTGATGTGTTCTTGGATTCGATTTGCCAGTACTTTATTGAATATTTTTGCATCAAGATTCATGAGTGAGATTGGTCTGTAATTCTCTTTCTTAGTAATGTATTTATGTGGTTTGGGTACCAGGGTAATTGTAGCCGCATAAAGATTTTGGCAGTGTCCCTTCTGTTTCTTTTGTGTGGAACAATTTGAGGAGTATTGGTATTAGTTTTTCTTTGAAAATCTTGTAGAATTCTGAGCTGAAGCCATCTGGCCCTGGGCTTTTTTGGTTGGGAGACTTTTGATGACTGTTTCTATTTCTTTAGCAGCTATAGGCCTTTTTAATTTGCTTATCTGGTCTTGATTTAATTTTGGTAAGTGATATTTATCCAAAAGTTGTTTATTTCCTTTGTTTTCCAGTTTTGTGGAGTACAGGTTTTCACGATATGACCTAATGAGTCTCTGGATTTCCTCTGTGTCTGTTGTTATGTCCCCCTTTTCAATTCTGATTTTCTTAATTTGGATATTCTCTCTCTGCCTTTTGGTTAGTTTGGATAAAGGTTTGTCTGCTTTGTTGATTTTCTCGAAGAACCAACTCTTTGTCTCACTGATTCTTTGTATTGTTTCCTTTGTTTCTATTTTGTTGATATCAGCTCTCAATTGGATTATTTCCTGCCATCTATTTTTCTTGTGTGAGTTTGCCTCCTTTTGTTCTAAAGTTTTCAGATGTTCTGTTAATTTACCAGTGTGGGATTTTTCCAGCTTCTTTTTTAAAAAATATTTATTTATTTATTATGTATACAATATTCTCTCTGCATGTATGCCTGATGGCCAGAAGAGGGCACCAGACCTCATTACAGATGGTTGTGAGCCACCATGTGGTTGCTGGGAATTGAACTCAGGACCTTTGTAAGAGCAGGCAATGCTCTTAACCGCTGAGCCATCTCTCCAGCCCCTCCAGCTTCTTTATGTAGACATTAGTGTTATTAACTTTCCTCTTAACATTGCTTTTATTGTGTACCATAAATTTGGGTATGTTGTGTGGTCATTTTCATTGAATTTTAGGAAGTCTTTAATTTCTCCCTTTATTTTTCTTCCTTGACCCATTGATGATTCAGTTGAGCATTGTTTAATTTCCATGTGTTTGTGGGCTTTCTGGAATTAGTATTGCTGTTGAATTATAATTTAAGCCATGGTGATCCAATAAGATACATGGAGGTTATTCCAATTTTTTTTTATGTGCTGTGGTTTTTTTTTTTTTTTTTTTTTTGTTACCGAGTAAGTGGTCAATTTTTGAGAAGATTCTATGAGGTGCTGATAAGAAGGGTATATTCTTTTATGTTTGGATAGAATGTTCTATAGATATCTATTAAGTCTATTTGAGTCAAAGCATCTGTTAGTTTCCATATTTCTCTGTTAATTTTCAGTCTGACAGACCTGTTCAGTGGTGAGAGTGGAATGTTGAAGTCTCCCACTATTAGTGTGTGGGGTTTAATGTATGATTTAAGCTTTAGAATTATTTCTTTTACTTATTATGTATTTGGGGCATAGATGTTCAGTATTGAGATTTTCTCTTGATGGGATTTTTCTGTGACTAATATGAATTGTCCTCCTTTGTCTCTTTGGACTGATTTTAGTTTGAAGTCTGTTTTGTTAGATATAGTATAGCTATACCAGCTTGTTTCTTTGGTTCATTTGATTGGAAAATTTTTTCCCCTGCCCTTTAGTCTGAGTTGATGTCTGTCTTTGAGTTGGAGGTGGATGATTCTGTCTTTGTATTCAATCTGTTAACCTATGTCTTTTGATAGGTGAATTGAGTCCATTTATATTAAAGTACATTAATGACCAGTAATTGCTAGCTCCTGTTATTTTAGTTTTCATTGTTGATGATGTTATTGTGTGTGTTTTTCCCTTCTTTGGGATTTGCTACTGTGAGATCATCTATTGTCTGTGTTTTTGTGGATGTAGCCAAGTTTTTTGGGTTGGAGGTTTCCTTCTAGTACTTTGTGTAGGGCTGGGTTTGTGCAAAGGTATTGGTTAAGTCTGGTTCTGTCATGGAATATCTTGTTTAGTCCGTGTGTGGTGTTTCAAAGTTTTGCTGGGTATAGTAGTCTGGGCTGGCATCCGTGGTCTCCTAAGGTCTGTGCAGTGCTTGACTATGACCTTCGTGCTTTCATTTGATTTGATTATCAATTTGATTCAATTGAGAAGTCAGGTGTAATTCTGATAGGTCTGCCTTTATATGTTACTTGGCCTTTTTCCTTTGCAGCTCTTAACATTTTTTCTTTATTCTGTATTTGGTGTTTTGATTATTATGTAGCCAGGTTTTCATCGTGTCGCATTTTTCCTGAATATTTTGTGTTAAGCTTTTGTTAGATTTAATGCTTTCTTTGACCCATGAGTCTATTTCCTCTGTTGTATCTTCAGTGCTTGAGATTCTGTCTTCCATATTTTGTTATCTGTTGTTCATGCTTGCATTTGTGGTGTCTAATCATTTTCTCGTAATTTCTGTTTCCATTATTCCCTCGGTTTGTGTTTTTTTTATTGTCTCTATTTCAGTTTTCAAGTCTTGAGTAATTTCTTTCATATGTTTGATTGCTTTTTCTTGGTTTCCTTTAAGGGATTTGTTGTTTTTTTCCATTTTTTGTTTATCTTTTCTTCCATTTCTTGGAGGGAATTTTTCATTTCCTCTTTAAGGACCTCAAACATTCTCTAAAGTTTATTTTTTAGGTCATTTTCTTCTGCTTCATCTATATTTGGTTGTTCAAGTCTTGCTATTGTAGGGCCATTAGTTTTTTAGTGGTTTCATGTTGCTCTTTGTGGTGTGCAAGGGTTCTTACCTTGTCTACCCATCTTTTTGGAGCAGTGCAGCTGGCAGGTGGGTCATTCACCAACTCATGTGCCTGGTGTCTTTATATTATATTTTTATAGTTTTTTTCTTGTTTGGCCATTATTATTTCTTCATTTATTGATAAAACTAGAATTTAAAAGATAACAGTTGTAATTTTGAAAGTTCTTGGTAGTCAGAAACTATTGTATTGAATTTCTACTGACTTTTACTTGTAGGTAAAACAGATTAGATTTCTAATTAGTTCTTCATTCTTGGTAAACCCCATGGCTAAGTTTGGGTATGATCCTAATGGTATATGTCAGGGTGTTCTGATATAATTTTGTCATGGGTCGTCACAGTGAGGCCGTAGTGTTAAGAAAAGCCTCTCTCCCGACACAAAAAATTCTAATCAAACCAGATTACACCAAATCAAATGCCTGTGTTTAATAGATGGTGGTCACCGGTGACTGGGAGAGCATGGTGAGGGAAAGACAGAGGGAGTGCACACTCAAAACCATGTATTCCTCTTTCCAGCGCAAGCTTAAATACCCTATGGGGTCAGCGCTTGAGGGGCTGGCAGTTGGAGTCCAGTGCAAAGCTCTTGGCAGGCCGGGAGTGACACTTTGAACTCAATATTCCATTTAGTTCCCTTCATCTTTCAGTAGGCTTAGTTCTTGTCTCTTGACCATACACTTTAACTATCAGCATTCACAACCAGGATAACATGTTTGTTTCTCTATACTATTTATCATTTTATTTATTCACTTATTTATTTGTGTGAATAAATAAAATGAGGAAGTTAGAGGACAACTTGTAGGGTATGAGGATTGCACTAAGATTGTTAGCCTTGGCAGCAGGTGCTTTTATGTACTGCTGTTTATATATAAATATATATGTATATAAATATATATATGTATATATATGCTGTATATATGTTTCTTACTATTATTTTATTTCTTTTTTTAAAGCTGCCATAATATAAGTGTGGCATCGGCTTGATAATTTCCACACTTAAGAATATAACAGAATTTGGAAAATGGACAGTTGGTTTTGAGCTATTCAGGAAATGTTTATGTTAAAGCAGGAAGGAATATTTTTTATAATATCTAGTAGACCAGACTGCTAGAAATTGAAAAAGCCTTCAGTTTCCTTTGACTATATTTCCTTTGTTGATAGTTTAAATGTTCCATTTCAATTGATTTTTTTAAAAATTCTTTTTTTAATTTTTGAGATTAATATATTTTTATCTTCTTTTCCCTCCTACCCCCTAATGTCACTTTTCACTCTCTTTCAAATTTATGGCTTCGCTTTTTACTAATTTGTTATTACGTGCATGTTATATACACATATATTTCTATGCTTACATATTTCTGAATATAGTTTCTTCAGTCCATATAATGTTTTATCTATTTTCTTATATGAACATGTCTATAGAAGGAACGGCGGGGCTGCGTCCCGCCACCCGGCTAGCTTTACCCAAAATAATTACACGGAAACTGTATTCTTTTAAACACTGCCTGGCCTATGTGCTTCAGCCTCTTATCTAATTCTCATATCTTGCTTTAACCCATATTTAGTAGTCTGTGTAGCACCACGAGGTGGTCGCTTACCAGGACATCTTAACCTGTGTCCATCTCAGAGAGGAGAAGCGTGGTGACCCACTATGGCGACTGCCTGAAGCATCTCCCCAACTCTGCTTCCTTTCTCCCACAATTCTGTTCTGTCTACTCCGCCTACCTAATTTTCTGTCCTCTTAAAGGGCCAAGGCAGTTTCTTTATTAAGTAATGAAATTAACACATAGACACTCCTCCATCACATGTCAGCTGATTGCTCTTAAGTAGATATCATTTGTAAACCTGTTTTCTCTTCTGTTGAATAAGCGTATTGACCTGAATGAGTTCTTGATCATAGATTAAGCAACTCTTGTGTGTGTTTGTGTGTGTGTCTGTATACACAGTCTATACAGATCTAAGTAAGTGAAGAGAGTGTAATGATTTTAGAATATTGATTCCTAAATTTAGGGAAAAGATCTCAATGGAGCACAAAAAAGATGACAAATTAAGGGGAAAGCAAGATAAGTATTAATACTCATTAGTATTTCTCAATATTTCCCAGAATACACCACTTTAATCTTTAGTAGGTTAAAGATGGGTAGAAGTTGAGCCTTGAGATAAAGAAAGCTGTAGTTAACTCTGCTTTTTCTTTGATTTTTTTTTTTAAACAAAACTTAAATTCTTGGTTAAGTGTACAGTTTATATTTTCCTTAATCTAATTATTGTACTGCGATTATTTAGGAAAAGGTTTTATTTCTCATGAAGCACACACTGAAGTATTCAAGAATAAAGGGGGTATATACTAAGGAGATTTTAATAATACATAATATATATCATGTTTGCATATTCATGTACATATTCATTTTTAATTCCTCATATGAGCCAGGATTCCTAGTATTATCATTTACTTTGTTGCTCAAATTGACTCAGATATGGTTAAATGGCTACACTCTTATATAATGTTTCTATACTGTCTTAATTTTAAAATAAAGACAACTGGGAACTTGTGACGGATATGAATTTTCATTGATTCAAATGAATGGTTTTAATCATCCAGAAGATTGAAATATCCTCTCTGATGTCTGAACATATTATTTCATTTTTTTTAATAGAGTCAAGGTCAGTTTTGGGACATGGCCACTGCTTCACCAAGGTCTGATACTAGTGATAACCACAGTGGAAGGTTACAGTTAAAGGTAACTGGTAAGTGATTTTAGTAATAATGTAGTATTGTGATGGGTAGATGAAGTTGGATTTTGCATACCTAGTGAGGCAAATATATTCCATAAGTGAAGTTGGACTGATACTAGGCGGCACTGGGTTTTAATGTCTTGCCTTTATGTTGCCTTGCCTTGACTTTATCATTTTGTTCATTTCTGTTTTTAAAGTAAACATCAATTTGTAAAATCCATGATCTTGATTTCACAATAGCTTGAGTAATAGAAACTACTACTTATGACTATAAAGGAAGAGAACAAGGTCCAGAGGAACCACTGCCTTCTCTTAGTAATGAGGATGCCGGTTGCAGTCTTAAGACTTTTATCACAAACCGTGTTCTTTGTATAGGTCTTTTCTTTTTTTACCCCTTCTGATCTTGGAGATGAAGCCAGGGCCTTGTTCATGCTGAGTAAGTAATTCTACCACTGAACTACATCCTCAGTCCAGCTTACTCCATTAGTCCTTTTATTTCAAGCAATCAGGTACTATGCTTCAATGCCCCTCTATTATTGAAGTCTGGTCATTGTCTATCTGTGAACTGGGAGAATCCATGTCTCCTTTAGTCTTGCATTCACAGAGTCAGCAGCCTCTGAGTGATCAGGCTGCCAGTTTGGGATGGACGGCACATTAGCAGCAGAGCTACTGTTGAATGCCTTATTTTTTTCACGAGCTTAGGTGGGTGGGGGTCTTGACCTGAGGCCACCCTTCCCTTTATCTGGTGCTAAGCAGGAGTCTCCTTTGTAATGAAGTTAATCTCCCTATTTCTTTTAACACAAACCTTGGCTGTTCATTAGATCTCCTGATCCTTCTTTCTTCTCCAAACTGTACATTTGCATTTATTTCTGCCCAATTTGCTCTTTTTCATTGTTGATGTGAATAAGCATTTTTAATAATAATCACATCAAAAATTCATTATTATGTTGCTTTGAAATTGCCTTCACTAAAGAGATTAGACAATTACTTTTTAATTTTAGCCTTAGGCAAATTCCTCCGACAAGGGCAAGAAGTAGCTAGAATCTTTGCCACAATTTTACACAGATGGCCGTAAGTCCAGTTGCTAATGTTGTTCCCATCTGAAGCATCTCTTGAGCTGGGCATCCATGACACACATTGCTCTCAGCACCACTCTCTTCTGAGCTCTTGCTAGGATGGCTTATAGCTCTGCTTACAGTCTCCAACTGCTTTTCTAATCCAAAGTCTCAAAATTTTCCACATTCCTCCAAAAACCACTTGGTCAGATTCTTCACAGCAACAGTTGATTCTCTGGTACCAACTTCTCTAACACTTTTCTACTGCTGTGATAAAACACCATGGCCAAGGCAACTTAGAGAAGAAACAGTTTATTTGGGCTTATGGTTAATGAGAGGCAGGAATCCTTTGTAATGAGGAAACCATGGCAGCAAGTGGCAGGCATAGCATCAGGAGCAGTAAGCTGAGAGCTATATCTTTAAAAGAAAAAAAAAAGTACAAAGCAGAGAGAACTAGTTTAATTTAGCAGTTTTTTTTTTTTGTTTTGTTTTGTCAAGGTCTTACTATGTAGCTTGTATTACCCCGAAACTGTGTAGCCAAGACTAGAACACTAGTAGTACTTTGTATTCCTCCTGCCTCAGTTCCACAAGTACTGGGACCACAGGCATGCACTAATAACCATGTCCATCATCTTTCCTTTCCTGTTTTGAGACAGAATCTCTCTGTAGGACCCAGGGTGGCTTCATGATCCTCCTTTAGCACCTTAAGCATTGGAATTGCATGTGTGTGCCACTGTGCCCAAGTCTCTTCTTTATTTCTGCTCTTAATCTATAGCTTATTGAAGGGAACAAATATACAAGAACAGTGTGCTGTGGGTGTAGCTCTGTGATATAGCACTTTCCTGGTGTATCTGAGACTTTGAGTTTCATCTCAGCTTCTAAAAACCAACCACTCAATCAACTAATAAAAATATCCTAAAAACAGGAAAATCATGAAGGTAATCCACTGTAATGTTAGATAATTTACTATGCCACGAACATAAGTATAATAGCATGTAGAAATAAGTAACTTTCAGTATTGTAGACGTTAAGATTTCCAACGTGAATGGATCAGATGCAAAGTTTTTAAAGTATATAGAGTACTTGCCTTAAAAACTAACAGATTGCTATGGTAGGGTTTGTATATTTAGTTTTTGGTATTGTGTCTTGTGATACCTCAATTATACTTTAAAATATATGGATTTTTATATTTATGTGTGTGCATATATATAAGCCATGCATGATACATGTACAGGTCAGAGAACAGCTTGTGGGAATTTCTTTCTACTATTTGGGTGCCAGGGATTGAGGTTATTAGGCTTGGTGGCCAGTGCTTTTACTCACAGAGCCACCCCACTGGCCCTTAATTTCATTCCGTGGTGAGCAATTTTAGTGTTCGTGATATGCACTGTAGGTAATTTTTCTCAATCATTTAATTATTTATGGCCTAACCATTTTTCTCTTGTTGATTTCAAGAGTTACCACCTTACTTGTTCTATTACTATTTCTTGTATCACTCTTAGACTATTTACTTATTTTCATTTTATAGTACATACATTTGGAGAAGTCTTAATTAGCTCAATTTTATGTATATTTGTCTCTGTACTTGTCCATTTCCTTTTGCTCCTTATTTGAATTTAAGCTCTCCATTTTTCTTATGTCTACCCCAAACATTCAAACCCAGTAAAATTTTGTGTTATTGTTATAAAATGATATATATCAAATTGGAGGTGATTTAAAGCTTTTATCTTAAAATTCTCAGATCTAAGAATATATCAAATAATTTTCTTTCTCTTTGGTGTTCATTGTTCAAGTTTTGTGGTAATTTTTATGTGGATCATATACATTTGTTACTAAATGTTTTTAGGGACATTACTGTTACTGGACCTTTTAAATTAAGGAACCCTATCCAATGTCTGCTAATTTTCAGTATTTATATAGTGTTACTGTGAAGGACATTTTGAGTATAACACGAAGGTAAACAAGTAAATGGGAAAATATAATTTACTCCATTCCCACTAATTAGAATTCCTGTTTAAAATAGTAGCATTCACTTTATTTAAAAACATACCATTAATTTTATATGCACTATTGAGCCACCATATTACAAATTTTTATGAGATTAAAAAGATATTTTAAAATATTTGTTGAGGGGGAGGGAAGATCTATTAAGCTAACAGCTTTCAGTACTATCAAGCACTTTGCCAGATAAAGATACACAGTGGGATATCTTCAGTGGGTCTGCAGTTAACTCACTAGTAGTAGTGCAGGTGCAGTCACCATACTGGATGTGGGGAGATTTGTTGTTGATGATGGTGCTTTTGCATGCCTTCAGTCACCAATCCTAAGAATTGGGTATTATTGTTCCCCTGTTTTTCAGGTGAGAAAATGGAGGGGCAGAGCCGTTAATTGACCTCCTTCAGGTCAGGATTCTAGTAATGGCAAAGTTAAAACATGAATCCAGATACGTTACACTTGTATGCTTTTAACATGATCCTGTATTGCCTTCTCTTTACTGACAGTGTGTGGATAGATAGGACCTGTATGTTTCAAAGAAATAACTTTTATTTGGAATGAAACCTTCTATTTTGGGGAGTTTCTTGAGAGGTAACAACTCTGGCCCCTGTTATCAGTCCCTTGGTGGTAAACTTAGAACAACTTGTAATGTCAGAGGATGAGAATGAGTTTTACTAAGACCCTCCCAGAAGCACTTCAGACATTATTTTAAACATTGCACTCTGTTGCTAGTATTTGAATAAGCATTTGCTTATAATCTTTTTTGTTATTCTTTCCATGTTAATAGAGGAGTAACTGTTTCAAACACTTTGCCCCTCTCACCACTCTCACTTTGTATTTCATTGGTTTGCTTGATTAATTTCTTTCAGTAGAATGGAAACTTTCATTGTTTTATTTCTTAACAATTGATGTGTGTGACAGGGGTGCTTTTCTCATCTCAGAGCAGGGAAGAGGTAATCATAATCACTGGTTATTTGCACAGTTCTGTTGCAATCATGAAAGGCACATGTTTAAGCTAAAATAATTTCTTACTATCTTGGGTAAAATAAATTTAAAATTCCCTTTCTGTAAAAGGTTATGATTAATTTTTATTTCATGATGACATTTTGATTTTCAATTTTTTTAAATAAGTTTTTGTTTGAAACTTTTTTTAGGTAAAAATGTTCAGTATTTTATGATAAATGGGCCACAGTTATATAGTGAATACCATCCAGATGAAGGTATTTACTTTTATCACAGTCCTTGATACAGTTTGAAATTATATTTACATAGCAGGTAAAGATAGAAACCATTCAAGTATGTAGTGCACACTGATGGCCCTTTGAACATGGGAGACAGAGAATAGAGGCTTGCGAATTCAAGTATAGCTTGATTTACATTTGGGAGAGCTTGATCCCAAATATATATCAATATATAAATCAATAGGTAAACAGATATCACATCCCACTATACTTTGACAGGAGTGTATATAGTCTGGCATTTATTCAATAGAGACTTACTGTGCTACACAGCAGTTCTGATATGTCCAAAGTAAATGAAAACACGTTCACAGCAAAACTTGCACATGAATATTTATAGATGTTTTAGGTACAACAGGTACAAAGTAATTTAAATGTCTGTCAACTAATAAATAAAGTGTGGCATATCAATAATTGAAGTACTTGGCATAAAAAGGAATGAAGTATTGATGCTACAGTATTGGTGGAACCCAAGAGCATGCTAAGCGGAAGAGCGCAGTCATGAAAGACTGTGCGATCCCACTACACAGAATTTAGAGGAACAGAACAGGCAATCTATAGAAACAGACTGCGGATGTTGGCAGAAGATAGGAAAATTACTACTTAATGGTCTACTGGTCTTTGAGAGAATTAACAAAAATGTTTTTTAATCAATTTGAATGTTCATACAAGTCTGAATCTTTTAAAAAGAATGAATCTATTCAAATGGATGGATTGTCTCGATAAATTGATTACTGAGATATTCAGATGGCTTTCAGACAATAGTAACTTCTCCTCTTGCCAGTGCGGTATGTACTAGAGGTAGAAGAACGCTTCTGTTTCTATTGGTTTCCTCGTTGGCAGTGCTGATCTTTTGGTTCCATCTACAGAAAAATAATTATTGTTTTCTGTTAGTTTCTAGTGCCAAACTAAAAAGAAAAAAAAACTGGTTTGGAACAGCAATATATACAGAAGTCATCGTAGATGGAGAAATTAAGAAAACAGCAAAATCCAGTAGTTCTTCTAATCCAAAATGGGATGAGCAACTGATTGTGTGAGTATCTTATGTAAAGGCTATAAAATCTTCACATTACATGTCCTATGTTTTGTATTTTGTAGAATGACTTCAAGTAATAAGGTTTTTTCTTTATCTAAGAAAGAATTTAAAAGAGATATGTAGAGAGAATAGGTGAAGTCAGAGAGACGCCATCTCACTGCTGAAGGAAATAACTGCCTATAACCTTTCTAGTAAGCCACATACCTGTGATAATACACAAATTACTAGAAGAATATGCCTAAGCTATTGGCCAGGCAGTGTTGTAATTGATACAGTTTCTGTGTGGTTACTTGGGTCTGAGCAGTTGGGAAACGAATAAGCAGTCTCCATTTACAGATGTCCATCAACAGATACGTGTCTGTCTTTCTGAGCTGATGCCAGAATTTCCTGCATGTAAAATAAACTGCCCTGCTTTGGTTAAATTTAAAAAAAAAAAAAAAGAAAGAAAGAATTTAAGATATGAAGAAATTTTTTATGAAGAAATTGTTTAATTTCACTTTTCTCAAAGAGGAAGCACAATAATTGTGTTTTTGTTTTATAGACAGATATTTCCACATGACCCTATTTACTCTGAATGTTTGATATAGAAATAAAGCCAGTCATTCTTAATTTTGACATTTCGAAGTAAAATGGTATAAAGTTACATGTAATAGAAGAATTATAACTAAACTAATGCCAGTCATTCTAAAGAGCTCTAGAAATGGGGTCCCACAGGAGAGATTTTTCCTGAGGTCTCAGTAAGACAGTGCTTTGCTGCTCAGTGGGTGGCTAAGTACAAAAATCCTGAAGTAGTTTTTAAAGTCATAATGTACATATTTGTTATTTATATTTCTGATTCAATTAGTTTACTGTTTCATACAGTATTAAACTGAATTCATCATTTTAGAAAAATCACTGCAGTAGATAACTTCAAGAGAATTAGCACCCAACAGTGATGCTGTGTTTATTTTTGTTATAATGTTATTCATGCAGAAATGTGACCCCACAGACCACCTTGGAGTTTCGAATTTGGAGTCACCACACTTTAAAAGCAGATGCTCTGTTAGGAAGAGCAACAGTGGACTTGAAACAAGTGCTGTTAACACACAACAGGAAATGTAAGTGGCTTTCTAACCTTTGTTTATTTATATATTATTTCAGAGACTTTAAACATATCCTTCTACAGTCCAGAAATGAAGTGTTGTGTTTATAAAGAACTTACAATTGCCACTGGTGGGCAGTACTTTCCCATCCTTCCCCACACTGTAGATCATCTACCAGTTCTTTGATACCAGTTACTCCCACTCATTTATTGTTACTAGAACAGCATCTGGAGAGAGACCTAACTCTCAATTGGGCAGGTCAAGCTACCCCCTCCACCCCCGATTGGGGAGGATCGCCACTAGGAAGATCACGAGAGGACCAGGAGTTTTCCCTTAATTATTGGTACTCTTACTTTCCAACTCTGAAGAAGGAACTGCAAGTTCCTTAATACTTTTGGCATCTCTGGCCTATGTCAAAGATGAAACAGTAGAGAGACAATGTCTCAAAAAACATAAAAAAAATCATAATGTACCATATTGGATAATGAAATGATCACTGATGAGTTTTTAAAGAAAATTGTTTTTCTAAAACTTATTTATTGATTGTTTTTCTAAAATTTATTAACTGTTAAATTAAATTTATGGAGTCAAAAGTCATTTTATGGTTTACATTTAAAATTGAATAATCAAATCAAGCCAATTGATAGATCTGCTCAAGTACCCTTTTACCCGTTGTTCTGATGCATGCTTAAACTTTTAGTAATTTTGAACTTTACATTACATAATTACTTACTAATTGACCACACCCATAATATATTTCAAGTGTGAAAACCCCATTTTCTTTGTATATTTGGAGTGTTATACTCTTTCATTGTTGTCTTCATAAGTTCTTCTCATTTCTGAGTAAATTTAATATATATTCTGTGGGATAGGAGTTGAATCACAGTGGCTTTGCATTTAAATCAGAATAGATTTAATGGGAGGGAAGTATTTGGCCTTACATAAAGAAAAAACACCAAGCTTTCCTCACAGTGTATAGCATCCGGCTGTGTCAGGTGAGTGCTACGAGTTTCGTGCAGTTTTGAATTAGGTTTTTATGACTCTCCACTGAGAATGAAATTCCTTTTACTTCCTTGTTGATGTTCTTTTTTTTGTATTTATATATATTTTGGGGGACAGTTGGTTTTTGGGTTTTCGAACAGGGTTTCTTTGTGTACTCCTGGCTGCCCTGGAACTCACTCTGTAGCCCAGGCTGGTCTGGAACTCAGAGATCCACCTTCTTCTGTCTCGATTAAAGATGTGTGCCTTCTTGATATTGTTCCGTTTTGTAAAGAAAAGTGAGGCCTTTGGGCCTCTGCTCAGGAACAAGTTTTCACAGCTGTGTGCTTATTAGGTAGGTAGTATTAGCTTATCCTCTGAAGGTTATACTGTGCACAGAAGCACTTGAAGATGATGTCAAAAGTGTGGAGCTTGGGAAGAAGAGTCAGTGAACTGTCCATGAATGGAATTATGCCTGTTGTTGTTTATATAATGTCTACAGATAAAAATGCAAATAATTGCTTTTTCACATGCAGCAGTCAAATTCTGGAATACAGCAGTTCTTGGATTGAGGTATTTTTAAACATGCTTGTGTATGTGGCACTTGTTTTTAAAGTATAATTTTCTTTTTTCTAGTAGAAAAAGTGAAAGAAATATTAAAACTTTCTTTGGAAAACAAGAATGGCATAGTGCAAACTGGTGAATTGACAGTTGTGCTTGACGGATTAGTGATTGAGCAAGAAAGTCTAACAAACCACACCTCTTCTCCAACCAGTAAGCTGTGCTTATGTGTTTTTAAATTTAAATAAAGAAAATTGACAAGAAGTATGTAAAAACTGAATTGCTTTCCTTCTTGATGTTTAGGAGAAATCCAGCAGAATGGTGATGCCTTACATGAGGATGGAGACTCCTCGACAAGGACAGCTGCCGGGTAGAGTGCTTTGTATATTGATATAAGAGTTCTCAGGCATGAAGTTTGTGATTAATTTACTTTATTTTCTGTTAGCTCCAAACTCATGACCTTCCCGCTTCAGTTCCTTGATTGTTAGGAGTATATTATGGGGTGGAAGTAGGCGTTTTCAAGATCTTACGTAGCCCAGGTAGATGTCAGATTTACTGTGTAGTTGAGGATAACCTCTAACTTCTGATCCCCCTGCTTCTGTACTGTATGTACCAAGGTTCTTCTGTTTACCTGTCCTGGCAGTCCTAGAATTCACTTTATATATCAGGCTAGCCTCAAATTGAGAGATCTACCTGCTTTTGCCTCCGAGGTGCTGGGATTAAAGGTGTGCATTACCACTGCCTTGGAGAAGTTTTAATCCTTAGCCTCATTTTAGTATTTGTCATAAAATTTAAAAGCCTAACCAGGGCTACATTAAAATACCCCATTTTAAAAATACCAAAAATATATTAATAAATAAAAATTTAAAAGCTTAAATATAAAGATGTTATTTGCCAAGTATCTTGGAAAGAAGCTTTAAAATAACAATTTATTAAGATCTAACACATAAGAAAATCATTTTTCTGGCCTTTTTCTATAAACAAATGCTTCTCTTACAAAGCATAGCGCTTCAACTATTCATTTATGCTATGGAATGAGGCAGTGCTTTCTTTCTTATTGAAAATGTCGTTAAACAATCAATATTTATGATTTGTTGGTTAATAGAGTGAGTAGTGTGGGAGGGAGACCTTATTGATTGGGCATTCTCCTGTAGTTCACAAGATAAATGGCCTACAGATTTCATCCTACCATTTTACAACCACAGAATTCATCCTACCATTTCAGAACCTCCCTGCCATTTACATTTTGTGATTGCTAAGTAATGATTTGAAACATGTAAATGAAATGAGGGTATATAATAAATCAAATATGGTGGAGTTAGAAGTCCCAAAATATAAAAATATATTCTTACATAATTGACTTGGTACATCTGGAAAAATATGCCAGTAAAGGGCAAAGTATAACCTTTTTGACTATGCACAGTTACTGATAACATTCTTAATTGCTGTTGGATGCTTCTTATCAAAGCACTTAAGCAAGCTGTATATGTGGCACACGCCTGCAGCTTGCAATAGCTGGGAGGTTGAAACAAGAGGACAGCAAGTTTGAGGCAGCCTGGGTAGCTCAGTGGGATCCTGTCTCAAAACAAAAGCTGTGAAAAAGGGTCAGGAATATAATTTCTTGGCAGAGCAATTGCTTACCATTTGCAGAGACTTGGGTTTGGTTCTCAGTACTGCCTTTTATTTTGGTTACGAGTCTAGCCTTAAACAGTTGAACCATCTCTCCAGCCCAACCAGTAGTCTTTAAAATAGCTTTGAAACTATGCTTTCAAGTTGTGTATTTGCTTTATATAAATAGTCTCCAGATTATAATTTGCACTGAGAAAAATTAATGATTGAAATAATCTAACAGTTTGTAGATCAAAATGCATTAATATGTGACATATGTTTAAATTCTTTAAATTACAGTTTTCAATTTTAAAGAGGTTTAAATTATTACCACCTAAAACCTAATCCTGCTTTATACAATGTCAATCATGCCTTGAATGCTAGCACTTGAGAGGCAGAGGCAAGAGAATCGCTGCAAGTTCAGGCAGGGATTACATGATGTGGGATTCCCCTCTGTATGCTCAGTGAATACCATCGGTTAATAAAGAAAACTATCTTGGGCCAGTGCAGGGAATAGAGCTATGTGGGGAAAACTAAACTGAATGCTGGGAGAAAGAAGAAGTAGTTTAGGAGAAGCCATGTAGCCCTGCCAGAGCTGAACGGAAATTTACCACTAGCGTGGTCCTTCTAGGAAGACCTGTCTTAAGACAAAACCACCAAAGCTTATTGTTTTATTTTATGATAGCACATCTTGTTTTTAAAAATGAGTCCGGTGGTGCCAGGGGAACTTTCAAGGACTCTCACTTAGACTTCTAGATCACTGATTCTGAATGGCTAAGAAGTAATACAGACTTGAGAATCTGGAAGCTTTGTTCAGACCTTAGCTGTCTTCATTGCTAAATGTAATTCCAAGGTTACAATTAGTTTTGGGATATTTCTTAAAATTTCATGAGCCTTTGAAGCTACTTTTAGAGCATTTAAAATAGCCCGATATTCTTATTTAAAATGTACAATTTGAACAGTGCTTGAAGGCCTAGATAAACTCAGTATACTTGGTGTGTCTGCCAGTGTCGATCCTTACAACTGAAAGTAGTGTAGGTCATTGTGGTAACAGCAGGCTGTGTCTTTTTCTCTGTGCTGTACTACTCCCCCTAAATAACAGAAAGCCGGTCCTTTTATTTTTATGTAAACTTTGCTGACATATTGTTTTATTTCACTTAACTCATTGAAGTTAGAATTTTGTTTTCTCTTTGAAGGTTGGCTGTTGAAGGTACTATTGGAATAGATAATCATGTACCAACAAATACTGTTGTTTCCAACTCATGCTGTTCACATGTAGTTAATGGAGAAAACACACCTTCATCCCCGTCTCAGGTTGCTGCCAGACCCAAAAATACTCCATCTCCAAAACCACTCACATCTGAGCCCAGCAGTGATACAGGTAACCTTGGTGGTTTGGCACATCGTTTGAATGACAATTAAAGAAATTTATGTATTTAATGCCTCCATTTCCTTTATTATGTTATCATCCTTCATTTGCTGCAATATAGCGTATAAAGTTATGATACCTGAAGATTTTTTTCAAAATTTTTAAATCTTCTGGAGTATTTAAGAAGGTATTCCTAAAACAGTTGAGAAATCACAACATTTTATTAAGCAAGTACTAATATGATGTAAGATTCTTACACTTTAGGCCAGGCCAGAAAATACTATTTAATTAGTGACATAAAATATATTTTTGACAGAACTTGAGTGAATTCTTTGATTTTTTTTTCTTTTGTTTAGGCAAAAGTTAATGATGTTTGCTCTGAAGAAATTGAAGTGCAGAGGGGTTATAGGCATTAATATCCAGCTCTGTGGCTTTCAGCTTTATACTTGTAGCACAAATAATAAAAACCCAGAGACAGATATTGGGGTCGAACCAGAAGATCAGAAAAGCAAAGCAGCCAACTAGAGTCTCTTCCCTTTATATTCCTCTCTCGGCCCAACCATATCGCTTCTGTCTCTACCTCCCTAGTGCTGTGATTAAAGGTGTGCACCACCACTTTTTGGCCTGTATGGCTGACTAGTATGACTGTTTTGCCCTCTGATCTTCAGGAAAGCTGTATTTATTAAAACACAAATAATATACTACCTCCTGTTCATATTTAATTATATAGAGCTTCTCAAAAGGCTAATGTTTATCTTTTATATTGAGATGGGTTTCCCAAAATATTTTCCCAACCTTTTCACCTGCTGAGATTTTCTTAAAAATAGTGTAACTGTCCTCCTATCTTTTAGTTTAAAGGGCTTTTAAACCTTTTGTGTTGGTCGCAATCATTTAGCTGATGTCTTTGTCTGATAGCTCATTTCTCTTTTTTTTGTTTATTTATTTATTAAAAATTTCCGCCTCCTCCCATCCTCCCATTTCCCTCCCACTCCACCCACTGCCCCTCCCCCTCCCTCTCCAGTCCTAAGAGAAGTCAGGGTGCCATGCCCTGTGGGAAGTCCAAGACCCTCCCCCCTCCATCCAGGTCTAGGAAGGTGTGCATCCAAACAGACTAGGCTCCCAATAAGCCAGTACATGCAGTAGAATCAAAATCCGGTGTCATTATTATTAGCTTCTCAGTCAGCTCCCATTGTCAGCCATGTTCAGAGAGTCCGGTTTCTTACTCATAGAATTAATTCAGATAGCTTTTCAAGAAATGGGCATTCCTTGTTTAAGATGTAGGTACTAAGTAGTATTCCCCAACCCCTTTTGAGGAGATGGATGTTGGGTATTGCCACCGGTACTTATAGATAGGAGTCAAGCACTTTAACATTGAACTTCATTCCTAATATTCCTTTTTTCCATTCAAGACTCTGAGCCAGATTTTGTTATTGAATTTGTGATACTGAGTGTGGAACCCCATATGCTCTCTCATTCACCACCAGGTCTTTGCTACATGCAGCTAATGCTGTTGTATACTATTGAAGATCTTGAACTGTGAGCTCAGAAAGCTTCTTTTCTCCAGGAAATTATTCTAATATACATGTAATTCAAAGTTTCTGAACTCTCTTGGTAGTGGTGGTCATACCTTTAATCCAGAGGCAGGTGGATGGATCTCTGTGAGTTTCAGGACAGCCAGAGCTGCCCAGTGAAATCCTTTCTTGGGAAACCAGAAAAAAAAATTGTGTGTGTGTTTGTTTTGTAAATTTATTTGGACTGGCACTAGGTTATCTATTTCTGCCATGATTGGTTTCTAATCTGCTCAGGTATTGGTGTGATTTATAATGCATATGCCATATTACTGTTCCAAATTCTAAAATATGAATTCTGGAATACATCTGTCTCCAAGGGTGTCAGATAATGGATGTTGGCCAATCTTAAGGAGTTCAGAGAAACGATAACTTCCCACCAGAGGTAGTATTATACATGAAGGCTTTTTCTCCCTCTTGATTAAGAAGATTCCTTTGAGATGGTTAATAAATAATTAATAATAAATAAATAAATAAATAAATATTTATTCTAGACTACAATGAAAAGGTAGATATAGTAAATCTGAAAAGAAAAGCTTAACCTGCTAAAAAGTGACAAAAATATCCTCAAAGTTAGCATCTCTGTGTATAAAGGTGACTGATATTCTTAATTTAGTGCCTTATAACTTAGTTGAAAAGGTTAAATAATATAAAAACAAAGATGTCTGACATAATTCTTGGAAAGTGGTATGTAAGAAAAATACTATATTCTTTTCTACTTTAATTCTCTCTAATTTCTAGTATGAGATTATTTTTCTAATGTATAATTATTACCGTAATAGATGTATAATAGATGTGATTTAGTATCAGACAAACCTATTCTATAGGTACGTTACTTTTTTTCAGTTTTTATTAAGAATTATAAATACTGAGAAAACTGCATAGAAATGTATGGGCAGATCTTGTGTACTGGCCTCTACTGATATCAAGTCTGCTTGTTATAGTAAGTTACCATTCATAATACTGGTGCTAATCAAGCTCAGAGTTTGTCACTGTGAGCAGTTCTGCCTACGTGTGTTGTGTGCTAGTTGCTTAATTGCTTCGCAGTGTGTTTCATCTAACTACCATTATTATTAGGTAAGAGCTGGGCTGTTCCTACAGGGCAGCCTCACAGGCTTTCCCTTTGTAGATGCAGCCACTCTAAAATGATTTACCTGTAAGGAAATTGCATAAGAAAACAGCCAGTTTTCATGTCATTGTTTGAAAAGTAGTAACATGGTCCTGTGATCTAGTTATGTTAAGATAACAAAATACTCCAGTTTGTGTAACTTACAAATAAAGCGATATTTTAATTGTAGGATTCGGAAGGTAGAGGGCAGAGGTAGGCTGCCCCTGTAAATTTAAGGCCAGCCTTATCTATGTAGTAAATTCCAGATCAGTCAGGACTACATAGTGATACTCTGTCAGGGGGATGGGAAATAAGAGAGGGATTTAGTTAACTGCTTTCCAGTCTGAAAGTTCACAATCATTCATTTCCTTTGGAACTCTGGTGAGGACCTTATGTTGGATATTCTTGTGGCTGGAATAATTATTAAAGAGAAAGATGACCTCATAGGACAGGAAGTCAGAGAATGACTAGGAATAAGACTTAATGTTTTATACAAAGCAGCTTACTCTCTTAAGAACTGACTTGATCTTGTGTGACAACTACCTCAGTCCTTCCAAGGGCAGCAGATTAAATGACCTAATTATTTCTCTCTCACTCAAAAATGTTATATATACACACTTTAGACCATAACAAAGTCATAACAAGTGGAATTCAAATACTCTAATATTTTTACCTTTTCCTACTTTATATGAAAGAATTGTAACCCCCAAATCTTAGTAACTAAAAGAGATTAAGACTGTTAAACCAAACTGGGGGCGAGCATCACATGCCTGGAGACCTAGCTACTTGGATGAGGACAAGGTAGGAGGATTTCTTGAGTGCAGAAACTCAAGGTCTGAACAACTTAGCTAAACAGTAATGGAGATCTCGTATATTTGCCTCTCCTATTATATTTAAGAGTTTCCCAGTGACATCTTGCATTTGTTACAACCAGCAAATCATATGAATAAATTGTTTTTGACAAAATGCATAATTGCAAAATCAAACTGTAATTTAATAAAGAAGAGGGGTCATGAGTTATAAGCATGTATAATCAGAAAGTCTGGAACAATATATTTTGTAAGAAGTATCACATAGAAACAGTGGAAGGAAATTATAATTTAATTAAATTTCATTTCTTGATGTACACTAGTTAGGTGGGTTTTGGAAAGCATAGTGCCATTCCAGTACTGTACAGAAATATTTGACTGCTACAGAATCCCCTGCACTTTACTCACTCCTCCCCGTTCCCCGAGAATCACTGATCTTTGTGTTGTCTCCGTAATTTGTCATTTCCAGAAGATTTGTGGCTAGAATTGTGGAGTACGCAACCATCTCATATTGACTCTTTTCACTTAGGAATGTGCACACCTCAGGTTCTTCTGTGTCTGTGAATTTTATTCTTTTTCTTTATTGTGGTATAACAAATGGTAATTTGTTTATTTAATCAAATCACCTGTTGAAGCAGCCTGGTCTCTTGAGTTATAAGCATTTAGGAATGTAGATTCTATCCAAATTTGTGTTCAGGTTTTTAGTGTGGTCATAAACTTTGAACTCATTTTGGCTAACAAATGAGATCAGTAGAATATTTGATAGTTTGATGGGAAATTGTCCAGTCGTTTCCAAGGTGACTGTGCTGTGCATTTCCACCAACAAGGCATGAGAATTCCTGTTGTTCTTCATCCTAACCAGCCTTTCTATTTAAGCAGAAATATTTTTCCACCTTCTCACCCAAAGATTGTTTATCTATTCTTAGTCATTTTATTTTTATAAATGTCTTTTATTATACACCATGATGGTACATGCCTGTAATCCCAAGTGCTTTGGAGGATTAGTTTCCAGGCCTGCCTGGAGTAAAAACAAACAAACCAACAACAAAAACAACAAACACCAGCTCAGTACTTTTTGTTTTATTTTTTTTTTCTAGTAGACCTTGAATATGGTCCTAATGCTGAACTTAGGCTCTTCATTCTTCCAATATGTTGTATTTAATTTATTAGTTCTAATTTCTGGTTCTTTATTGTGTATGTTCTAAATATTCTCCTTTATATGAGTTTTACCCTTTTCAGTGTTTTTGATTTTTTTCAGCCTTAATACATTGTCAAATATAATCATCAATATTGAATTGGAATAGTGATTTTGATCTTCTTTACTTTGTTCATTAGTATTTTATTGAATACTTTTTAGCTAGTATTGAAAATAATCTTTCTTTCATCCTTTGCTCAATTACCATGATACATTTCCTAACAAAATTTGCTAATATTGAATTATATTTGCTTATGTATCATGTTGACCTATGGTTTTGGGGTTAATGTTTGATATGGGTTGAAAAGTTTTTTTCAGTAGAATATAACATTTTAAATAATGCAAAAATTATCTATAAAGCTTAAAGAGTTTTTTCCAACCCTGTCCATTCTCTGTGTATGAGGGAAACATTTCACCCATCACCTTTCTATCTCAACTCTTATTGAACATTTTAAGTTTTATTCATTTGCCTAATATTTCACACTCATTTCAATAAAGTTCTGTGTATTTCCGATTTTACTTATATAATTTTGTTTTTCTTTATCAACATTGTCATTTTTTTAACTTTCCTGATTATAAAGTCATTGGATAATATTTTTAAAATATAGATTTCTAGACAGTTCTCTACAAATTTCTCCCAGATATATTGATGCCCCTATTAGAAAGCAAAAGCTGAGTGCCATTCACTGCAGCCTTCTTTTGTGTTTCTCACCGGGTAGTAGATGCAGTAGTTTTAGACCAAAGCCACTGATCTTGGTCTCAGTGGCTCTACTAGCCAGTAGGTGCGAGTGCCAGATGCAAAACCACTGAGCAGAAATTCACAGTGGAGAAGTCCTGGGACTCGGCTGATGCTAGACACCGCAGTGCGTTTGGAGTTCCAGGACCATTTGTGAATCCACTTGGAGGATAGGACAACTGTTTGGGGGTGGTATGTATAGGTCCCATGTATACCACCCATGAGTCTGACAATTCTGTAAACCATGTTCATGTCCTAGTTCCCCTGCATAATCTTGGATCAATTACCCACTACATGAATGAAGTCCATGATTGTTTCAGGGACACTACAGGGGGACTCGAATGTCTCAAGGTAGACACTCACTGAAGCAGTACTGCGATGTTTCCTTCAAGTTTCTAGGAGACGGGAAAATGCAGAGACTGGTTTGATCAAGTAGCAAGCTCACATGCTACCTTGTCAATCCAAATCTCCCTTCTGCAGCATGACAGATACATGCTAGGAAGTGCAGAGAACACTTCTGCATCCACCTGCCTTGCAGTGTTCAGACTGCCGTCTGGCACACTTCCAGTTTACATGTGTCTGTCTGTCCTCTGTTGTACTTTCAGAGGAAGTTGTGTTTTCAGCGTTTTGGTTCGCCGCAGCGGAAGGCAAGCAGATGCTTATTGACTTTAACCCACCATCTTGAATTTTCTTACTTGCGAGTTTGACTCAATTTTATGTGTACATGTCATCTAAATGGATGTTATACTTGAAATAAAATTCAAAAAAAAGATGTCAGTAAATTTCAGCAGTGGATTGTTTCTTAAGTAAGTGTAGAATGGAAGCTGGGCTTGATGGTCCACCTGCTCAGGTACCTGAGGCAGGAGGATTTCAAGTTCAAAACCAACCTGGGAAACTCATTGAGACATCTTAAAAAGTTAAAAAAAAAAGTTAAGAATGCACTGTTGGATTTTTTTTTATAGTCTTCTATAGTACTGTCTTAAGAATTAATGCAGACGTGTGTTTCTAATAGAACAAATGAGTTTTTGTTTAGCTTTGTTTTCAGACTACCGCCATTTACATATAAGATAGGAGATTTATAGTTTATAATTTGGAGGGAAAACATTTATTTTCTTATTGTTGGTGTGTTGCTTGATGTTAAAGTTATAGTTTATACACTTAAAATTTTATCATTTACCAATTTTTCTTAAAATCCCTAATTTTTTTACTTACTTACTTTATTCTTAAAAATTGATTCCAAAACATCTGTTATTATTCTATGTTCTTCAGTATCTGGTACATGGCTCAGTTTGAATAGGCATTGAGCAAGTGTAGTAAATTGACTAGGTAATTTGATCATAGGTCATTTTGTTATTTTCCCCTTGTAGTTAATGGAGAATCATCTTCATCTGTCTTAGCTGATAATACTTCCACCATGGGCACTCCACTACCATCTGAAGAAACCACCTCGACTTCCCATTGCACTAGCACCACCATTCAGGAGCCTTCTGCCCAAGGACCCCCGGCATCCTCAGAACACAGTGAATGTATTCCCTCTACCAGTGCCGAAATGGGACCAGAAGCTCAGAGCCTCATAGACCCTGATTCTGATTCCAGAAACGATTCTGTTTTTGACAAATTAAGGCAGCCAGAAGGGTTTGCGGAACCTCTGAGGCCACGGTCTAGAAATGCGAATAATGAATCTTTGCCATCAGGGTATGTCAAGAAAAGGTTTTTAATGTTTGCTTTCATTTAAGTAAAAAATTTCTGATGAAATATGACTACTGAATATGTGTATGAAATGTTCCTTTTGTTTATAAAAACAACTCTTAGGGGCTGGAGAGATGGCTCAGCAGTTAAAAGTACATACTTGCAGAGAGCTCAAGTTCAGTTTCCAATATCCATGTGACGATGTTCACAATTCAGCTCTAAGATACCATGCCTGTGACCTCTGTGGGCGCCTGCACTCACGTACATACATACCGCACACTCACATACTGACACATACACATACCCATTATTAAAAATAATAAAAATCTTTTTAAAAATTAAATATAATTGGAACATTCATGCTATATATTTGCTCCAGTGAAACTTATCTTTTGGAGTTAAGAGCAATCACTTATCTCATCAAAATATGTGTGGTAAGAAATGAGCATACAGACCTGATGTGAATCTGTAAGATCTTTTGATTTTATTTTCACTTTGTTTAGCAGTAACATGGCATACTTGTCATAACTCCAGTTCTCTAGCTCTCTGTGTGATCTAGCATCCTTGATAACAACTAGTCATCCATTTCCAATACTACTGAATACTGATGATAGTCTCCAAAGGGCTCTATTACAAGCCTGGATTTTTCTAATCTTAGTTTTTCCTAATGCCCTTAAGTTTCCTAATCTCCTTTAAGTGTGATTATTTAATCCCCAATGATTTTTTTCTTTATATTAGGTTTTAGAACAATCTTTTTTATTTTACATACCAATCCAAGTTCCCCCTCTATTCCCTCCTCTTGCACCTGTTAACTTCTCCCCACCCCACTTCCCATCCCTTCCTCAGAGAGGATGAGGCTCCCATGGGGAGTCAACAAAGTCTGTCACATCACTTGAGGCAGGACTAAGGCCTTGTTTCTAGCCTAAACAAGGTATCCCTCCCATAGGGAATGGACTCCAGAAAACCAGTTCGTGTACTAGGGATAAAAATACTGGTTTCATGGCCAGTGGCCCCACAAACTGCCCAAGCCACATAGCTGTCACCCACATTGAGAGGGCATAGTTTGGTTTTATGCAGCTTCTCAAGCTTTCAGTTCAGAATCAGCTCCCACTGGATTGGGTGAGCTGTCTCTGTGGATATCGCCATCAGGGTCTTGACCTCTTTGCTCATGTTATCGCTCCTCCCTCTTGTCAGCTGGACTTTGGGAGCTCAGCCCAGTGCTCAGCTATGGACTTCTGCAACTGCTTCCATCAGTTACTGGGTAAAGGTTCTATGGTAACAATTAGGGTAGTCATCAATCTGCCTACAGGTGAAGGGTAGTTAAGGCACCATCTCCATTATTGTGTAGATTCTTAGCTGGGGCCATCCTGTGGATTCCAGGGAATTTCCCCAGTGCCAGGTTTCTTTCTAACCCCATAATGGCTCCCTCAATCAATATATCTTTCCTTGCTCTCCCTCTCTGTCCTTAACTCAACCTTTCCAATCCCTCATGTTCTCTTCCCCTCTCCCCTTCTTCCCTCCTCACTCTCCTCTCCCCCACACTCTCAATTGACTCTGGAGATCTTGTCTATTCTCCTTCCCAGGGGGATCCATTTGTCTCTCTCTTAGTGCCTTCCTTGTTTCCTGACTTGTAGTGAGGCGCTGCGGGCAGGCCTGCTTTTCATCCTGCTCGGCTCCCGGCCACTGGCTAGCATAAGCTCCCAAATAACAACACACAAACTGTATTCTTTTAAACACTGCCTGGCCATTAGTTTCAGCCTCTTACTCACATCTTGACTAACCCATATCGAATAATCTATGTAACACCACGAATGGTGTCTTACCGGGAAAGATTCAGCACATGTGACCTGGTGGCTGGCTTCATCGCATCTCTCCCTGAGGAGAGGCACGTCAGTCTGCCCAGAGAGAAGAGGTGAGGCAAGGCAGTCTGCCCCAGAGAGGAGAGGCGGGGCAACTGTCTGAGCCATCTACCTCACTTCCTTTTTCCTGTTCTGTCTACTCCACCCACCTAAGGGCTGGTCAAGGCAGTTTCTTTATTAAAACAGAAGACCTTCCCACATCACTGGCTTCTCTGGGGTTAAGGACTGTAGGCTGGTTATCCTTTGCTTTATTTCTAATATCCGCTTATGTGTGAGTACATACTGTGTTTGTCTTTCTGGGTCTGGGTTACCTTACTTAGGATGTTTTTTTCTAGTTCCATCTTTGGCCTACAAATTTCAAGATGTCATGGTTTTTTTACTGCTTAGTAGTACTCCATTGTGTAAATGTACCACATTTTTTTTTTATCCATTCTATGGTTGAGGGGCATCTAGGCTGTTTATGAACATAGTTGAGCAAATGTCCTTGTGGTATGAGCATGCATCCTTTGGGTATATGCCCAAGAGTGGTATTTCTGGATCTTGAGGTATATTGACTCTCATATTTCCGAGAAACTGCCATACTGGTTTCCGAAGTGGTTGTACAAGTTTGCACTTCCACCAGCACTGGAGGAGTGTTCTTTTTATTCCACATCCTCTCCAGCATAAGCTGTCATTAGTGGTTTTTATCTTAGTCATTCTGATAGGTATAATATGGTATTTCAGAGTTGTTTTGATTTGTATTTCTCTGATGGCAACAGCTATGATATGTACAGAGGACAATCTTTCACAGGACTCCTCCCCATTCTCTGGGTTTGTGTTCTGTCTCTGCCCTCTGTAGAAGGAGAGAAGGGCTAAGTTCCCACTGCCCGGCTCCCTGGCTAGTTTTACACCCGAAATAATTACATGGAAACTGTATTCATTTAAATACTGCCTGGCCCCTTGGTTCCAGCCTCTTACTGGCTAATTCTCACATCTTGATTAACCCAATTCTAATAATCTATGTAGCACCACGAAGTGGTGGTTTACCGGTGGTCTAACCTACATCCATCTTGGGCCAGAGCTTCATGGTGTCTGTCTGTATCTGCTTTCTTTCTCCCACAATTTTGTTCTGTCTTCCCCGCCTACCTATGTTCTGACCTATCAGGCCAAGCAGTTTTCTTTATTAATTAACCAATGAAAGCAACAGATAGATAAAAGACCCTCCTACATCAGCCCTCTTCCATAATGTTCCCTGAGCCTTAACAGGGGAACGGGGGCTGATAAAGATGCCCTTCTATACCTGAGAAGTCACAGTCACTTATTAGCACTTTAACAGTTATAAGGCTTTGTGTAACCACTCCCCTCTTTATTAAGAAGCTTCTCTGACCAAAGTTTAGAACAGCACGTTTGTGGTATGTAAATATAAATATTTAGTAGGCAGTTAGACAACATGATACTATCAAAAAGAGCATCAGTGGTTTCTCTGCTAGGGCCTCTGATGTCCTACCAATGGGTTTTCACCAGCTTTATAATACCAGACGTGAGTTCTCTTCAATAGAGTGAGTCTGAAATCCAGTCCAGAGCATAGCTAATTCCTCCATAAGCAGTCTAGCCACTGTCTGTCCAGCAGGCACATTTTGCCTGGCACATGGTATTACCATGCAGGTCCAGTGCTGGGTAAGACTGTTGTCTGTTCTCTTTAAGCAGTTTGCATGGCACTCTCCGGCATTATGGAAGCTGGCAATGGGCGATGTTCTTATTTTTAAAACTTTTTTGTTTTGTTTTTTTCCCCTTCTATATATCATATTGAGAAAAATAGCAGGAAAGAAGAAATGGGGAACCAAGAAAAGAAAATCGAAGTGGGAAAATAGATTGAGAGGCTTTTAGGAAAAGATAAGTTTGTGATGTTCATTCAAAGGACTACTAAGATAAAGAGTGGAGTGGATGTGCACAGTAACTCTGTGTGCACAGAGATGACAGAATTGTCAGGGACAGTACAACCACATGTCTGAAAAACCTTCTAGATGTATAATTTTAAAATCAAAGACAATGTATATTACTTATTGGCATTTAGTACCTTGGACTTGCTCTTTGCTGAGATTCTTTTACCCTTGATTATATTTCTTTTCTGCTAGTTTGGAGGAGTGTAAATTGATAAAATCAAAAATTTTAAGTATTCTATGCTTTCTTTCTTAACTATAGTTATTTATTTTCTAGTTCTGTTATGAAGAAGCAATAATTAAGAGATCTAAATATCTTTATATGCAAGTAGTGGTGGTGCATGCCTTCAATCCCAGCACTTGGGAGGCAGAGGCAGGCCGAGATCTCTGTGAGTCTGAGGAACCCTGTTTTGGGAAAAATAAATGAATAAATAAATAAAATGCCTTTATAGGTTCTCTCTTTCTCTCTCTCTCTCTCTCTCTCTCTCTCTCTCTCTCTCTCTCTCTCTCTCTCTCTCTCTCTCTCTCTGTGTGTGTGTGTGTGTTTATATGTTATGAATGTGTGGGACTTGTGAAGTAAAGCCTGTTTGTAATGTTCCTGATTCTAGAGCATTTTCATATTTTCTAATCTTTTGTTTCTTACTTTTATTTTTGTACTTTTATTATAGGTGGGAACAGAGAAAAGATCCTCATGGTAGAACCTATTATGTGGATCATAATACTAGAACTACCACATGGGAGAGACCACAGCCTTTGCCTCCAGGGTAATGTATTATCCTTATGTGTCTTTAGTTATGTTTTTATTGTACATAAGTTTTAAATTTATTTGGTATAATATTCATAAATACAAATTTAAAGATAGTCTATAATTTTTGGACAACAGTTTTAGTGAAATAAACTTTATGTTATGGTTCTCAATGGATGAATTAAATGAATGGCTATAACATGGTGATCCTATTTATTTAAAATGAGCCTTTGGATGTACTTTATTGAAACACCACATCTGTGTTTTCCAGTGATAAGTTCTTATTTAATTCCATAGGAACAAATGCTGAGTTCTTTCCTTTCTTTGGACCATTGAAACTAGGTACTCAGGTGTCAAAGACTGAAGGAGATATATTCTAAGCATAGGAATAGTGTTTGAAGGGATATCAATAGTATAATTCAAGTATCTGTCCAATGCAGTGTGTAGAGTTATTTTAAAAAGCAAAGGAAGATCAGTTTTGACCTTGAAATAGGGTACTAGCAGGAACTTTAGTATATTTTTGATTATTTAAACTTTATGTTTTTCATATGATTTAATATAAGCTTACATGTAAATGAGCTTATAGATGTTAATTTTAGAACCAATCTAATATCTCTTAGATTATTAAATCTCATGAAATATAATGATGCACATCATTATTTGTTATGTCAGAGGGTCACACATTTTTTTGTCTGACCCACATATATATGTATATATATATATGTATATATGTGTATATATATTTTGGTGACGTTTTGAGATTGGGTTTCTCTGTGTCAATGGATCCCATTATGTTTATAATAGTAAGTTTGGGAGAATTCCAAATTTGATCCTGAAGGGATACTTGGCCATAGTACAAAATTAGTAACAAAAACTGACTTATTAGATTCCAGGTTTGGGGAAATACAAGTAATAAATAGAACCTTGGAATCTGAGTGGAATTCTAGTTGGTAAAAGATACAGAACAAGGCCTCTGATCTTCTGGAGTTAAAAGAGTGGCAGGTCAGGATGACATATAAGGCACACATGAGACCAAACACCTCATGGTTGAGCTCTCATAGAAGACCTCTGAGGGACTTTGAGAAATGAAACTGAGAAGATGGATAAGTTCCTTCTGACAACTGCCTGAAAACTATTTCTCAAGAAGAAATGAGGAGTAAGTCTGTCTGTGATAGAACAGGAATTTAGCAATGATAAGTTCTTCACAGATTCATATCCTCTTTTGAAGAACAAATATAGCTAGATATTATGGCTTATTACTGTAATCCTAGCACTTGGGAGAGAGAAGCAGAAGAGTTGAAAGTCCACTGGTACCCTGAGTTAAGACCAGTGTGGTCTCCATAGCCTCTCCATGTCTCAAAAGACCAAGCCTGGGATGGGACTCAACAGGTAGAGAATTTGCCTAACATTGCTTGGGCTTCCTCCCTAGCAATGCCAATGGATAAATAAAGTAAAAATACGTATGTTTTAACTTACTAGGCGGTTACTTATTGCTTCATTTGTATTGCTTATTTGTGGTAGTTGGGAAAGAAGAGTTGATGATCGTGGAAGAGTTTATTATGTAGATCATAACACCAGAACAACAACCTGGCAGCGGCCTACCATGGAATCTGTTCGAAATTTTGAACAGTGGCAATCTCAGCGGAATCAATTGCAGGGAGCTATGCAACAATTCAACCAACGATACCTCTATTCGGTAATTAGCAAATTACGATGTGTTAATGTTATCTTTCCCTTACATTGGTGGCTTTCTAAAATATGTGAATTACATTCCAATGGTTTGTTTGCTTCACTTTATTTTTGGTTAATCTTTAATTTTATTTCTAAAAGGTATAAATGAATAAGCATTCTTGAATATTTTCTGGCTTTGGAGTATTTTAGATTTTGGTTTAGGGTTCTCATCCTGTGTATAGTAAATAAGGAAGTTTTTACTATGAGGTTTGTTTTGTTTCTGCGTAGGACTTTGTATGCATGAAAATTTGGAAATGGGAAAAAATTAGGTATTGGTTATGTGTCAAAGTACTTTCTGTTAAATAGCAGAATTCTCTTAAACGGATGCATTTTAAGTTACCTCAATAGAATACCAGGACTGCGATAAGAAAGACTCATTCTCTGGCTTACAGTGCCCTCATCAAGAGCTGAGTTTAGCCTTTTAGGGCATCATCTATTATCATGGACCTTGCCTGTACCATCTATTATCATGCTTCTTGTCTGCGTTGTTTGTTGTCATGCACCTTATGGACACCATCTGTTGCACCCATATTACCTGCACATCTGCAGTCACTCACCTGCACCAGCTATTGCCATGCATCTTTCCTGCACTTTCTATTGCCATGCATTTGGTTTTCTTTTTTGAGCATGAAGAGCTGCTGCCCTTGACCTGATTTCCAGAGTCTCTGTCATGAAAGGGGGGAGAGAACTTTCCTGTAGCAGGCTCTTGTACTTAGCAAGTCTTTTGCTTCTACCTCATTGGTCAGAATTGAGCACTTTATGCTGTGCTAATGCAGATTTAGTGGACTATTTCTTCTAGGCACGTTGTTACTTCAAACTAAACAGAACTAGTGGTTTGATTATCAAGAAAGATAAAGATGGATAATTAGTACAATTAGCACTATTTGTGGCAGTACTATCAAATAATCATCAAGATGTGTATACATTAGCATTGAATAATTATTTTGCAGAATAATTATAATAATTGTTCTGTTTTTGAAAAAATAATATCTTATTTAAATGGTATAATTCTCTATATACTGTTCATCCATCTCTTACTCCTTAGAAAGGACTAGGAAATTAGCATATTGATATTCGTACATTATTTCTAAATCATTTACTAATAATCAGCTGATGACTGCTCTTCATAATATTTTTGAACTTTGTTTCTTATAATTACTGTATTCATATTTCTTTATAATATTTAAAAATTCTAAGGTATGATTATTAATTGTGTGTGTATATATATATATATATATATATATATATATATGATGTTTCTGGCTAAAACTGCTATCTTATTTCTGTCTCCAACCTCTTTTTCAACCAGGCTTCAATGTTAGCTGCAGAAAATGATCCATATGGACCTTTACCACCAGGCTGGGGTAAGCAGATAAGATGTTTATAAAAATATGTGTAAGGTATATAGATAATCAAATTGTTATTAAATGTTATTAATACTTTATGTTTTAGAAAAAAGAGTGGATTCAACAGACAGAGTTTACTTTGTGAATCATAATACAAAAACAACCCAATGGGAAGACCCAAGAACTCAAGGGTATGTGTATACTACAGTCTTAAGTTATCACATATGGGTAGATGGATCGATGGAATCAGTGGGCTGTAAGTACCCAAAACATACCCACCTTATGATTGTGAGTTTTATCTTACAGCTTACCAAATGAAGAACCCCTGCCAGAAGGCTGGGAGATCAGGTATACTCGAGAAGGTGTTAGGTACTTTGTGGATCATAACACAAGAACAACAACATTCAAAGATCCTCGCAATGGGAAGTCATCTGTGTGAGTAGAAACCTGAACTTTAAAAATATCACTTAGTGAAAACAGGAGGCTTAGTCTTTAAATAGCCCCAGATCTAGAAACAAACAATTTTTGATTAAGAAAACATCCACAGGTAATATCCAGCTATAACTGTTTTTGTTCTATATTATTCCAGAATGGATTTGTGGTATGCCATTTCTTAATTAAAACACAATATGTAGTTTGCTTTTTCATTCTTATCGATTTCCTTCATTGATACATGTGTTACACAAACAGCTGTTTCCCCCATGTTATTAGCAAAGGATGCTTTCACTGATTGGAAGAATGCCAGGTCCCTGCGAAGTGTTTGGTAAACTTTCTTGGATGAATGAACATCCTTGATGACAGCTGAAGACAGTATTTTATGCTCATTCTACCATGAAAGTGCCCTGTACTTTGTGTTAAGTTCTCTAGGCAGGAGAAGCAGGCCTCCTGAATCTCTTCTGTGCTGAATCGTGTATCTGCTTCTTTTCTAATTGTTCGGCAGAGTCACATGGTCAGCATGTAACTTGCTCTAAGAATTTAATTTTGCTTTGCTTTGTTTTTTATTCAGATCAGATTTAGGATAAGGTACAGGGTTTTTTCCTCATGTTCCCCTTATCTAGAATCCCTGACTTCCTCAGTGTTAAAAATTATCAGGATTCTGCTTCTTGTTTTTTTCACAAATAGTAAAAAACAAAGGTTTTTTTTTTTTTAGGTATCCATAATAGACTTAGGACCTGCCTCTACTTGCAGTCTCTCTGTGTGCATGTGTTCTACTAATGTGACAACCTTCATGACTCAAGGCTCCATTGTCCTAATAAATGCACCTGTTTTTATTGCAAGTAAATAATCTTCTTTAGTCATATTATGATCTAGTGCACACTGTTTCATACTTAATGTTACAGTTTTATTTGTTATGCTTCTCTTCAGAGCTAAAGGTGGTCCACAGATTGCATATGAACGCAGCTTTAGGTGGAAGCTTGCTCATTTCCGTTACTTATGCCAGGTACTACAGTGGTAAATAAATCTCATAATTATTTAGTCTGATCATTATATAATACATATGTTTGGCTTACATGATATGGTATTTTTGTTTTTAGTCTAATGCACTACCTAGTCACGTAAAGATCAATGTGTCCCGTCAGACTTTATTTGAAGATTCCTTCCAACAGGTAAGGTTCATTTTCACTATCAAAATGAAACAGCGCCTCTTGTCTTATTTTCTTCTGGGCATCTAAAGGGAGTTAAATGCTTTTGAGTCTTGAAGCATTTATAGTAGGTCCCACTCCTTGAGTGACTAAATTAGTAATTACATTAAACTTCATTCTGTGGGCTAGAGGCATACAAGGAAGCAAAGCATTCAAATACATAAAATAAAATTAAACCACCATTTAATAAGTAATGACTGTTTGCCAATTACTGAGAATTTTTAATTGCTTTTCTTTCCTCCTCACAGCATCTCTGTGAGAGAACTCCTAGTATCATCTCCATTCTATAGATGAGGTGGGAAACTGAGACAGCCAAGAATTTAGGTGTAGCTGGGTGTGGTATCACACACCTTTAATCTCAGCATCCTAGAGGTAGAGACTGGTAGGTCTCTATGAATTCCTGGTAATGCAAGGCGACGTAGTGAGAGTCTGTCTTCAAAACCAACCAACCTTGCCGGTGAAGGCAGCACCTGCCTTTAATCCCAGTAATTGGGAGGCAGAGGCAGGTGGATCTCTGTGAGTTCAAGGCCAGCCTTATCTATGAGAGCTAGTTCCAGGACAAGCTCCAAAGCTACAGTGAACCCCCACCCCCCGTCCTGAAAAACAAACAAACAAACAAACAAAAAACAACCAATAAAATAAAATAATTTAGATGTATTCTTCCTGAAATAAAGTATGAACAGCATTTGGGGTAAATCTGTTTTCACATTTGTAAAACTTGTGAAAATGCTAACAAATGAAATTGGTAGATACTATAAGTCCACTTAAACATCCCATGAGTAACTCTTACGTTCATTCGTCCTCTAGGTCACACTGTGTTTCATCTAGCCTGAGCGTGTTGTTTATAATTACAGGCCCTGCTTTCCTCCCATATATGGTCGTTTTCTAATCATTTATAGTTCATCATTTTCATAACACTGTTCCTTCCCTGTTTCCCTTTCTGGGATGTATGCTTCATTAGAACATGGGTTATTGGTTTACTTTACCTTTGTTTAGTATCTAGAATAGTGCCTTCAATTCAACAGTTATTCAGTAAGTAAGTAATGAATGAGTGGATGGATGGATGGATACATAAATGTAACATATCTGTCTTTCTGGAGTCATCTGCAAAATATTATTAAAACCAGAATCATGCATGTTCTTATGATGAAGTAGAGAACTTTTCATGGTCTTTCACTCTAAAGCAATGATTGTAACTTTTTGTGTACTCAAATAGGAGTTTCATTAATTTTTTTAATTATTTCTTTTATTTTAAAGATTATAATATAACTACATCATTTCCTCTCCTATTTCTTCCCTCCATACTCTCTCATATACTACTTCTGGCTTTTTTTTTCAAATTTACGGCCTTTTTTTCATTACTTGTTGTTATATACATATGTATATCTATTTATATTCCTGATATATAAATATAACTTGTTTCTTCTGTATAATATTATTGCTATTTATATGTTCTTATGGCTGACCATATAGTATTAGACAGCCAATTGTTGTGCTTTTCCCTAAGGAAGACTATTTCTCCTGCTCTCAGCATTCCTTCATTGCCTGTAGTTTTTATATAGGACTGAGACCTTGAGAACCTTTCCCTGTCCGATTTATCATGTCCCTTGGTGTCCTCCATGTTCTAATTCATGGTTAGGTGTTCATGTTGTGAGAATTTATGGGTGTAGCTTCTATCATTCCAAGGAGAAACAATTTCACAACAAGCTCCCTGATCCTTTGACTCTTTAAATCTTTCTGACTCCTTTTCTGCAATCTTTGGACCTTAGGTGTGGGAGTTGTTTTGTAAGATGTATCAGTTGGGACTGGGCTCCACAGTTCTACAATTTAATTGGTTGTTTTCTGTAATAGTCTTTGTAGCAAAGAGAACATTCTTTGATGAAGGGTGAGAACTCAACTTATCTGTAGGTATAAGGATAGATATTTAGAATGGTGTTAGAGACTATGCTGGTTTAGTAAAGAGGTTCTCTTTCAGGACCTTTGACTTCATGAACGCTGGTAGTGTGCTAGGTTTCCAGTAGCAGGAATGATATCCCTATCGTTGGGGAAGTCTTAGGTCCGGTTGCAGAACCCTGTGAAGTTCAAGAGACATTTATAGCATATCCTCATTTTACTAGTTGTTGTTAAACTTTAGAAAAGATAGCCATAGCTGGGCAGTGCTGGCATATGCCTTTAATCCCAGCACTTGGGAGGCAGAGGCAGGTGGATCTCTGTTAGTTCGAGGACAGCCTTGTCTACAAGAGCTTGTTCCATGGACAGGCTTCAAAGCTACTTTTGAAGCCCTGTCTTGAAAAAAACAAACAAAAGAAAAGAAGGGAGGGAAGAAGGAAGAGAGGGAGGGAGGGAAGGATAGCTGTTATCAAACTGTAGCTGTTATCAAAACTGCTTTTGGGTATGAGTGACTAATTCTGAGCCAAATAATTGTTTCAAGTTTCCAAGTGTGTTTTTACAACTGACTGTTCAGAGCTGTATTTGAATTGCTTTTAGCAACTGTATATCTAAATTCACTAGTTATTGTATTACTTTTACTGCCTTAAGTCTGTTCAGATGTAGAGTTACGCCAGTAATTGCTTCCTAGGGAATCCTATTAGTGAGCTGTGTTTGGACCCAGACCTGCCACTCTTGGCTGTGGTTCAGATTAATGATAGTAGATATAAATTTTTATCCCCAAGTAAAGCATGCTTATGAATAAGTTTGATGGAAACTTGTAGATTATAAAGATGTAGTTGGGTCTTATTTTACAGTATGCTGTTATATAAATATACCTCACTGTGTAAGGCTTGCAGATGAATTTCTATCCTCTTGAGAGATAAAAGATGTGGTGTAGGTCGGACTCAAAAAGTCCTTTCACCTTACAATATTGCTACAGAGAAAAACTTACCAGTCACAGATTGGAAAATTAAAAACTTGAGGCGGGAAGGGGAAAATGTAATCTAACTTGTTCAACTCTAAGTGGAACCACTGTTTAACACTAAAAGGGGGAAGAATATATAAAAGTGAGTCAGAGAAAACTTGAAGGATTGTCCATCTTTAACTAGTTTTTGGAACAAGTCAGATGAAATGCAGAATTAAATATGGGATAGTGGAATGTGTACTTTTGAAAATACAGATTAATTTAAATTGAATTATTTTGGAAGTAACTTATGCAGTATATAAATGTCAAAATATCCACATTTTTGTCTTTAATTAGATTATGGCATTGAAACCGTATGACTTAAGGAGGCGATTATATGTAATATTTAGAGGAGAAGAAGGCCTTGATTATGGTGGTCTTGCAAGGTAAAGTTAAAAAGTTACTTATTAAATAGTTATTACTGCTTTGTAATAAGTGTATTTTGCCATCTGAGGTGGATGTATTCTTAAAGAGATATATATGAATATATTAAACTACCTTTTTCAGTAGCAACCACAGTTATTTTGGGTAACCATTATTACAACTTTTTTGCATATGTATATATGTATGGTATGTGTGTATGTGTACTTGCATGAGTATGGTACACGTGTATTCATGGACGTATGTTATGTAGGAGTGGTGTGCACATGCATGTAGAGGCCTGAGGTTGACATGTGTCTTCCTCTATCCCTTTCTACATTATATGTTTAGGCATGGTCTCTTGTTGATCTAAAGTTCAACTGGTGTGATTAACCAGATTTTTCTGGGATTTTCTCTCTATATATCCCATGTACTGAGATTACAGGTGGGTCACCATGACCACATGCCCAGAACACATGGGTTCTGGGATCAGAGAACTCAGAGTGTCCTGCCTGCATGGCAAGTGCTTTACACATAGGGTACAACCATTGTGATTATTCTTCTGTACATGCTAAAGTTCTTATCAGATGGCTGAATAGTATTCTAATATGCGTGTAGCCTAATTAATGGTTTAAAGATTGTTACTTATTGATTTTGCTATTACAACACTGCATATCACTTTTATTTGTCCTTTTTCTCTGATCTGAGTTTATTTGGAAAATAAAAATTTTCTACATTTACTCAATTTACTTAAGAGATACTGTGAAGTAGTTAATGAAAATCCTTCCTTGTTTTCTTCCTTAATTGCTTCATACAAATCTACATTGGCATTTTTTTAAAGTTAACAGTTTCATTAAGTCTTCCTGGGAATTCAGATTTTCATAGAATTTTGCAGAATGATAAAAACCACCATTCAATATAGCTGATAGAAGTGCAGAACCAGGTCACAATTGGTAGAAGTAGATATGTAACATTGCTGTGGATTTGTCAGGGTTTTTCTTAGCCTCTGTTTGTGTCAATGTCATACCATTACACATTTTCAGTAAGCACTTCTATCCAATAAATGTTCATATTGTGTGTATTGTGAGTTTTTCTGAATTTCAGGAATGCCCAGATATCGAAAAGAAAGGGACATCTTAGAAAAGAACGAGCATGTTTTTTTTTCTCAGTGTCTGACATGATAACATTCATATTCTTTTGTGAAGCATTTTTTGTCTTAGTTATTTGGTTCCAGTTCTGTTTCAACAGTTTAAATAATGTAATTGATTCTTGTGTATCATAATTGTCTTACTCCCCTAACTTGATTTGATTCTGCATTGTTTGGTTAGATTCATCATCAGGGTGCTTATTCAAGAGTTCATGTGGGGGGGATGTTTCTGTAGTTGTTAAATGTTTGGAAGATTTTTCCTTGTTGGTTATATAAACAGCAACCTCTCTAGACAGATGTTTTTTTGCACAGCATTGTCTATCCAGTATTTTTAGGTATGCTTCAGTGTTTTAGCATTGAATGTGAGCACTATGAAGTATGAGGTCAAACCTTTGTCAGAAAATTTCCTGGGCGTCCACGCTGTCTTTTAAAATTCACTAGTTTCATTGCAGAATGTTTGTTTTTTCCGTTTGTTTTATTTATTTATTTTTCAAGACAGAGTTTGTCTGGGTAGCCTTGGCTGTCCAACCTGGCCTCAAACTCCCAGAGATCTTCCTGCCTCTACCTCCCTCCGAAGTGCTGGGATTAAAGGCGTGTGCCACCACGCCTGGCATTTGATCTATTTTAAAGGAACGTATGAAGAGCTTTAATTTCTGGGAAGTTTTCTTCTATTTTATCTTTGAATATTTTTTTCTGTTCTATTTGTTCTTTTCTTTCTTCAGGAACATCAATCATGGGTATGTGGACTCTCCTTTGTCAGTCTTACGTGTCTGTCATCTTTTCTCTTACTTGTCTGCCATCAGTGCTTTTCCTGTTTTGGTTTTCTGAAGCCTGTCTTCCTGTCATAGGTTTGCTCTATGTTGTGCTGCTTCTCATGTGATTTTTCTTCATTTGCTGTTTTACTATTTTCTTCATTTTCTTCTCTAGGCCATGTTCTTTCAGCCTCACGTGTCTAGTTTAAAGTGCAGAGCCAAACTTGTGATGAAAGTCAATCATTTCTCTCATCAGTTAGGACTCTTTTGTGTTGGTGTTAGGATACAGGCTCTTGTCATATATCCATTCTTCTTTTGGATCACTACAGTTTTCTCTGGTTTGCTGCTTTCTAAAAGTGATCTGAAACAGTAGGAAATTTAATTCCGTGTGTGTGTGTGTGTGTGTGTGTGTGAGCGCGCATGTGTGCGCACGTGTGCGTGTGTGTGTGTGTGTGTGTGTGTGTGTGTGTGTGTGTACACATTCTTACTAGATTTACTTATTTCTCTTCTCTGAGGATAATGTCTTAACTTCAGCTCAGCCACAGAGTGAAGTTATTTGGTTCACTTAGTATTTTAAGCCTGAATTTAATTATATGATTTGACATTAATTCATAGTTGATTTTGTTTAGTGACTGTCTTCTGTACCCTCCAGGTAGTTTCCAGGGAATGTTTTAAAAGCTCTCTTAAACATTTGGTAAACAAAATAGCAGACTATAGGAATTAGCATAGAGGTGACCCAGAATGACTTAAATATTTTCAAATTGCTTGATAGTATCAAATTGCTTGATAGTATTACATAAATTATCAGACTGAGATGAAGGGTTAAAATTGTGTCTTATCTTGAGATAAATGTGGTGATAGCTTTAATCTGCACCCAGGAGGCAAAAGTAGACAGATTTCATTTGAGGCAGCCTGGTCTGCCTACCAGGTTTCAGAGCAGTCCGGGCTACACAGGAGACACTGTCACAGAATATCAAACAAAAAACAACAGTAATAATTCTGGCTTTTCTTGAAAAGCAGTTACTCAAATTTCTGGTTTTACTGACACTCACCGTGATTGATAGTACCCACCACTGTATACCACCATCATTATGTGAAGACTGGGTTATTGTACCTGGAAGTTTTCTTTCCTTAAAGCCAATAATATTTATTAGCAGGTTATAAAGAAGAATGGGGATTGTGGCAAGGCAAAGCCCCATGACCTCACACTGATCACAGTAAATATTTGAGTTTGGAATTCCACTTGAGAACACTTTGTAAATGTTTATTTTGTGTTAAAAATTATTAAACTAAAGCAAGATAGGTAGTTAAGAATTAGTAAACACTTAGCACATTTTAAGATTTCCTTTTGTAATTTTAGCACCATTTGAATACATTTGCAATACAATTTAAACTGTTCTTTAAAAGCCAGATATGCCGACCCTTAGTAACCTGTGGCAGGAGGACTGCTACAGACTCAAAGCCAGCCTGGGTTGTGTATCAAGTTCCAGACTAGACTGAGTTCTGAAGTAAGACTTTGTCTCAAAAACGAAAAAGCACCTCACTATTTTAAAGTTATGTGCTGCAGTGTGGCCATCAAATATTTACTAGAACCTGTATAATGGAGGCTCCATTTATCCATTGCTTATATATTTTAGAATGCATGTAAGAGTTAAGGTTACTGAAAATATATAGACATGGCCTTTGCCTTAGAGGTTAATGTTCATAAAAGAATATTTTCAGATTGTTGCTGTACTATGAATGCAATCACAGATACGTACTATACTCTGAAATTGCTTCAAAGATACCTGGATTGGATTAAAGTGTGAATTGAGAAAAAGTCTAATCTACTTAAGTTGAACTGAAGTTGAGAAAAGATACCCAAATAAAAGTTTGATGTAGAAAACAACTTACCTGTGAGGAACAGTGAGCTTGCAGTTTGACAGTGCAGAACTAGCAGTGGCTTTAAATGGAAAGCCGAATCATATATAAATATATAAAATATAAATGGAGGAGGGCTAAGGAATTAGTAGGGGTGTGTGTGTGTGTGTATGTGTGTGCATGTGTGTGCACTCATGTATGTGTGTGCATGCACACATTTATTTACTTATGGATATATTTAACACCTTTTTAAAGTTCACATATATGTGAATACTGAAAGTAATCTTAACTTATTTTCTTATAGAGAATGGTTTTTCTTGCTTTCCCATGAAGTTTTGAACCCAATGTATTGCTTATTTGAGTATGCAGGCAAGAATAACTATTGTTTACAGATAAATCCAGCATCAACCATAAATCCTGATCATCTTTCATACTTCTGTTTTATTGGTCGCTTTATTGCAATGGTGAGTTCCCAACTTTCAGTTACTTTATTATATGTTACTTATTTCAAAAGTGTACTAGGGGCTAGGGAGATGTCTCAGTGGGTAAATTTCTTGCCAAGCAGGCTCAAGGACTAGAGTTCAGACTTTTAGTTGTCTGCTTATAATTCCAGTACTCAGAAGGCAATACTGGATCTTTGGAGCAAGCTGGCTAGGTAAATTTGCTAAAACTTCAAGTTTCAGGTTTGATTAAGTCTGTTTCAGTATTGTGGTGAAGCTGGGCTGTGGTGGTGCACGCCTTTAAACCCAGCACTCAGGAGGCAGAGGCAGGCGGATCTCTGGGTTCGAGGCCAGGACAGGCTCCAAAGCTACAGAGAAACCCTATCTCAAAAAACTTAAAAAAAAAAAAAAACCAACAAAAAAATCAATATTATGGTTAATAATTTAGGAAGGCTCATCATTAGCCCCAGGCCTGCACAAACATGTGCATACCACATACACAGACATGTGCACAAAAATGTATTGTATAAAAATCTTTTGAAAGAGACTTTATAACCCCCCAAGTTAGGGCAATTCACTGTTGTTGGGGTGTCAGATTCCTCAGTTGTCTAGCCACCAGTGAACTTCCCTTCCTTATGTAAACAGTATTTCATGTATGCTATTCAAGCAGCCCAGATTAAGTACCATGGGATGTGTGTGCTTAAACACACAAGCATGCACACATACACACACATACACACATGCAGAGAGAGATGAAAGTAGAAGGGGAGGAACTGTTGGGAAGAAGAAAAGTTCAGTGGGAGAGGGAGGGAGAATAACATGATAATGGGAGCATGATTAAAAACATACATTATGTGCATGGATAAAATTTAGGAATAATAAATAAAATTAAGAAAAGAGTAAAAACCTTATTTATTATTCATTTGTGTGGGGAGATAGGGGAAATAGGTGTGGTTATTTAGCCCAAGGAAAATCTGAGTTGCTGAGTAAATACACTAACTTAGTGCTTTTAGAAGTTTCAGAGCTTTACAGGTGCTCTTGTAAATTATTGTATTTTTAGAGGTGTTTGTAATTTTTGCACTACATTTCCATTGGTTCAATTAGCAATCGTTTGTTGAGCGTCTAAGTAATTTCCTTCGCATTTCTAGGTTTCTGGGTATTAAAGAACAACAACAAAATGGTACAGTTCCTACTCTTGGAATCTAGATTCTGTAAAGTGGAGGCTACGGGTGTTGATTTTTCATTTAATGAGTTGAAGGAGACCTTTGGAGGTTGAACATGAATGGAAATGTGAAGAAGGCAGGAGACTGGGGGGTCATATACATACGTTACAGAAGAGCACTCGGAGCTCGTGGGATAGCAGAGCAAGGCTGCAAGGTTTAAAAATGCCTCCTCATTAGTTGAAAAGGAACATGGCTGGGGCAAAGTATATGGGATATGGGAGGGATGAGATTGAGAAATACCATATAGGACTTTTAGGAAAGTTATGTAAAGGTTCTGAGTATGTCAGTTAGTGTTATAATTTAAGCAATACCAATAAGAAATCCTCTGTGTGCAGAGGATAGCAGAAGTAGAGGTCACCATGAGAGGGCATAGTGATTTTGTGTCTAAATAGCATAGTAATAGATGTGAGAAGTGATCTGGATCCAGGATATGTTTGGAAGTTAGAAAGAACTAGGTTTTCTAGTAGATTAACTGCCAGGCATAAGGATAGAGTGAGGCACCAAAGGCCTGCACATCGGCTTGAAATTGCCATTTCCTACGTGAGGCTTTGGTGGCAAGAGCAAATGCTGGGAGTAAGGAAAATCAAAAATGTTGGATTTCTTCTACATTCAGGATGCATATGGCATCCAGAGGAGGTTTAAAACAAGTAAGTATCCAAATGTGGCAACGAGATGTCCAGAGTAGAAAGAGACCTTTGGGCTTCTAAACATGTAGAGAATATCAAAAGCTCATGGTTGTGTTAAGGAATAGCATGGACAGAGGAGTTAAGGGGTATTTGTAAGCTGAGGAGATAAAAATGAGTGAAAAAAAAAATCAACCAACCAAATAAAACTACCTGAGATTAGAACGTCAAGAACGTGATTTCAAGAAGGAAATGTTTTTCAAAGAAGACACCATGGGTAGCCCTTTAATATGTTACTGATAGGTCTTGCATTAAACATTTAGCAAGGTGAAAAATGTTTATGAGTGTTAGGATGGAAAGAATGGTGAGTATTCAATGAAATATATAACCATCTACTTTAGAGAACTATATAGTAAAGTATCTAAGAGAATTTGCCACCAATTAGTAGTAGTTTGTTGTTGTAGCTTGGACTGATAACCTGCTGCCTCAACCTCCTGAGTTCTGGGATTATAACCATCTACTACCAAGCCCAGCTGAGAACAAAGAATTTGATGAAGTCAATAACACAGAGCATTAAAGCAATGACCTTGAATAAAAGGGAGAAGTCTGTACTGCTTACAACGTGATAGAAAGCTTATTTGCAATAAGTGTATTGGAGTTCAGATGCTAGTGGTGGCACATAGTTTGGTCTGCATGAAAGCTCTCCTGGTTGCTCTTTTCTATGTGCAATAAGTATAATAAGTGTTTGAGGACAGAGGTACATTAGTGAAGAGTCATCTAAGACAGGGAAACTAAATATAGTAATGAAATAATGCTTCCTCTGAGGTTGCTGGCACAACTGGCTAGCTTGGTATATATACTTCTAGCATGTTCTTCCATAGGCAGAGTAAGTTTTAAGTAGATTTTTATGTAGACTTGGGATTTTGTTTGCAATACAGTGGGGGGGGAGTTAAAGTTATATAAGAGGATAATTCAGTGACTTGGTGATTGAATATAAACTCAATAAGGGAATGAGGGCCAATATAATTGGTTCAGTGAGTGGTTTTAGATATCTGTTGGATTAAAAATCACTGGTGCTTCTTCCTGTATGTTGTATGTAGGCATGAAGACACGGAGTCCTACAGATAGGAAGGAAATGGGAAGAGGTGCATAGGCAGGCCTTTTCATTTCTGTTAAGCTAATTGTCAAATATATATTAAAAGGTAGGGGGAGTTGGTAATAAAATCCCATGTTACCTTATATATATAGTTTTGATTGTACATTATATGTTTGACCTGTGAAATATGTTTTCATTCTAATTTGTTTGCTTTGCATTTTGTATTTTAATTTTCACAATTTATACCATTGAGTATTGCTTTTTAAATGTAAAGTCATGACTTCTATTTTATCACTGTGCTCTAAAGAACATTTTGTAAGTTTAAGTAAAATGTTTTGTTTTTCTTAACAGGCACTATTCCATGGGAAGTTTATTGATACTGGTTTCTCTTTACCATTCTACAAACGTATGCTAAGTAAAAAACTCACTATAAAGGATTTGGAATCTATTGATACTGAATTTTATAACTCCCTTATCTGGATAAGGTTTGAAGATTTCTTTTTCATTGAGCTATTTACTTGAAACCCATTTATATACTTTGTTTATATGCACACTGACATGATATAATTTTATCCAGAGACAACAATATTGAAGAATGTGGCTTAGAAATGTATTTTTCCGTCGACATGGAGATTCTGGGAAAAGTTACTTCACATGACCTGAAGTTGGGAGGTTCCAATATCCTGGTGACTGAAGAAAACAAAGATGAATATATTGGGTAGGTTGACATAGCTGATTGACTCAGTCTGTAGACTCTATGGAATCTAATTAGAAATCTCCCTTAGAATATACACCCTTAATTGTATTTGTTTTTACCCTTTGGGAAATTCTCATCAGGTTCTTTTCCTGCTAGGGCCTGTTCCTTATGCTATGAAGATGATCCACATCTCCCATTCCCATTTGCATTTGCAATAGGCTTTCCCCCTTTGACCAGATCAGGAGACGTGAGAACATTAGTACTGGAAAGGGATTCAAAATCTCAGAAAGAAAATGTATATAATTATATCTTCTCCCTCATATGCGGATCCTAGCCTCACCCCCATATATGTGTGTATATATACATTATATGTATGTGTATATATAATATACTTATATAATTTATACATGTGAAGGGCACATTCAGGCACAGTATAATGCATAGAACAGGAAAGGGTAGATAATAGGCAATTATAAAGGAAAGACTGAATGTAGATAATTGGCACTTAATTCATGAAAGAGGATATAAACCTTATTGTTTTTCTAGTTCCAGTTCTGTCAAGGCAATAGTGAAAATGTAAAACTCCAGTGTGAAGCTTCATAGCTTCAGAGTGACTATTCTAGTTATATAAAAAGTTTATTGAGATATATAGACTTCAGGTATAGCTAATTTTGGTGTGTAGACTTTTTTATTTTTAAGTTCTTTATAATACAAATTTAGTTAAAAAAGTATTCTTGGAAAAACTGTGCAGCCTCATTTATAGATGAAGGGACTGAAACTGTGCTAGAAATGGGCAAAATCAAATCTGGAAACTACTCTTTGAATGTCATTTCATTCCATACCACATTTCCACTCTAAACATCCTATTTATTTAATTAATTCATTTGCTTATTTGATTTTTCAAGACAGTGTTTCTTTTTTATCTGTAGCCATCCTGGCACTTGCTCTGTAGACCAGCCTTATCTTGAACTCAGAGGTCCACCTGCTTCTGCCTCTTGCGTGCTGGGATTGAAGGCATGTGTCACCACCACCTGGCCCATGTTACAATTTTTGTTGTTGTTTTTGATATGTTTTTTTTCTTCCCTCTGTGCTACAGCCCTAGTTGTCCTGGAACTAGCTCTGTAGACCAGGCAGGCCTTGAACTCACAAAGACTTGCCTGCCTCTGCCTCCCAAGTGCTGGGATCATAGGAATGCACCACCATTGCCCAACTACTTTAACTTGTACATAATAAATGTTTCATTGGCCTATATTCCGTGTGCATGGTGCTGGGTTTTATAAAGAAATTTCAAGTAATCCCAGACTTTGACTATATTCAGTCTTCTATTTCCTCCTCTTGGCCTCATTGCCTTCTACTACTTTCTTTCCTCTCCTTGTCCCTTTTATGTTTTCATGATAGCTAGATAATTGGTTCATCAGTTCAGAGCATTTGCTGCTCTTGTAGAGGCCAGATTTGGTTCCCAGTACCTATATGGTAGTTCACAGCCATTTGTAACTCCAGTTCCAGGAGATCTGACTCTCGGTCCTCTGCAGGCACCAGGCATTCACAGGTTCACATATGTACATGCAGGCAAAATATTCATATACATAAAATAAAAATACACATTTGAAGATAAGACTTATGGTGGGTTTATGTCTTTATAAAATCTGGAATCACAAGTAAAAGAAAGCATGAAAAATACTTGTTTTTTTCTAAGTCTTGTTTATTTTACTTAACATAATCATCTTTAATTTTATCTATCATTATCAAATTGAGTTTATAATATAATGACACCATTTCTCTATTCTCTTCCCTCCCTTCAATCCCTCTCCCATGTACCTCTGCTCTCTTTCAAATTCATGGCCCTCTTTATTCACTAACTTGTGTGTGTGTGTGTGTGTGTGTGTGTGTGTGTGTGTGTACATATATATTACTAAATATAATCTGTTCAGTCTATATAGGATTAGTTATATATGTATTTTCAGAGCTATTTGGTTTAGGATAAACATTTGGTATCCTCTTCCTTGAGAATAGTTCTATTTTTTGTTTTTACTAATTATTGTAGTAGCAAGCCAGATTACATTCTTAGCAGCAGGATGTGAGGATTCTCTTTTCCCTGCTTCCTTCCTGGCATTTGTTGTTTTCTCTGTGGCAGGCATTTTAGGGTGAGACTGTATTGACTAGAGATGTTGAACAATTTTTTTACTATTTGCACCTCATCTTTCAAGAACTACCCATTCATTAGACAAAGGTCCAGTGGCTATGTAACTCTTGGACTTGTGTTTTATTGAAATGATCCATGTGTCTGTTTTTGAGTCAGATCATTTATTTTTCTGACTGGGGTTCTGTTTAAATTGTTCTTTTTGTTCTAGATTGCTAGGCTGTCTAGGGAATTTTGCATTTCCCTACAAATTTTAGGGTTTTTTTTTAATCTATTTTTTTCCAGAATATCATTAAATTTGACATGGTTTCCATTGAGTTTGTATCTTGCTTTTGGCAGTGTAGCTATTTTCATGCTACTAATTCTTTTTTTTTAAAGATTTATTTATTTATTTATTATGTTTTACAGTATTCTGTTTGCATTTATGCCTATAGGCCAGAAGAGAGTACCAGGTCTCACTATAGATGGTTGTGAGCCACCATGTGGTTGCTGGGAATTGAACTCAGGACCTCTGGAAGAACAGCCAGTGCTCTTAACCTCTGAGCCATCTCTGCAGCCCCCATGCTACTAATTCTTGCTGCTCCATGAGTATGGGTGGCTTTCATTTTCTTTCTTCTTCAGATTCTTTCTTTAGTGTTTTAATATTTTCACTACAGAGGTCTTTACTTTCTTGATTAGATTTATTCCTAAGATTTATGTTCTAGCTATCATAATGTGATTGTTTTCCTGATTTCTTTCTCTGCATGTTCATTACTGGTTTATAGAAAAATTGTTAACTGACTTCTGTAAAAATTATTAATAGGTGATTTATATATACATATTTAAAATATACAAAAGTAACAAGACAAATATATATATATATTTGTCTTGTTACTTTTCCAAACTTGCTTATTAGTTCTAAGAGTTTTCTGATGTGGAGTTTTTAGCATTTGTCCTATATAGAGTCACATTGCCTGCAAACAGAAATAACATGACTTGCTCCTGCTTATGCCTTTTGTTTCTTTCTTACCTTATTACTTTGGCAAAGACTTCAAGTGATATACTAAGTAAGCACCTTGTCTCAGTCCTGCTCAGACATGCATTGTGGTTTTCCTGCTTTTATTGTAATGACTACAATTACAACCTTTATGATGTTGGTGCGTGATTCTAGATTCTCCAGGGCTTTTGTCTTAAAGGGTTGTACTTAGTCAAAGGCCTTTTCTCCATCCTCAGAAATCCCATGTGATTTACATTCTATAATCTTAGAGTCTCAGTCTCTCTTTCATGTTTGTGTGTGTTTGTATCTGTCAGTCTGTCTCTCCTTGTGAATTTTTGGTATCAGGTGATAACTGTCTTTTTAAAATGACTTGGATGGAGTTCTTTGAACCATGTTGAAGAGCACTGATGTGAGTTATGTGTGTGTGAGTCCTTATAGGCCTGAGCCATTTTACTTAGAAGATTCTTTATTACTTTTCTTATCTCACTGCATTTTATAGATCTGTTTAAGTTGTTTATAGACTTTTCATGTAATTGTGGTTGATCATATGTGTTAAGAAATGTATTATTTCTTCTGGATTTTCCTTTTATTGGAATATGGGAGGGGTATTTGGATGAAGGAAAGAGATGGGTGAAATGTTATAATTAAATTATAATCTCAAAAAATAAAAGTAACTAAAACATGAATTTGGTAATGGAAAATCATGTTAGCTCTAAAATCAGATATATGCATGCATACATATTTGTGTGCATATATTTGGAGGTGTATATTTTGAAAAAAGAAAAGGAACTCGAGGCTTTCTTAATGTTTTTGTCCCTTAACTTCATATATAAATGACCTATTTTCAAATGCTGTCTTTATTTTCAGTTTAATGACAGAATGGCGTTTTTCTAGAGGAGTTCAAGAACAGACCAAAGCTTTCCTTGATGGGTTTAATGAAGTTGTTCCCCTTCAGTGGCTACAATACTTTGATGAGAAAGAATTGGAGGTTAGGCTCTTTATTGTTTGATAGTAGGGAATGCTGATGGGCGAATGGGTGGGCTTGTTTTCCTTTTCAGGTTCAGTGTTGTTTGTTCCTTTGTTCAAGACAAGGTCTACTTCTGCTCAGACTGATCCTCCTGTTTCAACCTCCACAGTCTTCACATACCAGCAATGCTCCACCATCTTTGGCTTGTTTTATGATTTTACACAATGTCCACACATACTGATTTTTCTCATTTGTCTAAAGTATGTGGCATTGGGTGTGTCTTATGGTTTTTAATGTTTTAAGAACAATAGTATTACAAGTACAAAATCATTAATCTGTGTCACCTGTTAAGGGTCATAAAGAGGAATTTGATCACTATTAATAATTTAAGGAAGTTTCAGAAATCTTAAATAGTGACTTAACATGAAAGGTAAGATGTTTAAATGAATGCTTGATGGTCTTGCCTGCATGGAAGTAAGGTTGGGCATGTATCAGAAGTGGCTTTGTCTATATAGGGTAAAATACACACAAAATTTGCCACTTTAATGAGTTTTAGGTATGCAATTCAATAATATTACGTATAACTGCATCATTATACATCAAGACTTGGGAATTCTTCCATCTTATAAAAACTGAAATCTACACACATTAAACACAAAGCCCCATGTACCCCTACTTTATTTTTATTATTTTGTTTACATCTCCTATAAGTGAAATCATATTATATTTGTGTTTTTATGACTGTTTATTTTATTTACCATAATGTCTTCAATGTAGCATATTTCAAATGTACACATTTTGGTTTATGGCATCTAAATAAATCCAGAAACAGCAGAGTATGATTGTCAAATTATTTTCAGTGGAGAAAGAGAAATAACAAATAATGTTGAAGCAGTTGGATATCCATGTGAAAGAAAGTTAACTTTGGCCCCTGTCTCAGCCCATAAATAAAGTTTACTTTTAATGAATATTAACTGTAAACATGAAAACCTAAAATAAAAGAATAGAATAGTAGCCTAAATGAAATTCCACTTTGGATAATGTTGGTAATTTCTCAGGTTATAATGTTAATGTATGTCTTCCTCATGCCCTAGCAAATCTTCCATTGGGTGTTTACCTATGGAAATGAAATACAAGTTACACAAACATCTGAATGTATATATAAGTGTTCGTGATATAGGCAGAAGTTGCTTACAGAGATTTAGTTTTTATTACTGTAAAGAAAAAGCATGCCTGACTTCATCAAAAGTAAAAATTGTGTTCTTTAAAAGATACCCTTAAGGAAATAAAAAGGCTAGGCTTGATGGCAGACATCTATAGCTCCAGCACTGGAAGGGTATGCTGAGGACTGCCATTCCTGTATGCTAGCCAGGAATTAGAGTGAGTTCCAGCCCCTCCCCACCCCCTCCCAGGACTACATAGTGAGACCCTGCCTCAGGAAGGAGGGAAAGGAAAACAAACACCAAAACACTGGCAGAAACTACCCTGACAAACTATTCTACCCAGAACATATTTTCAGAAACTTCTATAAATAATAAAAAGACAAACAATCCCCCCCTCCAGTCTTTGTTGTGGCTGATTCTGGGCTTCTTCCCCAGGTTATGCTGTGTGGCATGCAAGAGGTTGACTTGGCAGACTGGCAGAGAAACACTGTGTACCGACATTATACAAGAAACAGCAAGCAAATTATTTGGTTTTGGCAGGTATTCGCTTTATGTTTTTTGAGACAAATTATTTGAAGAAAATAATGTTTTCTCATAAAAAGTGGTTTTAAAGTAGTTTATTATTTTTGAGACTGCCTTTGGACCTGTGTTTTATCTTCCAACTCATTCACTCTTTTCTAGATGGAGGTCTGAGCAATCTTTAGTGGGATCCCAAATATTGACTGGTTTTGGAGTTGTTGGGGTTGCACATTGAGATAGGGTCTGCCTGAATGGCCCAGGCTGGTCTTGAATTTGCTTTCATATTGCATCAGCTCATCCAGTGCTGGGATTACAGGCATCTTCCACAACATCCAGCCAGCTGTATGTTTTAAATGATGAGGTCAATGTGGGTATTTAATTCTGAAAGTGATATTATGCTAAAGAATTAGAATAATTCAGACAGTAATATACAAGAATGATAGGTTTTTCATACTGTGTTTTGGCTTTAGCTGTGACCAGGTAGAACATCCAAATGCACCATACTAATAGTTAAGCACTTTTTTTTTCAAGACAGGGTTTCTATATAGCCCTAGCTGTTCTGGAACTCAGTCTGAAGACCAGGCTGGTGTCGAACTTACAGAAATCTGTCTGCTTCTATCTCCTGCGCTTGGGTTAAAGACATGAGCCAGCCCTGCCCAGCTGTTTAAGTACATTTTAAGAGATATTTTGTTTCACTTTGTGTTTTTGTATTGAAGATTTTAAATCTCTAGGCCTAGAATATTCTTTCTATAATTTATCTCACTAACTACAACTCATCTAAGCAACTTAATGTTTGCACTTCTGATAATTTCACACTCGGGTGAAAAAGCTGGGTTTTATATTATGGGGAGATTTTCCAAATGGTACATCTTTTATAAGAATTATTCCTATTAGTTCATGGCATAATAATTTAACATGTAGACCCTTCTGGGAACCTGTTTTACATAGTCATCAGCATGTACAAAGTGACATACACCAAAGTGCTTAATGCAATAATAGTTTGTATGCTAACAGAACTAAGATATGTACCAGGAGAGGATTGAATGAACTGTAACATTTACTTTTTGTATGTATATGCTATAGGATATAAATATACCACTTCTGAAAGGTAGGAAGAGGGGGGAAGAGATTAGGAAAAGAGGTTAGTAGTTGGAGGCCAAGCTGAGAAAACGTTTTTAAAAACTAGTCTGTTGTTCATATTTACACAGGAGTAAGTCTGCTTTCAGTCTGAAACACAGAACTGCATATCAGGCAGTGTGTACAGGTGTTCCCCTTTGCACCCTTTCCTATATCCTTACACTTTAAAGACTTTTTATTTGGACATGTGTGTCTAAATAGTTGAGGAACTTAGGGTCATAGAAGCCCAATGAGTATTTGTATTTCTGAACTGTTTGATTTAGGTAAAATGGTGAGGTTTATGTCAGAACTGGTAATAAAATGTGTTTCCTATATCTTGATGGTGTTGTGGCATTTGAATCCACTAGGAGAAACAAGAGACTTAGACTCAATTATAATTTAGATTAAATGAGTTTATTATTATTGCTAGCAGAAGGACGGCAACCTTAGAATCAAACAGTATGCCATGCAGAAGGGGGTGGGATAGTTTTAAGGTGTAGTTTTAAGGCAAACATCACAAAGGTATGCATTACAACCATCCATGGAATCCAGAGCTGGGCAGAAAAATTGTTTTACTTCCCCAGATGTTTCTTATTATCCCTTCTATATAGTAATAAAAACACCATTTTATCCCCTTTCCCATAGCAAAAGCAGGTTTTACAGAAGCAAAGACAGTAGTTAATGCCTCACAGCCCATTATTCTATTCTTATCACACCTGCAGGCCACTAGGATCACCCAGGTGTCACAGATCAAAAGGTCAACAGCCCTTCAGGAATGCCTGGCTCCATATTAAATTTCTTTAGTTATCACAGGGGACCCGTGTAAATTATTACTCAGGTCTGAGCACTCTAATGAAGCAGTTCATTTCTGGGCAGGTAGAAAACCATCAGGTTAGAGCTTACTGTCACATCCCCCCAATTCTATGCAAAGTTTTCGATCAGATTAGCAAAGCATCTTATGTTTAACTAAACTGTTACATTATCGACTTTCTCGTTGCTGTGAACAAATTCTTGACAAGAACTACTTAAGAACTCAAAACGATATTTTGCCTTACAGTTCTAAGAGTACCAGTCGTCACAGCATGAAGTTAAGAGCTTGGGAGCTTGTCATAGCTATGCACATCCGGAAGTAGAGATGGCCTACTCTGGTTTTCTTTGATTCAGCCTGGGACATAGCCCACGTCATGGTGCCTCTTACTTTTAGGGGAGAGTCTTCTTCCTTCAGTTAATTCTCTCTGGAACACATCAGAGACATTCCCAAAGCTTATGCCTCAATTAAGGTTTTTAATTAATCCAGTCAAGTTCATAATGAAAATTAGCCACCCCGTGATTATTCCCTATTTTAAAGAAGCCCATTTGTTCTCAAACTTCCCTCTTCAGTGACTGACTTTAGTCATATTCCTACCAACCAGTATTTGCCATCCACATTCCTGTTTCAAAAGAACTTGACAGCAGACTTTTTAATTTTGAAGACATCTTTAGTTTTTCAGGTACTAATAAAGGACATAAAAGTTTGAAAAATGCTTAATAGCAGAAAATTCCACAGCAAAAAGCAATGGGAAGTGTTCATTTGTTTTTGTAGCTTGGAAGGGAGTAGTTGATAAAGCTTAACAGTGGTTTAGGCCTCAATGAGACCAGAGTTCAAATGTTCTGCATTTTAGGAGTTTGAAGAGACAAAGTACTTAAACTCTACAAGCCTTTCTTTTCTTGCATGTATGGTGAGATTGCTGATGATTACAGCTGTCTCGTAGATTGGTGTCTATGTAAATGAGACACACATGGTACAGTACTTAACACCGGCCCTTAGTAAGAGACAAGTGTACCTCTTAGACATGTTACTGTAGGCAAGTGACTTAAGGTTTCTAAGCCTCTTGTTTATTTCCCGTTTATATGATAGCTGTAGTAGTGACTGGTTGTAGTGTTACTGTGCTGGTTAGCTGAAGTGACCACAGTGCACCTATGTAGTACTACAAACACTCGTTTTTGTTGCCTTATTAAACAATAAACCAGTATCAGTGTTAATGTTTTTTTTTAAAAAAAAAAAAACATTTTCACCTGTTTACTGTTCATTATTGGTGGGACATTGACCCTTTTTTTATATTAAAGTACATCTGATTCTGTCATACAGTTTGTGAAGGAAACTGATAATGAAGTGAGAATGCGCCTCCTGCAGTTTGTCACTGGAACCTGCCGGTTACCTCTAGGAGGATTTGCTGAGCTCATGGGTAAATGCAGATTCACTGCAGTTTCTCTGAAGTTAGCTTTGTGATAATGACTGTTTTTCTGGGTTATATGTAAGGTTTCTACAATAGAAAAAAGGCAGTCATTGGTACCGAAGGCATTTTTGTCTTAGTTACTGTTATGCCCTGAAGATACACCTTGACCGTGGCAGCTCTTACAGAAGAAAGCATTTAGCTGGGACTTGTGTACAGTTTCAGTTTAGTCCATTGTCATGGCAGGAGGCAACATGTAGGCAGACATGGTGCTGGAGGAGTACCTGAGCTTTCTACATTCAGATCACAGGCAGCAGGAAGAGAAAGACACTGGGCTTACTATGGACTTTTGAAACCTTAAAGCCCATGCCCAGTAATGCACTTCCTCCAAAAAAGGCCACACCTCCTAATCCTTCTCAATAGAGCCACCCCTTAGTGGTCACGTATTCGAATCTTTGAGCCTGTGGGGGCCATGCTCATGCAGACCACCACAGTTTGTGAGATAAGATGAAAAAGGAGATAGCTTCTGCTTTACTCCATAGGGTAATTACTAGGGAAGCCAGATTGTATGAAAAAAGTTACCTTTCTCTCCATGGTTATAATTCTTTCTTCAATATCTCTGTGGCATGAAAAAGCTTCTCACAGAAGCAGACTATATTATAAAATTTTCAGTTTCCTCTGTATCATTCATGTAACAATATGACATGTTTCTGTTAGTTTTAAAGAACCAACCACAGTTTATGTTTATTTTATCCTATATTCCTGATTTAGGAAGTAATGGGCCTCAAAAGTTTTGTATTGAAAAAGTTGGCAAAGACACCTGGTTACCAAGGAGTCATACATGGTAAGTTCAAGAATCCTAAACAGGAAGGTGAGGGCCTTTTTGTTTGTTTGTTTGTTTGTTTGTTTGTTTTTTTGTTTGCAGGTAAGAGCCATTATAGCTACTTCTTCATTATACTTTATGTATAATGAAGTCTTTCTGTAACTAAGTGCTCTAGAACGAGTGTGTAGCTTTAACAGAAATACTTTAGAATGTGCCCATTGGTTTAATGACTATTTTAGAATACCCATTATATAGCAAGTAGGATGGAATTACTCTTGGAATTTTTATGAAGTCTTTGTAGGACAGAGAAGTTAAATAGGTAAGAGGAGAAAAGAGTGCTGTAACAATTGAAGTGTGTGGTATGACATGGATAGAGAGTCAGACTCTTTGGACAGGGTAATATTTAACTTAAGTTTAATGAAAGCATGCTATGGGGAAAAGTAGAATATTCTTGGAATAAGTGCTGAAGAAAGCAAAACCCCTGAAGAACTGAAATCTGACTGCAGTGACTAGAGCATAGTCGGAAAACATGAACATAATTAACTGACCTAACTGGAACTTAGTGAGTCAGAAAATACGAACATAATTTGAAATACATGATTTAGCACATATTTTTATTGTAATTTGGACTTCCTTATAAGGAAATTTAAAGGCTTAAGGAATTGAAAATAACAAATGATCAGAGTGAAGAGCAATCATCTAGTAAAAGTATAACAGAAGAAGTGGTAGAAAGAGAATGCAAGGAAATGTTACATTATCCACACCACAAATGGTATGTGGTTTTTTCAGGAGTTCAAAATTATTTTCATCCTAAGCCATCATTTGGTTTTTTATTGCCTTGGTACTTTTACATGTGCAGAAACATGTAAAAATGTGCTAAAACTTGGTAGTGCCTTAGGACAAATAAAATTCCAAGCTGTTCTTTGATACACTTCAACAATATGTACTTGTCAAAATAAATAAATCCAGGGCTTTATGAAGCACTAAACATTATGTTTAGTGTTTATTAAATCTTCATGTTTGAATATATGCCTTTTCTAACATTAATACTAAAGTTTACTGACATATTCATTGTATATACTAATGGGTTTGGTACAGACATCTTCATGTAAATATATATTCGACCAAGTTCAACCTCTTTCCCTCCTTTGTCCCCCTTCCCCATTATTGCCATTCATTTCTCCTATAGTCTTGCTTCTACTATTGTGTCCCATAGACCGGTATTATAATGTAGGATACATAAATAGAAGAGAACATGTGAAATTTTCCTTTCTAAGTCTTACTTTGCTTAATATGATTATCCATTTGGATATTTTCTTGAAGATAACATAACTTCATTCATTGTGGCAGAATAAAACTTTTAGTGTATATGTTTATATGTACCCCATTTTCTTTGTCCATTCATCTGTTTTGAGACCTTTAGGCTGATAACATAACTTGACTTTGTGAATATTCTTCTAACTTAGACAATAAGAATCACTGTGGCATGTTGATTTAGAGTTCTTTACATACATACCTCGGGATGGCATAACTGTGTCATCGTGTGGAAGTTCCAGTTTTAGAGAACTTTCCATACTGATTCCCATAGCAAGTAGACTACCTACGTTTTCACTAGCAGTGCATAGGGTTCTGTCTTTGGCCTGTCCTCACCAGCTTGTGTTCTTTTGTCATAGTAGCCATTCTAACTGGAAGGATGGAGACTCTCAAAGTCGTTGTGATTTGTATTTCCATGATGGCTAAGGACAATGAGCATTTCTTTTTTATGTATTGACCATTTCTTTGTTTTGAGAATTGTCTGTTCATTTCATTAGTCTATTTGATTGGTTTGCTTGGCTTCTAGTATTTAGTTTAATTAGTTCTTAGTCCTCGTGTCAGTCAGTAGTTCTTTGTCAAATGTTTAGATGACAGATTCTTGCCCTGCTCTCTAGGCTGTCTTTGCACTCATTTGTTCCTTTTATGGTGTTGAAGTTTTATAATTTCATGCAAACCTGTTTATTAGCTCTTGGTTTCATTTCCTGATATAGGACTCCTTTTTAGAGAATCCTGTATATTGGGCTATTTTTCCTATGTTTTCTTCTAGCTGTTTCAAGTTTTACATTTTGATATTTGATACATCTTAAATTGATGGTAGGTAAAGAATGAGAAATATAGATCTAGTTTTATTTTTCTACACTTGGATATCCATTTTTCAGCACAGTTTGTATGTTTTTCTAGTGTATATTTTTGGAATCTGCCAAGTCAAATGGCTTTAGCTGCTTCTGTGACATTTTATTGTGTTGATCTATCTGTTTTGTTTCTTTGGCTTTTTAGTTTAACTTGAAATTGGATAATCTCTCCAGCATTGTTCTCTTTGCTCAGTATTGCTTTGCTCTTTGGGATCTTTTGAAACATAGAGTGTAAAAATCAGTTGTAGCATGTTAAGAGTCCTTTAGGTACAAAATGAGAGTTGGCATAATTATGTTTTTATATGAATTTTAAGACTTAGTTTTCTGTTTCTGTATAGAATGCCATTGGAATGTTAATGGAGATTGCATTGGATCTGTAGATTTATTTTAGTAATATATTAATTTTATCAATCCATGGGTGTAAGTGGTCTTTCCCCCTTTTGGTATCTTTTTCTGCTTCTACTGTAAGTGTACTTAATAATTTCAATGAGAGGTCTTTCACTTTTATGGATAGCTCTATTCATTGGTGAGTTTCTGTTTTGTTTTAAATGAATGGGGACTGCTTTCTTAAGTTCATTCTTGCCAAGTTCATTTTTGGGTTATAAGAAAGCTACCGATTTTTATATGTGAATTTTGTGTCCTGCTACTTTCAAAGTGATTCTTAGTTCTAAAAAGCTGATGGAGTTTATAGTCTCCGACATATAAAGTTATACTGTGCAAATAAAGGTACTTTGACTTCTTCCTTTCCTGTTTGTTTCCATCTGTTATTTGCTCTAGTCAAGACTAAAAGAACTATATAAAATAGGAGTAGAGAAAATAGGCATTCTTTCTCTTCCTGGTTTAGGGAGTTTTTTTTAATTTTCCCACTCACCGCAATGTTGATTATAGGTGTCATATATGCCCTTTTGGTTCAATTAGGTGTTTCCAGACTTTTATTTTGAGGGGATGTTCTTCTGTCATCCCATTTTCCACATCTGTTGTCATGATTAGGTGATTTCTGATCTTTGTGTAATACTATGAGGTATTTTTTGCATATTTTGTACCATTCTTGAATTCCTGAAATGGAACTCAGTCATGATGAATAAATATTTTTCTTTCCATTTTATGTGCATGAGTGTTTTCGCCTATATGCAAGTTTGTACTCCATGCCAGTTGAGGTCAGAAAGCCTTGGATTCCCTGGGAAGTTGAGTTACAGGTGGTTGTGAGCCACTGTGGGTGCTAGGACGTGAACCTGGGTCCTCTGGAAGACTAAACAGTGTTCTTTACTGTTGAGCTCGCTCTCTAGCCTCATGATCTTTTTAATGTGTTCTTGAATTTGAATTTGGTTCACCAGTATTTTCTTGAAAACTGTTCTATCAGTGTTCATCAAGGATAATGGCCTATAATTTTCTTTCTTTCTTTCTTTCTTTCTTTCTTTCTTTCTTTCTTTCTTTCTTTCTTCCTTCCTTCCTTCCTTCCTTCCTTTCTTTCTTACTTTCTTTGCTTTATCCACTTTGGGTACTAGGGAAATACTAGTCTCATAAAATGAATGTGGTAAATTTCTTCCCTTTCTATTTTATGGAATGTTTTGAGGTGTGCTAGTGTTAGTTTTCTTTAAAAGGCTGGTGGAACTTATTAGTGAGTCCATTTAAACTTTTAAGTTAGGCAACATTGACAACTGTTTTTAATCTACTTAAAGTTGTTTATATTCTCTTGGTATAATTTTCATATGGTGGTGAAGAGTATTGGCCAAACAGGCTTGCGTTTTCATTGAAATAAACTTGAAAGACATGATCAAAAAACAATATAAAGAAATGTTCTTCTTCGGTGTTGACAGTATTAAAGATAAGACCCCGAGGTCAGTAACTGAAAAAAAATAGAGCAACAGATCACTCAAGAGTGAGGAGGGCAAGGAAGAGGGAGGCCATGACATTGTTTTTCATCCATATGAACTGTGAAATAAGTCCTCTAAATCAAAGCTGTAAGTCAATGAAACACAACCATGTTGTGTAAGAACATGTAGTAAGAAATTTAGAAAGGCCACATAGGTGAAAAGTATGTGCATCAGAAAAGGAAAGCTTTTACGGATTAGCTTCAGAGGAAATGACATTTTTCTGCCTTGTTGGATTTCAGTTATAGCAAGAGATGAAGAGTCAAGACTATAAGAGACTGAAAACCATGTGAAGCTCAGGCCAGACCCAAAGAAGTCTGAGATGGGTTGAGATTTAGTTCAAACAAGGGAAAATACAAATGAGTATTTTGATGAACATTTGGATTAAAAAAAAAAACAGGTGATCAGAAAGATTTTGGTTTCTAACAATAATGATTAAGGTAAATTGTAATCTCATCAGTAATGTAGTTAGCCTTAATCACTGTCAGTAAGATAGGCATTACTGCTACTATTATCTTCATAGTGAGGTAGCAGCTTTAAAGTTCCCTGGGTATAGAGTCAATAAATAATAAGCATACAGCTTTTTCAGGTTACATGGAAAATACATGGGCTGCAGGTCTCTGCCCTTTTTACAGAGAAGAAGTAGCAAATTTGATTTTATCTATTTTGAGTACATCAGACTCAAAGCCAGACCTAAAACCAGGACTTTGCTATTTATATACTAAACATTCAATAAAAAACAAGCGTACTTAGTTAATATATCTCTGGCCTTTATGAAGCAACACAAACATAAAGGTTAATTTATTGAAACATCTCTTTGGGTATTTTCAAATAATCCATTGTCATCTGTTATTCAGCTTAAGTGTCCCTAAATTAAGTATTTACTAATAGTTCAGAGATGACTCAGTGCTTATGGAGGAAAACAGTCAGTCATGATATAAATGCTAAAATTGAAATAAAGAGCTATGTAAGATTCTATAGGTAAACTTCTTAGAAGTTGTAGTGTTTAAGATGATTGTTGGTGAACAGATGAGACTTTCACATGTAGGGTATTCTAGGCCAAGGAGAGATAAAAGAAATAACTGTAGAGAAAAACATGTATTACGTCAAAAAAAAACATAAAATAAGTTAATACTAGTCTTCCATTTATCATTCTACATCTTCTGCAGCTTTAGCAGCAAAAGGTTTCCAAGAGTGGTGTAAACTAGTGTGTCTTTTTAGATAAGTACTCAAGCTGTGATATAAAGCAACTTAGGGAGTGAAGAAAATAAGTGGATACAAAGTGAACAGAGAAATTCTTTTTTAAAAAACTGTTTTTATTGAGCTTCCTATTTTTCTCCACTTCCCTCCCATCCTCTCCCCTCCCCTCCCCTTCTACCCTCTCCCATGGTCCCCATGCTCCCAATTTACTAAGGAGATCTTGTCTTTTTCTATTTCCCATGTAGATTAGATCCATGTATGTCTCTCTTAGGGTCCTCTTGAGGAACAAATTCTTAATGGTCCAGATGAGTCAGAGATGTATACACAAGAGTAAAGTGACAGCAGAAATGATCAAGAGGAAAAATGAAATTTAGTAGAATGACAAAATTTTTCAAGGGTGTGTGAAAGACTATTTTGGTGTAGGACTATAATGTATAAGGTTTTTGTTGTTGTTTATTTCCTAACCTCAATTACCATTAAGAGTCTTCCTTTCTTGGAGCATAGTTTAAAATGAAAAGCAATGAATATAAAGTATATATTGCTACCATCGATATATTTATGTTTTTTTCATATGAAGAAACTAGTATGTTATGATGGTTTTCATAACTGTTGAAATTGACTGCCTTCTCCTAAAGACTCTTAATTATCAGCTTTCCTAACTTGCCTGGGTGGAAGCAAGGACAGATAGATGGAAAGTGTCTACAAAAAAAAAAAATGAAAGTACTGAAAGGTTTTTGACCCTTTCCTGGGTGTTTCACTAAGCTACCAAAACCATGGAAAGTTGAGTCTAATGAAATTAGGCAGAACCATATTTTAGAAATTGAATATTATTCTTTTTATTTTTAGTATTTTTTCTTTTCATCATTCAGTTTCAGAAAAGAATTGATCTTGGAAGGATTGGAAAATGGTCAGTTTGTAGATTATAATCTAATATGGTGAGATTACTTAAAAAGACAAATATATATATATATATATATATATATATATATATATATATATATATCTTTTCATTGACTGTCTCTATTCAGAACATAGCTTCCATGAGAGAAGGAACTTAGGATTCAACACTATATTATGAGCTGCTGCAACATCTTGCACACAAAATTTCTCAGAAAATAAATAATGAATGAATGAATAATTGGATGAAATTAATTCTTAACCTAAGAAAAGTTATGGAGCCTTATGACCTATGACACAGAAATTGCAAAAGAAAACCCATTTTTTAATCCATTCTTTAACATGTTGATATTATTTATAATTCCATTATTCTTTGGCAAATATATAGATACTTTATGTCTTAAAGTTGAATAGATTCTTCTATGAAATTTAGATGTGTTGACACGCTGATTATTATATTGAACTGTTAGGATACCTTTGGCAAAATTTTTATATACGTAATATTCAGGTTTCAATGTATTGTTAAAGAATACTGTATTAGAAATCTCTTCAGTTTATTTTATTGAAAACGTCTGATTTTGTTTTTGTTTTTGTTCAGTTTTAATCGCTTGGATCTACCACCATATAAGAGTTATGAACAACTAAAGGAAAAACTTCTTTTTGCAATAGAAGAGACAGAGGGATTTGGACAAGAATGAATGTGGCTTCTTGTCTTGGAGGAGCTCTTGCATTAAATACCCCAGCTGAGAAAAATTGCACAGATAGTGTATATAAGCTGTTCATTCTGTACAGTTAATTTTCTGGATCTTTCGAAGTATGTTTTCCATTCTTCCACAGAAATATGCAAAACATTTCATCATTTTCTACTTTATTTATTGTTCCCTTGAAATGACTGACCAGGAAAAAGATCATCCTTAAATTTTGAAGCAAGCAAGAGAATTTATTAAGAAATATATATCTATATAAGCATATGACAGTGGCTCTAGTTTTATAGAGTGCCGGGTGTATTAAACATGGCAACTGTTCTTTCATAAAGCTCTGAATTTGCTTTGCTATGTTTCTGTTATCCAGGGGAAAAGTGCAAATGTTCCATGTTCTTCTTCCAAGGTGATATCTGATTGTGTTTACTTGCATGACTGTTCAGGAAGGTATTTAGGACTAGGCCAACTCTTACTTTAAGTGTATTTTAAAATGCTGCTGGCTTTTTTGAAGACTATACTTCAATGTACTGAGTTCTAAATGAACAGATAAAAAAAATCCATCATTATTATATCAGTAAACACAGAAGTCATGTAATAGATTCAATAGTGTCTAAGAGCAGCTAGAATTGATTTGCCAAGCAGCAGAGGAGGTCCATTTACATGTAACTTTAGGATGCTGGGTATTTGTGGAATTTCAGAGAATCAGGCATTTCTGTACTTAACTTGTAATGTGCTCAAATTTAATTAATAATAAATTGATAGTTATTACTTAGGAATATATAAAAGGTACTGAACTTTGATGCTTTTGTGCTCAAGGTTTAGTTTAAAGAAATTAGAGATATAATTAAATGGATCAAAAAGTTGCGTGAGTATTTAAACACTCATACTAAGAACTATTACTGTTTGAATATCCCCTTTTAAAATTCATAAAAATTGTTTCTAAATTTAGTAGGTACTTAAAAAAATCCTTTGTGCTCCCCATCCCCAATTTTATATAGTTCAAGTTTTCTCCAAATAACACTGATTTTCATTATAAGGGCATTCGTGGTGTATGAAAAAAAAGTTAAAGTCTAATGTGAATTATATTGCTACTTTTAGCAACTGGGCTTCCTGATTAATATAAAAATTTCCCATTTTTATCCTTTCACTATGCACTGCAAAGTTCATTAACTTAAAATTTTGTAACTATGAAATTCACTTAGAATTACAACTTCTACTCACTAGTTTAGTTTTGCCAAGATTTTATTTTTCTACATATTTAGATTATGTTCTTCAGTTTTATTCAAAATTCAAAAAGAAAAAAAATAAACGCAGTAATTCACTTTGTTGAATTTACTACATAAAATCTGGTTATTTTCAAGCTTAAAGAATTTTTTTAATTCTAATATATGGCAAGTTATATAGTAGAGGATGACCAGTCTTCAAAAGTACTGCATAAATTATTCTGTAAAATAATAAACTTGCTATGACTGAAAGTATTGGCTTTCTTTCAGTGGAGGTATTTGAGACTATTCATTTTGCAGATGTGGTTCAAGATGGTGTTCAGGGAACTGGTCCTTTTTGTTAAGTTACCCTCACACTGGTAACGACCCACAAGACTAAGCCAGTTTCCTGGTTTGCAAGACCTTATCAGGCTCTTTTATCTTTCACATTCAGTTTTATTGTTAAGACATACAGATTTATCTTTTCGTAGTGAACATGATTAGAGATGCGGTTCACCTCCTACCTTCCCTCCTTCCCATCCTGCTCTGAATTGGATCCACTACACAGTCATGAGAAGATGAAAGATGAAAGAGACTCAAAGACAGATTAATAATACTTTGTAATAGTGACAGTTCCTAACATCACTAGTAAATTGATCTAGGGAATGGGTCATAGGCTTAAAGCAAGTTTACCAGTCAACCCAGCCATCTGTCTTTAGAGAAAGAAATTTTGTTTTGTCTTTTGTCTTTATTTTTCTGTACTTCCTAGGCAATTGGGAATAAAAATGTAACTGTTTCATCCAGCTGACTTCAAGTATCCACATACTTATCCTAAAAGCTAAATAAGGTGTTACATTATCTACTCCATTGCCCGACAACATTGCTTTTGTTTGGGGTTAAAAAAAGGCCCTAACTAGCAATCTGCTTCTGAACTGAGAAAGCTCCTGTTGTATATACTAGGAAGAACTGAGTTTCCCTGAATTGGAAAACTCTTATAATTTTTGCGTGCCCTGAGCTGTCACCTTAGGAGACTCTGGTTCTTGAAGAACCACATAGATGCTCTTGCTACATTATTACTACATGTTCATTTTCTGAAACAAGGCCTAACCTTGCCCTGCAGCTAGTCATGTTTCCTGCACTGCAGTATGCTGAGTAAACTGATGCCAAACAAATAGTTTATTGTAGGCTTATGAATCTTAACATTTAATTAAACATTAACATGATCTAGTAAACACTGGAGAAGCCAAATAGATTACTTGTTGAAACGTGAAATAAAAGTTCTCCTGTAACATACCCTACTTCTTAATCTATTGAACATAGAAATCAAGTTTAGTCAACTGGGAATTTGAAATAAATCTAAAAGTGCTAATTCCTAAATTCTAAATGCTCCAAAATTCAACCAAGGAAATGCAATTAAAATCATAGTATTTCCTTTAAAGTATTAACTCTATGTCTTTCTCATGAACATTCTCTTGGTCCTTGTGATTAACTTGGTGTTTTGTTTTCATTATTTCTTTCTAAGATGAGACAAACTGAAAAACTATTTTGTAGCATCCATTGCCTGTTGATGGTCCACACTGGGAATATTTTGTCATCAAGAAGTGAAAACAGGTTCGCTTCCGAATATGAGAGAAAAGGGGACAACCAAACAGACCCCCAGCTTTCTCCTGGTGTGCTCAGAGGCCTAGGCTCCCCTACCCACTGTACTATCAATAAACAAATTCAAATTCAGGTTTCATACAATCCTCAAAGGGAGGAGACACTTAAGGAGAGGAAATCACCCATTGCCTGTGTCTGTAGTATATTTGGCATATAGAATACTACAAACTATATTGCATAGGGATATTAACCTTTTTAAAGTAAGGTCTAGAATGCACACAGAAATAGATGGAAGTTTTACAGGAAGGAGAAATAATGGCATTAAAGGGTGCGTTCTCTGAGTAGTAGTCTCACCTTTGGGTACACATCAAGAACCAAGGTGACCTTGTGAATAGCTCCTGAGAAAACAGTAATTTTGAAAATACACAGAATCTCGTATCCACCTGGTCATTTATCCCATGAAGGAAAATATGTATACATAAAACCATAGGTCATAACAGCTTTAAATTTTTTATTAGTGTATATTCACTTTACAAAATAACAGGTTTCATTGTGACATTTTCATATGTGCTCTGACATGTCCAGCCAACCATTACATCCTTCCTCTTTCCAAGTAATCTACCTTCTACTTTGATGTTGTTTTTTGGTTTGTTTATTTAATTTGGATCTACATGCAGAATCCACCTGAGCTTATATTGGTTTAACAAGATCATCTTCAGTTCCATCCTTTTGGCTGCAAATGAGGTAATTTCACTTTTTATGGCTGAATAAAACTGGTTTGTTAATATATACATTTTCTTTGTCCACTTGATAGGTGTCTACACTGATTCCATAACTTGTTTGTAAACAATACCACAATAAACATGAATGTAAAACAATTTTAGTTTTCATGGCCACAAATTAGAAAACACTAAATACCTTCAACAGATGGAAAAAATATTAACACTAAAAGGAAAAACTACTGATTGAACTTAGTTGTTCTAAGAGGATCTGACTAAGTGAAAAGATACAATCTCAAAAGGTCATATTCTAGAAGATTGATATGTCCTCACTTATGTTTAGTTCTTATTAACTTCATTATACAAATTTTATAACTACCACCACAGGCTAGATACAGATGTGTTTTACTTAGACATCTAGTGCTCTATATAGTCATACCTAGCCACCATCAGTTCTTCTAACATTCCTGACACAACCTACAACTAATATGCTATGAATCTGCCACTTCAGGAATCTTGGGCAAATGCAATATCATACAATCTGAATTAAGGTCTACCAGTATGTTTCTTAGTTTGGTATTAAACCATAGCTACTTGTCACCCATGGGCAAACAGGAAGAAGGGTATTCAGAACCTCCTTGTACTATATTATATAATTTCTTGTGAATCTTAATTATTTTAAAAGACGGTCTGTAAGCATTAGAAGATAGATTCTCCAATTCATAAAGCCTTTATTATTGGAAAGTACCTCATTTCACAAAATTAACTTTCCAGAAATAATTTCTTGTGTGTGAGTGCTAAGGGCTGATTACATGACTTTGTGCTGGTAACAAAAAAAAAAAAAAAAAAATCACTAGAAAAGCCATTCTAAGGAATAAACCCACAAAAGCAGCTGAGATACATATATGATAAAGGCCTGGATGTAATATAAAAAAAATTAAATTCTTAGAATGATATACTAATGTGAATATAAAAAGTAGCTAAAATTCATAACTAGACAATGAAGGTATCAAGTGTCTGCTGACAAAAGTCAGGAGAAAAATGAAGAAAAAGACAAAATAAAAAACCCCAAACCTGCAAATGAAGATAATGTAATTTTTAAGTAATACAAACCACCAAAAGGAAAACAAAGTATATAAAAAATGGAAATGAAACCGGGCGGTGGTGGCTGCACGCCTTTAATCCCAGCACTCGGGAGGCAGAGGCAGGCGGATCTCTGAGTTTGAGGCCAGCCTGGTCTACAGAGCTAGTTCCAGGACAGGCTCTAGAAACTACAGGGAAACCCTGTCTCGAAAAACCAAAAAAAAAAAAAAAAAAAAAGTATATAAAAAATGGAAATGAACTTAGCAAACAAAACAGAAGTTAATTTCAAATATGAATATGAAAGCTAAAGACGACTAAATATAATTAACTGGAGTCCCGAAGACAAGGTGGAACATGACTCTCAGAGGACAGTTGATAATAACAATTAAATTGGCTTCTCTTCTGTGTTGTAAGATGTGGGAAGAAATTTTCGGTATGAAAATGAACTGCTGCAATCAAATTCTGTTCTCAAAACGCAGAAGATTTTCTTTTTGAGCAGTTAAGAAAATTTGAGTATGTCTTGTTACAAAATAATGTAATAGGTCTGGTATTTGTTTTGGAAAATGTACTTATTCTGAAGAGCAGCTGAGATACTAAAGAGTATGATAATATCTGTGATTTCAAAGGTTTAAAATCCATTATATGTGAAGAGATACACAAAAATAGGATATAGCAAAATATTGATACCTTAAACCTAACTACAGGATGTACTTCCAATGTTTATGTTTGAAAGTCTACATAGTAAAACAGGAACAGCAGACACCTACACATTTTTCTGTAATTTATTAAAACATTACAATTCTCATGTCTTCGGGGGGGTATACCTATACAGTCTCACATTCATTCTGTGTAAGTGGCATCCAAGCTTCAATTGTTACAACATGTAAGTCTGCTGTGGTGGCGCCTTAGATTCAAGTGATAGTACCCCACCTGTTGAATACTCTATTTCCTTCTCACCCTGAGATCTGTGTCCCAACATTCTATAAAGGATAACAGTTTGCCAAGTGACAATTTTTTTTAATTATTTATTTATTATGTATACACTGTTCTGCCTGTATCCACTATATGTCCCTGCAGGCCAGAAGAGGGCACCAGATCTCATTAATGGTGTTTGTGAGCCACCATGTGGTTGCTGGAAATTGAACTCAGGACCTTTCGAACAGTCAGTTCTCTTAACCTCTGAGCCATCTCTCCAGCCCTGCCATCTATGAAGTTATAACACATTTCAAAAGGCAAATTGTTCCACAGTATTTTTCCTTATTCAGGCTGGCTTTCTAAGACATATCACTTAAGTTCTTTATGCCAGGAGCCCTCAACATCATAAACACCTCTCATTTTACCTTTTCTCCAAGACAGCAACTTTAAGTCAATTATAAGATGAAAACCATCCCCTCATATGACATCTGTTCAGAAAGCCTTCTTTTGGAAACTTCTCATTCTGATGTGATGAGTTCTTACATATCCAGTACCATTTTTTCCTGTTGCTGTTCCAAATTGAAAATATTTGTCTGAACCAGGGAAATGTACTGCTGCCACTCGTAGATAATGTGACAATTTCTTTTATACTTTTAATTGTGAAGAAACCCAGAATTTTGTCCATTTATTTTGAAAAATGGTTATACATAAAAGAACTGAGGGGGGGGGGAGCCATAGAATCATTATGGTTAATATATCATCTTTATAAATCAATGAAATACAAAGTGTTAGGTAGATTGTTGCCTTCTCCAAAAAGTTCTCGGTTCTTGTCACAAACCTGTAAGCAACTGAGCAGCTTCTGTCTGTATCTAAAGTGAAAAAAAAATACATATTAATAAGTGTAGTCTAATTCATAAAACCGAAGTTGATAAAATACACTGGTTTCTAAGAGTTTACAGATAACAAAGACTGGACATAGTAAGAATAAAGTCTCTTGATTAGATGACACTCCAAGGAAACTCTATTTCATATCCCTTAACCATCCATCGCCTACCCCTAGCCCCACTTCCCCACTGTCAGAAACTGAACTAGGTCTTTGTGCATGTTAGGTAAGCACCTATGACTGAGATGACTTATGTTTTAGAAATCACATCTTTTCATATATATATTTATATATATACATATATATGTATATACACACACGTGTATGTATATAATACATATATATGCAGCAAGCAACTTAGAACTTGGTGAGAGTAACTAAAGAGACCTCATGTTTAATTGTAAAGGTAAATAAAAAAAGGCACTTGTACTTTCCACAATACTATGCATTTAAACAATGATGCTTTTATAGAAGTTCTCAGTTCATTTATTTACTAATGCCTCAATGAAAGCCTATCTGCCTTTATTACAGATATTTTACCTGTTTATCTTCCTCTGTGTGTGCTGGATAACCCTTGGCTTTTACCAGCCAGAAAGCAGCAAGCTTTTTGTTGTTTAGTTTCAAGTATGTCTTTCCTAACAGCAGCAAGTTTTTGCTGTAGAAGTTTGGATCCACTATAAATAAGGAGGAGAAACAAAGTCAGCTCCAGAGAAATAGTGTTTTTATTTTTATAGGTTTAAATTTTTTGGTCTAAATTCTAATAAGATTGTGTGGTTAAACAATGATTAGGCTAATACAATTCTTTTGTTCAAATGTTATCTTAAAAAAAACCTAAAATGATGATGTATTGAATATACTTACAGACTCTGTACATTATTATACCAAGGTCTCACTTTAAGTATTATTTATTATTTTTATATAGAACATGAACTATATAAAAACCATTTTCTTTTTACACCACCCATCCTTATTTTATTCGAGTTGCTTAGAACAGTGTAGGGAAAGTAACATACTTAGTGCATCTGCTCAGTAAAGGAAGGAATACATGAATAAAATCATGGGTAACATAAATCTGATCAGTTTGCTAAATATCTCCTATACTTAGGCACAGAGAGGGAAATATGAACACTATTAATTGCTTTGCCAGATATAAGCTTATGTGCTGCAAGAAATCACAGTAAAAAAGAACAACTAATTGAGAGATAAGCATCTTGGAGGATGAAGAGGATTTTAACAGATAAAGCAGAGAATATTCTTGGTTGAAAGAAAAGTGCAGACAGGCTCGAGGAATGTCAGAGTAGAAAAGTGATCATCAGAAACGGAAGGGAAAGAGATGGAGAAAGGCTGGGTAGGGGGTCACAAAAGTAGGGAAATTTTTTTTAACAATTTACTATATGTTTTTAGAAGATTTACAAGCTTCAGTACTTCCCAGTACAAAGATGATATTTGCTTGAAATGGAGCTACTGCTTTCATTTGGTAATTACATCATGTATGAATATATTGAATTACCAATACTGCAAAATGTACAATTATATGTTAAATAAAAATAACTTTTTAAGAAGTCTATGAATGAAATTATAAAAGAATCCTCATTTTTTTAAAGTGAGAGAGAAGTTCTTCTACATGTCCAAGTGAGCCTGGAACTAATAATTCATTGTAACTCAATGGCACAGTTCCTCAGCGTCCTAAGTGCTGGTGACAACACGCATGTACCACCTCACTCAGTACTAACTTAGTTTCCTCCTAATATCCTTTGCTTTCTGAGGCCAAGCATGGAGACTGGTAATAGAACACATGCCTAGCACATACCAGGCTTTAGGGTTAAAAAAGAACAAAGCCTACTTTTTCCTGGGTGTATCTTATGATTAACTGTATATGATTAAAACTCAGTCATTTGATTTCTTTGATTTAAACTTTTTGTTGTTGTTGTTTCTGTTTTTCAAGACGGTTTCTCATTGTAGCAGCCCTGGCTGTCCTGGAACTCTATTTGTAGACCAGGCTGGCCTGAACTCACAGAGATCCATCTACCTCTGCTTCCCAAATGCTGGGATTAAAGGTGTGCACCACCACCACCCAGCCAATTAAAACATTTTAAGGTTAAGTATGCTGATTTATATTTATCTACTTCCCCATCCAAGAAGTCAGCCAAGTATCATATGAGAAGCAATGGAATCATGAACCAAAAAGGAAAAAAAAGGCATCTACCCACACACACAGCCTTAAACACACGAACTGCAAAATAAGGAGGCTGGTGTAGGAGGTGTGAACGCCATACAACATGGGAGGGACTTCTGGCCTAGAACTAGGCATCCTTTTACTTAGAGAAAGGGACTGCTCATATAAAGCCTTATGTGCGACTGAAATCACCAAGGATTTAACTCCATGAACAGAGGAGCACATCTTCATTCAGGACTGCCAAACCTTGTCTTAAGGTCTAATTTTTGCTTTAGAATTACAGTTTCAAACCCCTTTGAGATAATTTCATTCTTAGATTCATATTCATGGATATGATCAGTTCATAGTAATATGATCAGTAAGAATACCAATAAAATGAGCAGTTAGCAAAACTTTGAGTTAGAAATATTTAACATTCAGTTATTTAAAGTTTTTAAAATTATCACTAAATTGCTTAAGTTTCTATATATGGGACTTCAAATTAAAAAGTATATCTTAGTTTTCTGTTATAAGGAATTGTGGGTGTCACATACCTATGAGATTCCAATGTTTGGAAACTGAGGCAGGAGGATTAGTACTTTGAGGCCAGATTGAGCTATATATTTGGAGTGACTTTATGATACACTTGGTGACGGACACTTGAGTCTCTTATTCTAGTTTTGGGGACTGAACTGAGGCCTGTGCATGTCAGCAAAGCACGCGCTATTGAGTTACAACCACAGTGCCAGGACAGGTAAGCAACCGTGTTAAAGGAGTAGCCATTTTTTAAAATATTTATTTATTTATTTATTCATTCATTCATTTATTACATATACAATATTCTCTTCTGCGTGTATGGCTCCAGGCCAGAGGAGGGCACCAGACCCCATTACAGATGGTTGTGAGCCACCATGTGGTTGCTGGGAATTGAACTCAGGACCTTTGGAAGAGCAGGCAATGCTCTTAACCTCTGAGCCATCTCTCCAGCCCGAGTAGCCATTTTTTAAAAGTCAAAGTAAGAACATTGAATTCTTTTACAATGAAATACAATATACTTTAACATCCAAAAAAAAAAAAAAATAGTTCCCATTTAGGTGTCTCTAATTAACTATATATCAAGTTTTGTGTAAGCCTCATTAAAAAATTACCTTAACTGAAGAGAATATTCTAGAATTGGAACTCTGAATTCAAGTGCAATTCTGATATAGGTGACCCTTACTTTAAAAAGTAAGTTAAAAATTGAGGCTGGAGAGAGGACTCGTGGTAAGATCACTGTTCCAGTGGACCTAGGTTCAATCCCCAGCACTAGATGGCAGCTTACACCTGTGTTAACTCCAGCCCTGAGGGGACCAGACATCTATGTGGTGCACAATATACAGACAAGGGAAATACACAACTTTTTTTATTTAACTTTATTTTATTATCCAGTGTGAAAGACACAGCAAATATATTTATCTTGATATAAAATTTGACACAGTCAGCGCTGAGACAGCATTACATGGGTAGTTGAAGTAAAAGGGTTTTACCTTGTTCTGCCCTGTGGAAATACTTCACGGCCTGTTAAGAGCACAGAGTAAAACGGGATGGAAAGAATCAGATTCAGTAACTCAAAACACATTTCCCTAAGACTGATGCTTACTGTCAAAAGTGTCAGAAAGTAAATGATGATTAAGATAAATGATAAATTCAGTAGTGAGACTAATATAGGATTAATATAACACCATTAAATCATCTAAAGCTAGAATTTTAATAATGAAAATCACTTCTAGTAATTACCTGGTTGCTACTTAAGAGTTTGTAGCAAACAATCCTGTCACAAAGCTAAGGAGCTGATCATGTGGAATTCAGCAGTTAACTTTGTCTTAAAACATGACAGTCAGGCTTCTGACACAAGCTGATAGGATTCAATGGTGAATTCACGCACTGCTTATACTTTGTGAGGGGTGTGGGGGGGTGTGGTTTGTTTTTGGCTGGGAATGGAAACAAATGTGATTGTATATCATAGATTCCTAGGGGCAAACAACAATTGCTCCTTACACAATAGGTGAAATACTAGGATAATTTTTTTTTAAACTGGCAAGTTCCTTACATTTTGAAAATTAAGTGACTAAGTAAACTCAAGATTTTCATCTAATAGGCTAGGAAGGTAGATCAGTGGGTAGGACCCTTGTTCAAATCCTAGCATCCAAAGGATGGGCCAGGGGCTGGGGGCTTGAAAGTCTATGTACAAATTCTTTTCTAATTTTATTTATATAGGCCTTTAAAATATGAGGAACCTTTCAGAATCAAGAATTTTTAAGACAATTCTTACATGTTCTTCATTTCTCTAAATGATTTGCTATTACAAATAGAAAATGGAGGTCTGTTTTAGCCATGAGCTACTTTAACTGACAGCATAACAGAATTATCAGCCACTCACCTAAACAAGAAGGAAAAAAGCACTCACCAGTCCTGGAGAGTAAGTATTAAGTCTTTGAGATACTGTTGAATTGGATCATTAGACACTTGCTCAAGTCCCTCATAGAATCAGATCTCCATATGTGTGGACTCTGAAGAATGGTACTGCAGTTAAGAAATCAGTACTAACTTAACAAAGGACATCACACTACCTCCTCATAGGTGGAACTAGGAGGATTTGCAAACAGCACTTTAGCAATTCTTCTTTGATACCAAGGCATTTCAGCAAATGTATAGCACCTACAGAAGAATATAGTATTAAGTACATTCAAACTGTATCTTTTTTTTACCCACAGAACAAACATCTTAATAGACTTTATAAAAGGAATATTATAATTTTCAATAATTTGAATGTTACATGATACACGGTTGGTTCATATTCATATTGAATTAATTTTCTAGAAACTGACCTGGCTTAGTAGTTGAGTCATTTTGTGCCAGAATAACTAAGTGACATAGGATTATTATTACAATCTAATTTCTTTCTTTTTTCTTTTTTCTTTTTTTGTTTGTTTAGACAGGGTTTCTGTGTGTAGCCTTGGTGCCTGTCCTGGAACTCCCTCTGTAGACCAGGCTGGCCTCAAACTCACAAAGATCGGCCTCTGCCTCCTGGAATTAAAGACGTGTGCCGCCACCACCACCTGGCCCTACAATTTGTTTTAAGTTTTCTTTTGAGATGTACTACCCCGGGGCTAGCCATGAACTCCTAATCTTTCTGCCTCATCTTCACTCTTGAAGGGCTTATGCCTGGCTTACTATTAGTTTTGAAATAAGAAAATTGAGAATGTTTTTAAATAATAAAACTCAGTGTACTATACATGAATAACAATAATTGCCAGTAATTTATTTAAAAAGAGTGAATAAATAATTAGCTTCCAAAAATAATGACAGGTTTCTGAGGTAGGGCAAAAACCAACCATTGCGGGTCTTTGACCAGGGACTGAACTCCTTGAAGCATAGACTCTATCACGTTTGCTTACTGACTAAGTAGCTGACCTTTGATAATTGTCAATCTTCAGTGGGTAGTTTAACCTGAAAAGTATTTCTTTTGTAAAAGACTTTGGTAGACTTTTATGCCAGCAAATACATAAAACATTTGTATGCCCTCATACCAGCAAAATAACACCTCACATTGGACACAAGATCACACTGAAGCTGGGAGAAAGAATACACAGTTCTCCACAATAATAAAATCTCGATCTGATGATTTAAGGTACAAAGACCTCCTATAAGAATGCAGTTTTACTTAGAATTGTAAATGAGGTCTTTCCCAAGAAAGGAAATTAAAGGCCTACAGAAAAAAATCTTAAAGTTTTTTTTAGTTTTCTTGGGGTTTTAATTTTCCTGGTGGTGAAAAGAGATTTTTCACTATGTAGGGGAAGATGAACTTGAACTCCTGCTCTTCCTGCCATTATCAAAGTGTTGGGATTACAGGCTTGTGCCACCATGTCTGCCTATGTTTACTACGTTTTAGCGATACATATACAAGTGCTATTTAGTGATTTAATTCTCAATTCTGTTAGTAGTATTTTTATGTAGTTTATTTTGCTTATAGTAAAATAAAATATTGCTTATACATAGTATAAAGTAAGATCACACTAAATAGGACAGAAACATTATTGAAATTTTCTTACCAAATACCCATAAGGTGAATTGAAGTAGCATCTTTAGGGTTCAGCTCAATTGCTTTCTGTTAAGAAATAAAATCAAAGAAGCAGTGAATTAAAGAAAGAAAAGTATTAACCTGTATTTTAAAGATGTATTTGTGTGTGTGTCTGTGTGAATAAATGCCACATATCTTCAGGTACCCATGGAAGCTAGAAGAGGGTGCTGGGCCATTTGGAGCTGGAACCACCTAATGTGGGTGCTGGAAATGAACTCAGGTCTTTGGGAGAGTGGTCACAGCACTCTCGACCCCAGAGCCATCTCTCTAGCCCCAGGCCTACACTGTAATCAACAAGAGCACTTCCCTCAGGATACACTCTCCCTCTCTTCACTGCCCCCTCCCTTGTGTGTGTTTACATGAGACATTAAAGCCAGATGTCTCCCCAATCATTCTCCACCTTGTTTTTAAAGACAGGTCTTTTATCAAACCTTGAGCTCCCTGACTGTAGACCACCAGCAAGCCTCCAGGATCCTCTTGCCTTTGGCTCAGCCCACACTAGAATCAGAAGTGCACACCTCCACACCTAGCATTTTGCATGAATGCTGGACTCAGGCACTCATGGTTGCATGGCAAATATTTTGACAGCCATCTCCTCACCCCCATATTCTTTACTGGTTAAAATTGTTCTAGTACGATATTAAAGACATACTAAGATATAGTTTCAGAAATCTGTTTAGGAGGTGGGAAAACCCATAAAATAGACAAATTAACCTAATTCTGAAAAGTTTAATAAAGTACAGTTTTTACTGTTTCTTTAAATGGAAGGATAAATAAGTCCTTTTGTCAAATTTAATATTGAAGAAAAGTCTTCCTGTTATCAAACCCCCATCAATATGGAACAAAATTATTATATATACCACTTGAAAAGGAATAAAAATACTGCTTCCAGAGCTGGATGGATGGTTCAGCAGTTAAAAGCATATGCTGCTCTTGCAAAGGACTTAGGCTTGGTTCTCAATACCCCTGTGGCAGCTCACACCATCTGTAACTACAGTTCCAGGGGTTCTGACACCCTCTTCCGACCTCTTGGCACTGCAGGCATGTACAAGCAAAACACTTTTATATAATTTATTTGTATTTTATATGCATTGGTACTTTGCTTACATGAATGTCTGTGTGAGGGTGTTGGGTCCCCTAGAACTGGCGTTACAGACAGTTGTAAGCTGCTATGTGGGTGTTGGGAATTGAACCCAGGTCCCCTGGGATAACAATCACTGCTCTTAACCACTGAACTCTCATATTAAAGAAAAACAAACAATGCTGTTTTTAATTTATATTATAAGGTAACACTAATCCTGTGGTACAATCTACATTCAGATATTTTAAAATATAGGACATGTAAATAAATTGTAAAATGTAATGATGCTTGTGTAGGAAGCTAAGTGTCCCGATTCCTAGTCCAATGTTATTTTTCTCTAGTAATTATATAAGCTAGAAACTGGGCCTTCTAGCTGTCAGCTTCGGAGGAGTTGCTGAGTAGCATGCCCAGCTTATTCCTACCTGTGCTGTTTTTCCAGTATAGTTTTGAGGTGATCTACAATAATAAAAGATTTTTAAATGCTGGACACTTCTGTGTAGTTTTGTTCTCTGTGTAAGAATAATAAAATAGTGTGCACATAGAATATGAAATATATAGATTTATGTGTAATTTTTACCAATGAACAAAAATTACTAAAACAAATTAACTTTACGGAGAAATTTGAACAACATAAAATACACATAGCATAATCTTGAACAAAATTTTTACAACTAAGAAAGTTGTAGCAGCTGGATTAGACTGTTAAAATTTAACCATTGAGCATTTAAAACTGACTTAACCTCTGTTTGTTTGTGACACAGTATCACTCAGAATGGTCTTGAACTCACAGACACTTGGCTATCTGTGCTTCTGCGTATGTGGATTAAAGGCATGTGCCACTACAGATACCAAATTTTTAAATTCAATACAATGTTATTAATTGTGCTACAAATGGTTTGAAAAACTCTGCACGCTAGAAACTTTTCTTTTGGAGCATTCACTCCTGAAGGCCATCTCTCATTGTAGAGAAGCTTGGGGTAGATCCCTAGACAACAGGACAAGTAAGGAGGAACTAAGATAGATGATTTAGCACTCAGTCCAAATAACACATAAAAACAGCCATAGCTCTACCAAGCAAGGCAGATGCCCTAATACATAAAATTTACCCAGAAAAGTGGAAAAAAATAATGATTATTGCTTTATTCCACTGGGCCTTGGGTGTGCTTTCTAAAATGAAATAGGTCTTGTTCTGTTTCCTCATGTAGGCCTCTAACTCCTAGGCTTGGTAATCTCATGCTCTGCCTTTCAAGAAGTTGGCCTACAAGTATGCAGTAACATGCTCTGTATACAATAATTGGTAACTAAATCACATCCACTCAGAAAAATACTTGACTTTTAAAATTCATGAACTTAAATCAGTACCTGAAAATGTTCCTTGATAATGTAGGCATTTGCAATCTTAACCTTGATGCCTTCATAGTCTCCAACATCACTAACGCAGATTGCATACCACTAAAAGTAGGAAAAATAAAAAGTGAGAATACTGTTCTTAATATTCCATCTAATGCAAATAAAAAATTACATGAGTACTCTTCAGTTTTTATTCTCATTTAGCAAAATGTTACTGAACATAATGATGACGTAAGAACAAAAGGTACAAATAAAACAGACATCATCACTAGGAACTAAAGGATAGCACACACAGTGATAACACAAGGCAGTAAGTGGTGAGCTCTAAGACAACTACCAACATAACAGAGAAATAACATCTGAATGTACATTCAGAGAGGTTTGTAACTGGATGACTCATTGTCTTCTCATCTCCTTTTTCTACGTCCACATTGCTGTATTAGAGTCTCAGCTGCTAGCTGTGACATCACCTTCATAGCTACTGTTGAACAATGGACCCAAACTGAGACATCTGAGTTTATCTACCAAGAACTAAACTTAAAATATCTAAACTTCATAAACTCAGGTGTTATGGAGAGCCACAAGATTTAGAGTAGTGTAGGGGAAAAAAAATGTCTGCAGTAAAAAATATTTGTGGAGACTCAAAAGAATTGAGTTGATTTGGGGGATTAGAAGGACCTGCCTTTGAATTCTGTGCATACAACAGTTTCCTATTGCATTCCTCACCTCCATGTGAGCTATAGCTATAGGATCCCAATACACAAAATAAACATATAAATCTATGTGTCCTGACATGTTTACTATTAATAAAATGGCACATTTTGAAATACACACATATACACACCTTTCTATAGACTACTATCATTTAATCTCTTGTTATCCAGTTGTACAAATTCAGTTCATTAGAAGGGTTACACAGGATTTTGACTTGCTGCTCAGATCTTCCACACATCAAAGCTATTGAATAAAGTAATCTCTTATGAGTGGCTAGGGGTATAGTTCAGTGGCAGGGTGTTGGGTTTTCATGTGCAACCCACTATACCACAAACACAAAACCTCTGTTTTAAAAAAGGGATTTATTTTATGTGTATGGGTGTTTTGTATGTATGTATGTCTGTGTACTGTGTGTGCTGTGCCTAAGGACAGAACAGAACTTCAGATCCCAAGCCAGCATGTGGGTGCTGAGAACCGAACCAGCATGGATTCTGTAACAGGTACTTGAGATGATGACAGAATCTAAATGCCAGCATATTTTTGGTATGCTAATAGGCAACACATTTAGCTATTTGTCCCAAGTTTCTTCTAGACCTGACACTACTTACTAGCTTTCTGGGAACCTATTCTCTTTGAATGGATACCTTGCTCAGCCTAGATATAATAGGGAGGGCCTTAGACCTTCCCTAAAGCAATGTGCCTTACCCTTTCTGAGGAGTGGGTAAGTGGAGGAAATGGGAGGAGGGAAGGAAGTAGGAACCTGGTTTGGTATGTATAATGAAAAAAGATAGTCTGTTATCTATTTAATTTTTTTTCTTCTTAAAATCCTAATCCAAGACGGCATTGACCTCACCACCCATGTCTCTGCATTGCTGAAAAACAGTCAGGAGATGCAAAAGCTAGCTAAGATACGGGAATCACATTAGTTCTCAGTTTTCCAATTGCTATACTCCTGCTGCTACATACACCAGAAAGAGTGAGGAAAAGAAGCATTGTAAGTTGGGGTGGGGGGATGGGTTGGTTCAGACAAGGTCTTACAATGTGGCCTAAGCTATCCCGGAACTCTCCATTCTGCCTTGGCTTCCCCGCTGCTGAGATTATAGGTTTATACCAATATGCTCAGCATTAAACCTAGTATGTCAAGTGCTTGCTATACGAACTAGAGATAAAGACTGGTAGCTTCCAGTATTTGTTTAAGAACAGGCACTCATAAGCATTCACAGAAGTATTTTATCAAGCATACTAATGTAGTCAGATGACCTGTTCAAACTCAAAACTGGAGCAGTCCTCTCTAGTCCTTTAAAATGGAGCAATTTTTTCTCCTCAAATTAGGGATAATGGGTAAGTAGAGACCAACACAGCCTTCCTCACATGACATTTTATTAACTAACTCACCTTATGAGCAGCAAAACTCGACTCGTTTTTCTCTAGTGCTCTTTTTGCATACTCTAGAGCTTCATACACCAAAACTTTTTTTTCTTCTTCTGAAGTCCTACTAAGCTGTGCTATGTCACGTGATGCTCGTGCCAAACGCCACAGTAACTCTGCATCCTCACTAATTTTGACAAGATATGAAACCATCTTAATTCACACTGAGAAACTGTTAGCAGTCACATCACTAATAAAAGTTCTTTCGGTTTACTTAGGATATATCAAGTATCATTTAGAACATTATTAATACTATTATTTTCTTTCATAAAAGTCCTTACTTGTGAAAATCTATTGATTATTTGCAAACATTATCTATACATAATATCTAAAACATCAACTTATTGAAAAAATATTTGTGTATTTAAGTTCTCTGAATACTTTTTGTCAAGCTCAACATATAACATGAGACTTGATTTACTAACATTGTACTTCATACAACCCCTAACTGGTTCAGATACTACCATAAAATACATTAGCTTTATGGACAGAATCATACTCTATAAAAAGAGAACTGCCAAATACTTTTCCCCAAAATATATCTGGCCAAAAAAGATGTGTGATAATTACTTATTTGTACATAAACAAATGACTGAACAAATGCAATCTCAAGCTAAAATTAAATGCCATTATGCTGTATGACATACATCAAGTAAGGGCACTGAACTCCTTGAAGATCTGTTAGGTAAATACAAGCATATAAAACAAAAAAATAACTAATAATTAAAAATCACAAGTGATAAAAATGTTTTAACCTTAAATTACTTTTTATTAAATGTATGTGTGTTCAAGCCTAATTTGTATTTTCTCTGTTAATGAAAAATAACATTCACTTAAATGTTGAAGCTATAAAGGTATCAAAAGTGTACAGCTTACTTTTCAAATAAGCAATGTAAAATACCCAAACAACCAACTCATGAAGACACACCGAAGAAGTAAAGACTTAGTCTACAGATACCTAGCAACTAAAGTTGAGGGGATAGGAGGGGTGAGATTATTAAGAAAAGTAGATGAAAGGCAACTCAATATTCCAGAAGTAAAATTTAGTCATATTCAACTCATAGGGTTGAGGTTTCCACCGCTACCCTCTGAACGAATGCACACTGACATTCTACACTAACCATGTATTCTAGGACTAAAAACAGAAAATGGAAGTATTTGCTGTTTCTCTGAAAACTCTGAACACAGCTGTCAGTAGTGCCACAGAACCATCCCAAACTCCAGTAAATTCATTTAAATCTTATACCAGTTAGGAATTACTTTTTTAAAAAACAAGAAATATGGGTGATAATAAAATGCATATATTTAGTGTTACTTTTATGAACCAATGAAAATAGAAAAAATTCAACATTCTAGTAGAATAAGAACAATCTTTACAAATCAATGAGATTCAAATAGCACTTTTCAATCATTTACTTTAAATAATGATTTACTATAAAATGAATTCTAAGAAATACTACTTTGAATAAAAAATGTCATACAAAAATTTTAATACCAAGAATCCTTTTATTGTTAACAAAAGCTTTTTGAGTTAACCTCAGACACAGATAAATCATACATAGCTTACCTTTCCTTGTACTGTGTGAGCAACTGATAAAGCTTCTCTGTTTCTCCACTTTCATATAGGTAGTCTGCTTGCTCAAGTATTTCTTCAACTTCCAAAGTATAACATGAAAATAAAAATTACTACTGTTATATATACTTACAAAACCAGACACAGAAACTACCATTACATCAGAAATTCTGAACCATCAAGATAAAAGTACTGTAACAGTAAGCATGAAGAGGTTATAGTAAGTGATCTACTGAAACCACAGAGAACACAACCCAGACAACACAGGATACTAAATTCGATTAATACATGTTCAAAAATGAAAAAAAAAAAAGTAAAAAAAAAAATTTTAAAAAAGTAATTCCTTATGAGGAATTCATGGCACAGAAACTACAATCTTTTTGCTGCTGCTGTTAATTGTTATGCACTGTAAGAAAGGATGATATAGGGACTGGAGAGATGGTCCAGTGGTTAAGGCTAGAGTTTGCTTCCCAGTAGACATGTCTGGTGGCTACAGAGTATCAGACACCCCTTTCTGTCCTCCTTGGGAAAATGTTCATATATAGTCCCCACCTCTTCTTCCTTCCTTCCTTCCTTCCTTCCTTCCTTAAAAATGTGTAATCTCTTCTGATTCTAAAAGAAATTCTGAAAAGCACACTATATGTGATATATGAGAAAAAATACAGTTACAGTACTACAGACTCACAATAGATAGTCAGATAGGAGCATGCAGACCACTCCATGTACATATCTGAAAATTGGTTGTTCTCTTATTTAATATTCTGCACTATCCTGAGATATTTAAAAATAAGCTATGCTGCTGACATAGAAATCACATTCTATAAAACAATCTACACTTTTAGAGTAAATTACTTTCAAGTTAAAGTATGAGAGTATTGATATCCTGAGGTGAGGTAAGAAACACAACTATACAATGAATCTTAAACTTGATCTAAAATGAATACACCCAAGTTCATGACACTTGAGCAAAATTTTTCCAAGGAAGAAATATCAGTGGTGTGAAACCTGGCATGTATATGTGCTAGAAGTTTTTTTGTTTGTTTGTTTCGTTAAATGAATTGCAGTCACAACAGAGTCATCAATACAAAACAAAATACCCTTAAGTTATACTCAGGTGGGCTGGAGAGATGGCTCAACAGATAAAGGCTAGGCTCAAAACCAAAAATAAAAGTTTGCTCAGGTAACCAAAATTTTCAAACTTCTGTGTTTTCTTTATATAGGACTTACTTAATTCATGGAAAATAGGCATACTGACAGTCAAGGATCAGGATAACATCATCCAGATCTGAGGCAAATCTTTCCCACCAGTAATTGTATAGAAAACAATGCTATTAAAAATATTAGAAAATATAACTTAATAGTACTGAACATCTGTTCGTTTGTTCATCCTTGAGGAATGTTTTAAGAGTGTGAAAAGAAGGAAACAGAAGTGATACATGAAGAACCTTTAGGTTGCTCACTTGTGACAAACTTATCTCCTAAGTAGTTTACAAGTAAGTTTCCACCTTACTTGTAAAGGAGAGTACTGTGAATTTATTAATCAAACTCCCAGAGTTTATTTTTCATTAATTAATTCATTTTTACATGCCATTCCCATTTCCCCCTCCTCCCTCTCCCCTCACCTTCCACCCACCCCACCCCATCCTCATAGAGTATAAGGCCTCCCACAGGAAGCACTAAATCTGCCCCATCACCTCCTTGAGACGGGACCAAGACCACTCTCCCTCTCCCCAGGGCCTACACTGTGCAAAGTATCTCTCCCACGAGAATGGGCTCCACAAAGTCAGTTCATGCATTAGAGTTATATCCTGGTCCCACTGCTGATGGCTCATATACTGCCTAATCCATACCGCTGTCACCTGTATTCAGAGGGCCTAGTTTGGTCCTATGCAGGTTCCATAGTTGTCAGTCTGAAGTCAGTCAATTCCCACTAGCTCGGGTCAGCTGATTCTGTGGGTTTCCCCATTAAGGTCTTGACCCCTTTGTTCATATTATTGCTCATCCCTTACTTTGATTGTACTCCAGGAGCTTGGCGCAGTGGCTAATTGTCTCAGAGTTTAAATTTTAAAAAAATGTTTTTTGAAGTTCTACTGTTTCTTCATTTCTTGTCAGACTGGGTATTTGCTACCACCTTGTGGTAAGCACAGATACTACTAACATTATAAAAAAATAAAAAATTCAGTTAGAATCCAGTGGTTGAATGTGCCTAGCAAGCAAAAAGCCAAGTACCTTGATAAAACAGACAAAAAAGTATTGTTATGAGGCCCAGAAAACAGTCCCTAGTAGGTACGAAGTGGCACACTCTCACTGTGCCGATACGCCGTAGGCCTGAAACTAGTCACGAAGTCCAGCCAGCTCATTATGGAGGAGGAATACACGAGGGCAGGCATCTCAGAAGCGGGCAAGGGTCTAAAGGGAAGTCAGCTTGGAGACCAGCAGCACAGATGTCTTTGTTTCTTTCCTTTGTTATTTCCAGACCAAGCGTGTACTAAAGAGATTTTCATTGTCTTTCCTTTCTACTGGCTTGGAATATATTCTATATCTGTTTTTTCTTTAGTCATCTGTGGTGATCTGAATAAAATGGCCACCATAGGCCTGTATATTTGAATTCTTAGTCAACAGGAGTGGCACTACTTAAAAGGATTAGGAGGTGTGGCCTTTTTGGAGGGTGTCATTGGGGTGGGCTTTAAGGGTTCAAAAACCTAAGCCAGATCCTAGTGTCTCTCTCTTCCTGCTCCCTGTGGATCCAGACGCAGAACTCTCAAGCTACCTCTCCAGCACCGAGTCTGCCTGAGTGATACCCATGCTCCCTGCCATAATGAGAATGGGCTAAACCTCTGAAACTGTAAGCAAGATCGAATTAAATGCTTTCTTTTATAAGACTTGCTGTGGTCATGTTATTTATTCATGATAATAGAACACTGGCTGAAAGAGTCATCCTTCATTTTTTCACCTGTATATTGTATTTAACAATGTTTGAAGTTAAGCTGGGTGTACCTTGGAAAGTAGAAGCAGTTGGGCCACTGTGAGTTTGAGGTCAGCCTGGTGTACATACTGAGTTCCAGTCCAGCCAAAGCTACATAGTAAAACTCCATCTCAAAATATAAAAGAAGATAAAATGTCTTAAGTTAATCACTGTCTTATGGAATATATCTCTGAAATCTGGTTTCCTGCTGCTCATTTTTATTGCTTTTTATTTTTTAAGTCTTATTTTGTTGTTTTGTTTGTTTTAACAGTACTGGGGATCAACCCAAGTCCTTGCTGGTATAGGCAAGCACAATACCTCTGTGCTACACACCCAATTCTTTCATTTGAATTTCCAGACTAAGTCTCTCTGTGTAACCCAGGCCGGCCTCAAACATTAGATTCTCCCAGCTCAGCCTCCCCAGTGTGGGGATGACTGTTTTGTCTTTAAGGCAGCCTTTTTACTCTTATACAGTCTGTGCTTGCTTGAATTTTCCACACACAAAAAAATATTTTTGTTCTTGGTTCACTACTTCTAAGATTTACTACCTGAATAGTTTATTTCATGTTTACTACCTGAGAGGTCCTTATTTTATTAACCCATTAAAAAGGATCATCCCAACTTTTCCAACCATCAATTTCTGTTTATTTTTTGTTATTTCCTTCCTTTTACTTAATTTGAATTTTCTGATAGTCTCCTCCTCATATCTTAAGGTGGACACTGTATTCCTCTATTGTTCTATTTTAACAAACACAGTTAAGGCTATTAATTTTCTTCCTATTTCTACTTTAACTTAGTCCAAATTTTATCCTTCTTTGTGAATTATTTAGAAATGAATTAAGTTATCAAGCACACTAAATTTCCTTGACCAACTTTTTATTGTTGATTCCTACTCTGTTACATTAGGATTGGAAAATGTGAAAAAAAATAGTAATTTTATTAGTGGTACTGGGGATTGAACTCAGGACCACGGTCAAACAACTAATCTACCATGGCCTTGTGCTGATTATTAGGAAAAAATTAGACTTTCTTTTAAAAAAAAAAATATTTATTTATTTTGTATACAATATTCTGTCTGTGTGTATGCCTGCAGGCCAGAAGAGGGCACCAGACCCCATTACAGATAGTTGTGAGCCACTATGTGGTTGCTGGGAATTGAACTCAGGACCTTTGGAAGAGTAGGCAATGCTCTTAACCTCTGAGCCATCTCTCCAGCCCCTAGACTTCCTTTATTATCAAGTACACAGTACCTTTTTATTCCTCTTGGTTTTATTTTTTTAGGTGGCTTCCTAAGAAGCCCAAGATGGTCTTGAATGAAAAAAGAAACAAGAAACCAATCCTATGAGGTCCAGAATGATGTATCAGTCTCTAGGATGCTGGAAGGGCAGGCATGCACCAAACCTATTTCCAAGTATGCAGTATTTTTAGAAATATCCCACAAGAGTGAGTAAACAATGTATTTTGTTAGTTCATATTCATTTAACAGACTAAACACCTTTGCTGTACTGCCTCAAATTTCCATATCATTGTAAATACTTTATTGCTTGATTCACTGTTTTATTTGGTTTTTTAATTTTATATTTTTAGACAGGGTCTTAACCAGTAGCTTGGTTAGCCTGGAACTGAAGAGATCTGCCTGCCTCCACCTCCTGAGTGCTGGGACTAACAGTAAACAGCATTATGCTCTGGTGACTTAACTGCTTTTTTTCTTCTCAAGCTGAATTAGTTTGGCATGGTCAGGCTCTCTTACACACAGAGTTCTAGACTAGCCAGAGCTACATGGTGAGACCCTGTCTCAAAACAAACAAAACCCCCCAAAACATAGACACGATCAAACAAAAAGCAAAAAACTGAATTAGCTATTCGCCAAAATATATATGTGCTGCAATGTGCCATTCATGGTCTTTTGCTATCCTGTTTTATTCCACAAATACAAATACAAAGAGGGCTGATAATTGCTCAGTGGATAAAGGGACTTCCCACAAAGGCTGACAAGGTAAGATGGATTTCCTGGTCCCATATAGTAGAAGGAAAGAATTCCCGAAGGTTGTCAACTGATTTCCATTACCATGCTGTGGCACCCTCACAAGCACACACACACAGTAGTGGTTCATAGTACCACTACTTCTAAGATTTACTACCTGAGTAGTTTATTTCATGTTTATTGCCTGAATGGTACATATTTTATTAAGTCATTAAAAAGGATCATCCCTACATTTTTTAATATATATATATTAAATTTTATAAATATATACATATCATTGACTGACAGTGAAGAACATATAGTACTATTAGTTTCATTATGCATTCAAAAATAAGCAAATGAGAAAATCTCAAAATCTTTGGCTGAGAGAATAAAGAGTTTACAAGCATGGAGCACTTAGTTTTAGATCCTCTGCACCCATATAAAAATGTGATTTTGGCATCACACATCTGTAACCCCAGCACTTGGAAGCAGAGCTCCGGGTTCAGTGACTTTGTCTCAGAAATTAAGTTGGAGGGACTGGAGAGATGGCTCAGCAGTTACGAGTCCTGGCTGTTCTTCCAGAGGTTCTGGGTTCAATTCCCAATACCCCCATGGTGGCACACAACCGTCTGTAACTGTACCTCTATGGAATCCTATGCCTTCTTTTTTGTGTGTAGATATATGCAGACATAACACCCACATACATAAACAAATAATAATTAAAAAGTTGGAGAGCCAAAGAAGAAGTCACAACATCAGCCTCTGGTATATGTGCACAGGGTTACACGTTCTGCCACCCACAAAATAAATCTTCAAGATCTTTAGCTTATGCTTACCTTTGGCTGTGGCATGAACCACGGCAGCCTGAGAAATGAGTTGGTAGGTTTCAAAACCGAACAAAGACAAGGCTGAGAACAAAAGGCCTCTCTTGAAAGGTCGAGTGTTTCTTATCACCTAGAGAAAATATATTAAAATTACGAAACTCAGAAATCATAAAGAATTTGCAACCCCAAGTAAAACATATTAATTTTTTTCCACCTCCAAAGCAAGTAATTACTGAATGCTAGAAAAAAATATGGCTTGCCAGTTCCTCAGTAAAACTACTTCAAACCTTGCATACAGTATATCTTTGTAGTAGAGTATCATGCACAAGGTACTTGTTTCAAGACCCAGAACATCAAAATGAATAAATGAATATGGCAAAGTGACTATTACATTATTATGGAAATTTTTATAGACAGAGGTACTATACATTGGAATAATATTAATAGTAAACTTATCAATTATATCATTTATCTTGTAAACCAACATATAACAAATACTAATTACAGGTAAGCTGAAATCAATAATAATAACTACACATTGAAAATATATACTGGGCTGGAGAGACAGCTCAGAGGTTAAGAGCACTGGCTGCTATTCTAGAGGTTCTGAGTTCAATTCCCAGCACCCACAGGGTGGCTCACAATTATCTACAATGTGATCTGGTGCCCCCTTCTGGCATGCAGGCAGAACACTATGTACATAGTAAGTAAAATCTCAAAATATATGTGTGTGTGTGTGTGTGTATATGTGTGTGTATGTATATATATGTATGTATATAACTCTCAGTGAGGATATTGTCCAAAGACCCCATAATTTTTAAATAGAGGATGAATAATCGTATTTAACATGAGTATGGTAGCATATTATATGCCTATAATCCCCATACTCAGGAGATAGAGGCAGGCAGACCAGAAAAGTATTCAAGGACAGTCTCAGGAACATTTGTTGAGTTTCAGTTCAAGGCCAACTAAAATAGACCTGAAGCCCAGCCTCAAACAACAAGCAGATTCAGAATCAGTTTATACAATCATCATCAGATAATTCAATTCTGACCACACATCACCCCTACAACTCTTCCCCTTTTCCATCCCTCTTCTATTTGACACAGTAGCATTTTTTTCCTTTCTGCCAAATCATTTGACCAGCATGAAAACAAACTTCTATCTTTATTAAAAAGCAGCCTGTAATTTTTTTCAATATTTTGGAGACAGGGTCCCTCTTTATAGCCCAAGCTGGACTTGAATAGCTTCTTGGTCCTTCTGTCTCTGCTTCTAAAGATGGGATTACAAGGTTCCAGCTTTTTTTTTTTCCTTCTGAAAACAACCTTTGGCCTGATATGTGACTCAGTGGTAAAGTACTTGAACCCACAGATTATATTTTTGAGACAATCTCTGGAAGCCCAGGCTGACCTTGAACTCATTAGTAGCTGAGGATAACCTTGAACTTCTGATTCCCTTGTCTTCATAGTCTAAAAGAACAAGCATGAACAATCTACAAATTCATTTTTAACCAAACCACTCCATGAATGGTATTTTGTTTCCCAGATTTGGGAATATTTATAGAAACATGATAAAAGATCGTGTGGTTAGGACCAGAGTATACCCATGAAATTAATTTGTGGTTTTTATAATCTTTGTACACAGAACCTGTAAATAATGCTGTGTAATATTATTAGTGTGCCTGTGTTTTAACTTTGACCTGTTACAAGAAGTCGGTTAGAATTTCCAATTCTATGGCACTCAAATGCCTTGAATTTTGTAGCATTTAGGAAGTTCAATTTTCAAATTAAGAATGCTCACTCTGTATTTCCTGTGGTCAATTCTGAGTTCTCATTGTACTTTGGCATATCAACAGCATTTGATAGACAAGTATTTCCTCTTAGCAAAAAACATTATAGGAATAAAAATAGACAAGTCATGAACTGATACTAAATTTTAAGACCAGCTTTACTGGAATATTCACTAATAAACTACATACTTGAGGGTACAATTTTATGACATATATAAACTGGAAAAATCCATTTTCGTCAGCACAATTAAGATAATGAACATACTCATTAACTCAAAACTAATCTCCTTGTAATGTACTTTCCCAGCACTGTGTTTAGTTACTGTTAAAACAGTTCAGTTTGTTTTTGAAATATTGTTCTCTTGGATTTTTCTCCTGTCTCATGACCTTCCTCCTCTTTTATTAGTTGATCTCCAATGTCAACTGTTATATGTGTCTAGAGCTTAATCTTAGACCTCTGTTTTGTATGTGTTCTTATTTCCTCTCACAGTTTTAAATGCCAGATTTGACCCATTCTATCTCTAACCTGGATGTCCCTTCTAAACTTGAGAATCACTCAACATCAGTCTCTATATGAAGTGTATTATGAATTTCAAGACACGATTCTTCCTACCAGCCCCTCTCTTCTCAGTTTTTCCTATTAAGGTAAATGGGAGCTATATTCTCCTTGTTATTTCTTTTTTCTTTGTTTTGTTTTTATTTTTAGATTCATTTATTTTATTTTAAGTCCACAAGACCTTTGCCTGCAAGTATGTGTATGTTCTATGTGCATGCCTGGATCCTTCAAAGGCCAGAAGAGGGTGTCAGATCTTCTGGAACTGGAGTTACCACAGGTTATAAGTCACCGTATAGGTGACCAAAGATTGTAAACCACCATGTAGGTGTTAGGAACAGAAACAGGGTCCTCTGAAAGAGCATCAAGTGTTCTTAACAACGACCACTAAGCTATCTCTCCAGCCTTCTTGTTCAGTTTTTAAAAACAAACAAAAAAAACCCCACTGATTCATCTAGATTCTCTCGGAATCCACATCTAAACTTCTGATACAGACTTAGACTAAAAAAAATGGAAAATATACCACATTTTAATTTTTTTGAATATTCTGTTAAATACTCAAGATATTAGCACCAGTGACAAATCAGCCACAAAATAGCATTTCATGTTCTGAATACATTCTTAATTTTTAAAGACAGGTTAGCGGTTTGTAGTCTTGCCTAGCATATAAGACGCCCTGGGTTGGATTTTCATCACCATATAAACTGGGTTTGGCGGTGCTCTTAATCACAGTGCCAGCCAGGGAGGAGAGCACAGGAGGATCAGGAGCTCATGGTCTCCCTTAGATACATGCCTGGTACACACAAAATCTTGTATTAAAAAAAAGAGGAGGAAGAGAAGTTGGACTAAGGAGACGGTATGCCAGGTTTATAGGCATGGTGTTAGTGCCAAAAAAAAAGGGGGGAAAGATCAATATATTTAACATTAAATTTTAGTTGCCTACTAATCCACAGGTAATGACACAGTAGGAAGGTTGAATATACTACTGTAATTTGAGAAAAATGTCACATTTAGAATGCTCAACTTTTTGTGCTGAAGTAATATATAATTTTCTTAACGGGGTATGTTGCCATTGAGTGACTATATTTCTCACTGTTAATTCATGAATTGACAGTTCATCCTGAGTTCTGATCAGTTTGATTAATACCAAGCAATCCTTTATTCCTTTATTTATCTCTGGGAAAGTAGAAAAAAAATAGTGTTTCTATGGTTAAACTAAAAAGCCCAGGATACCTCCAAGACACAGACAGCTTTAAGAATGTATTCAACAGCTAGAATATGCCACTTCACCTTGTACGTCTAAAGTGGAATGTAATGCTTTTTATAATGAGTTTATAAAAGTCTCTTGAAGGAGCCATAAAGATGACTCAGTGAGTGGCCTGAGTTCAATCTCTGGGACCCACAGGATGAAAGGAGAAAGCAAATTTCCACAAGTTTTCTACTCTAGCATGCATCTGAACACATATACAGAATGTAAAATATAATTACAATTTTTAAAAACATTTCATATAATAAGTATGTTCTCTGACATATTTTTTCTTCAACATTAATTTTACCAACTTTAGAGTCATTTTTAAAAAAATCATTAGATGAAAGGAATATGTTAAAATTCTTCCCCTTTTCTTTGTAATTTTCGCCACAATATCTTCCTTTTAACTATTAGAATTCCCTGCGGTGGGTACAAAGCCTCTTCTTGGTGTGATATTAAATACTTTGAATATTTTACCATGGCTGAAAAATACAATTATTTATGAGCCGATTGTGGTGGTGCTTGCATTTAATCCCAGCATTTAGGAGGCAGGGACAAGAGGATCTATGTGAGGTCCAGGCCAGCCAAAGCTACAGATACCCAGTCTGAAAAACAAAACAAAACAAACAAATAATTACATGCTAAAAGTTCAAAAGGTAATTAATTGGCAGACCTACTGAGCTTCTTAGCTATCCATAAGCCAACTTGACCCTCTTAATACAGTCCAAAATATAGCTCACTTCCCCTTTACCCCTCAATTTCTTTTGGCAGTCATTTATCACACTATCCATTAGGCGGTTTCAGCTAGAAACCAAAGAATTCTCCTTGACTCTTTTTTTATTTTGGTCTTTTTATTTGTTTATTTTTATTTTTTTCAAGACAACAACAGGGTTTCTCATAACCTGTGCCATGAAACTGTAATTCTGTCAAATTCTTTGAACTCATCTATATACTTACATTTCCACTAGAGTTCAAACAACATTTCTTAGCCATCCTACACCAAGATCTCTGGATATCCATTCTGACCACATTTATTTTTCCTATGATTATCTATTGAAATGACTGCCTGGTTTTAAATACCTTATTTGGCTTCCAGTAATCTTAAACTAAAATCAGAAATACTTAAAACAGTTAATAAGGCTTTTAAATTTTGTAGTTATTATTGTACAGTGTGAGTACAGATGTCATGTGGCGTTCAGAGAACAATTTTGGGGACTCAGTCCTATCTTTCCACAGTGGGTCAGAAGATCAAGCAATTCAGTCTATAAGGTTTTCTAAATCTGGTTGTCAGAGGCAATTTATCAAAGGCCATGGTAGTGCACACCTTTAGTCACTTCTCTGTTAGAGCCAATCAGGGCTACATAGAGAAACCCTCTCTCTCTCTCTCTCTCTCTCTCTCTCACACACACACACACACACACACACACACACACACACAAACACACCCGCCTCCATTTGTTCCTTGTATGGTATTTTCCTTTACATGTACTGTAGATTTTCTGACCTTACTTTCCAAGATTAAGTGGTTGGAAGACCACAAAGTTGACACTCTCTCAATTATCCTCTTTGACTCCCTGCCCAACTTGGGGAAAGTCAGCTGTAATGTCTGCTGGCAACAGCAACCTTGTGGAGAAAATATCTGTTTACTGCCACATGAAAGTGTAGAAGCAGAACTTCCTCCTTCTATCCTTAGAAACTGAACTTTCAAAAAAGCAAGAGAGGCAGGAGAGATGATAACTCATTGATTAAGAGCACTGGCTGCTCCTCCAGAGGACCAGGTTCAGTTCCCAGCACCCATGGGGTGACTAACAACCATTAGTAATTTCAGCTCCCGAGGATGGGGGATCTGGATGTCCTCTTCTGGTCTCCACCTGCACTAGGCATGCATTTGGTGCACAGATATACATACTCGGAAAACACCCCTATACATAAATTAAATATTTAAAAAAGTAAGAAGGAAAGTAAGTTGTTGGTTTAACTATCATACCTGAAATACCAGCACTCAGAAGGCTAAGGAAAGAAAGCCACCTGGGCTACACATTAAATTCATTAAAGAGGCCCTGTCAAAATAAGTATACAAACACAACCACAAAACAAGACAAAACAAAATCCTGAGATTTTAAATAAGACCTCAACAGTTGAAAGCCTGACTTAAACTCATGAGAGATCTTATGCTAGACACCCAGTTACGCCATACCTGAGCTATACACATCGCGGACAATAAATATTTGTATTAAGCAGGCATTTAAAGGCGTCTTTTAGGGTTTAAAATAACAAAAACAGTTCAATATATTTTAGGGACCAATGCCATCCCTTTTGAAGAATAAAGATGGCCATGACCAGTCTAATAAAAATATCAGAACTAAGACAATTAAAAATCTTCAGACATATTTAACAGGTATAGAAATAAAGAAACTCCAAGATAATTACATAAAAAATAAATTCTCTTATTTATTGAGAATTTCGAAGTTACATCACAAACATTTTTTGCCTCCGGGTGCTAGGCAAGGGCTGTAACGCTGAGCTACTTTCTTTTTTTAACTATTTATTTCGAGACAAAGGCTCACTAAATTGCCCAGACTAGCCTTGAACCTGCTCCACAGCCCAAGTCGAACTTGAATCTGCAACCCTCCTGCCTCGGACTCTTCAGTAGCCAGAACTACAGCATTGAGCCATCATGTGGGGCATAACCCGAGTGCCGCAACCCTCGGTGGCTTGGCAGAAAGTGACTTTCTCAACAGTCAAAGGTCTTTCACCTTCCTGTTCTATTTTCGGACAGGAAGGGCAGGGAGGACGCACACCTCCACGGACGTCTAGCCGGGATGCAGGACCACCCGGGAAGAGCCGAAGGAGAGGGCAGGCCCAGGACAGCGCGTTACCTCGGAGCCACGGTGTCCCCGGCTGCCCCAGGTCCTCGCCAGCTGCCGGAAGCTCTGGGTGGCTCCGCGCCGCAGAGGGAGAAGGCGCCACAGCCGCGAGGACAGCGCCATGACTGAACGGGGCGGGGCGAGAGGCTCGTCAGGACCGCGCTCTCCCGCTTCCGGGCAGGCACTTCCGCCACGCCCGCAGCTTCCGGGTCTCGGGATCCAAGGACCGGAAGTAGCTTGACGCTGTGCGCAGCACGCTCAGGTGAGCGGGAGCGCCCTCCTCTGGCCACTGGCGGTTGTCCTAACTTTTGCGGGAGCTTTTCCTCCCTTTGGCCAAAGCGTAAATTAACAGAGCAGAACTCAAAGTTCTAAAGTAGACCCAATAATGTATGCATGAAAGAAAAAGTGATTAAAAGCATTTTTTGTTTTATAATTCTCCAAAGTCTTCAGAATTAAGGTGAATCCTGACACTTATGGTCCTTTTGGAAAATAAATGCTTGAATGAATTAAATTGTGGCACATAAGGAAGACAGTGGAAAAATTCAGAGGCTGGAGGTGGTGGGAACTAAAGTTGGGGAACCCATCGAGAAGAGGAAGAAAGCAAAGCCCGACCGGGTCTGAGTCAAGAAATACTAGGAAGAGGGGGAATCCTTCAATAGCCAGTCGTTCAGAATCTAGCCTGCATGAAGTCCTGGGTTCAATTCCCAGCACTGCTTAAGACTGGAGTGGTAGCACGTGCCTATATTGCCAGCACTGGAAGGTGGACAACCAGTAGTTCAAGGCCATCCTCAGCCATATTAATGAGTTGGGTGCTAGCCTGAACTCTGAAAGACCCAGTCTCGGTAAAGAAAAAAAAAGTTAATTGTTGTAATTCTAGCACTATTACGTTGAATTTAAGGGCAGCCTGGGCTTCTCAGTGAATACCAGTCTAGCCTGTATTACAGGATATGACTGTTAAACCTGCATTTAAAAAATGGAGATAGGCCAGACAGTGGAGCATATCTTTAATCTCAGCAGAGGCAAGCTGATCTCTGGGAGTTCGAGGCCAGCCTAGTCTACAACAGCTAGTTCCAAGACAGGCCCCAAAGTCACAGAGAAACCCTGTTTCGAAAAACAACAACAACAACAACAACAGAATATATATATATATATATATATATATATATATATATATATATATATATCCCAGTGCTTTCCTGAGTGGTTACTGTTAGGATTCAGGCATTATGCTGACCCCTGTCACTTGGCAGGATGCAGTCAGGCAATACCCTGGCCAGCCAGGGTCTTAAGACTGCTATTTTGTAGTCTGTATGCAGGTGCAAAGGATCCTTTTAAGAGATAAGCTCCTCCTATTCCCATCTCTTCCCACTGTTCTTCTATGAGGCAAGCAGGTCTCTGCCTCTCTGTCTCACGGGCTGTCCCTGTCTCTCTCTGTCTCTCTCTTTCTCACCCCCCCCCAGGCCAGTCTCTTCCCTCCCCTTTACCCTTCTTGCCACGTAAGATCTGTATGCATGTTATATTTGTCTGACCCTCACCAGCCAAGGGCTATCTTCCACTGCCAATGCCCCTTTTGTGCAGAAATCATTACAGTTGTATCCTAGAGATGGCAAAAAATAAAATTAAATATAACTTACATTTGTTGCCTTAAATTGTTAAGATGCCCGTTTGCTAAAGGTGCTATGTGGTGCTGAGACCTTTCATGTCATTTAAACATTATGCCATGTATATATATGCTACAACATCGTGCCCTATTTAATAAATACATAGAATTTTGTGAGCTTTCATGTTTAATAAATGATAAAAATACATTATATTGAAAATATGCATGTCTTTCTCAACTTCTACTGACTCCTAGTCATTTCACAGACTATCTCTACTGCCGGCTAGTTCAATATTGCTAGATAATATATTTATACACCATTGGAGACCATGCTAATGCTGAAATTCCATTTCTATGTCTCAGTTACAATGGATTCTGGGTATATTTGTGTTGTTGTGAATAAATCCAGGGCTTTGTGCAACTTAGGCAAGGGATCTATAACCCAGCTACATTCATGACCTCACCAATAATAAAATTCATTGGTCATACCTATGCTGAAAAATGTGTTTACCTGAAATTCCAATTTGCTTCAGCATCTTAAATTTTTCTGGCAAACTTATTTGTTTTTCCATGGTTAGGCATTACCAGTTTAGAGACTAGGGATGTAGCTTATGGCAGAGATCTGGTGCTGTAGCTCTGTGGCAGAGTGCTAATATGTGAGGCCTTAAATTTGTTCTCTGGCCCTGTAAGAAAAGGAAATAAAAGGTGGATCAGAAATGTATTCCCATTCTTAAGTTTGTTATGGGTATACTATACTATCGTGCCCACAGAGACCACACTATCTGCTATCCTTTCCATGTCTTTTGGCTTCATTCCTTGCCCCCTGCTCCTGCTACATCACATGTATCTCAGTAAGTGTCAATCCCACTGTCTTTTTGATCTTACAATGAGCCGCAGGCTCTACTACATGTATTTTCTTTGTCAGTATTCCTTCATAATCCACTACCAGATACCTTCTTCCTTTTACCTGGCTAATTTCAATTTCTTTTTCCATTCTCAGTGTGTTACTTTCTTAGACAAATGTCTCTTGATTTCTCCTAAATATATTTTCATTTATTAACTCATAATTTCACTTTTAGTTTTGTGATAATTTGTCTGAAGTATGTTTTGGAAGAATTGGTAACCTGTATTCATTATACTGTAATTTCAATGACTGATTTTTTTTCACTTACAAAAAAGGTATGACTTATTCATTCAATAAATATGTATCATGTATTTGTAATGTTAGGTCTCAAACCCTGGACAAATGGCTACCTGAGGTGCCTATTTAGCATATCAAAGCAGATTCTGGCCACCAAATTCTCAGCAACTACTTGTTACAGGGTCATCCTGGCTGCCATACCTCTCCCTGTACCCTAAACACTGTAGCTCAGGGACTGGGATGGAACCCCGCCCCAAAATTCTCTTCCCTATATAACCCAGCCATTTTGGCTACACCTCCTTCTTGGTCTCCTGGCTCGTTCCTGGCCTCTTGGTTCCTGGTTTTTCTCTTTTGTTCTCTTGCTCTCCACATTCCCCTCCTTTCATGACCCTGTTCAGTCTGGACTCTTCCAGACACTTTTGGTTGTGTACTTTACAGCTTTGTTAAATCTACAATAAACCTTCTCATCCATACATACCTAGGATCTGGGAGCATCATGTTCTTTTTTTAAAAAGTTTTTTATTCATGTAATATGCTTCCTAATCTTATAGTAGCAAGAAAAGTAAAAACAGTTGTAAAATACTATATGACGATAAAGGCTAACTAAAAAGATGAGGGACAAAAAGCTATAACTATATTTCTGTGAGGCATTGATTGCAATTTCATTTTATTTCTTTTTTTCCCTTTCAGTGTTAAGTATTGAACACAGAGCCTTGTTCATTCTAGGCATTTAGTACTTTGTAACTGAGAAACTGCCTCAGCCTGAATTGAATCCTAAATTGAATAATGGTCAGGAAAAAAACTTACTCAGAACTTTCAAATTAATACCCAAAGAAGTTAGTCATGAAGATCTTTAGGGACAAAGAATTTTGTGGAGAGTAAAATAAACATGAAAAGTCCAGCTATGGAAAGGCAAATAGAAATTTTCCTAACCAGAAAGGAAGAAGGAAGTGCCAGATAAAGACCGGTGGCAAGGTGGTAAGAATTTTGAATGTTTTCTTTGTGTGACTAGGTAAGACCTAATTTGCATTTTATGTTGGGTTCTTCTAGGTTGAGATTAGACTAAAGGAGAGTATGGTTGACCTTCCGGGCCAACCACCTTAAAGGAAGTGACTCTCTGTCTTCCAGCAGTTAACAGCAGACACTGCCTCAGCTGGGGGTGAGATTCAATGCCCATTGCCCCTCTCCAGCTGAGATTTTGTTCAATGAGCTTTTGCAGACTGCCACAATTGCTGTGAGTTCGTATGGGAAACTGCCCAGAAAGTTTCCTTGCAGTTACTCACTGACCCTGGCTCTTATATTCTTTTCTTTCTGCCTTCTTTAATGACCCCTGCTGGGTCTTGGGAGGAGGAGGTATGAATCAGACATACCACTTAGGACTGAGCTTTCCTCAGTCTCTTATTCTCTGTGCTTTGGCTATCTGTGGGACTCTGCATTTATAGAAGCTTCACTTCTGAGAGTTGAGAGGTAAATTCATCTATGGGTTTAACAATAGGTCATTAGGAGCTGGTTTAAAACTCTGTCCATTTAGTAGTACTATGTTCCTAGGACCTATGACCTGTCTAGCCATAGTTCTTGCCCTGATAAAAAGTGATTGGTTATTCCCATGATATTCCTGCCACTATTGCACAGTGGGCATGTTTTTCCAGGCTGGTCATGACTGTAGCTTACAGGGTTCACTGTTGGGTAAGACTGAGATTGCTTTTCTCCTCTGGTACCATTCATACATCATAGCCCATTGTTTCGCTATTTCTGTTGAGTGTTTCCTCCCACCCTTTTTCTCAGCAAAAATTTAAATGAACTAATTTTTGACAGGTTTGTGCTAACTACTGTCCTTTTGTCTTTGTATATTTTTATCCCATTCTTGAGCAAAAGTTTTAATTTTTATGCAGTATAAGATGTGATATTGAGTACCCATCACCATAGGTTTTGTGAGATCAGTACGATCCGATGACGTTAGGCAAATAGAATAACTACTTATCTATCACATTTCATGTCATTCACTAGTACCTTCTCACTAATGAAAAGGTACTTGGCACTAAACACATTACAAGGCTTTTGCGATGCTTAAATAAAATGAACTTGTAAAATGATTCAGGGAGTATGCACACTGAAATCACTATACAGAAGCGTGGTTTAGATAAGGTATTTCATTCTTAAAATATTCTCTGTCCGGATCTGTTTTCGTTTTTTAAGATTTAGTGTGTGTGTGTGTGTGTGTGTGTGTGTGTGTGGTGTGTTTTACCTACGTATACGCATATACATGCCTGCTGCCCTTGGAGGTCGGAAAATTACATCGGATCCTCTGAAGTTCCAGATGTTTGTGAGCCACTCTGCAAGACCAACCAAGTGCTCTTAACCTCCGAACCCCCCAGATCTGGTATTTTAATGCCTAAAGTCAACTATGGGTTTTGTGAGAAGTCTTAAAACGTCAGCAGGCAGAGGCTCGGCCAAGAACACAGGAGTGAAAGGGGTGGGGAGCAGGAGCAAGCTCACTACCAAAAACAAAACTTCTTCTCCGTCCCACCCACAGGCCCCGCCTTAGCCCCCAGCCGCTGCAGGACTCCGCCCACGAGCCCCGCCCCTGTGCGGGCCAGCCCTCGGGTTCCAGAAAGCCCCTGCTGCCCCGGCCACCTTGCGCGCTCTCTGCTGGGTCTCCACCCTCCCTCGGCTTCCTCTGCGACTTCGCCCGTGAGTGCGTGACTTTTCCCAGCTCGGGAGTCGTGTGGCCCAGCCCGAGCCTGCACCCTCCCGGGGAGCGGAGAGAATTCTCCGGCGGAGAGAATTAGGGCCCGCGGGCTTCGCGTCGCTCGGCCCGCCGGGCCCGGGAGCTGGAAGTGCTCCGCGGGCTTCCGGTGCCCACTCCGGGGTCTCCGCGGCCCGCTCGGGGCTCGGGGCTCGGGGCTCGGGGCTCGGGGCTCGGGGCTCGGGGCTCGGGGTCAGCCGCGGGCCCCGGGCCCCGGGGCAGGGCAGGGTGGGGCGAAGGGTTACTTCTCCGAAATCGCGGCCCCGCTCAGCGGGCAGAGATGGGTGAACCAGACGAACCGGTCGTGGGGGAACGGTGGAGGAGAGGCTGCGTGGTGTGGGGAAAGGTGATACTGAATTTGTGCAAAACCAGGACTGCGTGAAGTTCTAGCGGCCCCTACACCTGTACCGGCTTCCAAAACTCTGCCCCGTGCTTCGGGCTCACTGAACACGGGGCGTGGAGGAAGGGCCGTGGCATTTGTTTTTTAAAAAGTCAGAAACTTGACTGAGCAAAGTGACCATGACCGTTAGTGCTGGACCTAATGAACTTGACGGTGATCTTTAACTTTTGCTTCTTTCTGTTACCTGTTTGTGGCTGCATCAGAATTATCAAATAGAGGGTAGGGCGGGGTTAAAAATAGCGATGGACCGCAGTGAACCACAGCCACCGTGCTAGACAGTTTTTATATATGTTAACTCACAGTTTAAATGGTACTATTCTCTTTTCATTCTTCAGGAAACTGGGATTGACTTAGTTTCGTAACTGTAGTGTGTCGAATGATAGCGTTAAGTTGCGACCCAGGTCTGTATGGTTTTATGGCATAAGATTTGCAAACGTAAACGAACACGATTTCATGAGAAGTTCTCTGCATAGTTTCAAGAATGTTCTGAGGTGTGTCAGTTGGTCTTAGGTTTGGGTAGGATACATAACCCTTTAAGGCGTGTTTCTGTATTTGTAAAATAGAACACTGCCGTGTTGTAGAGCTGTTGTGGGGATTAAGTAAAATATTTGTAAAGCATTCAGCAAAGTGTCTGGTGTACAGATAATGATAAACATATATTCCCCCCACACACACACACATCTTGTTGTCAGCCAGTTATGTCCAAATTAAACCTGTTCAGGCCTAGAGCCTTAGCAGTGGGAAACAGCAAAGCTTAGGAAAGGGGAAGTGGGGAAAGATGGCACACGGTAGTAGTTGTAGCTACGCTGAGGTGGATTAACTGCTTTTCAGGGCCACTTTTTTGCCTTTGTGAGAACTCTTTACCACGGCAGTTCTTTTTGGCAGCAGGACCATGCAGACGCTCTTTTACAGAGGCGAAACTGAATTTCTGACTTTTACATTAAAAGATGCTTGGCACAGAAAGAGAATGAAGTATTCTCTTTTAAATCTCTTCTGATCTAGCCTCAAAAGCTGAGGTTCTAGAATTGGGGGAGCAGAAGATTTTATCACCTCTAAAAGGCATGTCGCTAATTGGACACATCTCTTCTAATTTTACTTAGAACTGTGAACATTTACAGACAGTGGTCTATAAAATAGCAACTGGTAAGAAAGCTAACAATTACATACTATATGATATTTTATGGAGCTGGTGATGTAGCTAGTGTAAGGGAACTTGTCTGGCAAGCTAGAGGCCTTGAGCTCAGTCCTCCAACATTGAAATAAACATGTAAAATTAAATAAAATATTTACTAACATTCTTTACAGTGGAATTCCTTATGTACTGTCTGCTCAGGCATCTAGTTCGCATTGTTCCTATGCTCTGTCAATTCTTTGTGTGCTTTCGTACATGGTGTTTCTTGCCATCTTCTGTTGCTGTCCCTGGATTTTATGTTATTGTTAAACTATCTCTTTTCCAGCCTGGAAAAGATAAATATATATATATATACACACACACACATACACACACACAGAAAAAGAGAGAGAGAGAGAGAGAGAGAGAGAGAGAGAGAGAGAGAGAGAGAGAGAGAGAGAGAGAAGGCAGTCAGGGAGAAGCCATGTAGCCTCTGCCAGAGATAAGAAAGAAAATGTTGCCTGTGAAAAATGACGTCATGATACCCTGACCTTTAAATATTCATAATGAGCCTCTATCCTCCATCAAAGCGTGATCGCTGTGATGGATCTTTTAGTAAGAATCAATACTGCTGAGTCCTTGGGCTCCTGAGGAGTCCAAACCATTGCTGTCAAGTCGGTTCTGTTACCTTATCTTGCAGTATAACATCCTTCTGGTGTTTTCCTTTATGTTCTTAAATTTGTCTTGTAGGTACAGGTGTCTAGGTTAAAACGAAAATGAATGAGGCAGAAGACTTGTGAAAGATTTGTTAAGAGTTATCAAGAAAGAGTTTAAAATCACTTATCATAGATTCTACCTAATGTTAAATTTTTTATACTGATAACCAGCTGAACTTATATGCACCTTTTGATAAGATTCTAATAACTCTGTTTAAACCATAGCTGTAGTTATGATATATGCTGGTTTAAATGTATTTGAAGAAGGCTGGGTGTGGCGATACTGGGATTTATTTTTTCTTTTTCTTTTTTCCTTTTTTGGAGAGGCTTTTCAAGGTAGAGATAGATAGCTATAAAACAGTTTAACTAAATGGAGACATAACCTTTAAAAAGACATGAAAGTTAGTTAATATTGTGGTCACACTTAGTTTTTATTAGTTAGATGGTACATTAATAGTTCTCTGTAAGAAAGAACTATTTCTGAAACTATTATTACGTAAACTATGCTGAAATATCCTATGAAATCGATGCATATGTCTAGTTCCTGTGAAAATCAGCAAAGCAACGATGTGAGTCCAGAGTTAGTGTCATCACACTACCTTAGTGTTTCCTTTTGCTTTGCTCAGTTTGCTGTTTTTTTCTTTCTTCCTTTTTTGGTTCTTTAAGACAAGTTTTTTTTTTGTCTAGCCTTGACTGTCCTCTGCCTCCCAAGTGCTAGGATTAAAAGCCAGTGCCACCACTGCCCAGCTTTTTCTTTTGTACCCCCCCCCCCCTTTTTCTTGATGGTACTGGCATTGTAGACAAGAATGACCTTCAACTCCTGCCTCCAAACATCTAGTGCTGGGATTACTGGTCCATGCAACCACACCCAAGTATTTCATTACTTTTGTAATGAAGCTTTTGTTTTATGTTTCCTCTAGACATTAAGGTGACAGAAAGTATATGTTAAAATTCATATTTGCAAAGGAGTGGAAGGATTTGAAGAAAGGGAGGGTGGGAGGGAAGGAGGGAGGAAGGAAACCGAGGAAAGCAAAAGGAAGCACTAAGGTAGTGTGGTGACACTTACGTTTTGCTGATTCTCACAGGAACTGGACATAATGCATCCTGTCATACATTTATGAGAATGAGTGACAGTCCAGTTCCATCTGATTAGGGATCCTTTTGAGGTGGGGGGGCAGAGTTCAAGACAGTTTCTCTGTGTAGATTTAGGTGTTTTAGTACTTGCTTGTGGCTTGTTCTAGAAACTTGAGTTTGTGGCCCAGACAGACCTCAAACTCAGAGAACTCCTCCAGTCTTCTATATGCTGAGAGAAAGGTGTGTCCTGATGCAGCTTCCTCCACCACTGTTTGCGAAGATTTCTGTCCTGCCCAGTCCCACAGTGAACAAACAGAAACTATATTATTTGCAATACTGTTTGACCAATAACTTAAGCATATTTCTGGCTAACTCTTATATCTTATATTAATCCATTTTTATTAATCTGTGTATCTCCACATGGCTGGCTTACCGGCAAGGTTCCCCAACAATCTATCCCTGATGGAGAATACATGACTTCTCCCTGACTCTGCCTACTCTCTCTCTATATATATGTCTCTTCCAGCCTGAGTATATTCTGTTAAGCCATTGGCCGAAAGCAGCTTCTTCTTTTTTTTTTTTTTTTTTTTTTTGGTTTTTCGAGACAGGGTTTCTCTGCAGCTTTTTTAGAGCCTGTCCTGGAACTAGTTCTTGTAGACCAGGCTGGCCTCGAACTCACAGAGGTCCGCCTGCCTCTGCCTCCCGAGTGCTGGGATTAAAGGCGTGCGCCACCACCACCCGGCCGAAAGCAGCTTCTTTATTAACCAATAAAAACAACACATATACAGAAGGTCTTCCCACACCACACCACCAGGCTTGGGATCATATTTTTTTTTAAAAAGACGTGAAATGTAAACAAATATTTTCTGATAGTATTGTCGAAGAAAGTTTGTGTAAACACATTTTCTGTTGGTATTGTGTAAGGAAGTTTGTAAACTGTCTAAAGACGCATTGTGCCTACAGTATTTGTTCTCCTTTCCTGCTTCACTCTCCTTTTCAGCATTTACTACTTACTGTTAATTTTACAGATAAGATAAGATAGATAGCTTATCTTTCTCTACGTTGTGTGATCACATTAGTAGAAGAGTCTGGCTTGGTCAGTGTTGGTTCCCCAACAACTCAGAATAGTGTGCCTGCTACAGGGCAGGTGATCCTTAGGAATTTTGATGAATGGGTATTGAATGAATAATAATGTTATTAAATATTAACGATTGGGAAATATAAAAGGATTTGCCAGAGAGTTAAAAACAGCTGTGATTTATATAGTAATCATGAAATGAATATTCCTGAAATCAGAAAAATGTATAAACATTTTCATAGTTTTTGTGCAATATATAATCATTTATTTACAAAAAAAATTTAAAAAAATCATTTATTTACATTAGGAATGCCATCCAATGCTCTGTGACACCATAAATACTATAAACTTCCAAACTTTGAGAATGAAGGTAGTTATTTTAGCTTTAAACTGAAGGGGTTTGTTTGTTTAGTTTGGGGTAAGGTCCTAGGCTGGCCTTGAACTCACTTCCTCCTGCTTCAGCCTCTTGAATGCTGGGATCCCGGCATATAAAAAGAACTTCTAAGTCATTGTTCCCTACGGACTGGAGCGGCTCTGTGTGGAAGCGAAGTGCTGATCTTATCCAGCAGAATGGTCCCAGACCTTGCTAAGAAGGGGAAGAAAGGGAGCTGTATTTAAAAAGTATGAGTGTAGAGTCAAGACATAGTTCACAAGGCAGGTGGGAAGTTGAGGTGGCTCAACGCATGAAGGTAACAAGCGGTGGGAAGACCGTAGAGAGCTCCTGGCAAAGGAGACCATGTAACCTGAGCACAGGGCCACACTTCTGCACAGCTGGCCCGCGGCTTTCTGTCTTTACTAACATTGTTGGCAGCTGATTGCCCTGATTTGTATTGAAATAAAGATGAGTTCTGTTCTTAGCGTGTATTTTATAGCCAGGTGTGTTAAGATTTTTTTTTTTTCTAAAGTGAGGTACCACCATTGTTTCTTTTAATACCTGTATTAATCCCTGTATTAATCCCTGTTCTCAGTGCTGAGACAAAAGACTGGACGGAAGCCACTCAAGGAAATGTGCAGTCCTTTGTGGGAAGGAAGGCGCAGTGGCAGGAATGGGCGGTGCTGGTCACTTTATCCCTGCCCTTGGTCAGAGAGCCCTGGATGCTGCTGGCACTCTCTTGCTTTCTTCTGTTGATCTGGTCTGGGACCTCAGCTGTGGAATGGTGTCATCCACATTTAGAGTGGATCACAGAAACTCCTTCATGGCCATGCCTAGAAGCTTGGGTTCTATATGTGTGTATGTGTCTGTCCACAGAGTAGAGATCCACAGAGACCAGAAGAGGGTATCGGATTCCTTGGCGGTGGAGATACAGGTAGTTGTGAACCTCCTGACGTGGGTGCTGCAGTCTAATATGTTCCTAACTGCTGAGGCACTCTAACCCCTGCCTCCCTCCCGCCTCCCAAACACCAAAGTTTTTAAATGGTATCCAAAATCTGTTTGTTTTGTTTTTTTTTTTTTTTTTTTTTTTCTGTCTTGATGTGTTCTGAGAGTTTCAGACTGAGATGCCATGCTTTAGTAAAATTGAGTTCCTTATGCAGAGTTGGCCCAGTAGGCCAGGCCTGTTCTGCTTTTGAGTTTACTCCGTTTCAGACAGAGGTGCCAGACTAGTGAGAAAGTATTTACGTGTACGTTTCTCTAGCTTTTTTGATAGTGGCTGATGGAAGCTGAGTTTACACAACTCCATCCGTTTCCAAACATTTCTTCTTTTCGCTGTTATAAATATTCTGGTATTTTTGGCTTCTTTTGAGTATTCGAGTAGCACTTCCTACACAAGTTATATATTCACTGTAAGTGCATTAGAGTAGAAGGACACAAACTTGAAGAGACAGTGGGCATTAAATGAGGGTGAGTCACACTGGTAAAAGGCAAGGCCTGGAGAAGCTAAGCCCGTTTGTCCCCATGCCTCCTGTCGCATGTGGGCAGATCCAGAACCAGGGCCTGCTGCCTCATGCTTCTCCAGCGACCCTTCCTGTTTGCGTCAGATTAAGGTGAAAACAGTGTCCTCTTTGGTCTTGGGAGATTTTATACTTGACATCCCTCATTTTTATTTCTCATACCTGCGGCAAGGATAGAAATAGCAGCCAAACAGAAATAACCCTTGGTGTCACTTTCTTCTCCTGAAATTCAGTTATTGTCCGTCCTTCCTTCCTTCCTTCCTTCCTTCCTTCTCTCTTTTTTTTAATTTTTGAGACAAGGTATTGTGTATGCCAGAGAACTCAAGTCACAACCAGTATATCCCAAGTGCTAATACAAGCTTGTGCATCACACCCAGCTTTAAATTCTTTTAAAATAAAACTTTTAGTCTCAGAATTTGGCTGCTTATTTATTTATTTATTTGGGTCCTGGGGGCCTAATACACTCTACCACTAAGCTACACACCCATAGCCAGAATCTGACTTTTAAGTGCAGTATATATTGTGGTTTGAATTTTAAATGTCCCCAAAGATCTCATGTTAGAGGCTTGGCCCTCAGAGCAGCAGTCCTCAGAAGCGAAACTTTAGGAGGTGGCTGAGCAGGTTCTCTGAATGGGTTTACACCTGCATTTATTTATTTGTTTGTTTTTGTTTTTCAGACAGGGTCTCACTATGGAGAGTGAGACCTGACTGTCCTGGAACTCTCTTTGTAGACCATGCTGACCTCAAACTCACAGAGATATGTCTACCTTTGCCTCTTGAGGGATTTATACATTTATTAATTTCATATCTTAATGGGGTTGTGTATATGTGTACATGTGTGTACATGTTCATGTATGTGCAGATATTCATGCATGGTGTGTATAGAACATTTTTGGTGTTTTTTTTTTTCTTATTTGCCATCTGCCCTGGTTTTTTGGACACAGGTTCTCCCTGGTACATGCAGAGTAGACTAGCTGAGTCCATTTGTCTTTGCCTCCCAGCACTGGGATTACAAACGAATGCCACTGCTCTTTGCTTTGCCAGATGCTTTCTGGGATTAGAACTGAGACATTCCCATCTCCCTTGGCAAGCACTTTCCCAACTCATCTGTTTCTCCAGCCCACTTATGGGGGCTTTGCTGGAAAGGCAAGCTTTTCTCTTTGTTCCCTGGAAGCCATTACATGAGCAGTATTCTTCTGCTAGTGTTTTCTGCCACGATGGGATGCCTCAACATACATACACACACACACACACACACACACACGCACGCACGCACGCACGCACGCACGCACGCACGCACGCACGCACACCAAACAATATATTCTTTCTAAAGTTGAGTTTTCTCAAGTATTTTGTCACAGGGACAGAAAGCTCACTGACAGCTTCTTAGAATAAAGTTTGTTCTAACATGGCCCGACTGCTGTACCTGTATGGTAGACGTGAAAATGTAGACATGCCCTAGAAAAGAGAAAAGGGGCTGGAGAGATGACTCAGTGGTTAAGAACCCTGACAACTCTTGTAGACCCAGACTTGGTTCCAAGCACACACATGATGGCTCACATGCTTCTAATTCCAGTTCCAAGGGAACTGATGCCCTCTTCTGGCCTCTACAGGCACTGCATGCACATAATCCACATAGACATATAGACAAAGCACTCACTTATCAATAAAAAATGAAATAGGAGAAAAGCCTTTCTTAGCCACCTCCAGATTAATGGACTGTCTCAAAGAGGAGCTGCTGTTTAAAATAAGCCACCCTGCTCCTTCCATTCTCTGACCAACTGCTGATATTTTGGTTACAGTTGTTTAAAAAAGATGTTAACAATTACAATCTAGACATTAATTTTACCATTTTTGAGATCCTATTTCACTATTCATTTGTGTCATAAAATTTTATTTGATATACAATAATTACAGAATCAATTAAATAACATTCTTATTACACAAAGCAAATAGTAATTAGAGGTGCTTTATTGCCCTGGGAGCATTTTGTTATGATTAGATAAAACATCTGGGTTGTTACTTTGGTCTAGTGTTTATTAGGTTAGTAGCTGTAGGGTAAGTATTACGTGTGTGTTTATTACTTAGCCCAGATTAACCTTGAATTCTCCCTATGACCAAGGACATCCTTTAACTTCTGATCTTCCTTCTACTTTCTAAGTACTAGATTACAGACTAGTCTTCCAGGCCTAGTGGAGGTGGGAACCAAACCCAGGTCTCCATGCATGGAAACCAAGTATTTGACCAACTGTGCTACATCCCCAGCCCTCATCTAACAGCTTAAAAGAACTTGCTTTTTTGTTTGGTGGTTAATTGGTTTGGGGTTCTTGAGACAGAATGTGATGTAGCCCAGGCTGCATTTAAACTCTCAATATAGTGAGAATGTCTGGGATACTGCTTTAGCACACTTCTGAATATGCTTGAGGGCACTTCCAGAAAGGATTAGCTAGGTGGGAAGATCATCCTGAAAGTAGATGTCAGTGCCCAAGGGACATGGAACCCAGATGTAGTCAAAGCAGGGGAAGAAGTAGAATGCATAGGCATTATTCTCTCTGCTTCCTGTCTACCCTGAGGTCACTGGCCCCCTGACCATGTGTGCTGCCACTGTGATGTTGTGGGTAGGCCTGAGGGACCAGGGACCCAAACCATTATCTTTGTTTATTTCGGTCTAATGGAACACTTATTCCCTCTCATTCCTACCCACCCACCTTCTGGAAAATAACTCTGATAGCAACATTCCATTGCCTAGAAATGTATTATGACTGCTTGGAAAATGGAAAAAATTACATAAAACAAATGTTTCCTCCTTTAAATTGTTTAGTGGGAAACATTGGCAATCAGGATGGTTTCAGCAGGACAGGGCAGTGGCCATATGCTTCAGATTTGCCTCAGGCTCTACTATGTGTCTTAGTTTTCACTCGTTTGTATAATCTGGGTCATGTTGGTCCAGGAGGTGAGATTTGGGGAGAATGATTGCTGTTCACCTCATCACCTCTTCCTAAGGGTTGGTTGCCTTTACTATCCTTGCTATGACCCTGCTTAGGGGGGAAACATGTAGAGTCCTCTTTAGTTGCTCACATATTCTTCTGATTGGTCATTTACTGCAGAAAAACAACCTATTTTCTCTCCTTAGAGAATGCAGAACACTAGTTTATCTTCTCCCATTACAAAATGTTCATGGGTTACACTGTTTCCTTCACGTTATGTACTGCATAGTTAATGAGACCGACGCCAACCAAGAGTATTTATATGAGTGTTCATATTGGCAAAGTTCTAGACTCAAATGCTTATTTGATTTTTTGTGTTTGCCATTTGGCCTAATGGGTCTCTGGAGGTCTCTGGAGGTAAATGGGTAAATAACATAGAGGGGAGCCAGTCTGACTCATTTAGGGTGATGGGGGTACTGCTGAAGAGGGAGTTTGCTTTCTGGCCACAGTGTAGTTAGTAATGGTAACTGTCAGCAAGTTCTTAAATAATTTGCCATGCCAGCATGTTGTTTGTGTAGCTTTTGTTTGAGAATACCCATTAGAGAAAAAATATTGTTCTACTGATATGTTGTGCCTCTGTTGAGAATTGTGTTGTATGTAAATATGTGTATTTTTGGTTGAATTCTCCCTATCTTTAGAAACAAACTTGTTTGGTTGGTGGTAGAAAATTTTCTATGCTTTGCACGTGCTGATCTTTAATGATGTTCTTTAACAATCATACTCATTCTCTTTGTAACGGGGTACTGTTGACATGCAACTTGCAAGACTCTAAAACTACCTTATGCAAAGAAAAGACATGATAAAACATTTCTTTTCACAAATTCTATGTCTGAGATGACAAACAATATGCTTGGTACATTCCAGATTTAGTTTACTGCTGTGTGGGTATCTAGGCTTAGGATCTTGAAGTTATTTATATGTGGTTACACAGATGAGTCTAGGTGATAAATTTATTTCCGATGTATATTCTTCGTATTTGTTTTTACAGGGTATCTTGATGCAACCTAGACTGGCCTTGTAATCTGCCTTTCTTAGCCTCCCGAATATAGATATAGATAGATGTGTACTACCATACCCAACTTTCAAGATTTGGTACCAGTCGGTTACTATGAGGGCTGCAGGAATTCAAGGGAGGCGATTTAGTGTGTTTTGACATAATCAGGAAAAATCATCATGGAATATAACAATACAATATAGGAGATGTGGGATTAGAAAGGATTACACTGTGCTTAGAGACAAGCAGTGCTGAAATAATAATAAGCATTTGTATACTTTTAATATAACAACTCTTTCAGTCCTCAGAGCAGCCCCTTAGGTCGGGACAATTATTTACATTATAGATGGGGAGACCGATAAGGATCTAGTGTTAGTCACGTAGTCATTAGAATGAGATTGCAGAGCATGTGGCGTATGGTCAGAACATTGAGTACTGCGTGCTTCAGGGCTGAATATAATAGACATAAAAAAGGAGGGAAAATAAACCTGCATTCACCTGAGCTTTGAAAGACTGAGGGTAAACGTGAACAGATGTATATGAAGATCCTAAGAAACATCCTTAGTTTATGCTTGATTTCTCCCTAGAGCCTGACTGTTCTGGAACTCAGGCTGGCCTTGAATTTGGATATCTGCCTGCCTTTGTCTACCAAGTCCTGGGATTAAAAGCTTGTGCCAGCAAGCAGTCTATGTATACTTTCTCTAGGCCAGCCCCTATCGTGTGCTCTGCCCCACCCTCATTAAATACCTTAATGTATTTTATTTGGTGGTTAAAGCTGTGAAAGTAAGACTAACTGGTATTTCCTGGCAAGCCATCCAGTTTGCTGAATGCTGCTTGTGGAGCATTCTCATTGGAGTCATTTGCACTTTAAACCACGTAGATAGAAGAAACAGACAAATAGCAGAACCTCCTCAGCCTGGACATACACAACATCTATTGGAATGAGTAGTGAAGGCCTGCGGAACCTGTCATGGTGGTGTCTCCAGTTGAAAGTCCAGGAAGAACATCTCCATGTTTGACCTTTGACTTCTCATACTCATCTACGTTTTTTGCTTGTTTGTTTGTTTGTTTTTAATTGTAGGATAAACGCAGTCGCTGTTGGTAAAGATTTGCTTTCTGGCTGTTTGTAAGGATGGAATGGTTTTAATACCCTTAAGCATTTACTTTTCTCCTTTCTCCCTGTCATTGGAGTGAGGAATCAGCCTGTCCCAGGAGAGGGTCTCAGGGGACACTTGTTATCGGAATCAGCTCTAAACAACACAACAGTTCACACTATATTTTGTACATAGTGTAAGCAGAGGATTAATGCATATCAATAGCTATCTTGAAAGGTATGTTTTATTGCTAGGTCATAAACAGGCTTTACTCAGTGGAAGAATAAAGTATCACTGAATTAAGCTACTAAACGCCCCCATCTGCTGGTGGCTGGAACTACAATCCCATTCTAGCAGAGCTGCTCAGTAAGACCCTGCTGAAGGCTTGCATTAGAAATTCAGCTATCTTATTAAGAGTGAGCGTGCTTCTTAAAGATACTGTTTCTTATTGGTTCTCCCAACAGCTCAAGACATGGCTGCCCAGTGTGTCACAAAGGTGGAGCTAAATGTTTCCTGTGACAACCTTTTGGATAAAGACGTAACGTCGAAGTCGGATCCTTTGTGTGTGCTGTTTTTGAGCACAAGTGGTCAACAGTGGTATGAGGTAATATTATATAACTTAGGTGAAAATCAGTTCACATGTCTTTCTTACAATGTTAAGAGTTTTTTATGTTAATACTGTAGAACTGGGGAGATGACTTAGCAGTTAAGAGCCCTGGCTAATCTTCCAGATGACCTGGGATCTGTTCTCAGCACCCACATGGTTACAGGTTCAACTATCTGTAACCTCCATTCCTGGGGATCTGACACCCGCTTCTGACTTTTGTAGGCACTGCACCCATGTGATGCACAGATATAAATGCAGAGGAAAAGCCCTTCCACATCAACAAACAACAGCACGGCACCATCTTATGTTAGTGTATTTTTTTGTACAAATTTGTCCTTGATGGCACAATTCCTCATGTTCATAGAGAAATTTCCAAAATATAAGTGATAAATAGCCAGTGACACGGATCGATGGCTAGATGACTAGACAAAACAATGTGTTTGATCCCAAGAACCCACATGGTAGTATGAACTGACTCCAGTTTTCAGCTGACCTCTGCAAATGTATGCCCCACACATGTGCACATACGTGAATTTTAAGAAGAGAATTTCCTTTGGTCTTCATTCTTATGTATAACTATAATTATTAAATAAAGATGTTAAAACATCTAAGTACTTCTTGGATCTGAGAAAAGCTTTTCTTGTGTTTTTGGGGATGAGTACAGGTTGAACGGACAGAAAGGATTAAGAATTCTTTGAATCCCAAATTTTCTAAGACATTTATTATTGATTACTACTTTGAAGTGGTTCAGAAACTGAAATTTGGTATTTATGACATCGACAACAAAACCATTGAGCTGAGTGATGATGACTTCTTAGGAGAATGTGAAGTCACTCTTGGACAAGTGAGTATTTAGTTTTTGCTACTTTTACTTTTGTCTGGATGTTTGTTTTGTTTTTAAGATAAAATCTCTCTACATAGCAGAGGTTGGCCTCCTGCTTGCTTTGTTTGGACTTTAACTTATGGTAACCTCCAGCCTCTGCCTCCAGAGTGTTGATTACAGGTATGTACCTTCACACCCAGCTGTTTTGTATAGATTTTAAACCAAAGAGTTGAGCATTTTTGATAAACGTGTCTTCATCAGTGTTTTGTTGCTGTGAAGAGACACTGTGATCACAGCAACTCCTATACAGGGAAGCATTTAATTGGGACTTGCTTAGAGTTCAGAGGTTTAGTCCATTATCACCATAATGGGAAGCATGGCAGCATGCAGGAAGACGTGCTGGGGAGGTAGCCCAGAGTTCTACATCAGGATCCACACACAGCAGGATGAGAGAGACCCGGCCTGGCCTGAGCATTTAAACTCCCAGAGCTTACCCCCAGTGACACACTTTTTCCCACAAGACCATACCTACTCCAACAAGGCCATACCTCCTAATCTCTGTCAAAGTAACATTACTCCCTAATGTATGAGCCTATGAGGGCCATTCTTATTTAATCTACCACAAGTTGTTAGTATAATTTTTAAAGTTGGTAAGTCTATAATAGACCTCTTGGACAATAGTTGCATTAAGTTTGTGTACCTTCCAGGCTAATCCAGTGAGATTCTAGCTAGGGTGGTAGTTCTCAACTTTCCTAATGCCATGACCCTTTAATTCAGTTCCTCAAGTTGTGATGGTCAGCTATAAAATTATTTTGTTGCTATTTCTTAACTATAACTTTGCTACTACCCTTTCCCCTTCTCTTTTCTTCCCAACACCTTACGTGTGTCATTTAACTCTCTTCCTCCATAAACCTTCAGTGGCACCTTAGACTTCTTAGAGGCCTTTCCTGGGCTATCACTGTCCTTTGGGTCATTTTATTCTTTAGTTGTCTTATGTCTTAGTATATTATGAGCACATTCAGGGTAGGTAGCGGTTTGTCCTTTTGCTCCTGTCTCTGATTTATGTAGAAAGATGATGATCATTTGTATAAATAGAGAAAAACACAGGAAAATTAGAGTCATTTTTATTTTCACTGAGTTAGTTATCCTTTGGAGTTGCTTTTCTGGGTTTGTTTTCTAGGTTTGAATCATTCGGCAGTCCTACTGGTTCTCATGTATCAAGGGCAACATGGAACTGATCAGTTATATTGTTCATGAGTAGTATTTTAAAAAATAAGTAGAGGCATATTTATTAATTGCAGAATAAAAGTCACAATATAGCCAAAAATCTACTGAATTTGAGAGACAGTTTCAAAGAGCCTCGACATACTTTATCATTTTAAGCAATGTGATCTTTTCTGGAAGCTGCATATTAAAGTTCTGTGTCAGTTGGGAAATTAAATCACAGTTATTGAGTATTCTGAGGCCCACCTTTACCTTCAGGGAGTTTTCAGCCCAGTGTTTTGTGTAGGAGATGAAAATATGTACTGTTTTTTCCATTCTGAGGAAGGTGCTAAAGTTGTAAGACATCAGTGAACAACCTATTGGGTAGGGCGATAATAGCTGCTGGAGTGAAGTTCTTCGAAATCTTTTCAAATGGGTTTTTAAATGTTTTTAAGGGGTGTAGTTTTAATGTTACTCTTTCTAATGACTTTAAGTGAACTTTATATTGAACTTCTTTTTTTAAGTATGCGGTACGGCAACTCATGTGATGAAGTATTACTTTCTGCTTTTGGCAGGTTGTTTCCAGTAAGAAGCTAACTCGACCACTGGTGCTCAGAAATGGCAGGCCTGCAGGGAAAGGAAGCATTACGGTAAAGATACTATAATATTTTGCTTCAAGAGATAGTCTATTAAGTCTAGTAAGATGGTGCGTAACAAACAAATAATCCATAGCCATGCCTGACAAGTTGATCTGGAACATTGCAATTCCATTCACTCTGGCCTAATAGTCAAAAAATGAATTGTAGAGCCGGGTGGAGGTGGCGCATGCCTTTAACCCCAGCACTCGGGAGGCAGAGGCAGGCGGATCTCTGAGTTCGAGGCCAGTCTGGTCTACAAGAGCTAGTTCCAGGACAGGCTCTAGAAACTACAGGGAAACCCTGTCTCGAAAAAACAAATAACAACAACAACAACAAAAAAAAATGAATTGTAGGAATTCCTCCCTTCAGTTTTTTTAAGTTGTCCGTCAAGGTCAGGTGTACCTCCTCTTCCATGAGTGTGTCAGTTCATAAATTAGAGAGAAAAGTTTAGTAAATGGTGTGAGTCAGTTTGGCTCTCTGCAAAGGAAACATGGTCCTCTTACCATGACAGAAACTTCCATGATGGGTTTTATTTTAATGGATTTTATAACATGGCCATTGAACTTATAAACTTTTATCCAGGCATGATGGTACATTCTATGACATGGAAGCCTGGTAATTATAGTTGTCAAGTACATTTATCTCAGCAGCTGTGTGTCTCTCTTAACACACGAGTATTTAGACTGTTGAGAGGGTTGACTTTTGTCAAACTGCAGATCAATAGTTAAGACACTGGTTTCACTTCAGATCATATAAGTATTGTCTTTTTTACTAAGGATTCCACTGAGAGGGGCTGTTCTTAGCCCAACCCTTTCTTTTTTCTGTTTTTGAACCTTTGCCATAGTGGAGGCTACAAACAAAGATAGGTGAGATTGCCTGGGATTTGACTTAGGGTAGAGTGTCTCTTCCAGTTACACTGAATGGAAAGCGCTGGGCTCATATTCCAGTTTACAGTTCCCTAGAAAGGATTTATTTATTCTTCCCTCTCAATGTGTGCAGAATTTTCACTGGTTTTGTATTCTATGGAATATTTAGTTTTAGAGAACCACATTTTTGGGGGGTCTGGTCATTACTTTTTTTCTTCAAGACAGGGTTTCTCTGTAGCTTTGGAGCCTGTCCTGGCACTAGTTCTTGTAGACCAGGCTGATCTCAAACTCACAGAGATCAACCTGCCTCTGCCTCCCAAGTGCTGGGATTAAAGGCGTGCACCACCACTGCCTGACTGGTGATTACTTTTATTCTTGAACATTCTTGACCATATCCACAGTGGAAGTATGTTTACAAACACACTGTAATAATATCTGCATACCTCAGCCCTGCTATACACACTTAAAACAGCTGGCTAAGGAGCTGCATTTAAAAAGAGACTTCTATCAATGGTAAGATGCTTGCCTGACTTGTGCTGCAATCTAGATTCAATCGCCTGTACTGCAAATAAAGTAAAATAAAAAGAAAGTACTTAATTCATGAGTACTATATATTCTCTCACTTACCTTATATACTTGTAGATTTCAGCAGAAGAAATCAAGGATAACAGAGTGGTATTGTTTGAAATGGAAGCCAGAAAACTGGATAATAAGGTAGGTAGGTTTTATGTATTTCGCAAAGATATTATCAGTTTTTATCCCAAGCACTGATTTTCCCTTTTGAGATAACAGTGCAGTTAGCATGAACTGTTCATCTAAGCATAGCATTCTCCTTTCTCCCTCCTCTTTCCTTTTCGCCCCGTCCCTCCTTCTCTCTCTCTCTCTTCCTTTCTCCCTCTCCCTCCCTCTCTCCTGCCCTTCCTTCCTCCCTCTCCCCCCCAGGTATGCTTAAAAAGCACCTGTTTCCCTTTAGCTTTTTCATGAAGATGCATTTAAAGATTAAAATAATACAAGCATTAATGTTACTGTAAGTTCCAGAAAGTATTTTAATAACCTTTGGGGAAAGCAAAAACCTGCGGCTTATTAATATTAATTATAAATCCTTTTGCATTTCAATACTGAATATGCCATGGTATACAGTGTTCTTCACCATTTTTGTTTATCTTAGAATCTAATGTGAGGCAAGGGACCTTAAAAAATTAACATATAACAGCCAGGTGGGCCTGCCTTTAATTCCAGCACTCAGGAGGCAGAGGCAGGTGGATCTATGTGAGTTTGAGGCCAGCCTGGTCTACAGAGCTAGTTCTAGGACAGCCAGAGATAACTACATAGAGAAAAACCCTGTCTTGAAAAAACAAAAAAACAAAACAAACAAACAACAAAAAAACCCACCAAACAGAAACAAAAAACCATGCAACAAATATCATGTTCTATCTCCTATTCCTAACATTTGTCCCTCTTCCCAAACACCATGTCATTTTGAGCGGCAATATTTTGGTATGTTTATAAAGACCTTTTAAAGTGTAATTATTTAAAATACCTCTTAAGATAATTTTTGGTCTATAAATTCTTTGTTACGTCTTTTTTTCTTACTTTCTGTCCCTCACTCCCTTCTTCCTTCCTTCCTCACCCCACATCCATTCATCTGACAATCCATACAGTTAGGAAACATTCCTTTGTCCTATAGAAGTCTGTACATTCTCTGAAAATCACAATTCTTAATGATATTAACACAATCACATATTGTTTTTTACTTACTATTTATTTCAGAACAAAGTATCAATGGTATAAGTAACAGTTCTTAAACTTCAGTGTGAGCTGAGGTATATGTATTCCACTAAGGTGGAGTTAAATTCTTACATTTTAATGAAATAATCTCTGTCACAGTGACATAAAATTTCATTTTGTACTTGTTATTAGGGATTGCTTAAAAAAAACTTTGATTTAAAATCATGTAAAAATTGGGGTATGGTTCAGTGGTAGAGAGTTTGCCTAGTCTGTTATGGCTCTAGTATAGTCTTCATCACCACATACACAGAGAGAGAGTCGTTACACTGTAGTTTAGTCAAGTGTGGTGCAGTACTTGTAGACTTGACACTCAGGAGGCAGGTAACACGTCTCTAAAGAAACAGTCCCCTGATTTCAATCTAAATCTATCAAACAAAGTATATCCAAGAGATTTAGTTTCTCTTTCTTTTTTTCTTTTTGTTTTGTTCTTAGTTTTCCTATAAGCAATATTTTCAAATATTTATATTTTGTGACTTTAACTTCATAAGCACTAAGATTTTACATATGTGTATGTGCACATACATACATACATACATAGATGATCACAAACTTATACATATGTGAACATACCTATACACATAGGTGTTTACACATACGTGTACTTGTATGTTTGTCCATATTCTCTATATATTTGCATAACTGTGTTTGGGTTTATATTTATGTTATCTACTCACAGCCCTTAACTAATCTAGTTCAGTAGGTACATACTATTTACTGCTCTAGTTGGCGGCATGAACTTGGGAGAGTAGGACCTAAAAATGAGGCAGAATAAATTCAGTAACCAACATTATTCAGAGCATCAGACAATTTATACTCTGAGGCCTAAGAAAAATCGTGTACAGTTTTCAATCACAAGGACAAGCCACATGTGGGAAAAAAAAAACAAACATGTTTTTCCATAAAGTCACATGGATAACAGCACCTGAAATAAACTTACTTCTATGTGCTCTACCTGGGAGGAGCACAAAAACAACACATTCCAAGAACAATTCTGTGTTTTTGAAGAAACTGAGGTCACAAGACTCTTGTTTTGTTTTCTTGGAGCTTTCTCACAGCACTCAGAATTTCCTCACGTCTCCATTCTTGGGCTGTGTGACACATGCTTCTTTCATCCCTTAGTTTTTACTTTACCATATCCTAGGTGTCAGTCAAGAATCTTTACCTTTTGCGTTAGTATTAATACGGACAAGTTAATGAACTTTCAAACAAGGGCTGCTTTTTGACCTTCACAATGGTATCTATTCAGAATGCATGCTTTGCCTTTCCCATGGGATTAATTCAGATACTTCACAAAGCATGTAATGTGTTTTTTTTTTTAAGTTAACTTATGTGTTAAAACTTTTATCAGTTGTAGAAAATGAGAGCACAAAAATTTTCTTTCATTGACTTAAGATTCTTAGAGATAAGGTTAAAAAACTAGTTCCCTATAGTCGTATTATTTTTCACTGTACCAGATATGTTGTTTGACATTAAACTTGATCAAAAGAGAAATAGTTCTATCATAAGTCTTTAAAGAAAAAGATTTTATTTTTATATTTTATGTGTACATCTTGAGTGCCTACGTATGTGTGTCTGCATCTTGTTTATTCCTGCTATCCACAGATGAAGAGTAGGGAGTTGGATCCCTGGAACTGAAGTTACCAGGCATTTGAGCTGCCTGATGTGGGTGCTGGGAACTGAACCAGGGACATCTAAAAGAGCTTCAGGTGCTCTTAATGATTGAGCAAACTTTCCAACCCTAACTAAGGTCTTAATTAAATACTGAGGCTAGTTTAAGACTAAATAAACCTTCAGTACAGTGATAAATCTGCATGTATTACTTGAGGTATTAAGAAGTGCCATCTACTTTTAAAAACACTTAAGTTAGCAATATGTATGTTTCAAAATGAAGAAAGACTTTCCAGTCTCCCTTCCCATGGCTAACTGCCCTGTCTGTCATAGAGTTGATATGGTTAATGTTTGGGGTATATTTTTGTATTTAATACTATGTGAATAGAAACTTAAAATGCTGACATTAAGCTAAAACATATTTTATCAATATATTTTAAAGTACCGTGTTTTTGATACGCAGGATTAGTCATTACAAATGCCTTAATATTCATCCCTAGTATATTTCCACACATTTCTAAGTTAGCATTAGAGATGATGGGATTGATATTTGCAACCAGTATATTTGCATTATGGAGCTGGACCAGTGAGGTATATATAGAAAATCACATATAAGGTGTGTTCACACAGGGTTTAATAAGAGAGTGAAAACTGTTTGCTTAAATGTAGGATCTGTTTGGAAAGTCAGATCCATACTTGGAGTTTCACAAACAGACATCAGATGGCCACTGGCTGATGGTTCACCGAACAGAGGTAAGTACTTGAATCTAAAAGTAGAATAGTTGTTTCCTTTGGCATTATTATAATAAGAATTTTAACATGCCTCTCTCTCTCTCTCTCTCTCTCTCTCTCTCTCTCTCTCTCTCTCTCTCTCTCTCTCTCTCTCTCTGTATATGTATAAACCACTGCAGTCTGTATACCTGCATTACCACATATTCGTCTTTATCATTCTAAACTCACAAATTGTCATCATACATTAATATTTGTACTGCTTAAATCCAGATTTGATGAAGGGATGCAGATGCATCCTGGGTTTTTTCCAGCATCGATAGGGTTTATAATTTATTCTGTTTCAGAGTTAGAAGGGGTCAGTTCTTACCATACGCCGTAGAAATCAAGATCTGAGTGCTAGATCTATACTAGGATGTTATAACTTTCAGCCTTTTTCAATGGTCAAAAAAAGAAATACATTCGTATGTCTATGTAATATGTAATATTGAAATTTAAAAATTCAGAATCTAGATTTAATTTTCCAATTCATGTTCAACACATCAAGATTTATGTTTTTAATTTTTTAAGTGTATATTGGTGTTTTACTTGCATGTATGCCCATATAACATGTCCATGTAGTTGCCCATGAAGGCCAGAAGAGGGCATTGGATGCCTTAGTATAGGAGTGACAGATGGCTGTCAGCCACTATGTGGGTGCTGGGAATCAAACCTGGGTCCACTGCTTTTACTGCAGAGCTGTTTCCCCAGGACCCACAAAGTTCATCATTATCTTGCTCTATTTTTTGATCCTCTGGGACTATGGTGAAATGCCTGGTTTCAAAAAAAAATCCACAAGCTACCGTTTATAAGTATACATTGTTATTTAGGTAGATATATTTCTCAAACACCTTTCTTCTTTACTCAGAATGTACTACAGTTGGACAATTTATTACACTTACTGTATAATGATTATAAAATGTAATCCTACTTTTTTTTTGAAATTGTTGAGTGATAGAATGCGGATGAGTGGTAAGAATGTCACGAGAACCCGGGAAAGAGAAAGATACTGATGAACTGCGTGTTCTAATGGAGCCTTTAATCTTTACAGGTCATAAAAAACAACCTGAATCCTGTGTGGAAGCCTTTTAAAATCTCTCTTAACTCTCTGTGCTATGGAGATATGGACAAAACCATTAAGGTAATTTGAAATTACTACTCAGGTGTTCTGTAGTTTGCTATGTGATTACGTCCTGGTAAACCCATTATAAATGCAAATCCTCATAAATTAGACTAGAGGTGTAGCTTGGTTAGAACATTGCTTAGTGTTGAGACCCTGTGTTTATTTGAGGGGAGGGAGGTAGAAAGGAAAGAAGGGAGGAAAAGGGAGTGTGGGAGGAAAGAAATGATATTGAAATGCATTTATACACCTAAGTTACCAAATTACACCCACCCAGTACACTGTTAAGTGTTGGTATTTACCATGGTGCTCCTATGCTGACTGGCAAGTTTGGCTTGCTGCCACTGCCCAACGTTACAAGAAAATCATCACGTTACTAGCACAGAAAAGATTAAAATTCAAAACTCATGCAGTATCTACCAAATGATGTCACCTTTAACACCATTGTCAAGTCAAAACCCAAGGTACACTACAACAACTCAGTCACTGTGTATACCTACTATAGATGAACACATTTTTACCTAATCTTCTAAAGTTAATGTGTAAGATAGCATTTGGTTAAATAAATGACATTACAGGCATATGTATTTGACTATATTGTTGTTGTCTAATATGTTGACTTAATGCTTAAGGGTGCAGCATTATTTTTATTTTAAAAAATTTAAGTCTTCTTTATAATGAGATTCTTTTGCTTGGCAAATATGAAGCATTGACTACGTTCTTTGCCTATAGTGTACCCTTTGAAAATAAAAGTAGATGTTAGTTATTTTGAGATCTCAGAGCCTTCCTATTGCTACACAGAAAAACAGAGGAGGAATTGTAGGGACAAAGAAAAGCAGAACACACCTCCATGGTTATTTTAAATATTTTTATTTGTAGGTATTTACCAAACAAAGCCAAAGCTCAACCAACCAGCCAGTGAACAAACACAAACTTCAAACACTGTGTGTGTGTGTGTGTGTGTGTGTGTGTGTGTGTGTAAAACACAACACACTCTCCTTTTTATAGGTGAGTTCTGTCTGAGGATCAAACTCAGGTTCTTCTGAGCTGTCTCCTCGTCCCTGAGTCTGCCTTAACATAAGTCCTTCTAGAAAACTTTCTTACCCTTACACCTCAATAGATGAAGGTATTGTTTGTGTTCTTCATTGTACCTAATACAGTAAAAACAGGAAAGGCAATAGGAAACAGCACAACCTAACATAACAACATGATTTAAAGTCAGACCACAGCTGACATCTTTGTTTAACTCTTTAACCAGGTAAAGGATGTTAAGCAGGTCACCTAACCCCTTGCTAATAAAGTATAATTTCTACTCTACAAGAGGGTAAAGATAGAGTATTGAAAGTGAAAACATTGTAAAAGGTAAAATAGCAGAGGTGCTGTTGTTATTTTTCTGAGCTTCAGAGGGAGTTGTCCCTAGCTTATGAGAGATTTTAAAAAGTTATTGTTAAGTGTGATTTGTATATGTCAAAGAACAGTGACATGTCAAAGAGCAGTATATGTCAATACAGGTATGGCATAAATATATAAATATACTGTGAATTATATAAATGTTACTGAGTAGCTACAAATTCTAATTTAAAGACAAATCTAGAGAGGGTAAAAGTCTATACCATGCCTATTTGATTGTTTCTGACAAATTAACAACAAAATCATGTCTCTAAAACGTTTTTTTGCTCACAGTGGCATGCTTGCAGGGCCAATTTGTTATAGTAAGTAAATGATTTTCTGTGCTTCGTCTGATAAATGTCTCCATTCTTAAGTCTCTAGCTTGTTGTTAGTTAAACTCACTTTGAGGTTCCCCACATCATCACTCCCTTTACTTCTCTAGCTCTGTGTTCTCTGCAGCATCAGACAGGTCACATCTACAGTTTACGCACTGTTTGGAAGTTACTTAAAGGTCTGGTGAAGAACTGCAGAGCAGAGAATAAAGTCGGGATCTTCTGTGGGTCCATTGCTGTGTTGTCACTCCAGCATGCGCTGTTTTCAGAGGATGAGAGAGAAACAATTGTGCATGCTGCCACCTTGCCTGAAGTGAGGGTGCATAGTGTGCTGTGTGCAGTTTTTGCATATATATATATACATATACACTTTTATGTATATATGCAGACATTTAAATTTCACAAGTTCTTCAGATACTGTTGATTAAATAGTGAATAGCACTGGTGTTTAAATTCTCGAAAAGGGGGAGAAATGGATCCTGCCTCAGCCTTGTCTGTTCATACTGCACTGGAGATGTTATGTCTGCCTTAGAAAGGACTAGGGGCAGCTTTTTCCTTTAGTTCCTGTAGTGAGGAATTAGAACTCAGAGGGTAAAGATGTATTTATTGCTTCTTAAAGTTTTAATTGGTCTAAACTTTTAAAAAACATTTTAGCCCTTACTAAGGTCTAATTAAATCTTATCATATTGAAGTTCTCTTTGACTCATATATAAATCGATGTTTTTTCCATGAAATCTAAAATGTAAGCCACCAAGTGGTTCCTGGGAATTGAACTCAGGACCTTTGGAAGAACAGGCAATGCTCTTAACCTCTGAGCCATCTCTTCAGCCCCACAAAATGTAAAATTTTATTTTGCTGTAGTTTAAGAATGTCTGCTAGCTGGTCAGTGGTGGGACACGCCTTTAATCCCATTAATCCATTCGGGAGGCAGAGATAGGCAGATCTCTGTGAGTTCAAGGCTAGCCTGATCTATAAGAGCAAGTTCCAGGACAGGCTCCAGAGGAACCTTATCTCGATCTTCCCCTCCCCCCCCAAAAAAAGTCGGCTAAAATGATTTCATTCAAGCATTAAGATAATTGTTTTCTGCTTTCTTGAGACTTTGCTTCCTTTAAGAAAAAAAAAAAATTTATTTTTTTCCCTTGACAATGTTAGTCAGATAACGGCTGTTGATTTAAAATTGGGTATTGAAGCTGGGCGGTGGTGGCGCACGCCTTTAATCCCAGCACTCGGGAGGCAGAGACAGGTGGATCTCTGTGAGTTCGAGGCCAGCCTGGTCAACAAGAGCTAGTTCCAGGACAGGCTCCAAAGCTACAGAGCAACCCTGTCTCGAAAAACAGAAAGAAAAAAGAAAAAAAAATAAATAAAATTGGGTATTGAATATGTAGGGCAGGAGTCAAACTGTCAGGCTTAGTCATGGGTAAAAATATCTATAGATTATCTCCTTAAACAAAGCACTTTGCAATTCTAGAATGTGCCTGTTTTGATTGAGATTGATCGATTTTAAGTGTATCTGAAGGATAATGAAAATACGAGTAATGATGGAAGACTTACAGTGTACTGACTAGTCTTATGTCAGCTTGACACACACTAGTGTCATTTGAAAGAGATCTCATTTGAGAAAAATGCCTACGCCAGATTGGCCTGTGGGCAAGACTGTAGTGCCTTTTCTTGATTGGTGAATGATGTGGAAGATCTCAGCTCACTGTGGATAGTGCCACCCCTGAGCAGCTGAGCAATCCATGATGAGCAAGCCAGTAAGGAGTTCTCTTCCATGGCCTCTGCATCAGCTCCTGCCTCCAGGTTCCTGCCTTGTTTGGGTTCCTGTCCTGACTTCTTTTGATGATGAAGAGTGCTGTGGAAGTGAAATAAACCTTTCTCTCCCACATGGATCTTGGTCCTAGTGTTTAATCTCAGCAGTAGAAACCCTAACTAAGACATCCAGTTATGAAAAGCAGTCAGTGTGTAGAACTGAGAAGAAAACCATCATTCTGCCAGATGAGCATGTATGATCCTAAGGATTGTACCTTGGTGACTCACTACAACTTCATGAAGCTGGAAGCCTGGTGGAGCTCTCACCAAAGAGATGCAAATGCTTCTTGTTAGAAGCTTCTGCTTTGAAGCACAGTGTCCTGTGTAAAGAAGATTTTACTTTGTCCCTGTTGCTCACCACACAAGATGCATCTTTTGGCTTTGTACTTAATTCCTTCAAGTTCCATTTCTAAAAAATGGGAATAATAGATCAGCATCTCCATTCTGTGTAACTCTTAGGTCTGTCTAGAGAATGCACACTGTGTAGACATTAAATTTTCATGTAAATGAATTGATGTGTTGAAATTTTATTAGAAATTTACATCCCTCTAATTGATTTTCAGCTTACCCTGAATACAGCTTGCCTTGAACACAGCACCTTATTTTCCCATTGAAAAGTTCTAGCATTCTAGTGAATATTTACTTTTTCTTCAAGGAGAGAAGGGAGGAAGGAGGGAGAAGTAATGTGCATTTAGTAGGATTCAGATCTAAGGCAAGAACTCTAGAACTCTACTTTTTCTCCTCCTTACATGGAATGGGTGTGACCTAGCATGGATACTTCAATGAATTGACTGTTCTTTTTGCTAGAGTTTTCCTTTGTGTTGTAAGATTTCCAATCTTCAGACCAAATCTGACTATCATGTCTAACTTGTAATTACAAACCCAGCCACCATGGTTTGCAGCTGATCAGGCATATTTCCTGTAACTCTAAATTATCTAGGATTTAGTCATTTTTAAGCTGCTAGGCTTCTAGCTCTTATTCAGTGATAATTAAGTAAAGCAAATGAACAAGGCATTTAGCCTTCTACCAGCATCCACAGAGAGTACAGTAGAGGAACTGGTGACTGCTTCCTGTGTAAAATGGAGTCTGTGTTTGTGGATTTCATCTTTCATTGTCTGGGTCCTGTTCTCTGGATAGCTCTGGTTTTAACATGCTTCAGCACCGCTCTAGATAGTTTCTTCCTGTTCCTCCAGTTAGACATTGATATTAAGGGGTTTCCCCTTATTTTAATTAAAATGGCACATTTATTGCAGCCGATACTTTTTAATAAAATTATGCTGATTATTATATATTTTATTATTTTTAATTCCAGGTAGAGTGTTATGATTATGACAATGATGGATCACATGACCTTATTGGAACATTTCAGACCACCATGACAAAACTCAAAGAAGCCTCCCGAAACTCACCTGTAAGTTATTCTTTTGCAATTACATAAGCACTGCAGTTTACCTGTTTATTATTTTATATTTTCTTTAGCTTAGCAATTAGTTTATCATGTTTCTATTCTATATTGCATTAAGCCTTAAAATTTTTAAATTTTGTTAGTAGTCATCCAAAATTCATATATGAGGCAAGTGTCTTACTGAGTGGAGACTATATACTGGTGACCAGCGCTAGGTGAGCACTCCAGACTACAGGGAAGAAAGCAGACTATTACAGTGTGTATCTCTGGTGATGGACGTAGCCTTTCCTCTTGTAGCTTGGAAGGGGAAACATCATAGTCCAGTACTGGGAGAAACAAGGCTGTGCCTGCACAGGAAAGACAGTGCACAGCCAGCCTCAGTGGTCGGTGTGAGTCCCCATGGCTGGCTAAGCCAGACAGATGTCCTGTGATCTCTGTGTGTACCCTTCCTGTTCTTCCATAGAATGACTTCACCCCTCTCTGCAGAGTTTAAAATACTGAAAATTAGGGCTAAGCCCAAGAATCACTGATGTGCAAGCTTAGGTAAACCGAGGAATAGTCATTGATTGTGAAACTTGGAAAGGTTTTTGTTGTGGGGTATCCACCAGCTAAACTACTCAGTCATGAATTTAAACCAATAGAAAATATTGGCTAGCAGACCTGTGACTACACTGGGTGTTTGAGATCCTTTCTTAGGGTGAGCTTTTAAGTACAAAAGCCATGTTCAGGGTTGACATAGTCCAGTAAACAAGGGCAGTGAGTCAGAAGCAGAACTGCAGAAGCCAAAAGCAAGGTTAGTATATTTAGAGACTTTCCCAGAACTATGGACTTTGATGAATGAGGTCTTTGTTTTCATTTTGGATGGTGGTGCTGTCTGTTTGCTAAGTTTTATGGCCTAAATGGTACTTCCATCATGGAATCAGTGGTGCTAAGGTCTGGGAGCCTGTTATACCTCCACAGACAACAGAAGCCCAGCACAGCTGTGAGGAATGTATCTTTTGGTAAGGAAATACCTCAGGTTCAAGACTCATGCACACGAGACTGCCATTCTTGTCAAGTGTATATTTATATTAGAAGTTTAATTTCTTGTGGCCACAGGATTGGGCTTTATGTATTTCTGTTTTATTCTGTTCATTTTTCTTCCTAAGCATGTTTTTGTTTTGTGTTGCTAACAAGATTAAAATTTAGTTTCTTTTCTTTTTCTTTTAAGATTTGATTTTTAGGGAAAAGGTTTAGTGAAATTCATTTTAGTAACTTGGCTATTGCTAGTGAAAATTTTATTTCATTTTCTCCTATTACAGGTTGAATATGAATGCATAAATGAAAAAAAGAGACAGAAGAAAAAAAGCTACAAGAATTCAGGTGTGATCAGTGTGAAGCACTGTGAGGTAAGTTGTCCTTGGCTACTTACAATGACTTCACTTTCTGAGTTCTTGTGCCAGTGTGGTTTCATATCAAACAAGTCCTTACTGTAAACGCTGGAAATTACATGAGCTTGAGATCATCATGGGGGAAAGAATAGGATTAGAAATAATAAAGAAATCTTTCTAATAACCGTGCTTATAAGGTTTGACAACTTTGTGTGTGTGTGTGTGTGTGTGTATGAATCAGTGTTTTGCCTGCATGTAGGTATATGTACTATGTGTGAGGTGTGTGTGCATGTGTGTAGTGATCTGTGGAGCCAGAAGAGGGTGTTAGGTATTCAGGATCTAGAATTACAGACAGTTGTGAGCCTTCGTGTGGGTGCTTGGAACCAACCCTTGTCCTCTGCAAGAACAGCAGGTGCTCTTCAGCACTGGCCCATTGGTAACATTTTAGCAAAGAATAAATAATGAAAGTGTTCTGCTGTCTTAGGAAATGTGAGATTGGAAATGGCCTGACATAGTATATCTATCCTGGATATAATTTCTTCATAAGCTGTCATAAATGGTGGGGGAAAGCCAAGTTTTACCCACTGAAAGGATATTTTTGTTTGTTTTCTTTTGTTTTAGTTTGGTTTTTCGAGACAGGGTTTCTTCTCTGTGTAACAGCCCTAGCTGTCCTGGAACTAGCTCTTATAGTGGCCTCGAACTCACAGAGATAGATCCTCCTGCCTTTACCTCCCAAGTGCTGGGATTAAAGGTGTTCACCACCTCCGTCTAGCTTGGATATTTTGTTTTTGTTTTTAATGCTCTTAAAGTTTTATTACTAAATGTTTTTTTAAATTGTCAGTATATTGGACTTATTATATAATACAGTGACTACATTTCTTCTTTTACCATTGATATTCTAATTTTTTGCTTTTAATCACAGTGTGAATTATTTTATATTTTATTTCTTATACATACTAATCCCAGTTTCCCCTCCCTCCCCTCCTGCTCCCTCTACTTCCCCTCACCCCCATCTGCTCCTCAGAGAGGGTAAGGCCTCCCATGGGGAGTCAATGAATTATTTCACATCACCACGTTGAGGCAGGACCAAGGCCCTCCCTCTCGTGTCTAGGCAGAGCAAGGTTTCTCTCCATAGGAAATTGGCTCTAAAAAGCCAGATCACTCATTAGGGATTCTTTGTGGTCTCATTGCCAGCAACCCCAACCAACTGTCCAAGCTACTCACTGTCACCTTCTTTTAGGGGGCTAGATCGGTCTTATGCATGTTTCCAGGTTATGTGTCTAGAGTTATTTGGCTCCCACTAGTCAGGTCAGCTTTTTCTGTGGCTTTCCCCATCCTGGTTTTGACCCTTTGCTCATGTTATTGCCCCTCCCTCTCTTTGATAAGACTCTTGTAGCTCTGCCCAGTTCCACAACTAAGCACTCTGCAGCTGCACCTTTTTTTATTTGCATGTATTGGTTAACCATAATGGGTTTTTATGACATTCTCCAAATGTACATAATGCAATTTGCTCATATTTACCTTACCCCATTACCCTCTCTTGTCCTCCCAACTAGTCTCTTTTACTTTCACCCCCCCCCCTCCCCTGTGTGTAACTCAGTGAGTTTAATTAGGGTTATTTACAGAAATGTGAGTAGCATACCAGTGGAGACACCTGAAGAAAATGCCTCTCACTCCATCAGCAATCAGTAACAGCTTGTGACTTCTCAGAAGGGGCCTGACACCATGAGCCCTTCCCTTGATATGTTAACCTTAATACTGCTGGGCTTAGGTTGTAGTAAAGTCCTGACACTTGAGGGAGGAGTTCCATGTGCTCAGATGTGAGGTTGATTTCACGTATTTGTGTCATGTCCTATTCAGCATACAAACTCTGAAATGCATATATCATGAACCTTTTGTTTCTCTTGTGTAGTAGGAGAGTTCTGGTTATTTTTCTTTGGCTTTTTGAGACAGGGTTGCTTGGCGTAGCCCTGATGGTTCTAGTACTTGCTTTGTAGATCAGGCTGGCCTCAGACTCAGATAACTGCCGACTTCTGCCTCACATTGCTGGGATTAAAGGTGTGCACCACTACTGACCGAGTTCGGCTTTAACATATATGTGTTTTGTTTCTAGATTACTGTAGAGTGCACATTTCTTGACTACATCATGGGAGGGTGCCAGCTGAATTTTACTGTAAGTAAAACTGAGTTTTCTAGCAAATCTGTTAGGTATTGCCTCACCCCCCTCCCCTGTATTGCAGCATTCTTTTACTGCCAAGCTGCCTTGGTTGTGGAATTTACACAATCTGTTTAACATGCTTTCCTCATAGACCATCTAGGGTCATCATGAAAGTTAGACTTAGTTGGTGAGTTGATGAATAATTTTCCCTCTCTAGAGAAAGCAGATATGCACAAACCAGTGGTTATCCTGTAATAATTTAAGGAATAGAAAGCAGACATGCAAAAACAGCCCTGAAATATGGGTCATTGCATGCGATGATTCATGATTCTTCAATCTAGAAAAAGAAGAACGGGTTGTTTTCATGATGAGGCCTGTTCACTTGTTTGTGTAAATGCTGTGAGAATTTGTTAGGAAATGGCATTAGATGTTCTTGGATAGTTTGGGGCCTTATCTCTGAAGTTTTCTTGTACCTCTAGCTCAGGTAGCCCTGCCCCTCTTTAGTAAGAATTGCTGTCTTGGCAGGTGGGAGTGGACTTCACCGGCTCCAATGGTGACCCCAGTTCTTCAGATTCCCTGCATTACATCAGCCCTAATGGTGTCAATGAGTATCTGACTGCCATCTGGTCTGTGGGATTGGTAATTCAAGATTATGATGCGTGAGTATAACTTTGGGAATACTCAGGTACACGTTTCATAATTGCTTAGGATACTTTCTTTTTATCCCATCATCTAGTGTTCTGATAGAGGTGGGACAGTGCGGATGCTAGACCAGCTTCTTTCTCTTCTTTTTGTTCCTGTGTTTTCCTTTGATCTTCACTCTTGCTGTGACTAGTTATAATGTGTTGCATATAGCTTCTTCATTTTACTGTTGACAGAAGTCAACACGACTCATTTCTTTGATCTGATTTCCTGGGAGTTTTAATGAGGAGTAAGTTGTATATGTGATTGAAGTCTAGATGATGCAATCTTTAATAAAAAATTGTTTCTTACCATATATACATGTTCCTCTCAGTAATAAAATGTTCATTCATTCATTCATTCACTCATTCATTCATTCAGAGAAAGGGTCTACTTCCTTCCCTGGCTTGGAACTCAGTGTGTAGACCAGCCTGACTTTGAAATCACAGAGGTCTGTCTACTTCTATCTTGAAAGCACTGGAATTAAAGAAGTGCATCACCACACTCTGCTGAAGTATTTTTTTCAATTGGAGCGTTTGGCAAGGCTAAAGAGCATCTTAACCTAATTGCTGCAGAGTATTCTGAATGAATTTTCAGTACTTAGATTTTAAGTAGATTTGGAGACCTGGGTGTATTTTGAGTTGTAGAACCAGTACTTCGTCTGTGGAACATCTTGGGTTCAATTCTCAGTCATTAAACTATATGACTTCTACTATTGTTACTACTAGATTTATTTTAACAGCTAATATGTGCCAGAGACCATGTATTAGTCAGAAGAGATGATGAGTCGTAGATGGCAGTCAGTGGGTCATCACATAGCCACTCCTGAAAAGGGTACCAGACCAGGGTAATTTCACACATCAGTTCTTAAAAACGTGTAATTAACAAATCGAAACTTAAATGACAGAATTTAAAAAATTTAGAACGTATCCAGAGTTCAGAAAAAAAGGGACAAATGCAGAATAAAAAAACATCAACTTCTCACTAGCCATCCACAACAAAATTATATTTTCCAATTAAGCTAATGATGTAAATTATATTAGCTAAAAAATTACAGTGAATAAATGTCATCATACAAATCATAATAAATGAATAGGATTTTGTAAAATATTTTGGATTTTTAGTAAGGTAAATTAAAAAATTGAACTGAAGAACTAAGAAGAGACCATATTTAAATAGAAAGAGATCTGTGATAATGATATGAAGTGAAATTTCTCTCACAGTTAATCAGTTTAAATTAGAACTGCATTAGAATACTGACAAAAGGAGTCTTAAATTTCTCTAAATAAAAGGAATGAGAATCATCTAGATATTTTTCTAAAGGAAAGATGGAAAGGAGGGAGAAAGGCAAGAAGAATTTGCTCTAGCAGTTTTCTTTGTTTGGTTTTTGTTTTTAACTTTTGAAAGTATTTATTAATTTTATGTGTATGACTGTTTTGCCTGTGTGTGTATATATATATCTGGTACCCACAGAGTTCAGAAGAGGGTGACATTATGAAGATTGTGAGTCACCGTGTAGGTACTGGGAACCAAACGGCCCTCTGCAAGAACAATAAGTGCTCTTAATCTCTGAGCCATCTCTCAGCCCTGCTCGAACAGCTTTTAAAATTTATTTCAAAACTCAAATATAGAACTATACTTGACCAACTGAACTAAGCATGTAGTTAAGAAATAATCCTGTAACATATGTGAATCTAGTAAGAATAGCATCTAAGAGGCAATGATTGTAACAGCAACATTCTGCATAAGAGTGGAATTTAAAGCCAGGCATAGTGGTCACACCTTTAATCCTAACACTGGGGAGGCAGAGGCAGGTAGATCTCTGTGCCTTTGAGGCCAGCCCGAGCTACATTGTGAGACCCTGTCTTAAGACAAAAACCAAAGAATTGAATTTGAATCCACAATTCATACCTGAAAAATACAATAAGCCACACGTGCCATAAAGCAGATACTCTTCAACAAAGTAGCCTAACAGAATAGTAGTAAGTTCAGGACTGTCCCGATGTCTTTGCAACCCTCAATTTATAGCTTTTGTTTCTGGTGACAAGATCTCTGCTCTTCTTTAGACAGTAGGAAGAGGAGAAAGGGGCCCAGCAGTGCATGTTTATTTCCTCTTAGGGGTATAATGTGATGTTGCAAAAAAAAAAAAAAAAAAAATCTACTTAGCTCCTTGGGCTGGAATCTGGCCACCTGATCTTGGCAGGCTCCTATAGTAAGTACAGTTACTGCCTCCAGTGTCTGTTATTAAAGGAGGGAAGCAGCTACTTCTGCTTCATATCCCATATCAAAGCCCCTTTCAGAGTAATGAGAAGTCTAATACCAAAAGTAAACTTGAAAATGTTTAAGAGAAAAAAAATCGATGATTTGTTTATAATTTGCATTGTACCTGGCTGCTAAGACAACAGAGGCAGAAATCTTGGAATAATTTGTATGTGTTCACATTCTCTAATATGAAAATTCATGAAAGAGGGTGGGGAGATGGCTCAGTGGGTAAGAGCGATTTCTGTGAAAGAAAGAGACGCTCAGTTAGATCCTCAGCACCCATTCAAAAGCTTAACATGGTTGTTTGTGCCCATAATCAGTGTTGGGAGATGGAAGGGATAAAGACGGAGCTGGTGTCCCCTTTGGGTGTTCATAGACTCATTAGTAAAAGAATTTAAAAAGAAAATCTATGGAAGTTTCTAAACAACATTAGAGACAGGCCTCAGGTCCAGCTCACCCACACTCCCACCACTAGGGCCAGCTCTACTGTTTTGCTTAGACGAGGCACCGGCCACTCCAGTTGTCTTGACCCTGGTGGCAGCACAGCCTCAAACAACAGCTAGGTGATAAGTTGCGACCTAGTCACTGGGCAAAAAAAAAAAAGATATTTTTGACATGACATGGGTTCTATCTTTAATGGAAAATAAGTCTCGAATGTTAAGAATTAATAATACAGTACGAGTGAAGTGGTTGTGAGGTGCAGGCGCCTGTGCCGAGCCTGACGACCTCAGTTGCCCTCTGTTCTCCACGTACACGCTGTAGCAAGCACGTGACCCCACACATATAAATAAGTAAACGTCGTAAGTACGAGTGAGCATACAAAGACTACTCCAGTAGAAAACTGTGTTCCGTGGGGTTTTGTAGTAAGGCACGATGGCCACCTTCACTGTGCCTCTTGGGGAATACCCATACCCTGGGCATGTCAATACCACTTCACGTGTTCTATATTCAGGGCCACACTCTGTGTCCATAAACGGCAGGCTCCAGATGGACGTATGTTTTCTTGCAGAAAGTTGGCATTTCCCACAATGTTTCTATGGTCAATTGTATGAATATTCACATCAAATGACATAAGTAAATGCTACAAATAACCTCGTCGTTTGAGGCCTAATTTTTTACCAAACAGTCCTACTTAAAGGAAAAAAAAGATGTGGTTTTGTTTGTTTATTTGTTTGTTTTTGGCTTTTCATATTTGTTCAGTGAAATATGAGGTTTAAATGGAAAATAGTGGGTTATGAGACATATTTCATTTATTTATTTATTTAATGTGTATATGTGTGCGTGAGTGCATGTACATACACCACATGTGTGCAGGAGCCTGTGGACATCAGCAGAGGTATTGAATCCCCTGAGCTGTACTTGCAGGTGCTGGGAAATAAACCCAGGCCCTCGTCAAGAACAAGTGCACTTAACTACCGAGCTATCTCTTGCCCCATAAATTGTAATTTATGCTTCTCTCAAGGCATTAAGGTGGAGAGCAATAGAGGAACATACTCAAGTATATATCACACATGCATGTCACACACACCAAAAAAACCTCTGTAGATATTTCTTCCTTTAATGCACAGAAAAACATTTAAAGTGAGTGTTTTCCAGAGTTAGCATTGGCATTAGTAAAGGGAGTGCTAGGTAATTTTTTGTTTATAATTTTTATGGCTCTGGATTTTTTAAATCTAAGCTCATAAATATGAATAAATATATATTATATCTAAAATAATTGGATTTGTTTTCTTTTTCTTTTAGTGATAAGATGTTTCCAGCTTTCGGCTTTGGAGCTCAGGTGCCTCCTCAGTGGCAGGTAATTCCTCCCCTCCCCGTCTTTTTTTAATTTTCATTGATCCTTTGTAGATTTCACATCATGCATTCCAATCCCACTAATCTCCTGTACCCTCACATCTGCCCTTTGCCCTTGCAATGCCCCCCTCCCAATAACAAAACCAAATTTAAAAGAAAAGCCAAAACCAAACCAAACCAAACAACAATAACAAAAAGGAGAAGAATCTCATCATGGAAGCTGTAGTGTGGCCTGTTGAGTTCACACAGATCACCCTTTATTCCATTCATCTTTACTTGCAAGTGTTCATTGCCAGAGTCATTGGTCAAGCTCAAGGTCTCTGACTTCTGCTAAGCCATCAATAATGCAATAATAGGTTCTCACTAGGGCTCCTCTTGGATATCCCATTGTTGTCCTGTGTTGTGAAGATCTTGCTGTTTTAGATCTGTAGGTTCATCCCCTTCACCTGCCCACCCAGTCTCACAGATGAGATTGGGGTGGGCAAACTCATAGTCCTGGTTCTGGGCCTGGGTGGTAGCTGGGCTGGTCAGCCCTCCAGCTTTCCCTCATCATCATTACCCAGGCAAGCTCTCCAGCACTGCCCAAGCTAGTTCACCCAGTGTGGTCTGCAGCAAGGAGCCGGGCCAGTTCTATTCTCAGGGCCTCAGGTCCAGGTCACCCACACTCCCACCACTAGGGCCAGCTCTACTGTTTTGCTCAGATGAGGCACCGGCCACTCCAATTGTCTTGACCCTGGTGGCAGCACAGCCCTCAAACAACAGCTAGGTGATAAGTTGCGACCTAGTCACTGGGCATTTGCACCTCCCCACTCTGCATCACAGGCCAGGGACATCAACTCAGATCCAGGCTGTGGTAGGGTCAAAGACCCAGACATGGTTCTCAGCAGGAACCATGGTATCACCATGGCCCCAGGTGGCAATGCAGGCTGCCAAGCACCGCGCCCCCGTGTCTGCGTTCGATGCTCTTTTATCCAGTTACCGAGCTTCAGGCAAGGGGCTGGAGGTTAAAATACACAAACACATACAGACAGACATACAACGACACGGGTCATCCTTGAATTCCCCAAAAATGCCCCCTTTATTGTGTTCAGGGGCAGAATTAGCCACGCCCCAGCCAAACCCACCAGAAACCACTCTGCCATCAGAAACTCCTGAAGGTCTCGTGCTCAGAACAGCTGTAGGCACTCAGATCAGGGGATTCTCCCTGCTCCCAACAGCAGGCCACCCAGATTGACATGGCCCTCTGACAACCAACATGGCTCCAGGTGGTGGCCCACACCACAGGGTTCTGCATAGCTGTCAGTGGCAACAGAAGCCATAGACATCACCTCAGTCACTGTTGACTGTTTCAGGTCCTCAGACAAAGACCTGGCCCTTGGCATACTGGCCCAGGCTGGGATATCACCTTGGACTTGGGTGGCTAGCAGGCCATTCACGTCAGCCTCTTCCTCACCAACCTTACGTCTTCAGATCTGCCTCTCTCCACAGCCCATGAATGGTTTTGCCTCTCTCTCCTCTCTAGTGTGTGCTCTCTCCCCTCCCCCACCCTATACTCGCTTACCATAGTGGTGCCCAACCACGCTGGCATTATAGCTGTTGGTTGGGTCACAGGTGGCTCATAGTTGAGTCCTGCCTGCCTCAGCTGCAAGGCATGGTGTGGAGCTGTTGCTTTTCTCTTGCATACATGGGCCTAGAAACCTTGGGCTTGGTATGATGGTGCCAGACTGCCAGGTGCCACAGGCATTGGGTAGGCTCTTGGCTGATAGTGCCCTCCAGACCAAGAAGTCTGGGGGTGGAGCCGTCTGTGTCCTCCAGTGACTCAGGCCTGGAAAGGATTGAGCTGGCAAGCAATCTCCTTTTAAAACTTTATTCTGGACTAGCAAACAGGCCTCACCAGCCCTTTTTTCTTTTGACAGGTGTCTCATGAATTTCCAATGAACTTTAACCCATCAAACCCCTATTGTAATGGTGAGTAAAGTCAAAAAGCCAAACATGAAGACCACCTCATTCATTCTTATCTTTTTCCTTGCAGGTTAGAGCTACTCATATTTCATCTCTAAATTTCAGGTTGTGACACATTTAGCTTTCTGTTTTGTTTGGCAGAAAATCACCTCACGTTGGTGCTTATCTGAAATTGAAATTGTTTTTAGAATATACTAAATATACTTATGTCACCTGACAACTCATTTTAGAAGTTTTATGCTCTATAAATAGTGTGAAACCATCCTTGGTCTGCTCATCAAGCAAATAACATTTTCACTTTAAGTTTATAGTCTGAAAAAAAAAAAAACCAATTTGGTTGTAGATCAAAGATACGCTACATAGAAAAAAGTAAGGCTTTAAGACACCGAAGTTAAATTCTATTTTTCTGAAGACATCATTAGCCTAGTTGCCTAGAAATCGCATTTTACTTATTGCTTTAGTGCAAGGAAGTATTTCAGTGTAATTCAGTGTTAAGTGAGTCTTCAGACTTTGTGAGGGGAGTAAATCGCTAACGCCCTTCCTGATACAAAGCAAGCGTCATAATACAAGTGGAGAGGATACTTCTCTCTGTCAGTGTTCTGTGCCGTGAAGAGGCACCATGACCATGGCAACTTTTACAAAAGAAAACGAGTTTCAGAATTTAGTTCGTTATTCTCAAGGTGGGGAGCATGGTGGCATGCAGGAAGACATAGGAAGAAGAGAGAGAACTTAACATGGGCTTCTGAAACCTCAAACCCCACCCCAGTGATGCACTCTCTCCCATAAGGCCACACCTAATCCCTTCAGATAATGCCACTCCCTGGTGACCAAGCATTCATCTCTGACCTACGGGGACCATTCTTATTCAACTCACCACAGCTATTGTTGCTGGAATTACATGCTCAGATTTTCTACAGTGTATTCCATTGCAGTTGGTGCTGTTGCTAGCTGTGGTTAATGTTATTGTTACTACTGTTAGACTAATTCCTAGATACACTATCAGTTTATCACTGTAAAATCACATCTCCGTGAGAATTGTTCTCACAGGTTGCTCAAGGCCTCTTGCTTCTAAATTCAATATGACCAAAAGGAGTTTCTTGGAACTCTTAAATTTTAAGAGGAGAAAATTGATATTTTGTTCTTGTCCTTGATCTGTTTTGGGTTGAAAAGTTTTCTGCAGGGTTGAGGGATGAGTCCGTGAATAAAAACACTTACTATAGGGGCTGGAGAGATGGCTCAGAGGTTAAGAGCATTGCCTGCTCTTCCAAAGGTCCTGAGTTCAATTCCCAGCAACCACATGGTGGCTCACAACCATCTGTAATGGGGTCTGGTGCCCTCTTCTGGCCTTCAGGCATACACACAGAGAGAATATTGTATACATAATAAATAAATAAATATTTAAAAAAAAAAAAACACTTACTATACAAACATGAGGACCTGAGTTGAAATCCCAACCAGCCACGTAGAAAGTTTGGCATGACTGGACATTCCTGTTACCTCGGAGGGCACAGAAAGATAGACCTGGAGAGTTCACTGGCTAGCCAGCCTAACCAAAATGGTTCATATTATACCCTATTTTAAGGCAGAAGATGGAGAGCAATGGAAGAGGACGCCTGACACCTTGTTCTGGTGTCTGTGTGGCATGCACAGGTGTGCATAGCTGCATATTCATTTGCAGGTACCATACATGTACACCACACACATACACACTACACACAAATGAATAAAAATTTAAAATACACTAAAATAGGAAATTAAAACATCTTTAAAACACACCACAGACAAGTTTCTGTGGTCTCAAAACATAGCACAGGGAATTCTTTTGAGATTTATAGCATTTGCCTGCATCGTAAACTGTCATTGAGGATAGAATCAACACACGCCTACTAGGATACTCGTTTGTGGACTCTACACCAGGATACTAGCCATATCCAGGCCACGCTATTTTAACAGAAATAGCCCTACACCTTGGTGACTTATAGTAGCATATCTGTTTCTTACTCATTTGACTTGTAGCTAGATCACAACTGTTTTCTATATTTCTTTTTTAGTTTGTTTTTATAAGATAGGGTCTTGCCATGTAGTTCAGGCTATAAACTTGGCCTCCTTCTACCTCAATTTCCTGAGTGCAGGGACAGAAGATGTAACACCTCATCCAGCTCTCCCCAGCCTAAAGGGACTAGCTCTTCACCTGCTGCTCCTGTGAGCCAGGAAAAGAGTATAAGAACTAGAGAAAACAGGCAATTGGTTCTAAAAGCATCTGCTTAGATGCTGGCCCTGTCTGTTTATATACATTGAATTATATATAGCCCTGTTCAACTTGCTACTCATAATACTGGCAAGCCGAACTGTTTACAGTTTCTACTGAAAATGCAGGAAACAGCCTATGTGAATATTAAACTAATGCCGTCTATTATACCATGCCTGACCCTTACTTGTATCACCTAGATAATTAGAATTAGTTAGCTTTATAACCTTATAATTTTATAGAAATTTGCTAATATGTATATAGTTGTGCTTCCCAGTACTGTGGTTTAACAAATTATATTTGAGGATTTTTAATACTACTTTCTTTGATCTAGGAATCCAAGGCATTATAGAGGCTTATAGGACCTGTCTTCCTCAGATAAAACTCTATGGACCAACTAATTTTTCTCCAATTATAAATCATGTGGCCAGGTTTGCAGCTGCAGCCACACAGCAGAGGACAGCATCTGTAAGTGCTCTAGGCTCAGAAACAGGAAGGGTGTGGTTGGTACTTCTTCCTGGTTGCCATACTGTTTATTGAATTTGTCAGGATAATAAGTCAAGAGTAAGGAGTAATGATATAATTAGCATTGGTTTGGGAGAGGTATCTGTTGCTATTAATGATCACTAAATAATGCTTACATTTTTGAGTCTTTTTTCTGGCTTCAGAAGTAATTTACTAGATTCTACAAAAAGGGGGGCTATTAACTTTTAAAAAAAATCCTTCATGTGAAAGCCTTTGAGTACATCAGTTGTTGGTCTTGTATCACTTACCATAATGCAAAAGTTTGAATTGGCTGACCATTACCAGTCAGATGTTGGTCATCAAATCTTTCAAGCTGTAGTATATTTAAAATTAGGGGCAGAGATTGTAGGGAGCCCCATTGTGTAGGTGTTGAAAAGTTAAACAAGATAATTCATTTAAAGTGCAAACAGTGCCTGGGTCAGAGAGAACACTTCCATACTATAAGTTACTATCTTAAATCTTAGTCCTGCCCTTTATCTTTAATGCCAATGCTAACTCTGGAAAACACTCACTTTAAATGTTTTTCTGTGCATTAAAGGAAGAAATACTCGGGAAAGTTTCATCAAAAAAAAACAAATTTTTTTTTGTTGTTGTTGTTTTTTTGAGACAGGGTTTCCCTGTAGTTTCTAGAGCCTGTCCTGGAACTAGCTCTTGTAGACCAGACTGGCCTCGAACTCAGAGATTCGCCTGCCTCTGACTCCCGAGTGCTGAGATTAAAGGCGTGCGCCACCACCGCCCGGCAAAAAAAAAACCAAAAATTTTTTTGAAGCGTGTGTTTTAGCTGGGCAGATAACCCTTCTTTGGAAGTTTGGGATCTGTTGAGAGTGGAGTTCTCATTTGCTCCCTTGTCCCAGTCTTTGACATGTTTAATGAGTGTTTACTCTTCTGCTTACTTGAAAGGTTTGTCTTTGACATTTAGAGGTCTTCTGTGTATTTTTTTTTCAACCTATTCTGTGATGTGTTGCACTTCTAATGAATCTACAGTTGATCCTTGTCGTCAGAGAATTACAGGCTCTGTTATCTGTTGATAGCCCAGAAACACGCTGGCAGTGATTTGAGTGAAGCAGTTGCTCACTAACCCAGGCCAGTCCTTTACTGTTTGACCTTCACCTGCTCGGGGAACATGTTTTCCTTTTTGGCAGCAATACTTTGTGCTCTTGATCATCACGGATGGTGTGATCACAGACCTTGATGAAACTAGACGCGCGATCGTCAACGCTTCCAAGCTGCCCATGTCTATCATCATCGTGGGAGTGGGGGGAGCCGACTTTAGTGCCATGGAGTTTCTGGATGGTGATGGGGGGAGTCTCCGTTCCCCATCAGGAGAGGTGGCCATAAGAGATATTGTTCAGTTCGTGCCTTTCAGACAGTTCCAGAATGTGAGTACCATTCTTTCTGACTTAAACAGGATGCTTTTGCTTTTGCATGTGAGAGGTTCGATTTGGTTGGGCATTTGTTTATCCTTTGTGCTTTTGATATAATAACAGAATGATAAACTTCAAATAATATTGCTAAGAATATTTTAAGATTTTTTTGTTACTTTGTATTCATCACTTTCCTCGTGGCTGTGAAAGTTGTCTGGCAAAGACACCTTGTAGAAGGAAAATTTTCCTTTGGCTCATTGTGAACACAGACTGCTTGTTCATTCCTCAGCTGCCCAGACCCAAATAATCACACAGAAACTAAATTAATTACAACACTGCATGGCTATTAGCTCAGGCTTCTTATTAACTAACTCTTACATCTTAAATTAACCCATTTCTATTAATCTGTGTATCAGCACGAGGCACTTGTAAGGGTCCAGCATCTGTCTCCTTCAGCAGCTACATGGCGTCTCCTGACTCTGCCTTCTCTCTCTCTCAGTGTAGATCAGGCTGACCATTTTGAGAACATGGAAGGATTTAATGTATAATGCGACATGAAATATAGTCTTATATCCACATATTTAAAAAACAAAAATAAAAACCCATATGTGAATGTTTTAGCAGCTTTATTCATAATAGATAAAAAGCTGGAAACAACCCAGATATCCTTCAACAGGTAAATGATGAAGAAAACTATGGTATATCCATAGCATGGGATACTTATGAGCAGACTTTAAAAGCAATATCCGGTGTTTTTACAAATGCTGATATGAAGGCCTTCCATGAAGGGGTTGTTTAGGAAAAAAAGCATTTAGAATTATTCTGTTTACGTCACTCCTGTAAACAGAATGGTAACTAATATTCAAAACACCTTTTAAAATCAGTTCATGGTATTACTCAGGCTAATAGGTAATTAAAATGGGGGTTGCATTTAGTAATTATGAGAATAATAAACTCTTTGTGTGACTGACATAAAGTCTCTAGGCACAAGTAGAACAGTGTGGGTTTTGTTTTGTTTGGTTTTCCGAGAGAAAGTTTCTCTGTAGCTTTGGTGCCTGTCCTAGAACTAGCTCTTGTAGACCAGGCTGGCCTCGAACTCACAGAGATCCGCCTGCTTCTGCCTCCCGAGTGCTGGGATTAAAGACCTGTGCCACCACTGCCCAGCTCTAAAACAACCTTTTAATGTGGCTTTCTTAAAAAGGAAACGCTAAGGATGCATTACAAACAATAGGCCGTGCATCTAAGCACACCCCTGTGGTGTCAGCACTCAGCAAACAGAGGCAGGAAATATATCAAGGTCACTCAGAAGGCAGAAGCAGGCCATCTCACGTTCAAGGCCAGCTTGGTCTACACAGTGTTTTCCAAGCCAGGTCGGGCTACATAGTAAGACCCTGCCTCAAAAAGTAAGAGGCATAACAACAGCAGACTTATTAAATATGAAATGGGTGGCACCCAGGAACTTGACACATACTAGCACTGATAATGATGGCAATTATAAATACCATGAATTACTTTTCCTATATTATGTGGACTGTTCCTAAGGCACAAACCTAGAGGCTGGGAATTACTACTTTTTAATTACTGCTGAGTTATCTCTAGTCTTTTATCAAACAGCCAGAATATCAGCCAAAATGGTTGTGTATGCCTGCAATTTCAGCACTTGGTAGGTAGAGTTAGAAGGATGGAGAAAGTTCCGGGTCATACCTGACTACATAGTGAGTTCAAGGCCAGGTTAAGCTACAAGAGACAACTATGCAAGCCAGCAAATCTCCATTTGGTAATAGTAACTGTGACTTTGTTTTTCCTCAAGGCTCCAAAAGAAGCCCTTGCTCAGTGTGTCTTGGCAGAGATTCCCCAGCAGGTGGTGGGCTACTTCAACACCTACAAACTCCTTCCTCCCAAAAACCCCGCTGTGAAGTAGGAGGCAGGACACCTCCAGAATTCCTAAGCTGTGTGGAGCAATGGCATCTCTTATGCAGAATGATTTATCTACCTTATATGCTTTTCACCCACAGTGTTCCGGATAGAAACCCATCTTTTTGTACGTATTTTATCTGTTTAAAGCATACATTTTATACTTTTTGAAAAGGACAATAGCAAGTCTGTCTCTGCTTAGTAAATTCAATGATTGTTAGTGATTTATAGAAATTCTAAGAGTGCTATTTGGAATTGTATTTAATGTGGGAAAAGTGGGAATTTGTCGGTTTGTTGTCTACTTTATATAATGAAAATTCCATTTTAAAATGTAGTCAGAGCAAATGAGGAATTACAAGATGATGTGGTTTGCAGGTTGCTATACTGTTGATAGTAAATATACTCTGTACTTGTGACTGAGAGAGCTCCTTAAGACAAATAGTACTGAACTGTTATCTGTTACTCTGTATTTTGTCCCTTTTCATGCTGCAATAATGCATTATGCATTATACAAAGCTGTTTTCACTCGGTCTTCATGAAAAGCAAGGGGCTTACTCAGTTTTTTGTTTTGTATTGTATTGTGTTTGTTTGTTTGTTTGTTTGTTTCCAAGGCAGGGTTTCTTTGTGTAGCTTTGGAGCCAGTCCTGTAACTCTGTAGACCAGGCCGGCCTTGAACTGAGATCCACTTGCTCTGCCTCCCAAGTGCTGGGATTAAAGGTGTGCACCACCACTGCCTGGCCTGTCAGTTTTTAAAATGTACAATCAACCAGGGAGAAAATTGTTGTAGACAAGACAGTTTTGCCTTTTGAAATCTCTTCTTTTCACTGTGAACTATTGCTCACAACATGGTCAGATTTGGCCTTTCTTTTACTGAATAAACAAGACACTTGAGCTTCTGTTGAAGTACAAATGATAGGTCATCCCAGCATTTATATAACTTAGATCAGTGTAAGTTGGCTAAGTGATTTGGATTGCTTTGTCTGTTAAAGCTGTGAGGACCAAACATTTAAGATAAAATTTAATTATTGTAGGCTTGGCATGATGATACTTCATCCCAGTACTTGAGAGATAGAAGCAGCTGGACGGTCATCAGAAGCCAACCCGCATACATAGTAAGTTCTAGGTCAGTCAGCTACACAGAATATGTTTCAAAGTAACAAAGAAAAGTAAATAATTGAGAAATCATCCTATTTTTCTATCTAATGGCATAATTGTTAGAGATCATTTTTATTCTTTTCTTGCTATGCACCTGCACATTGATTTTTATAGATTTATTTAGATATTTTTGCCTTTTAAAGATATTTTTGTTTTCTTTAAACATATAGTTCCAGTTATTTATTAATCAAAATTCCATTTTTCATTTCAATAATGTACTATTTCCTAAGTCCAGAATGTGTTCTGTTACACATACAACCTGATACATTTAAAAAGGAAAAAAAAAAACAACACATACAAATACTTTTTCAACTTTTTTGAAACTTTTTCAACTGCTACATTTAGATAGTGTGGACTTAGCATGCTTGTTTTGAAGAATAGAATTACCTCAACTTTACCCTTTGAAATGTACTGCTTCCTGAGCACCACATTTTTGGGATAGATTCTGTAACATTTGTCTGAAATCTGGATGCCAAATACTTTTCCTAGCACGAGTCAGTGTTACTGAGTCCCACTATTGCTGCCTGTGTCTTCGTTCTCTGCAGGCTTCTCAGAAAGCACTTATGGCTGAGATCTGGCTCAGAGGAGATCGACTAGTCTTGTTTGCGTAGCCCAGTGAGGGTTGTCTCCATCTTCTTATGAGCTGTTAACCTGACGCCGTGCACCTCTATCACAGGGCTTCTTAAATTTACTTTTACTCTGCATCCTTTCACTCTGGACATGTTTATGCAACCCCAGTCTTATAAGCATTTAAAGTAGGTAATGCAAATCAAACATTTCAAGTAAATCAAATAAAATTTATTTTAGGGATCTGGACAGATGGCTGAGGGTTCAGAGCATATATTGCTCTTGCAAAAGACCTGAATTTGGTTCCCAGAACCTACATCAGGCAGCTCACAGTTGGCTGTGACTCCAGCTCCTGGGGACCTGATGTCTTCCTCTGTCCTCAGTGTGCACCTGCACACATCCACACAGAGCACACATTTTTTTTTTTTTTTTTTTTTTTGGTTTTTCGAGACAGGGTTTCTCTGTAGCTTTGGAGCCTGTCCTGGAACTAGCTCTTGTAGACCAGGCTGGTCTCGAACTCACAGAGATTCGCCTGCCTCTGCCTCCCGAGTGCTGGGATTAAAGGCGTGCGCCACCGCCGCCCGGCCAGAGCACACGTTTTTATTTAGCACAATTTTTGTTAGATTTACAATTTTACCACATATTAAAGAGGAAGACATATTTGCCTACTCATAAGGTGGATATGCTTTGTTTTTTTTACATAAGAATTAGTTATCAACTAAGAGCATCTTCGATGTGCTTCAGACTTGGTTGATATTTTGTTTTTCTAATTGTCAGTGCTTTCACTTAAATACATAGTACAAAATGTCATAAATATGTTTAGGGGTGTTTCAGAGTTTAGAAGTTCTGTCCCTATCCAAAGCCAAAAGACATTTAAAGATTTTGAATGAAGTTGAAGCCTACAATTTTTAAAATAAACTTTCTAACACAATACAGTCTAGAGATTCTGACTTGATTATTGACTTGATTCAGAATAGCAGGGGGTATTGAAGTCTTTGTTTTCTATAACTAAGCATTTAGGTTCAGGAAGCTTAGTTTGTACAGTAAAATGACTGTAACCCATAATACATGAAGTAACCTGAATCGAGCTAAGGTATTCAGACAGGGTTTATTGTTGTTGAATGGCAAGACAGAAGGTGCATCAGGTGTGTCTCAGAACCAAGGCTGCAGTGAAGTTGAGCAAGCCCAGAAACACCTCAGATTCATTACACATTTGGTTTTGAATTAATTTTTGGCCATTGTACAATAGACATTAGAAGCCTTTTACTGTTGTCAGGTTTTTCAGTCTACGTGACTGCTTATGGGGCCATGACCAATGCTTCAGGACCCTGGGCTCCACAGCGTGATTCATTAGCAACAATTCAATAGAGGAGGCAAAGACTGATTTTCTTTCTTTTCTTTTCTCTATTTTGAAACCATTATTGTTTTACACATCTCAGTTCTCTGTGCTTGGAAAGACGTCACTGTGGTTTTCAGGACTTTCTTTTGCATATAGAAGGAACAAGCACAGAAATGGCTTACAGATTCTCGGTGCTTGTTATGCAGTAGCAGAGGGGCTTCTCTGGCTCTGAAGCAGGGCCCACTGAGCTTGCTCAGCCCCAGAGGGTGCTCAGAACCGCAGTCCCTTCTTCATGTTTGCATTGGGCATCTGGCAGCCATCTTCCTGCTGTTTGGTTCTTAGCAGTTTTGTATTCCACCTTACCAGAATTGTTTCCTTTTAAAATACTTTTTCTTTAAACAACTCATCTTGATTGTGTTTTTATAGATTTGTTATTTATAAGTGCTCTGATTCTGGCAAATTAAAGTAATCCATACATTACTTTATTAATTCATACTGCAGTGTGAAATAAAAGCATTTACAACGTCTAAATTATCTTTTATAAAACTCTTATTTTCAGCACTCAAATTCATTTCATGCTATTTTGTTTTTTGTAATCAAATATTTATTTTCCCTGTTGTGCCACTATGTGAACAAATGCCATTCATTTTTAAAATGAAAATCTCCAAATTGACTTTCGTTTCTTTGTAACACATATGTACACGATCATGCTGTGCACAGATATGATTTCTTACGTGCATATCTTCAGAAATAGTCTTCCCATGGGTCTAGTCACCTCATCCATTTTTTTTAAAGGTCATTAAAATTTTAAGTCTTCTGAGGAATTTCCAAGTGTTCACTTCAGACAACTTTTCCAAAGTAGATTCGGGGCCTCATTGCTGCCTGTGCTGCGTTTTGACTTGCTTTGCTCCTTTCGTGTGTTTCCTAGAAAGCCATCTTCAAGAATGCTCTCTAGTCTATTTTTCATGAAGGTGATGTAAGGTAAGTTAGCAGCTGGGTGAAAATTGTGAGCAGTGTGTTGCTGTGGATGTCACAGTATGTGCATAACTTACCATCCATGAATTCATGTCACGTGTATCTTCTGTGTGAATTCCCTTTGGATAAAGTTACTTCTTGATGTAACATGGCTGTGTTGTTTTCATTTTTATTTCTCCACCTCTTACCAAATAATAGAAAATGGGACTGGGGGATATGGCTCAGTGCATAAGGCCACTTGCTACATAAGTTTGAGGATCTGAGTTCAGACCCCTAGACCCCTATAATAAGCCATGCATAGGCACACGGACCTAACCTTAGCACTGGAGGGAACAGATAAAGGATTTCTGGGACTTGTTGGCTATTAGCCTAGCTGAGAACTGGCAAGCTCCATGTTCAGTGAGAGGCCTTACTTGATGGAATAAGACAGAGAGCAGTAGAAAACACTCAGTGCCCTCTGCCCTGTGCATCCTGCACACACACACACACACACACACACACACACACACACACACACACACACACTCATGTACCATACATAAGAGAAATTAGAAATAAATAGAAAATTAGTCTAATTTTGGGTGCCATTAAAAACTACATAGGCTGAGTAATTTATAAATAACCCATGTGGAAAAGTTCAAGAGCATGATGCAGGCATCTAAAGGGAGCCTCTGCTGTGTTGTAGCATAGTAGAAGGGCAGAGAACACGTGAGAGGAAGAAGAAACTGAGCGGAGCTTATCCTTTGCCTCAGGACCCTACTTCTGAGTGATGGAAGCATTGATAACTGAACAGGCTGAGAACTTAATGGTAACTGATAAAGGTTAAACAGCAAATATGAAGCTACCTTAGGGTTTGTGTTGCTGTGAAGGGACCGTGACCAAGTGACTCTTATAATGGAACACATTTCACTGGAGTACCTTACAGTTTCAGAGTTTTAGTTCATTACCATGGTGGGGCTGGCAGAATGCAGGCAGACAGGGTATGGGAAAGGAGCTGAGAGTTCTTCTTCTTGATCTGCAGGCAATAGGAAGTGAACTATGATTACTCTGAGAGTGGCCCGAGCATAGAAGACCTCAAAGCCCATCCCCACCGTGACACACTTCCTCCAACAAGGCCACACCTGTTTCAGTAAAACCACTGTTCCTAGCAGTGCCATTCCCTATGAGTTTATGGGGATCAACTTAATTCAAAACCACCCTGGCCCCATAAGTTTATAACAATATCATGATGTAAAATATATTTAGTTCAACTTCAAAAGTCCCCATAGTCTAATCTTAGAGTCTCAACAATGTTTAAAAGTCCAAAGTCTCTTCTAAGAATCATGCAATCTCTTAACTGTAATCCCCTATAAAAAAATCAAAAAGGGTCATATACTTCCAACATATAATGGGACAGGATATACATTACCATTCCAAAATGTAGAGAAGGGAGCATAGTGAGGAAATGCTGAACCAAAGCAAGACTGGAAACCAGATGGACTAACTCCAAACTCCATCTCCATATTTGATGTCAAAATGCTTTTCAGAACTCCAACTTCTTTCAGTTTTAGTAACTGCAGCATACTTCTTTCTCCTGGACTGGTTCCACTCCCTGTTAGCAATTTTCTTCAATGGATATGCCATGGCTTTGGTGTCTTGGGGTCTCTAAGGCAATCCAGGCGTCACCTTCACAACTTCACATGACATCTAGACCTCCATTCAGGGAAACATTTAGTTGGGGTGGCTTATAGTTTCAGAGGTTGAGTCCGTATAGTGGTTTGAAAGGAGATGGCATCCAAGGGAGTGGCACTATTAGGAGGTGTGATTTTATTCAAGTAGGCGTGGCCTTATTGGAGGAAGTGTGTCAGTGTGGGTGTGAGCTTTGAGGTCTCCTATGCTCACATTCTGTGTGACACTCAGGCCACTAACTGCTGGCTGCAAGATGTAGGACTCTGTTTCTCTAGTACTATGTCTGCCTTCATGCTGCCATATTCCACCATGATGATAATGGACTGAATCTCTGAAATGTAAGTGAGCCACCCCAAATAAATGTTTTCCTAGAGTTGTCATGGTCCTGTGTCTCTTCACAGCAATAGAAACCCTAACTAAGACAGACCACTAGTGAGGTTTCATCCTGGGGGGCTTTCTGGGCATACAGAAGCACTCAGTCTTAGGGGAAGGATAATGCTGGAAAGGTTTTATTTAGGTGAGGCATACTTGAAATTTTCAAAGACTTAAAGGGCTTTGCATTTTCCTCCCTCCTTAACATAAGCTCAAGGGCCTCAGAGAATGCTGTTACCAAACTCAATTCTGGCCACAGTGGCTCTCAAGTCAGGGAGTTGGCAGTATCACCTGGTATGACTCAGCTGATTGATGAGCATAGACTATTCAGGTTCAGAAAAGACAGGCACATGGGTTACGCATAGAGGAAGAAAGCAAAAATAATATTTGAGAAACTTCGGATATCTAGATTTTGACTCTTGGCTAAGGTAAGAGTGTGGCACTTATGGTGTAGTCTTAGAAGTGCTAAACCTGGTGGCTCCAGATTCAGTTTCTACAATGAATTTTTTGTAGTGAACTAGATGGTTTGCCAGGTCCATCTCATTATATAACTGACACCCATGGGTTCTTAAAATCTAAATTTCTTGCACAGATTTTGGTGGCTGCATCCCAAGGCAAGGTGTTTGATCCTTGTGTAGGTTTGAGCAAATAAGGGGTATGAGTTGGACCTGTGATGCTATACAGGGTTCTTTCTCTTGATGCACTGTTTTTATGGTCTTTTTAGATGAAATTCCTAGTGCCAGTATGGGATATCACCTGTGAGTTTTGGTCAGTAGACCCTTCAAGCCCCAAAACTCTTCAGGCAATGCCACCATGGCTGCTTTCCCAACAGAACTAAATGGTAAGACCCTATTTCAAAACACTGTATGTTCTGGTTTTAGGACAAAGAAAACTGACATTGAAGCTGCTTCCCTGAAAGCCACCTCTCATAGTGTCTGAAAGGGCTAAGCAGGCTGCTACGGTAGAATTCCCGCCACCAGTATTACTCAGTTGTGAATTTTCCATGTTACACCAACAACTGACTGTGTCGTTGCAACAGTGGCATGTCTGTAACCAACCACTGTGTGATTACTGTGTTCAACTTTGGAGAAGTTCCTTGAATTGGACAGGGAATTTCATGTTTATTTCAAAGTTCCTATTCACTCAATTGCATTTTATTAGTCAGTTATTTTATCTAAGAAAAGCAAAACTGAACAAAAATACCACTGTGGCTTTCCTTTTATTTTAAGCATTGAAGTACACAAACAAACAAAAAACTGTTTTAGTTGATATAGCAGTTGCACAACTTCATGGGGTACCACATAAACAGAGTGTTGTATTGTGTAGCCTTTCCTGAAAGTTCAGAAGATAATCCCTTGAAGTAGAATCATCATGTTTTGAAAGACAGTTATAAGAGAGTGTATGTGGCCATGTTTGGAAGCATAATAAATACATAAATACATAGGGGAAAATTGGGGTTCTACCTGAAGATCTGAAAAGCAAATCAATCAGCCACTGGCTCTTACCTCAACCTCAGTGTGAAATGGCGATCCTGCCTCCTGGAATCTCAGAAGGAGACTGATGTCTGAGAACTGTCTCCCCCGTCTTATATTCCTTTCTAGGGCTGGAATTAAAGTCATGCACCACTGGGATTAAAGGTTTTTGTTACAATTACCAGGTCTATAAAACTGAATAGTAGGACTCTTTTTACTCTCAGATCTTCAGGCAGTTACTAAAATACATTTGAAATGCCACTACAGGCACAGATTATTTTCAGAATCTTTTGTTGATAATATTAACTGCTATTTAAAATACCAACCAGACATTTATAAAACCTAGGTGGCAACTTTATCAAATGATACCTTTTAAAAATATTTTTTATTTTCATAAAGCATGCTAAATGTATTCATGTTTTACAGTTTTGAGCAAATTTGTTAAAATTTTTTGCAGAGTGCTATTACAATAGCCATCTTCTGGGACTTGGAAACAGTCATATTACATAGAATTCAACATTACATACTAATGGCGATCATTAGAATAAAAATTTGTGTATATTATGACTTTCAATACTAGCCTGGCAACTTTGGCCTTTTCTCAGCTAACTGAGGTCTGAGGACAACCTCCTAAAGTGCACTTAATTAATCTGAAGGTTTTGTAAATAGTTGTACATGTAGATCCTGAAAATTGTAAGGAACTGTTAATCTAATGTGCACTGTATGCCCTCCTAATCTTACACTTAGTGCTAAGTTTAAAACAACCAGAAATTCCAATCCAGTACCTTCTGAATGAAACTAGTGCTTAAGGAAGAGTCTGGAAAGTGTTACAGTAGCTTTGTATCAAAATGGAGGCGGTTTGACTCCATTCCCCACCAGTTGGGCCAGAGGACTTACGAGTGCTGCCCTTTAAGTTAGCATACAAACACTGAAATTCATTTGGAAAGGGACCCAATTTTTCCAGCATGTTGCTGCAATCTAATTTTGCCACAGTGTGATGCTGCCAACGGGTTTTGCCATATGAAGCAGGATGAGCAAGGCTGCTGACATGGGTGAGTAGAAGAACATAAAGTCCAAGTAAGATTTTTCTACAGTGCACCGTAAGAGCAGCAGCGGGCAAGTTCTTAGAAAAAGGGTTGTGCCTCTATGAGGGGGTGAGATTTCTTTTTACAGCAAGGGGGAACTTATATTTTTGTCCTATCATCTGCAAGAGGTCTTATTCTGGAGAGATAGGGGAGAACCCCACTGTTTTGTTAATTTGTAATTCTTTCTGGCTCAAGTTGTCTTTCTTGAAGTGGGCGGATTGAGAAGGGCACCGCTGGTCAGGTGAGTTAGGCTCTAAAGGGGTTCACCGGGATGAGGCTCTAAGTAGCAGAAATTCTAAGACCGGATCATTTCAATGTCAGCTGCTGGACTTAGTGACTCACAGTCCTTGTTGAAGTAGGAACCACTTTACTTATGACCCATTTTACTTAAAAAATTCATGCCTCCCACCGTACTTAAGAGGTAAGAGTCTATGTTGGATATTTGGCCAATATTAACAGTGCTGTGCCAAAACTTGCCTAGCATAAAAGTGTAGGCAGAAATGACAGTAAATCACACTAACATTAAGATCAAGTTTATCAAAGCAAAGTGGGACAAGAAAACATATCAGGAAGAAGAGAAAAAAAAAATATCTACTACAGACATTTAAAAGAAATAGAAATTACTCAAAGCTCATGACGGTAGAAACTAGGGCTGGTCGGTGAATAAAACCATTCTCAGATAAGTCCTGGAAGTTTCCAAGGGTCCCAGTGAGGTTAGTTTCCCTCATTAAGTTAAGCTACAATCCTTACTACCATCTCTTTGGGAATGGATTAGATTACATCTGAAGATAATCAAACGCTTATTGCTTAGCCTTGTCTTTGACTTCAATAGTCAGAACCTCTTCCCCAGTCTCAGTAGCAGGAGCCACACGAATGAAGAGTGATTGGTAGGCAGGTCCCCTGGGGACAACGCCCTTTTTAATCAACTGGGGCCTTTCCTCTGCTGTAGTAGAACTTACTCTGCAGTTGGCCCTGTCCAGTGCTTTTTCTGCTGGCTCTGTTCCTTCATCTTCATATTCTTTTCCTTTCTGCTCTCTTCCTTTTGAATTTTCACCTGTTTTCTAGAAGAAGCCATGATAAAAAACTAGTGTTGAAACCATAATTGATATGTTAGCGTCACCACCAAACGCCACTGCGATGCAGTGAATATAGGAATCATGCCAGTCTGCTGCACACTGTCATTTCTTACTGTTTCCATGATTGATTGTTTGTGTATTATGTTTATTTCATGGAGATGATATTTTAAATGTTTATTTTTAATAAAAATATACAATATGAAATAGAAAGCCTGGCTTCCTTCCCAATCATGGCAGAACTTCAGAAAAAAACCTCACATCTCTTTTCTTGTTTAATCTTCTTAGTCTCATAAGTATTTGAGCTATTTTTCTTAATTTACATTTGTGTGTGTGTGTGTGTGTGTGTGTGTGTGTGTGTGCGTGGTAGTTCATATGCTACATGTGGAATTTCCATGTGGAAATTGAGGACAACTTGAGGGTACTGATTCTTTTTTTTAATTTTTTAAAGGCTGTAATGTGGTCCATTGAGTCACATTTTCCCCCAAGTCCATCTTGTTTCAAAGCATATATATATATATATATATATATATATATATATATATATATATTCTAATAAGCCATGGTCATTCAATAGGATGCATGGAGTTATTCCATTTTTTGTATCTGTTGAGGTTTCCTTTGATACCTAGTATATGGTCAATTTTTTAGAAGGTTCCATGAGGTTTTGAGAAGATATAGTCTTCTATGTTTAGATGGAATGTTCTACAGATGTCTTTTAAGCCCATTTGAGTTATAACATCCATTAGTTCCCTTATTTCTCTGTTAAGACTCTGTCCGACAGACCCATCCAGTGGTGAGAGTGGGGTGTTGAAGGCTCCCACTATTAGTGTATGGGGTTTAATATATGATTTAAGCTTTAGTAGTGTTTCTTTTACATATGAGTGTGCTCTGGTATTTGGTTCATAGATCTTCAGTATTGAGATTTCCTCTTGACTTATTAGGGCAGTGGCTCAAGCTTGATCCCTCTGAGGTTGCTCCCTCATACCTGCTCCTGTGGAGGTTGTTGTCTGGGCTCTGCTCTCAGGAGGTCACTTGCTTGGGCCTTTTCTTGTAGATGTCCCTTGCTGAGGCCTCCTCCTATGGAGGTCCCTGCCTCGACCTGGTCTCGAGGAGTTCTCTAGCTTGGGCCTGCTCCCTCGGCAGTCACTCCCTCATACCTGCCCAAGGGTATTGATTCTTTCTTCCACTATGTGGGTACTGGATTGAACTCAGGTTGGTAGACTTGGCTGCAAGTACTTTCTCTCTGGCCCCAAGCTATGGGCTTTTAACTAGTTCTATTTATTAGTATTATCTGTAGAAATCTCACATTTTTAGTGCATGCATTTCTTTGCAAATTATTGTGTTACTGTAAGTGAGGCATTTGGCTTTTTTTCCCCACACTGTTAAGTGTATAATTCAGAGATCCAAGTTTTAGAATCTTAAAATGTGATGCTATTATAATATTTGTTTTCCTCATTTTCTGGAAGGTTCATGGCTAACCATTTCTAAGTGTAGGAGAGAGTATAAAAACTACAAAAAGTTAAAATACCTGTTCTATTTCTAAATATCTGTTTACACAGATATTATGAGCATCAAAGAAAACAGAAACAACAAAAGGAGAAAAAGGCAGCATGATTTCATGGTCTTTACATTCCTAGGAATTACCAGATAGCTCAGTGTAAATCTGCATGTTTATTAACAGCTTGCACCATAGTTCATTGTGACCTAATCCAAATTTGTTGACTGGGTCTGTTAATGACACAGATGACTTGATGAAATATGTAGGACTATTTACATTTTTAATATTTTGTTATATGTTAACTGAATATTTGTTAGATTTTTGTGAAGATGTTGTTAACTGGCATGCTATTGACATGATTTATACAGTTACGTTTCTATGTGTATGTATTTGTTATTATGTATTGTGAAATGTCCCCCATAGAGTCATGTGATTAAATACTTTATCATCAAGTAGTAACGTTTGGGATTGTAGAAACTTTTAGGAGGCAGAGCTGAGTCTTGGAAAAAAACCGAGTCTTTGGAGGTGGGCCTTGGGATTCTGTAGCATGGCTCCACTCTCTGCTTACTCTTTGCTTCCTGTATAATGGAACCCTCCGGTCTCCTCTCCTGCCACCATGCTTTCTCTACTGCTCTGGACTGTAACCCCTTGAACAATAAACCGTATCACCTCTTCCTCCCTTAAGTTGCTCCTTGTCAGATATTTTGTCATAACAGCATGAAAATAGCAAAAATGCTGTGATTCCTGTTAATTCTTGTGGCCATGCTTTTACTACTGGTGTTTGTTTTATCAAGTTACCCTGAACACTGAAGTTACAAATATAACCATTGCTCCCAGGAGAAATACAGGGTCAGTTTCCTATGTTTTTTGTCAACTGATTAATAAATAACTTTATTGATTGTATGTTTTTCTTTATAAATACATTATTTAATATATCAAACTAACCCATGAATTATGCATTCCCACACTAAACTCATAGATAATTTCACTGTAACTTGTAACTGGAGTAAAGATTGAAATACTATATTTCCTGTCTCAGTGATATCATAAAATTTTATATTTAGGAAGTTTGGGCAGTTTCCAAGTACTATTGTTAGTACAACAAAATCACCAAAAAATTAAATTAAAAACTCAAAACTACAAAATAAAACAAAAAAATCCATGGTAACAAATAGATTGCATTGGTCCACTTATTTGCATAAGATTCAATTAAGAAACAGAAGTGAACGAGGTAAACCTAGTTGATAGTGCATCAAATTTCCTCTTTTTTTCTTTTAGTATTTTACTGGTAATAAATGACCCAAAAATGTGTGTTGATTTGGGAGCTACCAATAAATTATAGTAAGAAGATTCACACATATAGAACACATGAACAATTAAATTTGAGTGTATTTTGGATATGTATACTAACTTAAAGTGAACTAGTTATGATTTCATGTAATGATAAATGGAGGTGAAGTTTAAATAATAAATGCCAATATAAAGCACAATTGCTAGCATTAGATTAGCGCAAATTGCCCCAATGTCTGAACTAGATCCTGCCTGGATGTACACCACACAGCATTTCCTCTCTTCTGCTCCTAAGCCTCCCATTCTCTGTGCTACCATCAGTCTTGTTACCTGAGTGGTTTGTGCTCTCTTGCCTTTGAGGAGTCTAACAAGATCTGCTTTTCCTCTGCTTCCCAAGAGAGCTTTAAATATTTTGGGTGTCTCTTCTTTTGGTGGGAAAAGAAAGGCAGGTCCTGTCCTTGGAGGGGTTGCCCGTGTGCTCTTCCCATTCTCTCTTAAAAGAACTCTGGAGACAAGAGAAGAACATTTTTTGAGTAGCTCTGTGACAGCTTTCAAGAATTCTCTCTGAAAAATGGTAATTTCTACCACCCATGAATTTTCAGTGGGTACTTACTTTCAGTTTGAGGACTATCTCATGAAGAATGTTGTAATTTACTTCATGTAACACAATTATCCTCATCTTAGATTTTATGGGCTAAAAACAATTTTCTCCACTCCCTCTATATAGTATCTCACGCTGTAGTTCAATCTGGCTTGGAACTTGTTTCAGTCCTCCTGTCTCAACCTTCCAAGTTCTGGGATTCTAAATGTGCACCACCACACCTGCTTCTACTGGGGCTTTATAGGTCATACCTGGCTTTCTTCAGAAGGAGTTTTTTAGAAGATGGATAATGCTGTAGAATTTCTTGAAGAGTCTTTTTGTCCAGAATTAAAAGATTGGCAAACCCGTGGGCCACCACATCTGCAGTTCGACGGTTACCTCCCCGTTTTGCCAGGAGGCTGTGGGATAGAAAAGCAGGTCTTTGGTAACCAGTTCGCTCACCCTCCATTGATTTTCCTTTTAACTCTCAAACAAAAATTGCAAATTTAATTATTCAATTATACATTTTAAATGTGGTATCACAAGGTAAATTTGTAAGATGTTGACTTTCCTTCAACATAGTAAGTTCTTCCCAATGGGAAATACAGAATCTTCGGCAAATACTGTGTACTTACTGCCTTTAGTCCATGGGTCATTTTTATTGTCAACTTGACACATTCTAGAATCACCTGAAAAAGGGAATCTAAATGAGACATTGTCTAGTCAGGGTTTATCTTGCTTATGTTAATAGAGGTCAGAAGACTTGCCAATGGGTGGCATCATTCTCTAAGCAGAGGATCCTGGACTGTATAAAGAGTAGAGAAACAGAGTTGAACATTAGCATGCATGCATGTGTTCATTGCCCTCTGTTCTTTATTATGGATTTAATGTGACTGGTTGCTTTCAGTTTCTACTGCCTTAACTTCCCTGCAATGGTGGACTGGTATGTAGAGTTGTGAACCAAATACACCCTTTCTTTCTTAAGTGCTATTGTCAAGGTATATACCACAGTAACAAGAAGCAAAATGAAGAAAGCATTTTATTTTAAGCTCTCTGAACACTTAAGACACCACTTACCTTAGAAAAGACATAGTTATTCATCTCAGATATCTGAAAAGCTCTCTTCCCAAGAGAATTGTGAAAGATGGCTATTGTGGTAGTTTGAATGTGACTGGCCCCATAATCTCAGAGTGACTGGCACTATTAGGAGGTGTGACTTGATTGGAGTGGGTATGGCCTTGTTTTAAGAAGTGTGTCACTATGGGATCAGGTTTGAGGTTTCCTGTGCTCAGTCGACTTCCTGTTGTTTGCAAGATATAGAACCCAGCTACTACTATAGCACCAAGTATGCCTACATGCCGCCATGCTTCCTGCCATGATGATAATGGACTGAACCTCTGAAAGTATAAGTGAGCCACCCAACCCAATTAAATGTTTTACTTTATAAGAGTTACTGTGGTCATGGTGTCTCTTCACAGCAATAGAAACCCTAACTAAGACAACTGTATCACATACTTTTCTTACTGAGAACTGTACTTTTAAAATAAATTTAAAATAAATACCAGTGAATTACAAACATTCATGCTCTGTATTCATCTGATCTCCTATTTGTGGGAAAACACTTTGTCAGAGCTTTATCCCTGCTGAGGAAGCTATATTTTCTTTAGTGCACCCCTTCTAGTCTTTTTGTTTCATCTAAGGGATGGAAAGCAAAACAAGTCCTGTGAGATGGAGAATTAATCCCATGCTTTTAGATTATTTCCTTTCCTCTATACCTTATGTACTACATAGGACTCCTATGTAGTAGTGATAACTTGCAATGGAAACAGATAACTCCTCTGAAGTGTGGTCATTAATGGTGAAAAAGAGAGAGCACAAGAAAGAATGTGAAGTTCTTGTCACCCACAGCTCTGATAAACATTTATCACAGCTCCTAGTCAGAGTAGCATAAAATTTGATGCTAAATGTTCATTTACCTCAGTTCCTATTACCTCATTCCTAGCTTTCAACAGAGACAATTACAAAATACATAACAAAACATATGTTAAAAAAAGGAGATGGCACATGTTTTACAATTCATAGACAGAATTTTTAAAACTCTGATTATTATGGTAAGGAATATAATGAAAAGAGAATCATTGAGGAATAAGTAACAAAAACAGGTGAAAATTCCAAGAATCTAAAAGAAATACAAGAAATCAAAAATGCTATAACTGATATGAAAAATGTTTCTGATGGACTTGGAAACAAGTTGGCCTGAGAAAGAATCAATGAACCTGAAGATAATAAACGCTCTCCATACTGATACATAGAGGAGCAAGTAGAAATGAACTAGGAACACAAAGAACTAGGGATCATTTTGAAATATGGGACATACACATAACCAGAATACCAGAAGGACACAGAAGAAAAACAGTAAGCACATTCCAAGCATAATAGTCAACAGTTTTCAAAAATTAATGCCAAATACCAAACCATAGAAGTAGAGAGATTGGATAACACCAGAGTAGATAAATAATTAGTGCATCTCTATGCTGGCATTGGGGATGTTTACTTCTATAGTAGGTGACTATTAATACAGAGACTCACAACAGGCCAATGTGCAGAGAATAAGATACTATAGAGTGCACAGCTGTAAATGTATATAACTTACCCCAAAATTTAGGGATCATTATGGGATCAAGAGGGGACAGAGGATTCTAAGAGATGGATGTAGTGGACATTTTTAGTGAAACAGTATTTGCATACATGACAGAACCACTGCACACATGAACTCACAGTGGCCATGATTGTATGAATAAGTCAGCAAAAAATGCTAGCATGAATGGTGAAGAGGCTCATGAAGTTCCACTCCCAATTGAAGACCTACAGACAACTGACGGCTAGTGGTGGAGGGAGAGTCTTTAGGAAGCTAATCAGTCTCCAGCAGGTGGTTCCATACCCATGCCCATTAAGTGGATTCAGTTGACTTAAAATAGAGGCCATGAAGTTGAGAGGGAGAAATGGAAAGGGGTTTAGGAAAAGGGACAGAATCAGGGTTGACTTGATCAAAACAATGTACATGTATGAAATTCTTAAGCACTAAAAAAAGGAAAAGGAAGGATAACTATAACAAATAAATAAAAAACCCTCAACTACCCTTAAAGCATATCATATTCAAACTACAGGAAACCAAAGACAAACACAAAGAATAATCTTGAAAGAATGTTAAAGGGGGAAATACTTAAGCTACACATAGACCTGGACCACAGCAGATTTCTTTCTGTAAATCAGTTTCATCTCTAGACAGTGGAGTGAAATATTCAATGTGGAAAAAAAAGCCTATGACCTGTAACTCTCTATTTAGTGAAAGCATTCTTCAGAAATGAAGGAGAAACAAAGCTTACTCAAATGAACAAAAATTGAGGGAATCCATTCCTAGGAGACCTGCCCTGAAGAATATGTTCAAAGAATTGTCAAGAGAAAAAAAAGCCTAGAAACTCAGGTCTACATAGCAAAGGAGAGGAGTAAATGAAGGGAAATAAAATATATTTCTCTTGTTATTATCTAGGAGATGATTAAGTGATTAAGTGGCAACAGCAGTGTGTGCATGTGTGCATGTATCTCTCTCTCTCTCTCTCTCTCTCTCTCTCTCTGTGTGTGTGTGTGTGTGTGTGTGTGTGTGTGTGTGTGTGTCGGTAATAACAGATGAATGGGCAGATGAATGATAGTGTCCTGGGGTGAGGAGGGAGGAACTGTGATAAGGGGCACTCTACACATGAAGTATTACCTGAAGGCAGACCTAGACTTAGCTTAAAATATACATGAAAACTTTAAGGAATGATTACTGTTTATAAAGTTTGTGCTTTCATTTTGAGGTTGGGCAACACTGGGTAGCTGTGCCTGACTTCAAAACTGAAATACTCCTGCACTACCTCTTGAGTAGGGTTATAGGTATATGCCACTGTACCTTGCTAATAATAATAATTATGTTGAGAAAGGAGAGAGAAATGAATCATGAAAAAATGTTCAACTGAAGTCGAGTTGGGTTGGCTACTGTGGTACATCCTATAATCTAAACATTTGGAAGACTGATGTAGGAGGATCAAGGATTCTAGAACAGCCTGGACTGTATAACAATTCACCATCAAAACAAAACGAAATAAATCTAAACAAAAACAAAACAAGAAACAAACACCAGAGCAGAAATAAAAAGGTTAGAAAGAGAGCCTAACAAAGTTGGGCACTTTGCCTGCATCTCACATTGAAGATGGGGGCTGGGGAAGGGAAGCTGAGGCTCTCTAAACCACTGAAGAATGAAATTACTCCTCCAAGACAGAATGCATGTATTTAGAATCCTTCAGTGTGACTGCTTGTTTACTTTAGTCAATAACTGCTTTTCCAGAAAGGACAAAAGAAACAAATTTTACTCCATCTATGTAAATATCCATGCAGCATTCTACGCGTGAGTGTATGTGTGATCTATACCTAGCTAACTAGCTATCACCCATCACAGTATCTGTGAAAATCATCTTTTTAATAACTCATCTACCCTAGTTTCTATCTGTCTTTCTATTTTTCTATTAAGTGGGAGAACATTGGTCAGATAAGGTAGTTTCAGTCACACTCCTGTGGTTTTTAATACAAAGTAATCAAGTAGTTAGACAGGAGAAGATGTCATTGGGAAGTTTAATCTGAACCCCAGAGAACCCCAGTGAGCAAGCCAAACTATGTGTGAACGGAAATAACATATTTAAATGTCAGGCTATTTTGAGATTTTCAAGCTTTAATTAAACTTGCATACAGGTTGCATGTTTGGAGTGCCTGATGAGTTTCTGAACGGAAGAAATAATAGTCTGTCTGCCAGATGGATTTTGCCCAAACTCTCTCAGCAATGTTTAAAATAGCATCTTTTTTCCCCTTTTATCCACAAAATGCTTCCCCAGAATTCCACTGGTGAAAAGTTTTACTCATTAAATTGCTTAGTAAGAAGGCCCCTCCCTCAATATCCACAGCTCCAAGTAGAGTTTCCCAAAGGCCCTGTGCCAGAGGACAAATAGCCAGTGCTACAGTTAAATGTGTCCAGGTTAAAAAGAAGCTTGTACTGAGCAACAGTCGAGGAAATGAAGGAATCTTCTAATCCTGGACCCATTTGTTCCTGTGACCTTAGAGAGCTTAAGGGTTTTTTTTTTCTGTTCATTCATCTGAAAAGGCTGCAGGATTAGGAACCAAATCATCACCTTATATATCCATTTATGAACACATTACTAATCACTTTTGCTGAAAACAGAAGCCTCTTTCTCTGCTACAGGAAACTGATTTTCCTTAAAAGACTGGTTTTTGTGTTCTCGTGGTATTCAGACATGAAAGGGTTCAACTGGGCAAGACCTCTTTGTGAATTCTTAAACCCTAGTTTGTGATATGCAATTAGACATTCAGAGCTGGATGCAGGAACCCAGGTATTTCTGTGAACATATTCCAGAGACTGTGTTTAGAGGAATTGTGTAAAAGTCATTTGCCAAAGGGGACACACCGTACACATACACATACACAGACACAGTAGACAGACAGATACACACACACCTGTTGCTTGAAAGCGTTTCCCGACATTCATGTATTATAAAATCAATCCTAAATTGATACATTAATACTATTTGGAAGTGGATCCTTTGGGTGACAATTAGGTCATGTTGGCAGGGACTTCATTAAAATAAGGAGCTCCAGCAGGGTGTGGTGCCACAAACCTTTAATCTCAGCACTAGATTAGGTAGACAGAACACTGAGTTCCAGAGCAGCCTTGTCTACACAGCAAGTTCAAGGTTAGGCAAGGCTATATACTGAGAGCTTATCTCAAAAAAAATAAAAAGAAAGTTGCTTTCTAAAAAGAGTCAGCATACTTGCTCCCTCAAACATGATGTAATACAGCAGCCATCTCCAGAGTCAAGAAAAAGGTCTCAGCTGATGCCACTACTTAGACATCACTGCTTGGGAAGAACTTCAGAGAACTAAGAGGCAGAGGCTTTCTTTTTCTTGGAAGTTATCTAGGTTTGAGTATTTCATTAAAATAACAGAAAATAGACTAAGACAAACCTTTACATATGCATATATCACATATACTAGCATCTCAAACTATGGGCTATGAACCTGAATATGGTCACATGATTGAATTGAGTGGCTGTGAAAATTTGGCAACAGGAAAGATTTCTGATCATACAACAATTAATTCAAAATCAAACACACAATGGATCAATCATGTGACTTCAATGGTTGTGCCATACAATACTGACACGTGCTTGCCAGAAACATCTCTGTCAGAGTCAAGACAACTGTGTATTATGAATTAGCATGCTTTACTATTCATACAAAGTTTTATGCATTATGCATCTATATAAACATAAGAATTTAAAAATAGAAAAAAGACCTAAATATTTTTCTACCATCATTACTCAGTATCTAAGAATCAAATTAATACTGTCTTTGAGTTGCATGGGAATCTTTAATTTATAAATTTCTATTGACGTTGCATAACAGCTTTTAAGTAAATTTTGAGATGGAATTAGGCAGAATTTTCAAGAATTTCTGGAATATCCATAAACATGGTCCTCTCAGTTTGTATTATATAAAGTTGTGGATTTATACTCTCAGCATTAATGAATATGAAATTACAATATCCATCAACTTTGGAAACAGTGTATATGCCCCCTGTCATTGGTTTCAAATATTCAATGAGGATTTAATGTTGTAGAAGTAAACAAGAATATTTAGCTCATAAATATGAAAATTTGCTTTTACCTTAATAAATGGTAAACATAACAAAAATTGCTTGTTTTAACACAAGTAATATTTCATTATATTAAGCATGAGGCAACCAAGGTCCAGGGAGACTTAATTCTTAAACAAAAGTCATATCTATAGAAACACACCACATTATTTGAATGTAGTTTACCATATTTTGTTTTTTGAAAGGCACTCTTACAGAAAAGTACAACTGGAGATAATAAAAAAGATGACAAAATACTATACTAATTAGAAAGACATTGAATTACATCCAAGCAATGTTTTTGTTTTTATAATTCTTTGCTGTGAATGGTAGTGCATACCTGTAATCTTAGCATGCAGAAGGCAGTGGCAGATGGATCTCTATGAGTTTGAGGCCAACCAGGTTAACAAATAGAATCCCATGCCAACCAGGGTTACATAGTGAGACCTGGTTGTTGTGGAATATTAACTGAAGACGTGTTACATTTGTTTATGCTGTGGAACAGTTGATTAATAATGCAAAGATGCCTTGCATTCTTTTATGTTGTGTTTAACTCTGTGTTACTTTGCCTGTCTAAAACACCCAATGGCCTAATAAAGAACTGGATGGTCAATAGCTAGGCAGGAGAAAGGATAGGTGGGGATGACAGGCAGAGAGAATAAATAGAAGGGGAAATCTGGGGAGAGAGAACTGGGGAACAAAAGGTGGAGGAAAGGAGGAGGTCAGGGGCCAGTCACCCAAATACACAGCAAGCCACAGAGTAAAAAGTAAAGAAAGGTATATAGAATAGAGAAAGATAAAAGCCCAGAGACAAATGGTAGGTGGAATAACTTAAGTTAAGAAAAGCTGGCTAGAAACAAGTCAAGCTAAGGTCAGACATTTATAAGCAAAAATAAGTCTCTCTGTGTATTTATTTGGGAGATGGGTGGCAGGCTCTTGCAAAAAGAAAAGAGTAAAATCAAAACAAAGCAAACAAACAAAATACAACCTGTCTTAGTAAATAGGCATTTTTATGATTATCAGTAAATACTTGATTTTCATACTTATTTAGTATACCTACATATCCTTGGTCATGTAAAAAAAGTCACAGGCTAAGAGTCATGAGTGAAAGAAGTTTAAGAAGCCTTGGCATGTATACTATGCATATGTAAGTGTGTACAAGTATTTTTTCAGAAAAAGTTGTAATATACAGGTAAGTCCCTAATCATTTACCGATTTCAACTTTGCATCAGTGTGGTCACACATGAAATTATAAAATTGTGTACTGAAGTTACAAAGTACAATGTTGTTGGAGTCCTCTGAATTGGTGCAGTGCACTATACAGCTCTCTGTAGTAGAATCACTATATTTAGAAACACTCACAGGGGACAATAGACTATAAAAGAGTAGGTGCTGAATGTAGAAACATAAGAAAAGCAATGGGAGAATAAGTAAAATTTATTTAAAAGTTAAACTTTGTCACTGGGGGTGGGTGTTTAAATTTGGCATTAAGTCATTTAAACTATAAAGTAAATACTTTGAAGATAGTCAGAAATATCTGCTGGAAGACTTAACAAAGAGGAACTCTATGAAGTGGTGGAAGGAGCCATATTCTCTGAGTAGATACAAGGGAGAGCATAGAGAAGGCTTTTGGTGCTGGCTATATATTGTTTTCAAACACAATTCAGTAAGAGTATCATGCTAGGTGGAGCAGGGTCAGTCTGTACAGTGTATTCCAGAAACCCGGCTCTCTTCAGGTTGTTCTGCAATTATCCAAGAGATCACCATTTTGCATATTTTAAGAACTAATAATCCTCAAGCATTTCACTTTTTTATGGTTTACCTGTTTATTAGCTCAGTTCTGGGGACTGAATTGGACCTTGAGCATGCGAGGCAAGCAATGTACCTTGGAACTGCACATCCAGCTCTCTATTTAGCTTTGATAAGTAGCTTGTTTTGTGTGTTTGAGATCATATATAAATAATTATTCTTTGGTGTTCAATCCTTCAGGAAAAGATTCAGAACTCACAGTATAAATTGAACAGTGGAAAAACAGGCATAAATTAAGAATATGTAAAAAATATCTGTGTAGACATGACATGCACCATAATGAGTTGGTCACAAAGCTGATATGGTGAGCTGATGTTACAAAAATGATTAGCATTGGTCCTCAAGTTATTTTTAGCTAGGAAAAGAGTAAGTGCATATGAAGACAGTCGGACTAGCAAATATTAATATTATTGATTATTGATAGGAGAATCCCTAGTTAACATTATTCAGTCTTTATTGTGAGCCAGAGTTTGTAAGTTGTTTGTGTATATTAATCTAAATAATGCTTTACAGTCCCATAAGATAATTATGCCTCACTGTGGTTGAATTTGGCAGAGGTAAAGGAGCAGTTTCAGACAAATGCTTTCAGACAAGACTAACCCATAAATCTTGGCATGGAGCCTAAGTTTAGTCTGCTGTCTTACACAATTCAGAGGCATCAATGCTTTGATAACTATAGGAAATAGAAATATTTCTAAAATAAAGACATTTCTAAGCTGAAATGTATTTTCTTATGTAGAATTATTTCCTACAATAAAAATAAAACTAATTCTAGATGCCGTCTGTGAGGAAAGCATCAGATCCGGTGTTGAGAAAGGGACTAAAACTTCAAATATTTGTTCTCATTAAGCAAATTTCCAGCTGGGCTATATTTGGGGACAGGAACTCCGATCACCTCTGTGGACTTTTTCTGGGACTTTGTCAGTCTTTTCAGGAAACACTTTGTTCCCTGACAACTTTCAAACTTGACTAAGAATAAATTCTTACAAAACTTTTGCTGGTGAGCAAACATCAGAGGATGCGCTGGGGTCACCTCTTCCTGAGCATCTTGCTCTTTGCAGACACTTTGATATTCATCAAGTATGTGCTAACTGGCAAGTGCATGTTAGCCTAAAATAAAAAAATGTTTTTGAAGAACTGTGCACTTGAATTTTTAACAAAGTTGGAGAATTTAGATTTCACAACTGTCAACTGTCTGGTTCAATTTTTTTCTGTCAGGTCTTGGGTTTCAGAGTTGAATTGACCATAGCCAAGTGAATGATGAGTGAAGAATCTGGGCAAAGACCAAAGGAGTCCAGTGTAATAGAACAGTATGCACTATCAATTTATAATCTGCAAATTAATCTCCCTCAAAGTATCAAAGGTATACTTTACAAGAATATTTTGGTAAGAAAATACTTATCAAATGAGAGTACATTAGCCTGTTTCTTTGGAATCATAGTGACAATTTCATTTTTTTAAAAAATAAAGCTTTTTTTTGGTGATCAATGATTCCTTTAGTTTGTGTTTAGTAGGGGTTTTGTCCTCCATAAGTTATGACAGATAGTATACAATTGGTGGTATACGTAATATACACACACACACACACATATTGAGACAGACAATCAGGTCTACAAACAAAAACCCTTTCAAAAACACTGTTTAGTGTTACTTATATGTATACAATTTCAGGACTAATTATTGGGTATTGGATAATCAATTAGAGGACTTGTCCTTGTTGAAGACTATACATATTTAGAAGTGCTTTTCTTTTCAAAATTAAGCACCAATATTTTCTTGCTTACTGATGACATTAAGTTGGTTTGATAGGTTCTTGCCATGGCCTAGGATCCATTGAGTGATTTGGTCCGAAAATATGGTTTGCTCTGAAAATATGAGGACCCGAGTTCAAATCCCAGGCACCCACATTAAAAAACAAACTGAAGACCAGGCAAGGCTGAGAGTGACGGTAACCTCAGCTCTGAGGTACAGAGATAAGCAGATTCTCAAACCTCACTGGCTGACCACCATACCTGAAAATGCATGCTTCTGGTTCAGCGAAAGACCCTGGCTCAAGGCAGTCTGGTGGAAAGTGATGGAGGAAAATACCCAATGTCCTGTTCTGGGTTCTGTATGAACACACACAAGTGCATGCACATACACTGTCATGTGTATGTCATCACAGAGAGAGACATAGATTTCATCATTACAGTTAAAATCCAAGATATGAATTAATTTCAAGTCAAGGGTCCCTCCTTGTATGAAAATTCCAGTGGAGCTAATTATATCATTCTTATTGGTCTTAATCACACATATACGTCGGTGGACATTAGGAAAAGAATGAGGCTGTTTTGATAACATGTGTCAAGGCCTGACTTGGGGCTAAAGAGACCACTAAGTGCTTAAGAGCACTTTCTGTTTTTCCAGATGACCCGAGTTTGGGTCCCAACACACATTTCAGGTGGTTTACAACTACCTATAATTCCAGCTTCAGAGAATCTGATACCTTCTGATCTCCTTTCTGATCCTGAAAGCATGTGGCTTACATGTATACAGACATTCTCACACAAACACAAAAAAGAACTATGCTCCTTGTATATATATTCCAAATGGCAGTAAAGAGCTGACTTTAGCTTTACATTGAGTCATTTCCAAAGGGATCTTGAGAATATTTGAACAAATGTGTAAAAATGATACCAATTGTATAATTGTCCACAGGAGTATGGAGTGGCAAAAAGGGTTCTTTACAGCCATAGACCACAGGATGGAAAGTGTGCTGAAAGTGTAAGTATATTTTCAAATTCAGGTTTTGTTCATGTTTGAGATAGGAAAACATTGGAAATGCAGGGTTTTGTTCCCTAGTATAAAGTATTCTTTTTTTTTAAACAACATACTTTTTTTGTTTTTAGTTTTTTGTTTGTTTTGAGACAGGGTTTCTCTGTATCTTTGGAGCCTGTTCTAGAACTTGCTCTGTAGACCAGACTAGCCTTAAACTCACAGAGATCCACCAGTCTCTGCTTCCCAAGTGTTGGGATTAAAGGCATGAACCACTAGCTCCTGGCAGTTTAAAGTATTCTTATCCTTGCTAACACACATTCTTACTATCTGCCTTTCATAAAAGGAAGACAAAGTTAGAAAAATGAATAACAGATATTTCAATTAATTATTAAAAATACAAATGTCTGGAGACCTAGATGTTTCTCTGGTATGCCACTCTTTAAAAGTTGTCCAGGAAAGATATGAACAGAATGAAGAGAAAAACAAAATTGCTTTCAAAATATAGGACCTTTTCACAGTGATATAGATTTAGTATTAATAAAAAACTAATTCCTCAGAATGTGCAGTTTGACTAGAAAAGTCAATTCTTAAATACTTTAATAAAAACTAATGCTCTCAAAACCATCCACTTCTGAATAACTTGTAATATGTGATAATCAAAGAAGCAGAAAGCAAATGAAGTGTAGAAGGTAAATGATCACATTTATGAACATGAACTGGCTCCTAGCAAAGGAATTCACTTAGCAAATATTTATTAGCTACCTATTCTCCTCCAGGTACTATTTAGAAGAATGCAAATTAGAGCAACTTATTAAAATTCACAACAAATGAAAGAAAATAAAGCAAGGTCAGCAATGCTGTGGGAGGAGAGCTATATATTGTTAATTGTATTGCATATGGGTTCACTGGTTTTTGAAAATTATCTTCTCACATACTTGAAGAATTACAGAAATGCTTCTATCTTTTACCCTACTTATTCCATTTTAGGGAATAAACCTTAAAGAAATAATTTCAAAGAACAATAAAGTAATTTTACAAAGATAAATCCAGCAGTGATATTTTTAGTAATGACAAGGGACACAATGCTGACTATATAGATATGACAAAAGTGGCATACCTTTCTACAGTCACTGGGACACAAAGATTATGCACTTATTTATCCAAACAACTACTTATTAGGCAAACTTAGGGGCCAAACATGGATGAATTGTAGGGCAAACTACATGCAGTATCTACTACACCCTGGGAGCCTGTGCAGTGTCTGTGCAAACTAGAGAAATGTGGTATTTCTGGGAACATGTAGTACTGTGGTCACAAATACTAGGTAGAAGAATGCCTTTTTTTAAAAGCAAAGTAAAATCACAGAGGTGTGACTGAGATGGTAACTGGGGCTCATGGCCCAGGAGGGGGAGTGTGGAATACATTTCAGCTCTTCTAACTCCTTTAGTACTTCCCAGGGCAGAGAACATAGTTGGAGCAGTCATAACTGGCTGCTCTGGTACTTCCAGTTGGAGGGGGTGATGAAGAAATAAATGCACCAATAAATATCTTGCTACAAAGAAAAATGGTCGAAAAAGTGAATAAAGTTTGACAAGAAAATATAGGAAAGAAACCTGGAAGGTTCCTACAGTGGAGAATGCAGAAAGACCCCAAACAAGCTGAGATGTAAAGGAGGGTGGTGGAGGAGGTGGGTGGGAAAAGTAACAGCCAGTAAAAACAGCCTGTCCCTGTAGCTGGACAGAGTGCACAGTCAAGGAACTGGAAGAGATTAGCAGGATGTTTGAATTCAGCATGTAACCAGAAGTAGACAGGCAGACAAGGCTAGATGTTGTAGGACTTTGTAAGCCAGAATAAGACCTCTATACATATTCTTAAGACTAGTACGTGCATTTGGGTGGGAGGACATAGATCTGATCAGATCAGTATTTCCCATAATCATTCATCTGCAGATTAGAAGCTGGGTTCTGGGGAATGTGGTAGCAGATGTCTGGTCAGATGTGGAGGTGACTCAGACTAACATTTCTAATTCACACTGAAACATATGAACCCGTCAAGACTGGACCTGACAGATGTTGCCCCAATATGTAGCTATGACACCCTTCACTCTTAGAGGGCCTGCAAACAAGTTCCCAATTATTACACATGGAGTATTATTCTTTCTTATAAATGCCCAGTCCTAGCTTGGCTTATTTCTAGCCAGCTTTTTTTTTTTTATCTTAAATTATCCCATCTACCATTTGCCTCTGGGTTTTTATCTTTCTTACTTCTGTATATCTTATTTTCACTCTTACTCCATGGCTTACTGTGTGACTGGATGATTGGCTCCTGATGCTCTCCTCTCTTCCTCTCACTCCTAGATCTCTCTTGCTCCTCTCTCCTCCTCCCAGATTTCTCCTTCTATTTATTCTCTCTGCCTGCCATCCCTGTCTATCCTTTCTCCTGCCTTGCTATTGGCTGTTCAGCTCCTTATTAGACCATCAGGTGTTTTAGACAGGCAAAGTAGCACAGCTTCACAGAGTTAAACAAATACAACATAAAAGAATGCAACACATCTTTGCATCATTAAATGTTCCATGGCATAAACAAATGCAACACATCTTAAAATAATATTCCACAGCAGGGCATAAACCTCTCTCTGTCTGTTTCCCTCCGTTACTTACCATATTTGCTTATTATAATGGTGCTCAACTGCCGAGGGCCATGGGATGTGGCTTCTCTGTCCACTCAGAGCAAACTTCTCTGAACTGGCATCTTGAGGAATTTTCTGAACTAAAATTCCCTCCTTTCACATGACTCTTGTATCAAGTAGACATAAAATTGGCCAGGACAGAGACTCCTTTAGGTAATGTAGGATGATCTCCTCATTTTTTAAATTAAAATTTTGACAGAGTCTTTCTATTATATAGCCCTGGCTGTCCTGGCACCCGTTCTATAGACCAGGCCTTGAATTCTAAGATCCTCCTGCCTCTGCCTCTGGAGCACTAGGATTAAATGCACGTACCACCACCACCTGGCAAGTCTTTCTCTTGTGTATTTCATTAGGAACATTAGGATCCAAATACCAGGGTCTGAAGATAGAACTTTCACTACTCTTCAAGAGAATATGGAAACAATTATGTGTATAATTGATTAGCGCTGCAGTCCCTAATGCGGGCTAGAAAAAGGATTAGTCACCTGATTGTTATAGTGAAGTATAAGGGTGGTCTCCATAAGGTATATCCATGTGCTAACTGTCAAAAATCTGTGAGCATGTCCTTATTTGGAAAGGTATATTTGAGGATATCCTTGAGATGAAGAGCTTGCTGGCCATGGTATCATACTACTTTAATTAGAGAAACCCTGTCTTGAAACACCAAAAGAAAAATAAAATTAAGAAGCAGCTTGAAGTTTTCAGATTATTGGAGTTGTGTCTTTGAGGGGACTGTGGGAGTTTAACCCTTTCTCTCTCTCCCTCTTCTTCCTCCCTCTCTCCCTTCCTTTCTCTTTCCTTCTTTTGACCTCAGCCATGAAGTAAACAGTGTTGCATTATCATATGGTTCTGTCATGCTATATTGTCTCAACATGAGCTAATAACAATAGCATTAATTGACAGTGGGGCAGAACTCTGAACCCATGAGCCCAAGCAAATTTTTTCTTGTTACAAGGTAATTACCTCTGGTATTGTTACAGTGAAGAATTAGTAAATACACAAACTAGCCTCAAAAGCTTGCCAGATCTGAAAGACATGCTGGCCCTGGGTGGCATTTTATTCTATAGCCTCCTGTAAATACTTTGATAGTTTAACTTTAACATTTAATTATATGGTTTGAGATGTCACTATTCTTAATATAGTTAGGATATAAATAAAAACTATTATGTACTGTATAGATACATATAGATGATGGTAATGTAGAGGTGAATAATTTCTAGTTCTTACATTTTAATAGTCAAATCTCTTGAATAATCTGTCTAAACAAATTAACTATAAATTAGTAGTAATTATTGTAGTATAATGAATGAAATACCATGGAAACAAAGAGCAAGGAGTTACGGTCTATTTGCGGTGTTGATTAAATTCATGCGAATCAGTTCTTGAAGTGTAAGTGGGAATCTCCCAGGGTATGCTATTGTAACATGAGAGATGCCCATCTGCTCATCATTACTCCCTACCCAAACATTTAAGCCCTTGCGATGGAGGCTTTCATTTACTGAGGCCCTTGAGGGAAGCAGTAGTTTTTTACTTCTGGGTTTTTCTAGGGAGCCTTCTGGAATCATGAGAGCAATACAAGGGTATAAATCCAATCATTTCAAGAAAAGTGAGATATTAACAGATACAGATGGCAGACGGGTTGAATACAGACACTTAAAAGAAATCCCACACTAGCTCAGAATTGAGTATAATAGAGGGTTATTTATTTAGGGGTAGACTCACAGATTACAGTCCTCTGCTTGAACGGCAAACAGCATCTGAATCCCACAGCCAGAAGAGAGAGGCCAGATGCATAAGAGGCCACACCCAAGTGGGCAGGTAACTTAAAGGCTACTGGCTATAGGAATTCCTGCAGCAATGGGTTGTGGTTAAATCCATGTGGTAAATGAGACGACACCGCACACACTTGTGAGGTTAAGAGTGGAGTCAGAACAGGCAGGCTGTGCTCTTGTTTTTTGTTTTTGTTTTTGTTTTTAGCATAGGGTTTTAGTACTTTCCGGATGTTAATTGGGAATGTGGTTTGGGTTTTCTCCATGATGGGCTATAAATCTATAGTTTAGCAGTGCACTTTTGCATTAATATATAATGCCCTTGATATCTCTGAACCCTTTCTTTCTTAGGTTTTCCTAAGAAAGGAGAAGTCTGTAAAAAACTATGTGACGCTAGATTTAGCTCATTTTAACAAAGGTCACAGCATTTCTGAGTAGTAAACATTAACAAGATCTTTCCAGTGTCTGGATGTTTGGCAGACATGCCTCCATCTGGAACACATGACTGGAGTCTAGACAGGGACAGACGTGGGCCTGTATAGCACATGAGCATCTGGGGAAGGCAGACATATCCTTTATTTTTCTTCAGCCACAGCCACGAAGTGAATTAAGGCAACGACTTCCCTCTTTGCTTGAATCCAGGAGACTCCTGCAGGCTTAGAAGGGGCTTGCCTTACTGTTTCAATTTGGCTTTTGAAACCCAAATGACTAAGAGGGGCTTACGATGCTGCAGTCAGGGGCAAGGCTTATTGTAGCGCTCACCCAGCAACACCTGGATTCTATTCCCAGGCTATTTCCTCCTGTGACGATAATATCAGCAATTAATGTACTTGCACTTTAAGCTTTACTTTTTAGGGAATACAGCCCTTGGGAAGGCCAGCTAATTAATTTCTGTGATGTTTCAGATTAATTTTATTGTATATTTTATGACCTTGAAGATAACAGTGATTATTAAATCACAGAAATATTAAATTACTCTTGAAAGCACTTCCTGTAAGGAAGTGATGGAAACCGGCCTTACAGGCCTTAGACAGTCTAAGAAGTTTTTTCTCCCACTACTCCAGTGCAGGTCAACAATGTGCCCATCTATTTTTTAAGAAAGAGGAAAACATTTAAAAGCAAAGTGATATTACTAACAGAAAATTAATATGCTTCAATGTTCTAAGGAAAACGTATGTTTATATGAAGTTACCTGAAATTGTAACTTCTTAGCTGCTGTGAAGTTGGATGGATCAAATGCCTTCTGGGATATGATGAGATCATTTGGACACTTACCCATGAGGACTTGGGTTAGAGTGTTACCTTTGTCACTCATGGCTGCTCTTATTCTGGTCAAGATACTTGGTAATTTGAAGTAAAAATTTTCTCGTGTAAAATAATTAATAGCTATTACTTTTTGCCTTAAGCATCAGCTTGGCAGTTCAGGACACTGCCATCTTTTACTGGAATCTCTGCTGCTCATGTGCAATTCTTTTCTCCTGTTGTGGTCTCACCTGTCTCTATCTCTGTTCCACAAATCTATTGGAATTGTCTTTTAAAATCATACCAGTTGTGCAATTCTTTTGTCTAAAACTCTTTATTGACATCCACTCATGTTGAGACTACTATACTTATATCCATACCATGCTGAATATCTTTGATCTTGTCTAATATTGGAAATTAAGTGTGCTCAAGCCTGGTTAGAACTCGGATATGAGAATAAAACATAAATTTCTTACCATGGCCTAAAAGTCTTTCAATAGCCTAGCCCTTGTTCAACTTTAGGTCTCATTTTGCCAAGATGTCTTTCCTTGTTCACTATTTAATTGCTATGATGATTTACCTGTCCAAAGACTGAATGAGTTGGTTCTATGTTTAAGCTTTTGTCTATTTCTAAGTGGTTCCATATTTAATTACTGAATTAAAGCTTGTGGCAAATATTTTATATTGCGTGCTCATCCTCAACTACTTGATTTACAGTAGCCTCTCTTTTCAGTTTCTTACACTTTGTTACAATAATACCACATTATAGTGTGAATTTGCCCTATTAGTTAATTGTGTAACTTTTGTCAGTTTCTTCTCACCTTAATGAAGGGCAGGAATTTGTGTATTCTTTTTAGAGTGTACTTCCTGAGTTTTGAGGGATACTTCACAATCTAGCATGTGCTAAGCACTTAGTGAATACATTTTTGGATGAATAATGAATAAATTTAAATTCAATAATGCATGGAAGTATTAGCTCACATTGTGTCTAAATTTGCTGTTTATATTCTTGCCCTTGGGATCTTTTGTATTCATTCTACTCTATTCTATGCTTATATTCTCCTGGCCATTAGGAAATAATGATAACAATAGCTAGTACTTATTGAATAAAAATTAAATGAGAGACTCAAAATATTTTACAAGTTTTCTAACCTCTACGATATACATTATTGTGATTTTAATTATTAAGATGAAGGAATGAAGAAGAGTAGGGTCAAATAAGAAGCAAAGTCAGCAGGTGGATAATCTGGGCTTTACAGTGAGGCAGCCTGGCCCCACATTCATGATCATATTATTAACCTGCTCAAAACCCCTTTGTTGACCTACCAAGAGTTTTCTAACAGTTACAGGATTCTCCTACTCTTTGTACATTTACTTGTGGTTGAGCATCACTTGCAAGCCAGGCACTGACCTAGGCTCTAGCACTGAAGAACATGGCCTGCTCTTTTGTCTGTTTTTTAGAGAGAAGGAAGAAAAAGTGAAAGAAATGTGAACATCCTTAAGTGTCCTATACTTTCAGCAGAACATCAGAATTTTGATAAATGAGTAGACATTTGGATATTTTATGACAAATAATAGGCTTAGAGACTTACAAGGTGACTCTCAGATACCTGATTTCTCCAAACACTGCTGCAGCTTTCAGAGTAACCATAACTTGAGCACCATCAGGGCCTCCAAGAACTTGGACTTCTCCATGCTTGATGATGTACATTTCCTTACCAATTTCTCCCTAAGTGCCATATTTAAAAAAAGAAAATTTTAATCATTTTATTTTTTAACTGTTATAACCCAAATAAAAAAATTTAAGATCTTAGAGAGGAGCAAATACACATAAAGGAAACAAGGAATATCATGTGAAGTTATTTATTTTAAGATCTGAGGTAATTTGAGATGTTGGAACATTATTTTCCATCATGTGAGTCCTGCAAACCATCACAAGGCACGAGAAGATACACTGGTCACTGTATTATCTCAGGAGTGGGCATGGGCAGAAAATGTAACTCTTTGTATTGATGGTTGAATCTTCTGCTTTTGGTCTCCACTGCTCAGCCCTAAAGAAGATGTTTTATGTAACATAGGAGCCTGAGTTTCAGCCATTCAAAGTCAAGCCTATTCTGTCTATCACTGAGGTATGATTCAGGAAACAGGAGACCTTGAAGTTCTTATTCCATATTGAAAGACTGTCAGTGCAGTTATTTTCACTAAGTTCTTGTTTGTATTAACAAATCTCAAGGTCAGAGTAATAACCAACAATTTACCTCTTACAGTGTTTTCATAGTTACTGATCAATGGTGCTATTTTGTACCTCTGAAGCAGTATGGATATTCGAATATGAATAGAATACCAAAGTTCACAAGACCAAATACGTAGCTATTTTAAACATTTAATGTAAATACAGTGATTTTTTTATATGTACCTACTGTCTAAACTAGAATAGAATAGTTATCATGTAATTATTTTTTATTTTATTATTATTATTATTATTATTATTATTATTATTACAAATTTTCACCTCCTCCCCTCCTCCCATTTCCCTCCCCTTCCCCCGATTCCCTCTCCCTCTCCCTCTTCAGTCCAAAGAGCAGTCAGTGTTCCCTGCCCTGTGGAAATTCCAAGGTCCTCCCCCCTCCATCCAGGTCTAGGAAGGTCAGCATCCAAACAGACTAGGTTCCCACAAAGCCAGTACATGCAGTAGATTCAAAACCCACTGCCATTGTCCTTGGCCCATTAGATCGGCCCCACCGTCACAGTGGGTGGGCACACCCTTCGCGGTCCTGTCTTCCTTGCTCATATTCTCTCTCCTTCTGCTCCTCATTTGGACCTTGGGTACTCAGTCCAGTGCTTCAATGTGGGTCTCTGTCTCTATCTCCCTTCATCGCCAGATGAAGGTTCTATGGTGATATATAAGATATTCATCAGTGTGGCTATAGGTTAGGGCCAGTTCAGGCGCCCTCTCCTCAGCTGCTCAAGGAACTAGCTGGGGACATCTCCTTGGACACCTGGGAACCCCTCTAGAGTCCAGTCTCTTGCCAACCCTAAAATGGCTCCCTTAATTAAGATATATACTTCCCTGCTCCCATATCCACTCTTCCTCCATTACAACCGTCCCATTTCCCCAAGCTCTCCCCATCCTCCCCTTCTCACTTCTCTCTCCCCATCTCCCCTTATCCCCATCCCACCCCCACCCCCAAGCTCTAAATTTTTGTCTGGCAATCTTGTCTACTTCCAATATCCAGGAAGATAACTACATGTTTTTCTTGGGTTTACCTTCCTATTTAGCTTCTCTAGGATCATGAATTATAGGTTCAATGTTCTTTATTTATGGCTAGAATCCACTAATGAGTGAGTACATATCATATTCATCTTTTTGGGTCTGGGTTACCTCACTCAGGATAGTGTTTTCTATTTCCATCCATTTGCATGTAATTATATATCCAATCCTATTTAAGAATTATGTAAACAGCTGGGAAGATGGCTCAAGCGAATAAAGTGCTTTTCATGAAAGCATAAAGACTGAAGTTCAGATTCCCAACACTAGCATAGAAGCCAGGCAAGAGTGATGATCTGTCTATAATCCCAGTGTTCAGCAAATAGAGACAGGAGGTTCTTTAGCAACCTGGCTACCTAAACAAGTTGAGCTGGTTAGATCCAAGTTTAATAAGAGACTTTTTACTTAAGTATGTAAATGTACAAGAATGTAGGATGACCTTTAGGGTAAACCTTTGGTGTCCACGCCCATATACATACATGTAGGCTCACCTGCAAACATGAAACCACACAGACAAGTCTGTATACATACATGAATGTATGTCACACACATACGTATGTACCTTTTCTACTCTCCCAACTCCCCCTCGTCCACCAAACCAACCCAAAACAGCTCTGGACTTGTGGAGATACTTTGCTTGTGTTTTTGTGGTTGACTAAAATGTATCCATGTGATCCTTGAGATTTAGGATTGAGGGTGATTGTACCTGATTTTTCAGTCTTTCCAATGTATAGTTTTTTGTCAGTGTCCCTAACTGTATTTTCTGTGTATTTGTATTATAATACAGTGTCCTAACTATCATTATATTGTATAATAAACATTAAGTTATACATTTAATGTTATGCTAAATAATGTTAAATAATTTCAATCTCTATAAAATAAACATAAGATACAAGAATCTTATTAACACTTTAAGTTTGTAAAGGCCAGAAGACGGTTTAAGTCTATTGCTCTCCATGTATTTCTTTGAGACAAGATCTCTTCTTGAACCTGAAGTTTGTTTTTCCTTTGTTCTTTTGGAAATTAGGAAGCCCAAGAGGTTCTCTTGTACTCACCTTCCCTCAGAGCTGGAGATAAAGGTGTGGGTGCTGCATGATTGTAAAACACTTTTAACTGCTAAGCCCCATCTTCAGCCCAGGTCATTACAGTCTAAATAGGCCAGTTTACATAATACTTGCCATTATTTGGGTAATAATCCCTATAAGTTGTCAAAATAAGTACGGTTTCACTCTGAGTTATTATTATCCTTTTAATATCTCCCCCAAATTTCAATTGTTAAGAATTGAATTTTCAAATTCACAATATGGTGGTATTTAAAAATATAATTAGGCCCTGAGGGCTTTGTCTCATTTATTTATCACCAGAGCAGTTGTTTCTCCTCTGATAAGTTTGATTTACCTTTTTATGTGGTTCATGCTAACACATTGTGACTCACCAGGAAGAAAGCCCTTATCAAATGCCAGTAACATCACTGTAGACATTTTAGACCATAGAACCACAAGCTAAATAAATCTTTATCCTTCATAAATTACTTAGTGTGTTGTATATTCATACATAACAACAAAGGTGAAGTAAGCACTGTCATGACTGAAACTATGTTTACTTTATTCCAGTGATGAGGGCAAAGCAAGATGTATAAAAGACACTCATTTATGAATGAAGAAAATATTGTTTAACTGTTTCTAAAGTACAAAAGTCCTAGGGTATTTTCCTGAAAATCAAATATTTTACCATTATCATGTTGGAATATACAATTACGAAATTTCACCTCTGTTGGGAGCAGTGAGATCCCAGATCCTGAATTTCTTGTAATCCCCTGATCTGAGTGCCTACAGCTGCTCTGAGCACAAGACCTTCAGGAGTTCCTGTTGGCAGGAGAGTGGTTTCTGGTGGGTTTGGCTGGGGCGTGGTTCTCTCTATATAATCTGCCCCTGAACACAATAAAGGGGGCATTCTTGGGAAATTCAAGGATGACCCGTGTCACTATCTGTCTCTGTCTGTGTGTGTCCTGTGTATTTTAACCTCCTGCCCCTTGCCCGAAGCTTAGTAACTGGGTGCCAGCGCACAGAGAGCAGACACGGGGGCATGGTGCACGGCACACCTCCTCATTCATATCTGAAAAAACAAAATTCTTATCCTAAACATATATTTACATGAAATATAGGTTGATTAGAAGTTGCAATATATATGGATTTTATTATAGTTAATTATATAATTTTAATGTCAATAATAATTTGCCTTCGTGTAGTATTTTGAAAATTTATCAAAATAGGGGGCTGAAGAGATGGCTCAGCAGTTAATTCTTAGTACCCACATCAGGAGGCTCACAACTGCCTTAGCTCCAGCTGCAGCGGATCTAGTGTCCTTTTTGGGTCTCCTGAAACACCTGCATGTATGTAGTATATTGAAGCATGATTTATAAAAACTCAGGGAGAGAAATTGGGGTTCAACCTGAAGGTCAGAAAAGTAAAACAGCAATCCTGCCTCCAGGAATCTCAGAATGAGACTGTGAGTAAGAGCTGTCTCCTCCCATTTTATAATCCTCTCTAGAGCTGGGATTAAAGGCATGCACTGCCTGTTTTCTATGGCAAACTAATGATACTATTGGGATTAAAGATATGTGTTACCACTGCCTGGTCTGTAAAGCTAACCAATGGGGCTGTTTTACTCTCTGATCTTCAGGCAAACTTTATTTATTAAAATACAAATGACATGCCACTACAGCATATACTCACACAGAAATGTATACATGCACATAAATAAAAATAAGCCTTAAAAATCATCAAGATAATGAATATTTGCATATCTTCTTGTTTTAAATCATGTATTCATTCTCTCAGAGCACACTTCTTTTTATCTGGGAAATATTTTGTACTTCATTTAATTCTTGTAAAAATTTAAGCGAGAGGTGTCTCTTATTTCCTCTTTTTTGAAAATTGGAAATAAAGGTTATATAAGCTAAGAGTTTCAAGCAAAAACTCCAAGGCTGACCAGCAACAGCATTAAAACTGATAACACCTATATCACCTGACATACATACAGATATACTGTATCTTACAATGAGTACAGTACCAAGACTGATGTCTTCATAGCCAATGGAATAACATCAACAATTTAAAAATAAAATAAGTCATTTGAAAATTAGCGTCCTTTTACTCTAGGAAGGATCCCTAGGCCAGGGTCCTATTCCTGTTATTATTTTTTGTGTGAAGTAATTTCAAGGAGTTGAAATGATGTTTCAAAGGCATTTATTACAACTGTCTGGAAGTACAAGTACATAATGGGTACTTAAATATAGTTCAGAACTTCTAATTATTTCTTAATGATCATTTTGATAATTTCCCAAGGAGATCAGGCATAATCAGCGAGCCTAAACTTCCACTACCTCTTGCATATTTCTGGGTTAATTTAAGACTTTTCTGCAAGCTTAATTAGCATTCAGATGAAGTAGACATCACTTCAAGAGAACAGAGGCTGACAGCATGCTTAAAGCAAGACCGACCCTAACTTATGACTGTTTCTTGTGCTAATTTGGAGAAAGTGTTGAAAGGCAAGCACTTCAGGTAGAGCAAGGTAACTCTCAGTGAGAGTACATGCCAGAAAAATTTAGAATTCTTGTTCTGGAGGCTATTTCCAAGGCTAGTGGGGAGCAGCACAGCACTCGGGGTACATCATCAGAAGAGAGAGATGATGCTCACAGAGTGGTTCCTTTACCATTAACACCATGAAGAGCTCCTTTGGAGGTGAAACTCCCAAAACTCCACTGCAGAAATACTGGATGAGAACCTTTGGAAGTCCCAGAAGTCTACGCCTTGCAAAGCTCGCTCGTTATTTTCTGTATGGTAGCACAGCACCCCCTGAAGACTCCCAAGTAGACTTGAAGGCCCACAGACTTTCTCAAAGCAGTTTAAAATATTTGACCTGAACTCTGCCATTGCTTCAGTTATTTAGGTTTCCTCTAATTGAGCCTGTTTTCCTTTCTTCTTTTCTGCAATTCCTTGTGGAAATAGTAAATACATATCAAACTGAATTCAGCTACTTAAACTTTGGTCAAGTAATAGCTTTTGTTCTCTGTCAATATTTAGAATCAGGCAAATCTTCATTTAGAAAAAAAACCTAAAAACTAAATCAAAACCAACGAGAGTGACTTGCATTCTTCCTCCTCTTTCCTCCACTTTTGTCTTTCCTCACAGGTATGCACTCACTTGTTTTTATTATTGGATGAATTTGATATAATGATAAAATTAGAAAGCTGCATCTCTTCACCTCACACTTCTTTAAGCAAATTTGCATTGTTTCAAGGTACTTGTGCTAAAGTTTCTACTGCTATTTCAGTAACCAGCCCCTTCAGGCCCTGGAACAACTTGAATCTGTTTTAATGCATTCAGTCTATGTCATTCCTGTGTGCCACTGCCCCCAAAGAAACTCTTAATTAGCCTTGTTTCTTTCTTTTGTTTTTTTCCTATCTCCCATTTTAATGAGTTTGATTTCATTTCACTTATAATCACTCTGTATTCTACCTGGATGAGTTTATATGAGTTGTATATGCTTGGTTTCCCATATGCCAGAATCTCTCCTTCCTTCCTGTTAATCATTGACAGCTCCTTCTCAGTTGCCCTTTCTCATTCATCTTCATTGATCTCCTTAATAATATTGGTGCCTTTACAGTCACAGATTCAGCCTTCTTTCTCATACCATGCCTTGACCTCTTAAAGCCAGCTTTCATTATATTCCAGTTGCCAAACATTCACCTTCGTTTTCATCTTCTTTCATCTGATTGATTCCACCTATAAGCTGGTGTCTGCATCTGATGTATTTGAAATATGTCACACCTCATTTGATTTTGTCTTTTCCCACTATTCTAGTCCCTTATTTGCTTCCATTACTTGAATATGACAGGCTCTGCCTTGCCTCTCAGATCATTGCTGCAACTTCTCATAAAAAAATATTAGCCCATCGATTTCCTTTTTCTTTTTTTTTTTTTAACTAAAGGACTATTTATCTTTAGACTTTACAAAGGTCACAGCTGACAAGCTGATAACTTCTCTCTACCCACTTCCAATATAAATAAGTGCCTTCAGTATTCTGCCTTCCTCTAACAACTTCTGTTTCTCTTTATATAAGAGCACACTTTACAGTTTTGCATTAAATTAATTTAATTTTTTGTTTCCTTTCTCTTCCTTCAAGTCAATCTTTCTAATGGTCATATTTTGGAACTAGTTGGAAATTTTTTAGACTAATATGGGGGACTCATCAGGACCAGCTGAATGTCTATGTGTGGAACTCAGACTCCTTAGTTCATATGATGCTGACACACTGCGATTTGAACACCTTAGTACTAGACTGTAAACCTCTGAAGGACTTTGGTTGTTTTGGGCTCATTACCCATTATAGCACCTGTCGCAGAACATTAAAAACTGTCTATTGCAGCTGGGAAGTGGAAGCAAACACTTTAATCCCGGCACTTGGGAGGCAGAGACAGGTGATCTGTGGGTGTGTAGTCAGCCTGGTCTACAGAGTGAATTCCAGGACAGCTATGGCTACATAGAGAAACCCTGTTTCAATAAACAAATAAATAAACAAACAACTGGCTTATTGCTTGTGGAATACATAATTTAAATGGCTTTAACACATGTCCTACTGTAGTTCTCTACATTCTTCCTGCAGCCACAAATCCCTTCCTCTCTGTCTTGGCCCAAGCCAGTTCTTTTCCATACTTAACTGGATCCACTTAAGTTTATTTCCCAAGACTTATTACAGGCTTTTTCTTCAGAAGTCTTCCAGCAGCTGCCCTTGATTTTGTCCTATAACTTGGTATTTATTCTACACTATTTTGGAATGGAGTAAGTGCTTTTCATCTACACTTGTGAATTCTCCAAGGCCTGAGGTCATCTCCAATTTTTTGTAATGTTCACTTTCATTTATTTTTATATTTTATTTGTTTTTAAAGTTTTTATACAAGTATGGATAACATGTTGAACATATCCCACTATACCTCTCTACCTTCCCTTTCTTTTGTATCTCCTATTAATCTCCTTTGTCCTCCTAGACATTTTACTTCTACCTTAATGTTACATATACACATACTTTTATTTCTATTTTCAGATTTTGATTGTTCACTTCATCATTGAGTTAGTTTCTCTAGATACAAAGTTCAGGATCTCTTTGTCTCTTGTTTTTGGAAAGGAACTTGCTCTGTAAATGAGGATGGCTTAGAACTGATGACTCAGAACTCCCTGTGTCGCTCCTATTGACTCTGACCTTGTGATACTCTTGCCTCATCCTTTCCTGAGTGCTCTGATTATAGACATGTTCTTAATTATTTTTTAAGATATTGATCAGAGACTGGTGTGATGACGTACACCTTTAATTTCAATGCTTGAGAGGCAGAGATAGGCAGCTCTCTATGAGTTGCAGGGCAGACTGGTCTATATAGTGGATTCCAGGCCAGCCAGGGCAATATAATGAGACCCATCAATCTGTGTAAAAAGATAGACACAATATATGAACAGTTATTATTTCTTCATTATAGAATTTCATGATTGTGGTTTATATTTTCTATTTAAGAAATAATAGACATATGATACTTTTGTTGTCATAAAATTCACAATAAAGATTTGAAATGGCATTATCTACTAATTGTGTGAAATAACAGCTTGCTGATGATGCAGAAAAAGGAAAAGCACCTATCACTTCTATAGTTTGTCGTTCATTTAAAATGTTCAAATTTGATGGCATATTGTTTCTGATAATTTACATTTATACAAATATCTTTTCAGACTACCTACATGTCTGTCCTATGACATATACAATGGAATCTATATTATTTTGTTCTATTTTAAACTCCAAGAATTTATTGCTGCTTTGCAGAATTAAATATATGGCCTAGTGTTTTATAATATGGAAGTTACTCTGGACAGATTTTATTTCAAATGCCTTATTGACCTATGTCCAAATTCCTCCAATGTCTTATTAACTGTGCACTTGAAAATAGTATGCACTCACCTTTTTACACACAAAGTCACCAGGTAAATAAATAGTGGATTTCAATCTTAGCAGTAGGTCATAAATCATCTGTGTGTCACAGCCCTATATAAGGAGAACAATAATTTTACAGACATGGCCAAAAGCAAACATCCTAAGTTATTGTAAAAATAAAATGTAAATAGTTAATAGTCTTCCATCTTCCTCTCCAATGCTAACTTATAATACATATGTACTTGCCTTTATCTAAACTCTATAGAGAAAAGATACCAATATCAAGAGATTATAACTTGATAAAGAAATATTACCATAACTCACAGCATTTGCTAAACAGCTTTCTTTTGTAAAACAACATGACTAAAATTTCTGGTATTATTTAACTCTTTAAACTTATGTATATGTCTTTCTTTTCCAACATAATGATCTTCTTAAAGATGGGAAGATACTTATGAAAGCAGTATCTGCCACACTTAAAGTATTAGTTGGAACAAGGGAGTCTACATAAGACTAACCAAAGCCCTCTACATATATGTGACAGTTGTGTAGCTTGGTATATTTGTGGGACTCATAACAATGGGAGAAAGACTGTCCCTAATGCTTTGACTGGCTCTTGGGAACCTATTCCTCACACTGGGTTGCCTTGCCCAGTCTAAATACAAGGGGAGGGAGCTTAACCTTTCAGAAACTTGGTATGCTATACTTTATTGATACCCATGGGACGACTGCCCATTTCAAAACAGAAACAGAGGAGCAATGGATTGAAACTGGGGATAGAAGAGAAGAGGAAGGGAATGGGAGGAGAGGAGGGAGGGAGGGAAAACTGGTCTGAAAGCAAAATAAATAAATTTTTAAAAGTAAAGTTTTGTTTGTGACTGTCTGTTTCACATAACTGCCTTTTAGTGACCTCTTGCTTATTGGCTGACTATAGAGACAATCTACTTGTCTCACTGAACTAAACTCTATGTGCTCTATGGAGTATGACTTTTTTCTTTTATTGAAGATAGATTCTTAGTTTTTTTGCCATACAATATATTCTGACTGTAGTTCCCCCCTCTATTCCTCCCAGGAGCTCTCCACTTCTTCTCCCCTCCAGATCTACTCCTATCTGTCTCTCATTAGAAAAGGACAAGCTTCTTAGAGATAACAAAATATAATAAGTTAAGAAAAAACTATCACATCGAAGTTGGACACAGCAACCCAAAAGGAGAAGAAGAGCTCTAAGAACAGGCACAAGCGTCAGAGACCACTTGTTCTCACAGTCAGGAGTCCACCAAAAACACTAAGCTCATAGCTATATATGCGGAGAACCTGTTGCAGACCCCTGACAGCCACGTACTTGCTGTTTGAGTCTCTGTGAGCTCATATGTGTCTTGCTTAGTTGATTAAGAGGTCCTTTTCTCCTGGTGTTTTCCATCTCTCCTGGCTCTTAGAATCTTTCCAGTCCCTCCATTTGATTCACTGAACTCTGAGGGAGGGATTTTATTTAGACCTCCTCTATTTTACACTCTTGACCACATAATGTCTGGCAAGAGATCTCTAGATCTGTTCCACTCTGCTGCTGGGGGAAGCCTTTCTGATGATGAATGGAAAAGACACTGATCTATGAATATAGCAGAATATCTTTAGGAATTGTTTTATTGATCTTTTTTTTCTTTTTTTTGTCAAGTTTTGTTTGGTTTTACCTTATGTCTCTGGGCTATCTAGTCTCTGATTCTTGGTTACCCAAGCAGTGTTGGGTATGGGCTTCTTCTTATGGAGTGGCTGTAAGTAAAATAGGACCCTGGTTGGCTATTCCCACAAGTTCTGTGCCAACGTTGCCCTAGTATATTTTGGAGAGAGGACAGGTTGTAGGTCAAAGGTTTTGTGGCTGGGTTGGTGTCCACATTTCTCTTTCAGTAACCTATATAATGCCTTCCCCTACCAAAGAGTTTAGAACCTTGGAATGAAGGGTCTATTTATGTACTAGCTCAACTATTCCATGTTCAATGAGTTGTGTGGGTGTTGCCCTTGGCAATGGGACCCACTGTCAGTTTGCAGAGAGCAACCCTCTATCTTAGCGTCGGCCTGGATTGTTTGCAAATTTCCTCCATAAGACCCCTTTGGTCAACAACTCAACTAAATGCAGCTCAGTCCCTCTACTAGAAGCCTTGCTTGACTAAAAGAGATGACCAGGTGACACTTTGTACCCCATTATTAGGAGTCCTCATTATATCACCTTTATAAATTGCGGGGAGTGTCCACTGCACTAGATTTCCATGCCATCCCCCAAATGTCCCCAATTCCAGTCATCACTCCCTGCATTCTATCTCTCCAAGCCATTCCACCCCACACCAGTTTGATCCCTCACACTCCAATCCCCGCTATCCCCAATCTACCCATAAAAATCTTTTCTATTTCACCTTCCCAGGGATATCCATAAGCTCCCCCCGGCCCCTCCTCTTTACCTAACCTCTCTGCATCTAAAGATTTTGATTGGTTATAATTTACTTAATGCTTAATTCCACTTATAAGTGAACACATACCATTTCTCTTTCTGTGTCTGGGTTACTTCACTTATCATAAACTTTTTGAGTACCATCCATTTGGCTGTGATGTCATATTTTTTTCTCATTTTTTTAATTAAAAATTTCCATCTCCTCCCCTCCTCCTCCCCTTCCCCTCCCCTCCCTTCCACCCATACCCCCACTCCGCCCCTCTCCAAGCCAAAGAGCCATCAGGGTTCCCTTCACTATGTTAAGTCCAAGGTCCTCCCAGCTCCCCCTAAGTCCAGGAAGGTGAGCAACCCAACTGTGATGTCATATTTTTAACAGCTGAATAATACTCCATTGCATAAATGTACATTTTTTTAAAAAAAATTTATTCTTCTCTTGAGGGTCATCTAGGTCATTTAGTTTCTGGCTATTATGAATAAAGCTACAGTGAGCATGGTTGAACAAGAGTCCTCATGGTAGGATGGAGAGTACTTTGGGTACGTGTGTAAGATTGGTGTATCTGGGTCATGAGGTAAACCGATTCCCAATATCCTGAGAAACCACCATATTGATTTTCACAGTGGCTGTACAAGTTTGCACTCCCATCAGCAATGGAGGAGTGTTTTTCTTACTCCATATTCTCATCTCATTTTAAAATTAGATTATTTGTGGTTTTTTGATATCTAGTTTCTTGAGTTCTTTATATATTTTTGATATTAGTTCTCTATCAGATATGGAGTTGGTAAAAATCTTTTCCCAGAGGACAACTCACAGGATTCACTGTTCTTCTGCTATTTGTGTTCTGGGTTGGAACTTCAGGCTTTTAGGCTTCATGGCAAACCCACATACCCACTCCTTAAGTATATGTTATAAAGAATTGCATCTTACATTAACTTTCCCCCCTTTTTCTATGTGACTCTCTTTGATAGAAGTCATTAGGATATTTTCAGATTATAGAAATTCAGAGAGGAGCAACTGTTATTTAAATTTACCGCTTTCTTTCTTTTTTGTGCTGAAATTTCTTTCTTTACATTTTTTGGCAATTTTTGGCTGCAGGAAAAAATCTTTGTCTGTGACCATGGGTCATATTAGACATGCACTTGTAGCTTGAAGGATGTTGGTTGCATATGTATTCATTAGCCAGCTGCCTTTCATGACCAGTGACTAACTGCATACATTCCTCTATTTTCAACTGCATAGAGATTCGTAAAGCAGATTGAAAAAAAAAATGGCTATCCACAGTTTCAACAATTCTGTTGAAATAATAAGTACATACATAATATATTAAAGACATTTACATTTACTGCCCCAGGTGTCAAAGCAGCCATCTGACAGTTTGTTCATCCTTGTTTTTACTTATTGATAACTTCAGTTTAGAGAACAAAGTGTTTCCAATGCTGTAAGGGCCATCACTGAAACCCCAGTATAGTTTCAATGGACAGAGGACAGAAGGACCAGGGGGATGATTCCTGTGGCCTCAAAAATCACAAAGCTTGTTTTCTTATAGTAGGATTTTTCTTCTGTGTAGCTCAGGGTACTGTTTACTTATTTAATGCCTTACAATTTCCATTTGTCTTGCAGTGGATTTATGCATGGGGCTTATTTCAGTACATTATTGAACAGTAAATTGGGGTAAGGCCTCTCTCTCTAAGGCAAACATTCAGTGGAACTGACAGTAAATATCACAAAAGGTTCTTCTGCTATCTACTGAACCCAAGTTTGGAAATGGAATTTGACTGCACTGCTGAGGAATGTCATCGTGTCCTACTTTTCTTTCTATTGCTCTGATAAAGACTACCAGCAAAAGCAAGGTAGGGAGGAAAGAGTTTATTCTAATCACAGTCCATCACTGAGGGAAGCCAGGTCAGGAGCTCAAGTAGGGCAGGAACCAAAGGCAGAAACTGAAGCAGAGATCAAGGAGGAATATTGCTTCTTGACTTACTCCTCACGGCTTTCTTTCTTATAGCACCCAGCACCACCTGCCCAGGTGTCTTGGTCACTGTTCTATTACTGTGAAGAGACACCATGACCGAGTTACTCTTCTAAGAGAAATAATTTAATTGAGATGCCTGCTGACAGTTTGAGAGATTTAGTCCATTGTCATCATGGTGGGAAACATGGCAGCACACAGACAGAAATGGTGCTAAGAGTTACATCCTAATGTCCTGGCCAAGAGAGAGACAATGGGCCTGGTGTTTTGAAACCTCAAAGTTCACTCCCTGTGGCACACGTCCTCTGATAGGCCACACCTCCTAATCCTTTCAAATAGTGCTGCTCCTAATGACTAAGCTTTCAAAAATATGAGCCTATGGAGACCATTCATATTCAAACCACCATACCAGGGGTGCCACTACCCCGAGTAGGCTGAACTCTCTCACATCAATCTTTAGATAAGAAAATTTCCCATAGATTTTCCTACATGCCCATCTAATGGACGCATTTGTTCATTGAGGTTCCCTCTTTTCAGATGACTTTAGCTTGTGCCAGTTTGACAAAAACCTAATAAATACATGTGGTAACTTTATTTTTAAGCCTTATTCTTTGGTCAGGACAAGAAAAGGCTGATGTGGACCTTAAATGGCTGACATTTTATACTCCATCTAACCCAGGGGATGGGTGTAGGCATCCCAACTGCGCCTGAAGCTTCTTTCAGTCCCCTTGATCGTCTCTTTGAATTTTTTGTCATGCCATGTAAATAAAAGCTCCTAGATTTTCTTGTAGTACCTCCAGAAAGCAGTGACTATTTGGGGGATCATGAACGATGCTGCTATGTCAGTCACCCTAATACAGAGCCTTTAGATTTGATATCCCATTTCTGTGATTCCACAAGATTTCCAGCATGGCTGCACTGGTTAAACATGGCAAACAATGCCTACTGGGCAGAGTCCACAACTACCTGCACCTTTTCTCCATTGACCTGGTCACTGGTGATGAGCTGGTATAGGATGTGGGTCCGATATGCCATTGTTCATGGGAAAAAGCAGAGGAACTGAACTAACCTGAACTAACCTGCCTGCTGGATAGCCATTTGCTCGCATTCAAACCCCAGAGAGACAGCTCTCTCAGGGATATCAGCAAATCCACCCCAGCAGTGTGTGGGATCTGACTCACAGATTAACAGTGCACAGATTAACACCAAACACGCACAACTCTTTTCTTTTCTACAATATTGTGAGGATAGAATGCCTCATGAAATATAAACATGATGATTGTATTAATATTAACAATTATATTAAAGTTTATTGCTTTGTTTGTCTTTTTAACTCTTCCAACTCCCCTGTGGGGCTAAGAGTCAATTTTGTGTTTTAGGCAAAGGCTTGGAAGCTGAGGAGGCCTCTTCACTCCCTCTTGTGCAGCCCACCTAGCAGGCATTACCTCCTGAGCACTCTGAGGTCAATGTGCCTGGACTATCTGCTCTCTTCTTACCAGGGCTCGGGACATGCTAGACACAGAATGAACAGGGGCTGATGTGTGAAATAAAACTTGTAGAAAAAATGGTTTTGTTTTAGACGATGAGAAATTCAGTGCTGCCTAAAAACTGTGTTAAATATTCGTGTTAAGATTCTGCAGATGTGAACTGAGGTGTGGGAGATCCCATATTTATTCAGAGTATAACCTCACTGTTGTGTATCAGTTCCAGGAAACTCATATTTAACATCTACAAATATGGAACACAATTTATGGAAGCTGATAAAACTTATCTGTAGAATCCTTACATTTTTAGTTCTATGGGGCTCATTCTTTTCTGTTTCTAGGCACCCCACACACTTTTGTGTGGTTTCTTTGAGATGGACATTAAAATATTGTCACTAATTTCTAATTCACTCTGAATTTAAGTGACTCCTAAGAACAAGCAATGATCTCAAGGGCTTTTAATAACTTGGTTTTGCTTACTGTAAAGAGAAATGTGTTGTTCTATCTTACACTTCATTCCCATTGAAAAAAGAAAGTTGAGTCACAGGTTCACAGTTTATCAACACTGAATCTTAAATCCTATCAGATCCAGCCGTACACTCAACGTTTGCAAACACTAATAATAGCTTTCTCCAGCAGCTTCCTTTAAGAACTGTGAATAATTCAATAATTCTAGGAATATAGGTACATGCTTTTCCAGGAACTTTACATGTTCCAAGTGAGAAGGGAGGCTAACTCATCCTTCTAGGATCAGGCAGGGTCATGCCAAGAACTCAACTTTACTAGTCTGAATATTCCATTGAGATTACATCAGTTTTGTTTCTCAGCAACAGTAATAATAATACTTCCCTAAATGTCAAACACTGATATGGATTATATCTTTGAAATTAGCTAATCACCACAACACACACACACACGCACACGCGCACACACACACACGCACACGCACGCACACGCACGCGCACACACACGCGCACACGCGCGCGCACACACACACGCACACACGCATACACACGCACACACACACACGCACACACGCACACACACGCACACACACACGCACACACACGCACGCACACACGCATACACACGCATACACACGCACACGCACACACACGCACACACGCACACACACGCACGCACACACGCATACACACGCACACATGCATACACACGCACACACACGCACACGCACACATGCACACACACACACGCACACTATCTTATATTTATTTAGAATCTCCTCACCCTAGGATACCCTAAAGAGCAGACAGTATGAGTGCAGCTATAGGAGGTGCCCCTACTGCTGGGCTTCTGCCTCAGATACTAAGGATATGAAGGACGGGGATTTGTTTAATTTAAGAGCTTACTGTTCAAAGGCTTTGAGGAAAGTCTAGAAACAGCACCTCACGACTGACAGTCCTGGTGACAGTGGTACATGGCTTTCTGTAGCAGCCCGATTTCAGGCCCCGATGACGTGATGCATGATGGCATGTCTGAACAGGCCCCCTCTGCTAGGATGTGAGTGTGGGGGCATCGCTTCGCCTTTCCCATTACATTCTGGGTGTGACTGCCACTCACGTGCAAATGGTTCCTCCTGATATTTCCGACTGAGGAAGCCACAGATTTCACAGAAGCCATCAGTCATTCGTGAATCACAGGTCATGGCACAGTGTTCTCTACAGAATGGGAGTTAAAGTCTTTCCAGAGTAGCAAATGTTAGACATTTTATGTTTTCTTTGATTGGCAAGTAATAGACATTCATGTTTCAAGTTTAGTGCTTCAAGTCTCCCAGTTTCCTTCTGTGGGGTGGTGGGACTCTTATTTTTTATTTTATTTTTTTAAGGTATGTGATTCCAATCCTAGTCACTAGGTGGCATAACAGAACTTTTTATTAAATTTCCTTCCATTTCTGATAATTTAGTGGCCAAAGCAAAGTGTTATTTCCCTTGTTTAATTTAATAAAATATATACATTTAAAAATCAAAATAGGAATTATAATTCATCATGAAAGAGAGACTATTACACAATATAATGGAAATGAATAACTCTTGATAAGTTTAATGATCATGCTTGTGCCTGAAATAACAAAGAATCTTCAAGGGTCCATTTTAATGAAAAAAAAAATAATGTGACAATTCATCATTAAGCTATTTCAAAACCAATAGCACCACATCAAAGTAACAAGCCTCACTGACTAACCTGGATTGATGAAGCAAAGCTTTAGAAACTTCGGTGAGTTTTTTCTTTCTACTTGCTTTAAGAGGAAAAGAGTGCATAACATTTTTGTTATCTATCTATCTATCTATCTATCTATCTATCTATCTATCTATCTATCTATCTATTATCTATCTACCTAACTGTCATCTATCTATCTATCTATCTATCTATCTACCTACCTAACTGTCATCTATCTATCTATCTATCTATCTATCTATCTATCTATCTATCTATCATCTATCTATCTATCATCTATCTATCTATCTCTATCTATCTATCTATCTATCTATCTATCATCTGTCTGTCTATCTAGCTATCTATCATCTATCTATCTATCTATCTATCTATCTATCATCTGTCTGTCTATCTATCTTTCTTTCTTTCTATCTATCTATCTATCTATCTATCTATCTATCTATCTATCTATCTATCATCTATCTATCTATCTTCATCATCATCATCTATTATCTATCAATTATCTATCTACCTAACTGTCTATTATCTATCTACTTAGCTATTATCTATCTATCTATCTATCTATCTATCTATCTATCTATCTATCTATCATCTATCTATCAATCAATCATCTATCAGTCTTTGAGACGGAATCTTGTATATTCTGGGCCACCTTCAAACTCACTCTGGAACTGAGACAAGCTTTGAACTCCCGATCCTTCTGCCTTTACCTTCCAACTGCTGGGATTCCAGGTGTGTACTGACCAATAGAAAAGTACAAATGAGTTTGTCTCTGATTGATATGCTAAGGTCAAGTATGAGAATTGGTGAGGAGGGATCACTTTAATTCTCTCTCTTTCATGACGCTTCTCCTAAATCTTTACTGTTGCAGTTAAATCTGAAAGGCATTTAAAGGCTCACATATTAAAAGCGGATCCCCAGATGATTGTATCGCAGAGAAATGGAAGTTGCTGGACCCTTGAGGATTTAGGGCCTAACAAAAGGAAATTAGACGATTTAGATAGTGTCCTTGAAGGGAATTTGGGACCCAAGCCCTGACTCTTCTCTGACTCTTCCTCTCTCTGCTTTCTAGCCACCATGAGCTGATCAACCCTCCCTCCCAAGTGCTCCCACCATCAAGCGCTGTACTGAAACCGGCCCGATAGAGCACAGTCCATCAACCATCTAGTACTGAAACCGAGATGATGAAGTAAGTCCTTCCTCCTCCTAAGTTGATTGTCTCAGGTATTTTGTATCATCAATAGGAAGTAGACCGATACACTCAGTTGTCCTATCAGTTACTGGGATGAGGTTGATGGGGAACCAAAATGTACCATCACACAGTGGTTAAGTTCACAGTCGGTGGTATGAAGGGCCTGTGTTCAAACTGTTGCGAAGCTTCGGTTTCGGCCATTACCCCAATTGGCTATGTTGTTTACTTCTCTATAAAATGGAGGTAGTAACTAAGCAACAGGCCACGCCTACCAGAAAACCAGGTAAGCTGCCTGCAGTCTTTCTCTTTTGCCTCTGTTTGCCTAAACCCAATCCTTCAGTTTTTATCTCTAACGCTGTGAATCCCACATACTATTTCATCTTTACCTCTCTCCCCTGACTCCTGGCTGATTTGAATCCCAGCCTTCAACACCAGCAGTCATTCCCTTTGAACACACCAGCTGAGCAGAACAGTAAAACAGGTAACACACACTCACCACACTCTCTGAAAAACCCAGAGAGGAAGCAAAAACCAAGACACAAAACATACACCCAACAAAGTCAAATCCAGAAATCAGCACCTACAATCACGCCAAACTCAGGTGCCAAGACACCAGAATAAGAATGCAATCAATTACAGCTAGGGAAATAGGTCACCACTAGAGTCCAGCTGTCCTTCCTTCCACAGCAGGCAGCAGGCACTGGGTATTCCAACACAGCATAAAAACAAGAAAAAGCCCTTAAAGGCAACTAAAGAGGAAATGACAAATTTCCTAAAGAAATCCAGGAAAATATAAACAACCGAAGGAAATTAATAAATACCTTAAAGAAAACCAAGAAAATACAAACAAGCAGTTGAAGGAAACAAATAAAAGTCTTCATGGTTGAAAATGGAGATAGAAGCAATAAAGAAAACACAAACTGAGAGAATTAAGGAAATGAAAAATTTAGAAATTTTAACAGGATTTACAGAGGCAAGTTTCACCAATAGATACAAGGGATGGAAGAGAGAATCTTAGGTATTGAATTTATAATAAAAGAAACTGATATCTCAGTAAAGAAAATGTTAAATCTACAAATTCCTTAAACAAACCATCCAGGAAATCTGGAACATTATAAAAAGATAAAATCTAAGAATAATGGAAAGAGAAGGAGAAGAATCTCAGCTCAAAGAACAAGAAAATGTTTTCAACAATATTTTAGAGGAAAATTTTCTTAATCTAAAGAAGGAGATGCCTATAAAGGTACAAGAAGCATACATAACACCAAATATATTGGAACAGAAAAGAAAGTCCCATTGCCACATAATAGTCAAAACAACAAGTATTCAGCAAAACAAAGAACATTAAAAGCTATAAGAAAAAAGGACAAAGTAACATGTAAAGGCAGAGCAATCCATTGAGAATTAAGCTGACTCTCGAATAAGACTCTAAAAGCCAGAAGAGGCTAGACAGATGTGCTGAAAGCATTAAGAGATGTCAGCCCAGATTACTATACCTAGCAAAATCTTCAATCACCATAGATAAAGAAAATAAGATAGATATTACAGCTCAAGAGAAACAATCCTATGGATTTCTGTGAGTATGAGGCCAGCCTAGTCTATATATTGAGTTCCAGACCAGAAGGGTTCTATAGTGGGAGGCTAGTCCAACAACAACAACAACAACAGCAGCAGTAGCAGCAGCAGCAGCACCACCACCACCACCACCACTACAACAACAACAGCAACAACCACACTCATATCTAGAATTTAATCGTGCTATTCAGGGGAGCAATAGGTGAGTTGTTACATAGACTCAACTATATCAACTCTAAGTTGCCTTCCTCCCTACTTCAACAGCTAACTGCTTAAACATTATGGGAGAGAGGTCTCACAGCTGTTCTCTGTCAGAAACTGTGCTGTGTACTATAGACATTCCTGTTTGATAACTGCATTCCTCCTTTTCTTCTAGAAGCAATTGCTGACTAGATGTCTGTCTAGTCATTTGTCTTACTTCTCAATTCCTGACAAATGTAGTTTAAGTAATCAACAAAACCTATGCAGATAAAACTTTACGAAGTTTTATAACTCTGTGATTCACACAGAGTTTGAAGTTAGTACTGGTCTAAAAAGAATTCTTAAAAAACTAATGTTCTTTTTAACACTAGTGTTCTTTTCAATTTGATTTGTAAGTTCTAAATTTTACTTTCATACTTGTTGCTGCTGATTTTGGCTTGTTCGTTGTTTTAAAATGTTTAATTTGAAAATTTATAATTTACAATCAGTACAATTAAGATCATTCTTTTTTGTGTGTCATCTGGCAACTTGAATAACATCACACCTTTTATAACTTTGTCATAATCCTGGTGGAAATCTATATCCGACAATAGTCAAGAGTCCTTGGATACTGTCCTGCTTCCAGTATCACACAGAGTCAGCCATGATTGGCCCAGGCTTTGAAGTAACTCTGCCTAGCAATTTCACCACACAGTTCTGTTCTTTCATCTTCTGGCCAGAGGTAGTGATTATGGATTTCAAAACATGTGCTTCAGCATGGATTACATTTTCTTCCCAATTTTTGTTGAAATTCAGTGTTTACACAGATACCATGCTTTAAAGACATCAGTATATGGGTAGGTCTAAATTATTGTTCTAACTTGAACCTCTCCCAGGAGCAAAAGATTAGAAAATCAAATTAGTTACATGACATTTCCATGTGGGAGTTTATCACTCCAGAGTAACAGATCTTAGTCTGTGCACTCATAGTCAGGAGACAGGTTGTTATTTCCTCTAAATTCCAACAGTCAATCCTTTAGAGAAGAGAATACTCATAAGAAGGTAATGAAACTTATGGGGCTCACAGAACTTGTAAGAGCCAGGAAGCTAAGAAAGACCTGTCTGCAAGGGTCTATAAGTAGTGAGCAGTTAATAGAGAAGAGGGGCTGCTTGGAAGTTGAGCAGGAAACTTCAGAGATTCAGATTTTAGGAGTCATCACTGATGCTAGGGTGAGCTTTCCTGTCGTGCAGCTGCCTTTGAGCGACCCACGCTTCTTCAGGCAACTCCTTAACTACGATTCTGCAAGAATATCCTACAAACCCACTGTTTTCTTAAGCTATACTTGGGCAGAATTTTGTCTGTCATTATTGCCCTGTCTGGAGTGAATAAACATGCTAGGAAAAGACATATAGCAGGAAGACAGACTTCTTATGACTCAGACACTAGCCCAAGGCTATACCTCTTAATACTGGAATTGAATTTTCAGCATGAATTTTGGTGGTGGCACCATCATTCAAACCATATTAAAATTTGTTTATTTTTATTAATGTAGATTTTAGGCTGACTAGTGCTATATTACAAGACTTTTCCTTAAAGAAAAAAAAGCTAAGTCTAAAACATTAGTAATCCATGAGAAGGCCAATGTAGAGCTGATCTGGGAACTCGATTCATCTTCCGTTGCCAAGGCACATTCATAAACGGAAGGTGATGCACGTGTTAGCAAAGACAGAACAGTGAAGTTTAATTAAATTTAAATTTATGCAAGAAGAGTCTGAAGAACTTGTCTGAAGAACTCCTCTTTCTTGACACTAATTAGAACAGAGAGGCTTCTAAAGAGCAAGTTGTCTGTTGAACAGGGACCCATAATCTTTTTGATTCTTGTAAATGGTCCAGGTTATTTTGACTTTGTTAAAAACGTAAGTCAGAAATAGTGAGATGGTTCAGCAAGTAAAGGTACCTGCTGCCAGGTCTGTTCACCTCAGTTTGACTCCTGAGATCCACTGACTCTTGTAAATTTCCCTCTGATTGCTACATGCATACCTTGGTATATGCGTGTTCCTCCAAATCGTTCATATGCACACACAAAATAATAAATTAATAAAATGTAATAAAAATAAAAACAGGAAGAAACTCATAAATTCCATATAAAGTAAGAACTTAGATTTTTATGAAGAAATTAATATTGCATTCTTCTATCAATTATAAAAGTACTTGCCTTGAACAACTCTACTTGGTTGATGATGTTGAAATTTGTGTCAATGGCGAGAGATAACCGCATTGTTGTTGGTAGGTTCTCAAGCAAGCTGGACTCATCTTTGTAAAAATAAATACATCAACCCCCAGGTATGATAATTAGTAAAGCAATTCACCAAAGAGTAAACAAAAGAATAATGAAAATGAAGATAACAAAATGCAAACATTTTATAAATAAATGTATTAAATCCAGTGTTTTTATTATGAATAGTAGATCTACATATTTTCCATCAAGGTTGTGTGTGTATGTGCTCATGCACACATGTGTGTGTTTAATTCATATGTGTGCATGTTCCATGTGCGCTTGTTTAGAGTCTAGATGTGGATGGACATTGGTGTCTTCCTTAATTACTCCCCATTCTGATTTTTAGATAGGTACTCGCATTGGCTTTGGAACTAACTGTCTAGACTGGTTGACCAATCGATTCCAGTGATTCTCCTTCTTTATCTTCATTGCATTGGGTTTTCAGATGTGTCCCTTTCTTGCTTTGAGAGACAAGACCTTGTAGTGTAGCCCATATTGGATTTGAATTTACAACAAACTTCTTACTGGGTCATCCCAAGTACTGGAATTACTACAAACAATTCTACCATACCCAGCCCTTCAAACATCACAACGGTGGTATTTTGCTCATGAAAGCAATGAAGTATAAAGATTTATTTATTTATTTTATGTATATGAGCACTCTATCTGTATATACAACTTTATGCCGGAAGAGGGCATCAGATCCCACTATAGACAATTGTGAGCCACCATGTGGTTGCTAGGAATTGAACTCAGGACCTCTGGAAGAGTAACTAGTGCTTTTAACCATTGAGCCATCTCTCCCATCTGAGAGCAATGAAGTATTTTAACTATAATACTGAATATTGTATAACATTAGTTTTGAAACTTTAAGTTATTAAACGTAATGGTCATAGGACAAAGGTTAGTGAACAGGCTGAGGTGGAAAAGGATCTAGTTCTTTTTTTCTGCCAACTCTATCAGCTTTATCACTGCAAATGGCAGTGAGTAGCAGGTGGTATTTGAAGGGATATGGAGGTCTGTCTTTTCCTTATTTGACCTTTCTAACAATCCTATGGCCAAATGTTCATTTATACTTTGCAGGTAGAAAAAAAATCAAAACAAAAGAAGTTAAACTCAGAGAGACTGTAAATGACTTGCTGAATGAGCAAACTAGTAGAAATCTCAGTTGGGAATACAATCTAATGAAGAAATGTGCTAAGTGAGTAAATTTAAATTATTGTTATTTAGTTCCTTATCAACTCTATAGTGAATATGCACATAATATGGAATTTTCCTACATGTGAATTAAATGGTGGACCCACAGACTGACAGAATATTTAATAAATGAAATTGCCCATTTTAATATAAAGTATGCTTAGGTTCATGAGGGTGCATTATCTTGGATGTTTTCTGGTTTTTTTAATTATTTGTTTTCGTGGAGAAAGTCTCATTATAAAGCCCTTGCTGGTCTGAAACTTGCATTGTGGAGCAGCTAACCTTCAACTCACAGAGATTCAGTTGACTCAGTCTCTAAAGCGCTGGGATTCCATGCCATCTTTCACCTAAAAACATACCGTGGATGCTAGAGAGATGCTTCAGCAGTAAAGGGCAGTTGTTGCTCTTACAGAGAATCTAGTTTCAGTTCTTAGTACCCATATGGTAGGTCACAACTCTCTGTAACTCCAATTGCAGGGGATTTGAAGGCTTTTTCTGGCCTTTGCATGTAGCAGGTATGCATGTGGTGCACACAAATACTTGCTCGTCCTCACAATACACATAAAATAAAATAGACTAGTCTTTGAAGCACAGTTTCTTACTTCTGAGGGCTGACTCTGGCTACTCACTAAGTCAGAGCTGAGTCTGTCTTTAGCTGCTACCAGAAACCTCTTTTTGCAGTTTCTTTCCCACTAAAATTTCTCTCATGAGTGTCTGTGGACACTATAGTGAAGGGACATGGAGCTCTGATCATTCTGAGAGACTGTAGTTTCTTACCAAAGTCAGACTGATAAGGGAAAGTCCTACGACCAGACCAATAGACACTTCCTTTTCTGAGGAACAATTGTGATTTGAGAATCTTATATTTCCACTAAAGGAAGTAGCTTTTTGTTGACTTCTCAGTAATATTACTTCTTATTTTATAGAAGAAATTAATTGAATTTATTGCCAACTAATCCATAACTTACTTTAAATATTTTAGTAAAAATTATTTTTTTTGAGCTCCAGTGCTGTAGTTGCAGAGCGACAATATTGATAAATAATAGTCTCTTGGAACTAATTGCAAACTATGCTGTATAGTGAAAATGGCTCAAACGTTTGTGCTCTTTCTGTATCCTGCTGCTCCCAGGGAGAGGAGCTGTCACACACAGAACAGACCCAGGGCTCAGTTCCAGTTATGAGTCCTTTAAGGCCTCTGCTATTTCCTTGCCTTTGAAAAGGGGTCAATGACACCCAACTCCCCCAATTTGTATATGTGTATGTATGTATGTGATGTGAGGCAAACTGTGTAATTCCTAGCATCTGGTAGGCACTGAGTATAATTTAACCTTTCTCTTTCAAGATTTACCTTGGAATATGGAGCTACATTTAAGAAAAAAATTCATAGTAATTTAATGTCTGAGAGATCATTGGTTTTTCAACCTGCTATTCAAATCCAAATTCTTCTTTTTTATCTCACATAATTTTTATGTGATAAGGTTTACAGTAATGTCAGCCATCATTTGTCATGCTCACCTAGTATTCTCTGAGAGGTCCATGTGTATTCCAGCCAAGTCCTAACTCGATGCTGCACACTCTGGGGAATAGAGTATTTGTTCATGTAGGCAACGATATGGTCCATGCAGACATAGAAGTTGTTCCGATTGGCTGTTGCTGCTCCAATTACATCACGCATCTAAAACCATAAACATCGTCATTCAAACCCAGGAGAGAAATTTCATCTGAATTGCTCATCCTTATACAACATCCCTGTCTAGTGCCCTAATTGTCTGATTTTAACACACTGACATCAGGTCCTAATAAAGCGTTGGAGATCAGATTATCTCATTGACACTAATAAAGTCCATTATACAAATCGTGTGAGTTTTTTGTGAGGCTTTGGTCTCATAATGCAGGTGAATGCACATAATCTTCACATGTTTATGTATTACCATGAAAATGCTAGTTGACATTTTAAAGCAACTATAATCCCTGAGCAGATGCAAGGGAAGTGTAATGGGAGTTTGGCAATTATCCTGCAGAATGGCTAGTTGATCTTGATGAGTCTTTTCATGAAAGTACCCTTCACAGACAGCCAGTGTGGCTGGCTCTACAGGCTCAACTTATCATGCAGTTTCAGCCTCTGGTCTTCCTTTTATGTTGTTTAGACAGATAAAATCAAATCTTATAATGCTCAAGGCACGGTATTCAGCAGAAGTTGAAATGTGCTGAAATTACTGAAGCGCTGTCTGCCGCTGTGACAATCCTTAAAGAACTGTCAGGTTTAGTTCTTGAATGTTTATAACTCAGCCATAAAAACCCACTCTAGGTTAAAAGCTGATCTTTAAGGTCTCAGCACAAAAAAAGATATATTGCTTGGCTCTTTCTCTCACATAGAGAGAACCAAGTGGTTATAAATTTGCTTTGACTGTGGGTTTATTATAGAAGAAAAGTCAGGCCTCACTTTCACACTAATACTTAGCTCATTCATTCTAGTAGCCATGGAGACTTTTCTGCTTATGGAAGAGCTACTGCCTTTTTTTCTGTATTTTTTTTAAGTATAGTTCAAATACCTTTCATTGTGATGGCTTCCTCAATTTAAAGTTTTAGAGTTAATAAAATCTACTTCTTAAAAGTATTTTCTAAGAGCTATACAGACTCCATTTACATCTACTCTTTGCTTTGGAATAACTCTCTTGTACACTGTAAAGATTTGTTATTTGAATTTGTTTAATAAAACACTGATTGACCCATACATAGCCAGGCAGGAAGCATAGGTGAGGCAATCAATCTCAGGATGATGGAAAAGGTGTAGTCAGAAAGGTGTTGGCAGATGCAGAGAGAGCAAGATAGGCACACTATACCGAGAAAAGTTATCAAGTCACGTGGCAAAGTATGAATAAGAATTATGGGTTAATTTAAGTGTAAGAATTAGCTAATAACAAGCCAGAGCTATCAGCCAAGTATTTATAAACAATACTAAGCATTTGTGTCAGTTCTTTTGGAGCAGGTGGTTTGGGACAGGAAATGTTCTTCTACAACTCTTATTCTTCAATGACTCTCCAAATATTCTTCTACAGTCTCAGCTCCTAGATCTTCTCTTTCCATGTTCATGTGCCGCGAGCAGCATTATCCAGCTCTCTAAAGCCGTCAGACGTGATAAATTGCAAGTTGGGTTGAGAGATTTAAGAAGAGTGTTAGCTGGGATCAAGGACAAAGTTAGGTAGTTTTAAATAGTATTGAGGGCCCAATGATTTGTAGTGTGTTCATCTGAACTTCTTATGTCCTATCCTTCAGTAGTGTTGGGTTTCACTGGTGTAGGAACTGAGGACAATATGTATTCCATCACAAGTTTTAATCTAGAGAAGCATATTTTGGTTGGAGAGTTAGACAAAGCCAGGATTTGTGAGCTGTACTAGAGAGTAGAATTCAGGAGTGAGGAATGATGGTTAATTTTGAGGCATAGTCATGGTTATGACTATATGCATGAACTTTGAATACATGGAGTTTTGTTTCAAGCTCGCTTACTTTTGTTTCTGTTTCCTTTCTAACATCTTTTATTCCTTAATTTTATTCCTCAAGGCACAAGTCTTTATCTCCAGCTTTAATCTCTTGTGCACCTCAGCACCATTTTCAGGTGGTTCTTGCTCTGGCTAAATCTTCAATACAATTGAAAGGCAGGTGTGCTGCACTTATTAGATTTTTACATGCAAAGGAATCACCACAAGAGCTTTTGAAATGCACGTTGAGGGTCCATTGGTTTAAAGTAGAATCTGAGTCCAGACTTTCTCAAGGGATGCAGTTTTGGTTGCTCAAGCATTCAGTGGGGAAGGACTCACACTGCACTGGGAAGTATTTCCCTTTTTCTCTCTTTATTGATTTTCGATACAGATTCTAGAAAAACAAATCCTGGCTGAGCTCCATAGATTGGGTGGCTTTGAACTTCCCCTTTTCTCTTGCTTCTGCTTCCCAAGTGGTGAGATTAGAGTACAGAGACATCACTTTCTAGTCCTTTGAAAATTTCTTTGCACACACCAAAGGGTCAATGTGTATTAGATTTTACTTCAACTGTCAATTTAAGACAGTATGAATTGCAATTAATCTCTCTCTCTCCTTTCTGAGATAGGGCCTCACCATGTAGCTCTAGATGTCCTGGACAGGCCTTGAACTCACAGAAATTTTCCTGACTCAGCCTTCCATGTGCTGGGATTAAAGGTGTGTGACACTACACCCTGCCCAATTTCATAATCTCTTCAAACTAGAGTCTCCCTACTTGTAAAAATGATATAGTATAGAGGGCCTTGGACCTTCCCCAAAGCAATGTGCCTTACCCTATCCGAGGAGTGGAGGGGGGGGTGAAGTGGGAGAGTAGGTGGAGGGGATGGGAGGAGGGAGGAAGTGGAAACTGGGATTGATGTGTAAAATAAAAAAAGATAGTTTGTTTTCTTTTTTCAATAAAATAAATGAAAAAATGAGAAAACAGTGAATGCACCCCATATTGATTTTACATATTATGACAAATTGTGTTGTTTCATTTCATATAAATTTAAATTAATTTTTAATTATAAATTTCCCCATTCATTACTCTGATAGTTTACACTTAAAAATTTTAACTTTTTGATTGTTTTAAGGTTTCAGTATTCCAAATATTTCAATATTTCCAATACCTAAATGGAGTTATCTTTCCAGCTTCCCTATACAGCCAATTAACATGTCTAAGCTGAAGGTGACATGACCCTATGTATTGACATTAACCACCTATCTATTTTCTGTATTTTTATGTATTTGTATTCAGAGGTTTGCTGACCAAAACCTTGATTACTCTTCCTGATTATAGCCAATTCCTGAGAGACAGTGACCAACTCTCCTGAGAACACTTTTATAATTCATGTGAACTGATCCTTAGTTCTTGTTCTTTTTATATCCCTCTTACAGTCTCCCACACTTAAGACACCACTTATTGTATATGACAGTAGTAGGCACCAGACCAATAGAACATCTCAAAGCCTGATAAAATTAGCTTACACTAATGTTTACTCGGTTGAAACCCACACCCCAGTAATTACTTATTTTCCTCAACATCTGCATTTTCATGTGTGGCATGGTCCCTCCTTTTAAAGTCTCTAAGTGTAACAAGTTAACCCTTTCAATTGTCTTTGATCCGCTAGACTTACCACACCTCAGAATTATTGTACACATATTTAAAAACACTAGTCCTTTTGGTTCATATTATAATTAACTTTGAATCTCCATGTTCAATACCTTCCCTAGACTCCTTCCCATTACTATCAAGGTAAAGCTCAAATTTAGCATTCAGAATCCTTAAAATAGTTTATTCTTGCATTTGTTTTTTACTTCCAAAGATTGTTAGCCCACCACTGTCATTTGTATCTCAAACACATTTCATGTTTTGCCTCTGACATCTTTTCATAACTGATTCTGATTAACTGACCTGCCTATTGATGATGATTGAATACACTTGTTGAGAATGCTTCACCTGCATCTGCTCCATGTAACTTGAGAAGCTTCCCTTTTCTGGACAATAGAGGATTTTAAAACTCCTCTGACATCTGCCATGTTTAGCAGACACTTAACATCAATAGATGCATTATTTGAGTTGTGACAATTTTGATCAGAATCAAACATCATGGTAAGTAGTTCTTATTGTTACAGGATGGATTTTATCCATACTACTGTGAGTGTGTTAAGAATCAGTAGTTTGGGCTGGAGAGAGGCTCAGCAGTTAAGAGGATTGCTTGCTCTTCCAAAGGTCCTGAGTTCAATTCCCAGCAACTACTTGGTGGCTCACAACCATCTGTAATGAGGTCTGGTGCCCTTTCCTGGCCTGCTGGCATATATGCAGACAGAATATTGTATACATAAAAAAGAATCAGTAGTTTTTCTAGTGGTTGTGTTGATTTAGTGATGCAGTACTCAGTTTCTTAAATCATGTATTATAACCTTATATGGAATTGCACATAGTTGTACTGCATAACTGCACTGCAGTCGTGTTTCTGACACATCACAGGCCCACTATGCATTGTGCACTTTGCAACATGCTATGAAAAATATATGTTTCATGAAACACTTGACTCAGATTCTAGACTCTGCTATGTATTATGAATTACAATGTCTTTACTGTAAATTCAAAGGGTATATATCCTAGCAAACTTGGCCAGAAGGTCTTCTGGAAGATTTAATGACTAAAAGGGAAGAACATCTGTGTATGGTGGCATGGATATGTAGTTCCAGCACTCAGAATATGAAATGATTCTCCAGTGAAGGGAAAGAGGGCCTTGAGTTCGAGGCTAGCCTAGACTATGTATCAAGACTGTCTCAAAAAAAGTCAATGTTGTAATGTTGGTCTAAGCACATTTCATTAAATCTGTGATAAAGAGTAAAAGAAGGAAGAGAACGGAGAAAGAGAAAAAGAACCACAGATTTCAATATTTCTTCCATAAAATTTATAAATATTTGTTAGTCTTTTAAAAAATGAACAAACTTTGCAGATTCACTGTCTGCTTACCTGACCGATTAAGCTGGAAAACACAAAAACTCCAGAAAAAAAATTCAAGAGTTGAAAAGCAATTTCAAATGAAGTCTGTGGCTCGGGAAGGCCTCCAATAGTAATTAAAGTTCGAACTGCCCAATAATAACATCTCAGATACCTGTAAAAAAGATCCACAGATTTTTTCCTGTACATATCATTGTAACACCATTTCACTCACACACAAAATTCATGTATACAGAACCAGCAAACACTGTGTGTGCTATTGTAAACATTTTAATGAACACTAGGACTTGACTATTTAAATCCAAGGCGGATATTTACTGTTTCTAAATTTTGGTGGTCTACTTTATCAGGCCTCTCTAATTTGGGGGTGAGAGACCTCTACAAGAGTTAGCACGGATGTGCTGTCTGTGTTCCGAAGTGAATAGACTTTTAGATGGAGTGACTGGAATGGTTGGAGACATCTGGATATATGTGTTTGAGGTCATCTGCCTTGTCCCTTGAATGTTACTGTTGGTTGGATTTCTATGTTCTCCATATGATCTATTGTACTGCCCAAGGAAACTTCTCCTACATGTCTAAGCTTATGCTGGTCTGATTGAGGATGGCAAGAAAACTTTCTACTTATCTTCCTCATGTGACTAGATTGGATTTCCTCATATTCTGTCTGTCTCAAGGTACATGGACCTCTTTTTATTGTTTTTTATTGAGCTCTACATTTTTCTCTGTTACCTTCTCTGCCTCTCCTTTCCCCTTCAACCCTCTCCCAAGGTCCTCACGCTCCCAATTTACTCAGAAGATCTTCTCTTTTTCTACTTCCCATGTAGATTAGATCTACGTAAGTCACTCTTGGTGTCCTCATTGTTGTCTAAGTTCTCTGGGATTGTGATTTGTGGGCTGGTTTTCTTTGTTTTATGTTTAAAAACCACTTATGAGTGAGTACATGTGATAATTGTCTTTCTGTGTCTGGGTTACCTCACTCAAATGCATGTTTTCTAGCTCCATCCATTTGCCTGTAAAATTCAAGATGTCGTTATTTTTTCTGCTATGTAGAACTCCATTGTGAAAATGTACCACATTTTCCTTATCCATTTTTTAGTTGAGAGACATTTAGGTTGTTTCCAGGTTCTGGCTATGACAAACAAAGCTGCTATGACAAACATGTCCTTGTGGCACAATTGAGCATTTTTTGGATATATACCCAAAAGTGCTATTATTGAGGAAGGTTGTTTCCTAATTTTCTGAGAAATTGCCACACTGACATCCTAAGGGGCTGTGCCAGCTAGCATTCCCACCAGCAATGCAGGGCCTCCTTTTTTAATTGAAAATATTTTTTCCCTTACACTTTCCCCTCATATCCTCAGAGATTGTCCCTACATCACCATCCATTCAATCCTATACCTTTTCTCTCTTTGTTTTTGGAAAACAGTCTAACACACACAATAAGAAACCAGAATAAAATAAAGAAAATAGACAAACCAAGAAAAAAACAACACACATGTAGACACATGCATACCTGCAAACATACACACACACACACACACACACACACACACACACAGCCTATAAGAACATAAAATCAGAAACTATAATAGATAAATTAGTAGACTTCTTAATGGCAGCTGCTTGTCCTAGAATGATTGTAGTCCAAGAGGAAGATAAAAAGGATTTTATAATCTAGAATTCCCACAACATCTTAATTTCTTGTCCTGATGTATTTGTCAAGCAAATTCCTAGTCTGAATTGATTGGAAGATAAGGGACTCCATCTCTCACTGAGAGGGATGGCAAAGAATTTGAGGCTATCTTTAAACTGCCAAACAAGAACTGATGAGATGGTTCAACAGGTAAAGATAATTGCCAAGAAACCTAACAAACCTGAGTTGAGTCACTTTTAATTAACATAGGAGAAGGAGAACTCCACATGCACATTGTGGTAACCTCCATCTCACTAATGCAAATAAATTGATAAAAATTTTAGTTACCAAATTAACAACATGTTGAGAATATTTATATAGATCAAGTAAGTTTATGTTTATGACATAACTCTACAATTTACATCTACTTGTTTATACAAATGAATAATACAAAAGATACATTTTTCACTTTTTTCTACACATTTTATTATATTAATAAATATGCAAATATGAGAAGAGATGAGAACTCTTCTTAGGAAAAAACTCTTGGATGGAATAAAGTATTTATTTAGAACTTCAGAACTTCAGAACAACAAATAAAATTACTTAGCTCTGATAACACAGCCTGGATCAGGTGTTCCTAATGTATCCTTAAAAAACTTCTTGCATATGGAAGAGAGGAAAGAAAGATTATAAGAACCAGAGGTTAGAGGACCAGAGCGAAACAGTGTCTTCTGAACATGGCAGAACTACTGAGCTCCTGAGTTCCCATGTGCTGTGGTTGCCTTCATAACATGCGCAAGACCAAGCCAGTTAACATTCTAGCAAGGAGTGAGAAGGCGTTCATGATCTCCACTCCCAACTCAGGAACTGTGGACAATGGATGGTTTCTTGGGGAAAGATAGTCCTTTTTGTTTAAAGGTGTGGGTATTGGTTGGTAGATCATGGTTCAGTGGATGGTCCCATGCCTGGGTATATACAGACAACACAATTGGAGTTCATGTTTTTATTTTTGACAAAAGACATTAAGTTGAGGATGGCAGGGAGGTCAAATGGGTGTGTGAGGGGTTATAGAGAGTAGTAACAAATGAATTATGATCACAATAATTGTATAAAATTCCAAATGACTAAAAAATAAATTTTAAATCCAAATATTTTATAGATAGGCATTCAACTCAGTGGGTTTCAATTAGTTTTTTTTCCTGGTATTCATGGAAGGTTAGAACCTTTTACAGTATTCTGTCTTGGTTAAGTTTTTGATTTTAAAATAGAGGAGCTAAATTACCCAGTAGTATTAATCCTGTGTTCTTCCCCAGAGACACTTACATAACCATGCTCACTGACGTTCTACTGGAAACAGACAGGAAATGGGATACGGTTGGATTTTGACTAGTAGATGAATTAACAATGAAAATGTATATCAGAAAGTTAAATTTTGACTATAAAAATGAATTATGAAATTTAAAAAACAATGAGTGGAAATGGAAAACATTAAATGAAATGAGGGAACTCAAGCCTAGAAAGAGATATACTATTTGTTCTCTCTCATATGCAGATCCTGGCTTCTAGCTGATAAATACGTGTATCAAGGTGGTGTTATTGTTGGTAAACATCATGATGCTAGAAAAGGGTCCACGAGATGAAAAAGAGTCTTTGAGGAGAGGGTCGAGGAAGACAATAGAATATGTGACATATTAAAGTGGGAGAGGAATAATGACAAAAGAGTACAGTGAGGAAGATGGGGCAGAGAGGTGGACAGGAGGAGGGTGGATGTAAAACCAACCGAAATGGAGTATGCTCAAAAGTCTCATAAGGAAAACTGCCTCTTCATAGGCCAATTAAAATATTGAGTTAAAGCATCAGGAGTGGGGGCTCAAGAGATGGCTCAGCAGAAACAGTCCTCATCCACAAGTTTGACAACTTCAGGACAGTCCTTGAATCTCATGTAAAGGTAAAAGTAGATAAATGACTTCATAAAATTCTAGTCTGACTCCCATATGTGTGCAGGCATGCCTCCTAGTAGCAATTAATAATACACCATCAACAACAGGCTCTATTTCTTGTTCTAGTGAGTTACACAGAGAAGGAACACTTTAGTACTTTATGACTGTGTTAGTCTTTGAACAAAGGTGATCATTTTCAAATTCTAAGGAGAGTAGTGTTATAAAGAATTAAATAAACTGGTGCTAAAATTAGTACTCAAAAAATCAAATCTATAAGTAAATTATTTTCAAATCCAATACATTTTAAAGGACATGGAATATCTTTAACCTGATGGATATAAGAATAACCACCACAACCAGAACAAACACAGTATTATCTACCTTCACCTTCTTGTTTGTAGATGTTAAAAATGACAGTTAAATATGAAATGCTGGCATTGGTTTTCCACGTCTCAAGGGTTAGCCTTGAACTTTGAAAATATTAAATAGTATGCTATGTTAATTGAAATTTTTTTTTTGCTCTGATGCTTTGCGGTTTATTTTTGGATTCTTTTCTCAGACATGTCTTGCACACCCAGACATGCCCAACCAAAGGTAAGATTTGTAATTTAATTAGATGGCATCATATTGATTTTCTAGGATTAGCTTAATTAGTCAAGGGTGTCCATCTCTAATATCTACAGTCCAGGCAGATAAATCTTTTCAAGGAGATTCCATCGGGAGAATTTAATACACAGACTCTCTATAAATTTTTAATGCATGACAATACACAGCTCCAAGTTAAAACAATGAGAGAATTTAAGATTGAACCTAAAGAAAAGTTGAAAAAAGGAATTATGCCTCTGTGAACATATAAGGAACTCTAGAAACAACCTGATTAAAAATTGGACAAATAATCTAAACAAATATTTCTAGAAAGATGTCCAAGTAACCAAAATGCATATGAAAAAAGCCCAGTGTCATTGATTATCAAAAAAGTGCAAATCAAACTTATTCTGAGGTACCATCTTACTTATTAAGAGTGTCAATCATTAAAAAGACTATTTTTTCATTTTTGAGATGACTTCATTCTGTTTTCTATAATAATTTACAATCCCTTGACAGTATATGGATGTTCTTTTTTCTGCCTCCTTTTCTTTGTTTCCCATGGCACTTCTTTTCCCTTTTTTATTCTTGTCATTCTAGGATGGGCAATATGGTACTCCATTGTAGTTTTGATATGTACATCCTTATCAGCCATCCCTCTGTATGCCTTCATTCAAGAATGTCCTTTAGATTTTTGTTTATTGAAAGCTTTTGCTATCAAATTGTAGAAATTTTTCATATTTGGGTCTTTAACCCATTACCATGTATATGATTTGTAAATATTTTCTCCAGCTTCACAGGTTGAATTTGTATTTTGTTGATTGTTTTGGGTTTAGTGTGGACTGTTAGTAGTGTGATGGAAATCTGCGAGTCCTCCTTTGCTTTGCTTGTGTTTGAGAGGCCATATTAAGCACATTATCCAGCTCTGCTGTCTTCTAATAGCTTCAGAGCCAGCTTTCCCACTCTTACACCATCAGAACCACCAGCTCTGTTGTGTTGCCCCAGCAAGGTACAGGGACCACTTGCCAGACTGCTATTGCTGGTGAGGGGCTGGGACAGTCCTTCTGCTCTGAGGTCACCATAGCAACACCTGTCTCAGGTGTTGATGGACCTAGGGGACTGGGGAATGGTATCTCTTCTCTGCCCATGCTGCCACATGTCAGATGAGTAATAGGTACCGCTCTGCCATGCTTGTTTATGACTTTCGGGCTGACTCGCTCACAACTCTGCAACAGGGGTGGCTCTATTGTGTTACCTAGGTGAGGTGCAGGTCCTGTTCTCCCAGGTGTTGCAGCTGTTGGGGGCAGGGACCGTTCTTCTGCTCTTACGACCTCAGGGCCAATTCTCCCATCTGCCTCAGGCATTGATGGCAGGGGGGTGGGCAACTCTCCCCATCTCACGCCGCCACAAGACAGATGAGTAATGAGAACAGTTCTTCCATGTTCATAACTTCAGGACTGGCTCACCCACATCTCTGCTAAGAGGGTTGGTTCTATTGTGCTGCCCTGGTAAGGTGTAGAGCCTGCTCTCCCAAGTGTTGCAGCTGATGCGGGTTAGAGACAGCTTTCATTCTCGGATGCCCACGAGGCTAGTTTTTGCACCTGCTTTGATGAGTGAGTGGAGAGTGGGCATCTCTTCCCAGTTCATGAGGCCATATGGCAGATGAAAGGTGGGGCTAGGTCTCCCATGCTCACTATTTTGGGGCCGGCTCTTCTGAGTGGTACAGCTGGTGGGGCCCAGGGACAGGTCTCTTGTTATGCCCACAGGGTCAACTCTCCCACTGCCTCAAGCAATGATGAGTGTGTGTGTGTGTGTGTGTGTGTGTGTGTGTGTGAGAGAGAGAGAGAGAGAGAGAGAGAGAGAGAGAGAGAGAGAGAGAGAGAGAGAGAGAGAGAGAGAGAAGGGCAATTCTCCCCTGCTGCCACAAGACAAATGGATGATAGGGATAGGTCTTCTATGCTCATCACTTCGGGTCTGGGTCACTCACACCTCCACCAACAGAGTTGGCTTTTATTGTGCTGCCCAGGCGATGTTCAGGACCTGTTGTCCTAAGTGTTGCAGCTTGTGAGAGAAAAGGCCAGTTATCCCACTCTTTTTACTTCAGGGTCAACTCTCCCACCTGCCTTAGACATTGATGGGTGGGAGCGGGGGAAGAGCATCTCTCCCCAGCCCATGCTGCCATATGCCAGAACAGGGGTGGGATTCAGTCTCCCACCCCCACGATCTCAGGATTGGCTCACCTGTGCTCTCATCAGCTCCTCTGTGCTGCCCAGAGGAAGGACAGGGCTCACTTTCTTGTGTTGCAGTGGGTCAAGGGATCAGTTCCATTGCCATCTCTGCTCATTCTATAGTGCCCATCTGATCTGGCTCGTGTTGCAAGATGCCAGATGGGCCCGTGTTTTTTCTTCGGAGACAGGGAGGACAGACCCAGACCAGCGAATGGGTGTCCTTGTCCCACTCAGTTAATCACGATGCTGGGACAGGCCATGCTTCCTCAACAAAGAGAGCGTTATAGTGCTCAGCTGCCCAGCACTATAAACTGAATTCCTCCAACCCCAGCCAGATGGCGTGGGGTAGGGGCACTGCTGGAGTCCAGTGGTAGACCAAGATTGGCTGAGTTCCGATAGTTGTTATCTTAATTTTCCATGATATTATTCGAATCAAAGTAAAACATGAATCAATTCACATTCTAAATCCATTTTGTTTATACAGGATTGATCTTTAAGCTTTCTAGGGCCATATTCTCTCTCTCTCTCTCTCTCTCTCTCTCTCTCTCTCTCTCTCTCTCTCTCTCTCTCTCTCTGTGTGTGTGTGTGTGTGTTTGTGTGTGTGTTTCACAATCAGTGGGCCTTTTGACTATAAGATTTAAAAAATAATACTTCTAACAACTAATGAAAAATGAAGCCATGATGTGAATGAGATCAAGGAGAAGATTATGGGATGGTTTGGAGGGAGAAAAGGGAAAGGGGAAATGATGTAATTGTAATATTAAAAGTATTTAGAAAACAAGTTCAGGTTAAAAGTAAAAAAATATTTATAATTCTGTATATGTAACTGACTTGCTTTGAGTAGTGTGTATTTTTGCGAGATACTTTTATTTTCTTTGCTTTCCATCCCTTGGTTGCTATGTGTTGCCCTTCAGAGGTATTCTGTGATGTACTCTTTCTTTCTAGTGAATATATTGCCTTTTAATGTGTCCAGTGTCATTTCCCTGGAGCAGAGAGTTAGTGTAGTTTACTTTATCTTAGGCCTTGTATTGACGTAAAGGAACATTTTGCTATTAAATAACTCTATTGTCATGATTGAACCCTGATTCTTTTGCATTAGAAATTTCAAGTGACCTGTTTAATTCATGAGGTATTTGCTGCGTAATTGTCAAGTTTTATTTATGATTATTATTATTCTTTATTCAATCTAGTTAGTGGCTGTAGCTGACTCATAAATCCATGAAACCTCTCAATGATCAATTAATTAGCTACTATTGCACCTGCCCCCTAAATAATTAACATTAATCATTACTAACAACCCTCATTAAAGTTATTAAGTTAACTTTACCTAAATAAAGTTACCTAAAATAAAGGCTTACAAACTTCTTGATTATGGTTCACAATAAAAATCACATTTTGCAGACCAATCTAGGATACATACACATAGACACACACACACACATGCATACACATTCAACCCTGCTGTGTATCAGATAACCCCTTATAGTTTCTATTCTATTTTATGCTTCTTTACTTGACAGCATACTAACACACAAGAGAGATTTTACTGCCTATGCAGTGACATAGTTATTGGTAAGCCGCCTAAGTGTCTGTAATCTTTTATCCATGCTTCAGTAAATAATCCAAATTAAACTCATAAGCACACACACAAATGCTTGGGTACGTACACACAGGCAAACACATGCACACGCTCATGCTTGCATGCACACACACAGGAAAACACACAACACACACATATGCGATCACACATAACCTGAAAGTAGAAGAGGAACTAGTTGGGAAGAGGACAACGGGACCAATGGGAGTGGGAAGAGGATAAACAAGAGTATTGGGAGGTGTGGATATGTGGATATCTTGAAGAGATGCCATAAATAAATTCATTATTATTTAAAATTAATATATGCTTATAAAAACTCAGGAAAATTTTGGCTTATAAAATTCATATACCCAAACTGAAAATTAAGAAGAACACAAAATTATTACTCACTTGTTTCCTTCACCATTATATACCCATTTGGTTGTGCCAATTCCTTCATAGTCTGAGGCCCAGTAATAAATACAGGCGTTAATGTGCAGAATAAACAGCAAGTAGCCAGTTGTTCGAATGATTCTGTCAGAAAGAATAAATTAGAAAGTAAGGGTTGACATTGTTTCTGGAAAGCAGCTGTCTTCAACGTTTTTGTTTGCTCTGTGTCTCCAATGAGCCATCTTGCTTTAGATTTGCCAAGTGTCAACTCTCATTTGCGCAGTAGAAAGAGAAGGTGACATCACATGTTGTCTGGCTGCAGAGTCTTGAATGGGCTTGACAGAGTGTAAAAAAGTCTTCATTTCTTTGCACAGATGGTGTGAGTCAACTCTGTGAAAGACGTGCCTCAAGGGTCACCTCTTCATCTGATTCCCATAAACTATGCCACACGGGTTTACCTGGGCATCTGAAAGGCTCAGAGGACTTCAGGCTGTGATGAACTGTGACCGAAGGGCTCTGTGCTCATGTAGTTCAGAATGACAAATGAGTGAAATTTAGACTAAGCCTGAATCGTCATGAGGGATGGAGAGCTGACTTGTAAGAGTGGGCTTGTCTTTACTGTTTAAGTCGAAACACAGTAGATCCTCTTTCCTACTCTGGCTTCCTTACTTTAATCTGACTTGAAATAGCCCAATTTACTTTGTATAATGCATTTCTTTTATAGCAAAATAGAAAATGACCCATGTTTTTGAGCAGTATGTCATTGTCTCCTAAATGCTGTCTATAATGTTCTGCTATAATTTTCTCTACTTCCTCCAAATATACCAATGATACTCACCTATAGACATATGCTTTGTCCATTATAAACTCCAGGCGATTATTAAACTCAAAGAATGAAGTGTACTGTAAAAGAAATAAGCTGAAAATGAAAAAGTAATTTAACTGCATGTTTATTTGCATAAATCTATTAACATTTTATTCATTGAAAGTAATTTTATTCATGTCCTTAAAGACATGTCATATTTAGTGGCATTTTCTCTTAAAGGTGCCCTTTAACACTCTGCCAAACTACAGAGCTTAATGCTTTATTTTATTTCTAGCCTTTGGTTTCAGTCTTATTTATGATGCTTGTTGAAAATCAATAGTTTTTTCTAATGCATATAATAAAACTCCATTTTGCCATGATTAAAATCACACTCCCAAAACATAAATGAAAGAATAAAAATATATCGTTGCTAACAGTAACTTTATTTTTAGGAAGAGATGGCAAATTGTATATATATTTTTTTTCAAAATATAAAGTCCACTAAGCATTAGCAAAGGCTTGTTGTGTTCTGTTAGAAGGTTCAACAGCTTCATGTGATCTAATCCAAATAGAGTTGCTGTTTCCCTGAAGGTTCTTTCTCAGATGTGGCACATGTACACAAAGGGTACTCGGCTGTACACAAAGGGTACTCGGCTGTACACAAAGGGTACTCGGCTGTACACAAAAGGTACTCGGCTGTTAGGAAAAGTGAAACGTTGACATTTTCAGGAGAAAGGATGGAACTAGAAAAAATTATACCGAGTGACGTAACTCAGGCCCAGAATTACAAATGCTGTATTTCTCTTTTATTGCTACTTTTGTATCAGTTCTCACTTCCCTTAGACACTCTTTTCCTGTCCTCTCTTCCCTCCTTCATTTCTATAGGCAATAGGGTGTGGAATAAAGCCACAGACTCACCATGAATCCTGAGCTAAATGCCAGCCCTTCTGGTGATGTGTATTTATCACTATGTGACTCTACTGCGTACCTTGCCTCCATGGCTACAAAAGGACATAATAAACTGTATCCCTGAAAAGAGTGTATGAAGGTGTTCACTGATATGCTGAATGTGCTTGGGAGGGGAAATCTTATAGACAGGGTCCTCAGAGAGTACTTGTTTCAAATATCACCCAATTTACATGTGACTGCTGTACCTCTGGAGTAAAAACATAATATTTTTAATGGTAATAAGTCTTTTTTAATGGTAATAATTCTTAAACTAGAAATATACAAAAATGATTTGCTCTTTTTCCCCCACAGAATTCCTAAAAATATCCCTCAAAAACTCCGATTGTGATTATTTCAATGTTTGATAACTGTTTATTGGGCTTTTACTAGAAGTTTGCTCAAAGGTCATTGGTGAGAGCTAATATGTTTATAGAAGAGAAAATTTGTGTTCGTAGCATGTTTTTCATTTCTATCTGGAGACAGGAACATTACAATATTTACCTCAGAGAACTGTCCATTCAAATAACACCTTTGTAAATAACTGAAAGATAGGACTATGCAACTAGAAAAACATCAGTATTGATTTATATAACATCCCGCATTAAAATGCTGTCTGTGGAAGGCTCATATCATATCAGAGATACGGTATGAACAATCATTATTTTATAAGCATTCATTAAAAAGCCATGTGAACTCCAAAGTCCACAGAAATCTTTTTAAAAATTGGTTATTTTTTTTAACACATGACTTCTGAACTTCCCTGTGAGATTCCAAGTTTGACAGGATGGTGATCTGGTGCTAGACTTCTTGGGATTATGTTCTGCCTCGATTTATACTCATATTACAAAGTCACACCAGCAGCCTCTAGAGTTTTCTTGGGAATATGGAATATAGGCAGGACTCTTTAAACTTAGAAAAATCATAGGCATAGGAGGAAAGCTTTTTGTGCCTGATCTCTATCTACCAATATTATATCATATAATCTGGAGTAAGATGAATAACGCCTACATTATCAGTGTGGATAAGCAGGCTTTCCACTATGCTGATTCTCATCTACCTCACTGATAACATAAATGTGTTGGGAAGACTAAAATAGATAATGGAAACAAATTGTGTACTTTGCAGTTTGCCATAGCAATTGCTACTGTAGGATCCATCCATCCATCACTGTTGCTAGGTTATGCTAGAAAGATAATCAACTTGCTTTCTCAGGATGCAAGAAAATAAGCAATTAAATTAATTTATTAAATCATTAAAATCTTTTGTGTTTCTTTAAAGGAAGATGACTTTTGAGGTACAAGTTATCATTAGTATTCTTTTTTAAAAAATGAGATTTATTTATTTTTGATATTTTTAAAAACATGTGTATATGGGTGTGTTGCCTGCATATATATCTGCACCACATATGATACCCACAACTGACAGAGGAGGGAAGCAGTTCCCTAGGAAATGGAGTTACCAAACATTGTTAGCTGGTGTGTGGGTTCTGGGAATTAAACCTAAATCCTCTGCAAGAGCAATCCGTACTCTTTAACAACTGTTATTCTTAAGTATTTATATAAAAATCATTCAGATTTTCCTCTAAATTGTATAAGTGACTCAACAAAGCTGAGTTTATGAAACATGCATGTCTTAGAATATTATAGAATCTCAGGTAAATAAAAACTTAGAGGTGACCCCATTTACCCCTTTATTTTACAGTCTAACATTTCAAATATTCAAGAATTCTCTGATAAGACAGGATACAGGAAAAAATTAAATTATAAAATATTTATTTGTAATTATAGTAATCTTAAGATGTACAAAAGCACTCTTATTTTTGGTTTTAAAAATATCTGTTGTAAAGAAATGGAGGAGCCATGGGATAGGGGTGGAAATGAGATGAAGAGGGGAAGAGGGACTGGGAGGAGAGAAGAGAGGAGAAACTGCCTAGGATGTTAAAAAATACTTGTAAGATAAATTAGAAGCAATTAGGAGTCACTTCCATCAGTAGAAGCAATGACATTCTTCTATTATTTATTTAAAAATTCATAATAGTGATGAATACTAAGAAATAGGCCATTCAGAAAAAGTTAAGAGTACTGTAAATTTTAGCATATCTAAACTTGCTTCAAGACTTCCTTTAGGAGAAGGAGAAGGCAGCTGAATATAGTTTCTTTACCTTTAGTATCCGATTTGTTCTAAATATTGGATTGAACCCAAAGAAGATGTAGAGAACTTCAAATGGCATTATGGATATGACATCCATCTGTTGAAAGACAATAGTCATATAATTATGTAGAGTTTGTGTACTTCCCTGTGCTTAGATTTGTACCCATGCCAACATGTAAACAAGCTACTTCTCTGCTGCTGTGATAAAACACCCTGCAAAGTAACCTAAGGACGAAAAAGTTCCTTTTAGCTTATGGATTTAGAGGGTTACAGTTCATCACAGTGAAGAGGACATGGCCTTGACAAGAAGGCATGGGGGTGAGGGCAGGAAGAGAAAGGTGGCTGATCACAATGCATCCTAACTCACGAAGCACAGAGTTAACAGAAAGTAGAGGCCCAGAGAGCTATCACACTCAAATTGGCCTCCAGTGTGGTAATTCTTCTAGCAAGGCTTCACCTTTTAAAGGCTCTACAACCTTCTCCAACTGACCCAGTTCTAGGGACCAAGTGTGAGTTTACAGGAAACTACAATACTATGCAAAAGTTGACAATCCATGATGAATTATTTACTATTTAATCCAAAATTGCTTTCAGTTAAATATGCATGATGCCATTTATAGACATTAATACCATGAGAACAAGGATACTAGTTTGTAGTCTGCCAGTATATTTTATTTTTCCCTACATGTATTGGAGCTATCCTTAGACATCATCTTTGCTCAGATTTTTCTTATCTCATATAGTTCAGTGATGACATAGATACTAATGTTAAAACACATTTTTATAGTCTTTGAAACATGAGATTCCAGAATATAAATCAAATGTATTTTTGATTTTGTTTGAAACTCTTATAAATTCATTGCAATGAAACTGTTTTATGGTCCATTCATTCCTCCAGTGCTCAGAGTGGATTTTGTCATTCTGGTTCATCTAGGTTCCTCGGTGATTTCTATCACTGTCTTCTTTGGGTTGTTTTGCTACCAACTACCTGGTAGGAAAGTTTCTATCAGAGACTACACAGGTTAAAAGAGAGATAGAAATCTGCTCTGTTTACAATCAATCAGCAAAGCAAATGAGAGGAAGTATTGAAAAGCACTGTGATATTGTAGCTAAAATATTCATTTTAAAACTATTCAAGCCTTCTTATACCTTGGTAATCTTATGACACTCCTTAATAATCACCATAATTTTGTTTACTGTTTAAAAAATATTTTTAAAAATCTTGTGTGTGTGTGTGTGAGAGAGACAGAGACAGAGATAGATAGATAGATAGATAGATAGATAGATAGATAGATAGATAGATAGATAGATAGATACCTAGTTTAACAATACTGAGTGCTTGCTCTGGCAGTAATTTTGCTAACAGACTTTAAAGAGCTAAATTATTGTCCTTGGTGAGGGAGGCTGGAGTCATGCAATGGCTTAGGTAACATTGGGTAACCCCATGTCTGCCTGCTTTTCAATTAGAAGACAGATTAAGAGATAACTATAAGGCATAAGATCATGTTTTTATCTGAGAGTAAGAGATACTATGTCATCTAAATAACTGCTTCTTTTGTTTAGTCTGCTCATATGAAGAACAGGTAAGAATAGATATAATTTTGCAGACTTTATAACACCACATCACATGAACAGCAAACTAGAATTCTGTGGACTAATACACCCCATTTTCCCCAGTTGCAATTTAACTTGGAATTTATATTTGGGCGCCTACTTACTTTGGCTTTTACATATTTAAGCCTCAATTTTCAGATAGAGGGAAATGCACGCAGAATAAAATATGGAGTGAAAATGGTTCTGCTTAAGCGTTTCTGGGCCTATTTGTGAGTCACCTACCTGAAACTTTGTAGAACTTCTGTAGTGTCTCTTCAGCTCATTTGGATCTACCTGTAATACATTTATATCATGATTATGTTCATCAAATTTCATTTATTAGTCTTTTTACAGTAATTTCCTTCTCCTATTTTTCTTAAATCTTAGCCTATAATTATGTTATCATTATACAGCCTTTTGTATTTTTAAAACAAATAGCTATTCATGGTGCTTGTTTTCTTTTTATTAATTTCACATATATTTTTAGCTAAACATTTTATATGGTATATTTTTATCATATTCTTTTCTTTCCTCCAATTCTTCCAAGATCCTTCCCACCTCCATAGACACCTAACTTCATGGCCTTTCTCTTAAAAAAAACAAGAAACGAAAAACAAAGCACAAAAATCCAGACAAAAAACAGTAAGACAAAGCCAAACCAAGGCAAATCAAAAATGCACACATACAATAAGAAACACAGAGAATCTGTTTTGTTTCCTTTTTGTTATTGTCCTCCAGTTTAACAGGAATATCAGGAGAGTCAGTCATATTATTTTAATACATTCTTTTCTCATATCCACCCGTAAGCAGCAGGAGTTTGGTCATAATTTGTCTTCCTACTTTTTTCATAACAAAATAAACAGTGCAAAGGCCACACAGGAACACTTAACAGCTGTGTTGTGGAAATCAGGATATTTTATTTATCATTGTGTACGTATTTGTAATGTGTGTGTGTGTGCGTGTGTGTGTAGATCATAGGATATTTTTGTGGGGTTAGTTCTTCCCTTCCATCTTTACCTGGGTTTGAGAGTCAAACTCAGTTCACCAGACTGTGTAGCAAACACCTTTTACTTCTTGAGCAATCTTGCCATTCCCTTGGATAATTTATTTAAAACCAGGCTACCTGGCTGAATTATAATCTCTTTAAGGACAGGATTGACTTTGCCAGTTGGGTAACACAATGCCTGGGATATCCCAGAACTCAGTAAATATTTTGTGCATGAAGAGATAGAGGAATGAAGAAAGATATACAAGTTTTGTAGTGCTTGGCATTTTCTGGAATAATTTTTTTTTAGACTTCTTTTTCAAGGAAGCAGAAATGCCACTCGGTTTGCCTGCACGAGTTGCTTACAATCAGCATTTTGGTGTCTTTCTTGGACTCACTCTAACATTACATCCAGGAGCTAGACTCAACGTTATTCTCCAATCTCTTCAAGCCTAACTGTGAGTTCCTTGTGCTGCATATTCTCCAAGCATGCCTATTCATATCCATGCTGTTAGTCAGCCTAGGCTATGCTCTCTGCCTTCCCTGTTCAGTCTCTCTCTTGGCAGTGGTACTCTTCCTTATTCATTACACAATGGCAGACAAAGGTCTCCGTAACTAAGAGACTTAATCCCTATTTATGTCTAATTCTCTGACTCTACATGATTTTGGGGGAAAATACTCAAATTTCCTTTTATGGTTAGCTAGGCTCAGCTCTTCTTGTCTCAGCAATATTTTCAAGTTCCTTATCCTTCTCTATCTCTCAGTTTCTCAAATGTATCAATTTCTCACTTGAATGCTTTTGCTGGGGTTGTTCCTGGAGCCCAGATCATGTTTCCTATTATTGCAAAGGTGGAAGAGTACCGAGAGTACCAGCTATCTCTCAGGATAAGATGACCTCTGTTAACACGGGATAGAAGTTCACCGTATTTCATTTATTTGTTTCTCCTTCAATCCTGAGCTATGTAAAACAGTCAGACATACTCTTTTGTTTTTTATGTTTGCGGGGGAGGGAGGGTTTATTTGGTTTAAATTTTCACATCATAACCCATCACTGAAGGAAATCAAGACAAGAATTTAAACTGGACAGGAACCTGGAGGCAGGAGCTGATACAGAGAACATGAAGGGGTGCCACTCAATAGCTTGCTCCACCTGGCTTGCTCAGCCTGCTTTCTTATAGAATTAAGGACCACCCGCTCAGGGTTTTCTCAGTTTCTGACAGGTCTAGCCTTGGTAGGTGCTTGATAAATGTATACTATGTATCACAGGAATACAAAGGCTATTAATGTTAACATTGAGACTAAGATTCAATTTCAGTTATGTGTAGGAAGAAATTTCTTATAAACTCTTAATTACATTATTAGAACTTGGGCATATAGTAGCAGCATCATCTAACAATTATCATTCATGTTATTTAATATGGACATTTTTAATCTTCTCCAAGTAATGTTTAAGATCAGTTAGTTGGGGCTGGGTAAATTGTTCGTTAGGTAAAATGCCTGCCACGTGAGCATGAAAACCCGAGTTTGATGGTCACAGTAGCATGTATCTACAAACTCAGTGCTATGTGTGCATTTGTAGGAACAGACAGGCAAATCCCTGTAGCGCATTGGCTAACCAGTTTAGCCAAATCTATGATCTTCCTGTTCAGTGGGAAACTGTCTCAAAAAATAAAGGTTGAAAATAACTGAGGAAAGACACCTGATGTTAACCTCTGGCCTCCATATACTTGTTCACACACACACACACACACACACACACACACACACACACACACACACACACACACACTCACATGTTGACAGGGGTTTTCTGTCCCACCTGATCCCTATCTTGCTCAGTTCTTGAAGTCATTAAGTCTCAAAGAAATCACACAGAGGTCTACATTAATTTTAAACTGATTGGCCCAGTAGTTTAGGCCTCTTATTAATTAATTCTTATAACTTATATTAGCTCATAATTTTTGTCTATGTTAGTCACTTGGCTTGGTAACTTTTTTGGCGAGGCAGTCATATTTTGCTTCCTCTCTGTCTAGGTGACAACTGCAGACTGAAACTTCCTTCTTCCCAGGATTCTGGATGCCCTGCCTCAACTTCCTGCTTGGTCACCCCGCCTATACTTCCTGCTTGGCTACTGGCCAATCAGCATTTATTTAAAATACAAGTGATAGGGTACAGACCATTGTCCCACAGCACGCATGAAAACACACACACACACACACACACACAGATACACACGTATAGACACATACATGTGCATATGTGCACATATGCAGACACACAAATTTGCACATGCATTTGAACACAAGGACACACACAGACACACATAAACATCACATATGTGTCATATTACTCATCCCGATTTTCCAGGCAACTCTGTTCCTAGCCCCTCTCCCCCTATTATGGTTATACTTTTTACTTACATACATGTGGTAAACTTTTACAGAAATACATTAAAATTTATATAAGCTATGCTCATGCAATGACTATGGGGAGAAAAGACTATTGAGCCACAGGTAGTTAGGCATGAACAGGTTTCATTGGTAGCCATAAATTTTGTTTCAAGAAAGATTGAGTAAAATGAGACAGCTCCATCATGGCTTCTCTGATAGAGACAGACACAACTCAAGTGCCAAGCAGCTATGATAAAACATTGCATTCCCCCACCAACTAGGAAGTTTTTTTTAGCATTTCAATTTTATTTTATTTTTTATGTTTCGTTTTTTTATTTTTTCTTTATTATTATTATTATTACTACAGATTTTCACCTCCTCCTCTCCTCCTATTTCCCTCCCCCTACCCCCATACCCCCTCCCCCTCCCTCTCCAGTCCAAAGAGCAGTCAGGGTTCCCTGCCCTGTGGGAAGTTCAAGGTCCTCCCCCCTCCATCCGGGTCTAGGAAGTTGAGGATCCAAACAGATTAGGTTCCCACAAAGCCAGTACATGGAGTAGAACCAAAACCGAGTGCCTTTGTCCTTGGCTTCTCAGTCAGCTCTCCGCGTCAGCCACATTCAGAGAGTCCGGTTTGATCACATGCTCCATCAGTCCTAGTCCAGCTGGCCTTGGTGAGTTCCCATTAGATTAGATCGGCCCCACCGGGAAGTGTTTTTTTTAAATCACATTTACACCTTCCCTTTCAGTTTATGATTCCATGACTGAATAAATGTAAACACAACTAAAAATGCTTGATTAAAGGAAAGTGGCATTTAGCAATTTTAAAATCCCTGTTCTTTTGAGCAGTAAATAAATTTGGCACCATTAACCTTAAGAGGATCAGTCTGTTTACTAGTGACAATTAGGCACTTACTTTTAAAATGTCACCCTATTTAATTCCTTCTCTCTTTTAAGCCTGCTTATTATGCAGACAGAATTTCTTCAGGGGAGGCTTACTTTAGGAAGGGTATGCTAATTACCCCCAAATCCCATCCTAGCTGATAGTCTTAGAGGATGCTCTACTCAGATGTTACTATGTTTACTCATTATTTACGTCCTCTGATTAACAATTCTGCAGTTTAAAACGGAACAGAGAGAAACACTTAAAGAAGAATATTATGTGAGGCTGCAATTAAAGAATTACTCAAAGAAAGAAAATCCTTGAGCCAGATTTATCACACATTTCTTCCTACAAAAATGTCTTGAATATCTTTGAATTCCAAGGTTAGATAGAAAAATGGATAGAACAGTGTTCCCATCTTTCAGGAACTCACTATCAGGTAAGAAAGACAACTAAAGAGGCATGGAGGGCATGCTAAAAGTGGGGATGTTTATTCATTGCATTCCTCTGACAATTTACATCTACCAGTTATATCTTGGGGTATGTGTACATATCATTTTATTCAATCTTTATCATAGATTTATAAAATAGGAACTATTTTCACCTTAAAAGTAGAAGAGATTGCTCAATAAAAGAGTTAACTTAATTTCTTCAAATAATACCATTAGTAACTTAAGGAGTGAAATTTGAGCCTGGTCTGTTTATTTTTAGTGTATAATAGTTAACCTATGTTTTATTTATCAAATTAAATAAAAGAAATATCATCAAAATATCTAGAGTACAATGAAATGAGTAATCCTTTTCAGGTCACACACATATATATTGGTTATTCAAGACAGGGTTTCTTTGTGTAACTTTTGGAACCTGTCCTGGAAATTGCTCTGTAGACCAGGCTGGCCTTGAACTCACAGAGATCTGCTTGCCTCTGCCTCCAGAGTGCTAGAATTAAAGGCACGTGCAATAGCCACCTGGCTATAAACAGTAATTGTGAGGTTTGAGTGTTCAAAGTTGTATCCTATAACAGAAGACCTAACAGATGTGATTGTTAGCGGGCATTAATCATTTCATAGATCCTTCATGGCTATTGGGTTTATTAATCAAAAGCTATAGCTGTGTGTTTTATCTAGCACCCAGTGCTGGCCTGTGAGCTTGCTCAATGGGGAAGGGCCCACCCACTAAGCCCCAAAAGCCCAGGATCTACATGATGGAAGGATAGATCCATTCTTCCTGCAAGTTGTCCTCTCACCTTTTCACACATACACCAAGGCACCCATGTCATAGACACACACACACACACACACACACACACACACACACACACACACAATATATATATACACACACACACATATATATATATATATATATATATATATATATATATATATATATATTGAATAAGTAAAATGATATTCACTACTAACTTGACTTCTACTACATGGAAGGGAATTTTTATAATGAGGTATTTTTGTTGTTGGTGTTTGGACCTCTATGTAGCGCCATTTTCAGAAGACATTGTGAGTAATGAACATGCACAGATCTCCTGGTTTCTTTCATTGTGACTGTTTGCACCTCAATCTGTTTTCCCTAAAAATACTTGCAGAACTAATATTACCATGTTCTAGCCCTGGTACAGCATATATTATAGTTAATACAATGCATGTACAGAAGGTAGGTAAGTATATCTACCTAGTATATGTAGGCATTTAAATGTTTGTTGAGTAAATGAATGAACACTTCTGTAGAATACCTTAAAGAGAGCACATAAAGATGAACATAGTGAGATCTTCAGGCTGGGAACTCAGTGTACATAAACGTTGTACCAAATGTAATCAACTTTCAAAGGCTAAAACTATCTACTCTAAATTAACGGAACCATTAAACTTCTTTAGAGCAAACAAAGCAATTAGTTCCTGCTCTGTATTTGCAGCTTGTGCTAATGCATTTTGAATAGAGACCATTGAACGTGTTTATAATGATTATTTTTCAGGGTTTTAACTCTCTATTGTGTGCAAAGATCTCTTAGAGAATTGAAAAATAAAAGTTTCCCCTTAGTGATTTTGCCATTTTCCATTTGTCAAACATTGATTTTTGTGCATCTAATAGAGGCTGAAATTAGTGCTTTTTTCCCCTTCCTTTCTTTTCTCTTCTTTCTCTTTATTTTTAGTGTTGTTTACTTCTCATTTGTATACCATCATTATCATTTTTCAAGCTGCCAGTGAGCTCCAGGATTGAGGTATGAGTGAACTCACTCTCTGAAGTCTGCACTGGGAATATGAGCAGGTATTGGCTACTGGTTTGGCTATTATTGCCTTTAGAATTTTTCAATGAAAAAAGTTAAATATAGGATACAAGACCCAGTAAATAAAATTTTAAAAATAAAAATTAAGAAAATTATTATTTTCATATTTTTGAAAGATTAAGAGTTCATAAAGACTCAAAAGAAAATATTCAGAATTAAAAACCCTACTCTCTTATTCAATAATGTATATGACTCTCAGTAGCTTTACATGATGGTAGCTGACTCTTCACTCTGATCTTGGAGGGCACATTTGGAGCAGCCCTGGTAAAGACTTGTGATAAGGGAGTCACAGTGGACATTCAGGGGACAACCTGCTGGCTAGCTTGGAAGTGTCTGCAAAGCAGATGTTAACACTTGGGTGTATGCTTATGAAAACACATTTTTTTTTCTGCTTTAGTTTTCATCATTGGGATTGACTATGAAATTCTAAAACTGGTAATAAATCTAGAAGAATATACTTTATCAAAAGTAAGAACTCTGGCTTTTGAGGGAGGCTACTGCTTTGATCACAAGAAAAGGAATGTGATGAATTTGGAAAGTCAAGAAGGAAAAGTGGTGATATTTTAACAAATAAAGCTTGCTCAGAGATCAGAGTGGGAAACTAGTCACTAGCTAGCTACAGAGTCCAGGCAGTGGTGGCACACACCTTTAATCCCAACACTTGGGAAGCAGAGGCAGATCTCTGTGAGTTCAAGGCCATTCTAGGCTACACAAGATTGATCCAGTCTAGAAGAGAAACAGAGCCAGGTGGTGGTGGCTCACACCTTTAATCCCAATACTTGAGATCACATGCCTTTAATACCAGCACTAGGGAGGTGGCATATGGCTGGGCAGAGAGAGGAATATAAGGCAGGAGGAGACAGGATCTCAGACCATTCAATCTGAGGATTCATGGAGACAGGATCTTGCCTTCCTTGATCTGAGGATTCAGTCTGAGGATTTTGTAGAGGTTAAGAACTAGTGGCTCTGATCTTTCAGCTTTCACCCCTAATATCTGACTCGGGGTTTTTATTATTAAGGCTAATTAGAATTCGAGCTACAAAGAAAAGATTAGAAGGTATTCATTTCAAAATAAGACAACAATGGACTTAAAATGTGTGAATGGCAAGGCACGTGGTTTTCCCCTGTGGACAGGCTCCTGAAGGATATCCTGAAACATGTCAGTGTCTTACATGGCTTTTCACCAGCATAATTTGCAGTTGGTGGAAATATGTGCAATATAGTATAGTAGCTACATGCTCTTGAGCACCAGAAGTATGGATAAAGTATGGTTGGGAATTTTGAATTTTCATGTTAATTGTAAAATTTGAGTATATATATATATAAAACTCAGAAGCTACCCGTATGGCCAGCACAGTGAAGGTACAGTTATTAAACAGGTGAGGGCATGACTGCATGCATCCTACTGTGTACTGTCTCCTATCCTTCCTACAGATATTATGTATGTTTTCCTCCTCATTCTTACTTCATCTCTGCTTGCTCTGTTTGCATGTCCTCTTTTTACTTATTAATTTGAAGCTTTCACAGTTTTACTAATATTTAAACTCCGTGGATCCTAACAGCACTCCAACTCCCCTCTCCCATCTATTTTCCTTCTGTTTTTCCTCAATTAATCTAATACTAATCTCTATTCTTGCTAAATTTCCCATCCAAATCTAACCTTATCTTAGCACATATTACTCTACCCTTCTTCCTCTATCCCCCAGTAGTTATTGAAGATAAATAGATGATTTTTTTAAGCCAGCCATAAGGATATTTGCATGATGGGACCATCTAACATTGTGGTAGCTGCAATGAATATTTTATACTTACAGTTTTATAGGGCACTGTACTAGTGCCATAAGCAGATTGGTCTAATTTAGACATTGGACTACGTTCTTAGTTTACTGGGGCTATCACAACCTAGTATCACTTGAACATTGAAACCCTTCAGCTGGAAGAAAACAGATAATAAAAACCCAACCAATAAAATAACCCCAGACTCACATGTCACAATCTAGAAGTATAAAGAAGGCAATATTAACCTTGTAAAAATAACAACTCCATAGAAGAGGATTTCAACAAAAGGGAATAAGATAGCATTTCACACAAAAATTAAAAAGGATAATTATAAAAAGTACAGTTAAATCAAAGGTAAAACAAACAAACCCCTTGTTAATTAATTCAAAGAGAATACAAAGAAACAGTTGAACGAATAGAGAAATGAATAGTATGAAAAGGAGAAATCCTTTAAAAATTTTTAAGAAATGTAAAGTTCATTTAGTCATATAGAAACCCAGTAGAATGCTTTAAGAATAGGATGGATCAAGTGGAAGAGAGAGAACCAGGGAGAGATGACAAGAAAGATGAATTAGAATATTCAGACATTGAAAAAGCTTTATCCACAGAGAGACAAACATTAAATAAAACAATCTTGTAAATTTAGTTTTTGGTAGTCCAATTAGACATTGCTCATTTGTTAACTTCTCTCAATCTCCACTTACAATAATTTCTCCTCCTCTTACAAACTGGAGTCTTGGCTGGATCAATAATATATCACCAAGGTAGATGATATCACATATGATGTCAGTAATAATCCAGTAGTGTGTGTTGTCTGGTGTTTGGTATGGAAAGGCGAGGCGTGCTGGTAGCAGCCAACAGTTCCAGTGATAGGCGATGGTTACAAGAAGGAGCCATAGGAGATAGATCCGATCTAGGAAAACACAACATAAGTCGTCCCAATAGCATCACAGACACATTCTAAGAAGTTTCTTTCTCAGTTTAATCAAACTGAAACACTATCTTTATGCATATGTGTGGTGTGTTTGTGTGTGGACATGTGCATATGAATGCATAGAATGTGTATGCACTTGTGTGTAGAGAACAGAAGCTGACGTTAGGTGTCTTCCCTCTGCCATTTCTCACCATATTTTTTGAGGTATAGCCTCTCAGTTCACCTACTGGCTAGACCGGCTAGCTAGCAAACTTTGGCGATCCATCTACTCAATTGCTAGGATTATACATGCACTACCAAGACCAGCTTTTGCATGGATGCTACTAATCCAAATTCAGGTTCTTATGCTTGCACAGTAGGCCCTTTATAGACTGAGACTTTGCCCCCAAAACTGGCTTGGGAGATACAGAGTTTGTAGTAAGAACTTCTATGATATATTTAACACAGTTCATTCTTGACCTAGAAGGCACCGTCTGTACAAAAAGAAGCAAAATGATAGTATCACTTCCCCAAAAGTGGACAGTGTCTATTTTGTACTTTGACCAGACTGAATTTATTCTGGGAAGTAACTTTACTGTTTGGATTCTGGAAAGTAGAATCCTGGAAAATTTAGATATATCATTGCTAAGGTCTTCCTGAAGCAAAGCATCTTTGGTACTCATAATTAATGCTTGCCCGTGATAAGTAGGAGAAAGACCTTCACCCTGCCAGAAGAGGGTTGGCTTTGAGCAGGAGAATGGAGAGCTGGCTCACTGAGCCAACCAGTGTCCCTTTACATGTTCCTTTCATTTGCTTCTGGGAGGATGTAGGAGAGAATCTGCTTAATTAGAGTAATTAGCTTAGTGAAGCCACGGAAGAAGACAGGATATATATTTATGATATATATGTACATGTATATACATATATATACATATATTTATACCTATGTGTGTATGTTTGTGTGTGTGTGTGTGTGTGCATATTTCCAAGTTCTTTAGAGCTTTCTTTTCAAAGATTTTTTTTGGGTCAGGAAATGCCCTGGCCTAGGTTTTAAAACAGGCAGGAGTATTTTATATCTTGTGTCTTCAATGGAGAAAGAAAAACAAACCTTTTAAGATCTCATAGTTTAAATTATGCTTTCAAGATAGCTAACACTGCAAAAACTGAAGCTTTCTGTACTTCTGTGTCAAGGGGGTTCTGGTGACTGCCGGCCTTCCCTGGAATTTCCATCACTGGTACCTGTGTATGGATCTATGCTTCTAGGAAGTCTCATTCTTTTAAGGTACTCTTTTGCAGGTACCCTCTGGAGTTTGCAAGACAACATGCCATGGTGATGTTCTTCTAGTTTAGAGTTCTGGTCTTGTGTTGGTGATACCTCTGTAGACTTCACTTTATAGGAAAAAAAAGAGGAAATATTTTAGTAAGTTAACATTGGTTAGCTTGATGAGAAAAACATTTGTTTTTGATGAAATTAGAATCTTTGAAAATCTTCTCTGTGTAGGCAAGCAAAGCAAAACTCTCCTGTTTAAACTAATGACCTTTTTTATATGTATTATAAAATATCATGTTGTACACCCTAAATATATACAAAAATGAGATAAAACAGTGAAATATATGAAAAATGCTGAATAAAATAAATTTAAGCTAAAATTTTGGACATACCAGGTTAAAATTCACAAGGCATCACAGATCAAATGTTTCCCATACCACATGGTTAGCTCTGAAGTTACAACACATCTTTCATACATAGCTTTTGAGTTATGGGTAAACAAATTTCAAAATATTGTTTTCAATATACATTTATCAAACGGTGATTTATTTTAATCTTACTCTTCAAACATTAACTACTGTATAATGCATAGTATGCTTTGAAAATAGTTTCCCTCAAGTCTACATCATTTCATTATAATTAGATTTGAAGATATTTATCTGTTCTTAACATTCATTTTTCTTCTTTCTCTCTTTAAATATTGGGCAACTATCAATCATAATATATATTATTTTGTACTATGTTGTTGTTATTCTTTTCTCATACCCATATTTCAGTAATTACTAAGAATGTTGATGATTCTCCCTCCCTCCTGTGACTATTTTTCATCTCCCTTTTCTCCATTAATTATTTCTGTATTTTGTAATACGCATTTTGTATAATATGGGTATTGGTTAATATTAACAATAGTACCCGTAGAAGGCATTGCTGGTGGCTTCTGCACATTGTCTGGGCCTAGAGATCACCCTATGTGAATGCCCTATGCTTTTCTCCCTCAAAGTTTTCTTGAGCAGTTGTGACAAGTTCAAGGGAGTCAAGAGCATGCTCTAGGAGCAATCAGACCTTGTGATTTATCCCTCCTCCTTCTGTTTTTGTTGTATGTGATCTGTGTCTGATGTGTGTGAGCACTGGTGTGCACCTGTAAGAAGGTGTGTATAGAAGACAGAGGCCAAGTTTCATGAGTCAGCTCTCACCTTCTACTTTGTTTTGAGGCAGTGTCTCTCTTGTTTCTGCTGCTTAGCCTTCTAGGCTAGCTGGCCTGTGAACTTCTGGATGATTTTTCTGTCTATTTCTCCCATGTTGCTGTATGAGGGCTGGGATTACAGATGCATGCTACTTCCAGATTTTCACACAGGTTCTGGGAATCTGAATTCTGGTTGTTGGGCTGTGCAGTAAGTGAATTTTACTCCCTTAGTCATCACCTATTAGTTTTTGTTTTACTGTTTTATTTTGAGACAGAATCTCTTATGTCTTAGGCTGCCTTCAAACTGGCTATGTAGTTGAGGATAGCTACTGATTTTCTTGCTTGTCTCCCCCCACCCCCCAAGTGCTGTAATTATACACCTGGTCTATACAGTGTTAGTGATCAAACCCTCAATGCACAATGGGCTTTGTGCATTCCAAGCAAGACTTTGCTAGCCTGGTGCTAACTTTTCATGATAGTCACTTTATCTATTTTCCTTTTATTCCTTGTGCTTTTCTTATTGCCTTTGTTTTTGGTATTGTGGATTGAGCTTGTGCCCTTGCACAAGCTAGGCTTGTACTCTACCACTGAGCTATGTGTACATCTCCACCCATTTTTGTGCAAAGTGTGTGAGTAATCATTTGTATGTGGTTGCACGTGTATATATTGTATATATGAATGTGCATTACATGTATGAATGTGGAAACCAGATGACAAAGTTAGGTGTCAGTTTTCAAGCACATTCTGCATTTTCTTTTTGAGATAGCATCTTTCACTGGCATAAAACTCAAAAAGTAGGTAAGGCTTCCTGGTTAATTAACACCAGGGACCTACTTATCTCCATCTTTTTGGTACTCAAATGAAGAGTTCAACTGTGTGTGTGTGTGTGTGTGTGTGTGTGTGTGTTTAATGTGGGTTCTACTGACTGAACTCTGGTCCTCATTCTTGCAAAGCAAGAACTTTAGCTACAGAGCTACTCCCTAACTCCTTTCTCTTCTTTTCTTGGAGTAACTCTTATTTTCCTGCTATATCCAACCCTGAGGGTTACATTAATGCACCATCACATTAATTTCCTTCTTAGTCTCTTTTTGCTGCTCTCAGATCTCTGAATAACTCTCTCTCTCTCTCTCTTTCTCTCTCTCTCTCTCTCTCTCTCTCTCTCTATATATATATATATATATATATATATATATATATATATATATATATATATTTGTCTCAGGAACTGCTTTTCTGGGATCTAAGCTGAATAATTGTCCAAATATATGTTCTCATATAACTTCCTTCTCACTAGTACTTTGAAGGAATAATGCTTACCAGTCCGAGGGCTAGCTTCAGGTGAGGATAAATTCTCATCCTCTTTCAGTTTTCTCTTGTAGAAAGCAGTCCTTTCACGCATCCTTTTCACCAGGTTGTGTAGCTGGGCATCAGCATATCCATTTATAACTGAGCCTTCAAACAGTTTGTTCCTAAAGCTAAATGAGGAAAAAATGGAAATAAGTCCCTGAGGAGATATATACAGTTTTTCTTTATGTACTCAAGATTATTAATTTCTCATTTTTGCAACTGAATAATAAAATGAAAACACTGACATAAAAGGGATCAATTCTGATGGAACATAGATTGCCATTGAAAAATTAGATGCTAGGCACTTGTTTTAGTAGCACATATGCTATTAGAAAATGATAGTTCTACAGACAGCAAATGGTCATTCTTGACAACATGGGACCTTAGGACCATGGTTCTATCATTAAACTCTGTCTCCAGAAGAAACAAAGCTGGTAGGGAAGGCAGGACCGAAGATGACACCATGACTTCATAACCCCAGAGATGATGAACATGTGGACTTTGCTCCTAGAGTTAGCACTTGGTACATGGTGTGATTTACTTCAAGATGAGGAGGTGGTAGAGCAGGCTGATAGAATCATGTGAACTCTCTGAAAGATGAATTTCTCTGACTGGCAACAAAACAGGCAGTCAGAGATTCGAAGTGTGAAGGGGAGGTTACTGGATAGAAATTCCCCAACCCATGGGAGTTTTTGAAGAAGGGAGTCACTGATAAGAATTTTAGATCTTCATTGACAGTGACTTTTAAATAGCTATTAGTAAGAAAACAGGATGTTAGTTCTATAACTTCAAGGATCTGAGGCTTTTTTTTTAGTGTTTTCAAAGTTCTAGTTCTTTTGCATTTCCATGTTAGAAGAATGTATTTTTGAATTCTTTGTGTCTTTCACATCATGCATCTTGATCCCATTTATCTCCTTGTTCCTTTGTATCTGCCATCTTCACTTACAACCCTACCATTCCAAAATAAAATAAAATAAAATTTAAGAAAAAAAAAGAAAGAAGATATAATCAAGAGAATCTTATCATGGAAACTGTAGTGTGACACAATAAGTCAACAGTTAACTCTTTTATGCACACGTCTTTACTTACAAGTGTTCATTGCAAAGGGTCACTGATCTGCCTTGAGGCCTCTAGTTTCTGCTACACTATGATGCTAGGCCCTTACTGGGACTCCTCTTGGATATCCCACTGTTACCCTGTGTCATGAACATCTTACAGCCTTAGGTCTGCCAAACTGGCCCATTCACTTGCTCCAACAGATCATAGATGAGGTGAATGTTGGGGTGGGTCAACTCATAACCCTAGTTCTGGGCCTAGGTAGTTTCAGGGTTGGTCAGCCCTCCAGGTCTTCTCCATTCTCATGACCAAGGTAAGCTCTGTGGCATTGCCCTGGCTAGTTCACCCCTTGCAGCAGTGAGCAAGGGAGGGACTGGTTCCCATACTTTTATGACATCAGTGTAAGCTCTCCCACATCTACAGCAGCAGGGCCAGTTCTACTATGTTGCCTAGGCAAGGTGCGGGGACCACTCTTCAGAGTTCTGCAGCTGGTGAAAGTCAAAGACAGATCTCCTACTCTTATGATCTCCAGGCAAGCTCTCATACCTACCACAGGCATCGAGGGGGGCATCTCTCCCCACCTCCCATGCCACCATGTGGTAGACAACGAGGGGGCGAGGCCAGGTCTCCCAAGCTCACAATCTAAGTACTGGTTCACCTGTACTCGGGAACTTCTATCCCTACCTTCTCCCTCAATGTGTGTATAAATACTTTCAGATCTCCAGGCTATTGTTTTTCTATTCCTTCCTTTTTTCCTTCCTTCCTCCCTCCTTTACTCCCTCCTTCCTTCTTCTTCTTCTTCTCCTCCTCCTCCTCCTCCTCCTCCTCCTCCTCCTCCTCCTCCTCCTCCTCCTTCTTTCTTGGTGTTTTTGAGAAGACAGGGTTTCTCTATGTAGGCCTGGATGCCCTGGAATTCACTAGTTCAAGCTAGCCTCAACTAACAGAGATATGCCAGCCTCTGCCTCCTGAGTCCTAGAATTAAAGGTAAGTGCCCAGATTGTTATTCCTTAAAATTATCATTCATGCTTCTTTCAGAGGTCAAAGCTTATGGCTACTTTTTCAAGTGGCTTGAACCAAGAGAAAGCAAGTACCCACTGTAACAAAGAGTAAGTATAAATTTCAAGACTCACTTCTAATGACCTAATTCTACCAGTTAGGTTCAATACCCTAAATGTTTCACAGCTTCCTAAAAATGGTGCCACCAGCTGGAAACAAGGTTTTCACACAAGAACCTACACAGTGGTATGTATCCCTGCTAAGGTTTCTATTGATGTAAAAAGACACGTGATCATGGCAACTTTTATAAAGGAAAATATTTAAAAGGGGCTGGCTACAGTTTCAGAGGTGTAGTCCATTACAGTCATGGTGGGAGAGAAGATGACATGCAGGAAGACATGGTGCTAGAGAAGAAGTCAAGAGTTCTATATCCAGGTTGGCAGATAGCAGGAAGAGAGATATTGGGCCTGGTTTAAATATTTGAAACCCCAAAGTCCACACCCAATGACATAGATCGTAAAAGAAGGCTATACCTACTCTTACAAGACTACATTTTCTAATAATATCACTCCCTATGAACCTATGGGGGCCATTTTCATTAAACCACCACAGGGCCATTAAGACTTAAATCATAATATAGGCATTTGTCTGTAGTGGGTGCATGAAAAATAAATGAGGTCTTATGTTGCTATGTCTATTCAGTTAAAAGTGTCCACTGGACCTTGAGTAATAAAGTCATGTTTGTGTTACCCAGGAGGCATTAAAAATATAGTTCTGAAGGCAAGAACTTGATGGTCATCAGTTCAAGGGATATTGGAGGAAACTTACGTGGATAGAATAATCTCAGACTGTGCAATCTCAGGACAAGGGCAGCATCTTTTTTATGGTCTGGGAGACTTAGGACAAGATAGATTTTTAATGATTACTTATTCAATAAACCTTCTACTTCTTACTTGTTATTTGACCTTATTTTATTTGCTCCAATGGTTCAAAATTCTATAAAAAAGCATAGTTGAGTGCTGTTGGATCATTAATTATAAAATCAGGTACTAAAACTGTCAAAATGTCTAATTCAAGCAAGACCTGAGATCTGAGGCAAATATTTCTCCTTTCCTGAAGTATCTATAAGCCCCAACTGACTATGGAATTGCCACATAACAACACCAGTTTATATTGTGTGAATGTACCTTATGGGCAACCATGGAAATAGAATTAGAAAGTATGGTAGTATTTCACACATGTCAAATATATTTCCACTGTTACATATTTTTGGGAGTGTTGACTGCAACATCAATGTGTCAGCCCATTTTCTTTTCTTTTTCTTCTGATTCTCTTCCAGAGGATGTAAGGCCCTTCTTCTCTGCCTAGGTACAGATAGAAACTACAGACTTGTTTTTCTTTAGGTTATTTTGTGACTGAATAGAAAAAGGCAAATGGAGATGAGGAGACTCATGTTTCACGAAGTAAAGGTGCTTGGGGGTAAAGGAGGAGCAATGGCAGTGTTGAGAACTCCAGTCTGTATGTCCTATTACACATTGAACATCCATCCTCATGAGTATGCAATGACAGCTTTGGTAAATGGAAAACGCTTTAACACATTCTGATATATAAACACAGAAAGGAAGTGTTCTTGGATCACTATCTTACGTCGTGTGGATCTCTGTTATGCCACCCAGCTCATCAGGCTTGGCCGTATCACCTGTACCAGGTGAATCATCTTGAGTGATGTAGGGAGAAATAGCTTTAAGAAGCTGATGGAAAAAGGTCAAATTATAATTATTTATTTCTTCAATTCGATCAGAAGTGTCCTCATAACTTAAAATTGAACAAATGACAGACCTCAGGGTTTGCAGAGGCTTTTGCCTCCCAGGAAGTAAATCTTAGCAAGACCTGGATGGATGGGATTCAGGCCCTCAGTACTGAAATGTTGCAATGAGGCCATTTGTTGGTTCCTGGCCACCCGGCAGCTCAGACCCAAAATAATCACACAGAAACCATATTATTTGCAATACTGTTTGGCCGATAGCTTAAGCGTATTTCTGGCTAACTCATAGCCTAAACTAACCCATCTCTATTAATCTGTGTATTGCCATGTAGCTGTGGCTTGCTGGGTAAACTTACGGCGTCTGTGTCTGGTGGGGCTACATGGCTTCTCTCTGACTCTGCCATTCTTTCTCCCAGCGCTCAGCTTAGTTTTCCTTGTCTACTTCTATTCCCTGCACAGGCCCAAGAAAGTTTCTTTATTAACCAATACTATTCACAGCATACAGAAGGGAATCCCACATCATCGAAATGTAGGAAATAACTAATTGAAGAAGATGAATTGGAAAGAAAAGCTCATCATTTACATGTGGACACTGATGTATCAGATTTAAGATGAGCTGGGGACATGGCTTAGCTATTAAGAGTGCAAGCCGTTATACCAGAGGACCAGATCTGGGTGGCTCACAGCCATCTGTAACCCTAACTTCAGGGACTTCAACACTGTGTTCTAGCCTCTAAGCATGCATAAATATACAGATGCACAGACATCTACATATAAATAAAGTAAGATCTTAATTAAGTTCTCTAGTTTAAGGTTGTATTTTTAAGATTTTATTTTTGTTTCATTTATTTTAATTTTTAACATAAAATTGTCCATATATGAAGTACACTGATGATTCGATTTGTGTATGTAATTTGTAATGATTAAAATGAGTTTTCTTTATAATTTCTTTAAACACTTTAATTAGGACTTTTTTTTTCCTATCTAACTGTGTCTGGGGAGCTGCTGTCCAATTTCTCTCTATCTGTGTGTTCCTTACCTAATGATCACTATTATATTAACTTCTCTCTCTCTCTCTCTCTCTCTCTCTCTCTCTCTCTCTCTCTCTCTCTCTCTCTCTCTCTCTCTTTCTCTCTCTCTCTCTCTCTCTCTCTAAAAAAAAAGATTTATTATGTATACAGTAGTCTGCCTGCACAAATGCTTTCAGGCCAGAAGAGAGCACCAGATCACGTTACAGATGGTTGTGAGCCACCATGTGGTCGCTGGGATTGAATTCAGGACCTCTGGAAGAGCATCCAGTGCTCTTAACCTCTGAGCTATTTCTCTAGTTCTTCAGATAAGTTCTTAAAGGAGATATTTAAAATGCACCTTTAGAGAAAAATTGTGCTTTATTATAAATGGTAGACAAAGAAAATAACATGAGCAAAAAAGTATTTTTTGTGGTCTTTAGAGTGAAATAAAGATTTAAACCTAGGCTCCAAAATTATAGATCACTGAAAGGTCTGTAGACATGTGTGCAAACCATAGCAGAATTCTGAGAGAGGAAATAATGAGCTCTTTTAGGAAATATGCTGTACAAAAAAATTATTATTTTTTTGTGATAAAGAGGAAGTATGGTTTGAAGAACGTCCATGTGTACATGTGGTGATGTGGCAGAGGTTGTAGAGATTCATCTTCAGGCTAAGAAATGACATGGATTGCCAGTAGACACCACAAGCAGAGAGAACAAAACACACACACACACACACGCACGCACACACACATATACAGACACATGTGCATGCACACACACAGAGCAGCCTATAACCTTTTCATCTTCAGGCCTCCAAGAAGACACACCTTTTTAGAACCTGCAGTTTACAACGTCTGTATCCATACCTGTCAGAGTCAAGTTCTGTTATTTAAAGCATCTCGATCTGTGCTCATTTGTCCTGGCAGGCCTAGGAAACTAACAGAGTTAGCCACAGGTATGATTGTGACTCCACGTGGGCATCTAGGACGGAGTTGTAAGAGAACTCTATTCAGTGTATGGTAAACTGGAGGTATGAATTAAGAACGAAGACCTCTTTAAATGTATTTCATATGATGGAAGAATCACTGACCGAGAAGACATGGTGGAAATTTTTCTGTGGGTGAGATTACCAGTAAGAGCCTACATGGAATAAGAAAAGATTAGGATTCATCACCCTGGAACTTGTTGACGCTTAAAGAGTAGCATAAAAAGAAGGAACTTAGAAGCAGCAAGTAGAAAGCTAGGTCTCAGAGAAAGCAATGCCACCAAGTTTGAAAACGGAGGTCAATGATGTCTTAGACTGTACGCAAAGCAGGGACAGGAGGACTTTAATTTGTAGCAAGGAAGCTTTTATCGGTGATATTTAAAATAATTGGTAAGGAAAAATTGTAAGGTCACCAAATTTTGTCATTTTCTCCCCCATTTTAAAGCATTTTGTTTTAAAAAATTCGCACAGAACATGCATTTGTTCTTCAAATAATATTTTGGATTTGATTCATTATATTTGAAGCTTGCTTAACAGTAGTACTTTTTTCTCTAATGAAATCTTGAGTAAACTTTGACTTTTTCAAACTTTACTTTGATAAAATCCTCTCAAGAAGTAATTCACTTATCAGTGCCTTCTGTAATTTTTAAAAAAATACAAGGTGGTTAAATTCCTTGGAAAAATGCTATTTCTATCTTGTTGAGTTGCATATAGGAATTATACAAACAGAAACATATTCTAACTTGGAATCTTTTGGGGAGAGAGAGGAGCAGGTTTTTTTTTATTTGCCTTATTTGTGAAATAAAGATAAATTTAGATAGCTGTCCTCAAAAGCTATATTTGGTTAAAAGAAAAAACCACCTGGTTTGCTATACTTCTGAATTAAAGTAATTAGAATGATGTAAGATTCTGAATTTTACTAAAATATCTTGCTGTTTACCATAAAGCCTCCAAATTTTAAAGAAATTTTGGGAGTACAAATTTAACAGCCAGTCTCTTCTTACATTCATTCCTAAGTGCTATGGATTCTGACTATTTATAAGGTTTCATATATGCATATGGCATTGTTTGCACACATTAGTTTATACATATGGTAATGGGCATGTGTATATTATGGCATATACTTTCCTAGACTCAATGGTTTTTGATCTAGCTATAACATACCATGATACTTTTATGTCTTCTAGGCTTGTCTCCTGTCTCCCCAGAAAGGATCTACTCTTTAGAGAATTGCTTCTATTACTTTGTAAATGCTGGGCCTTATGGCCATGATGTGATTTTTATTTGTGAACCACTAATTAGTGACCCATAAATGTGACTAACCCTATTAAAAGTTAGATAATTCTTTAAAAGTAATAAAATAATAAAAACATTATTACATAGATTGTTAATACTGACATATTTCATTTCAATATTGGTTAAATTTCAGACAGCAGCAAGAAACAAGTACAGTGACTTTTAATTTTAAAAATTACTTCAAAATACTTTTATTTATTTATTATTATGGAGAATTTTATTCACAAATATAATGTATTTTGATAATATCCTCTTCTACTCCCTCTCTTTGACTTCCCAATATTCCCCAACTAATTTTTCCCTTCATGTCCTCTTTTTAGAAACCCACTGAGGGCCTGGAGAAATGGCACAGTGGCTTAGAGCACTCATTGCTCATCAGAGGACTCAGATTTTACTCCCAGGACCCATATGGCTGCCCACAATGATCCCTAACTTCAGTTCCTGGGGTTCCAATGTCCTCCACAGACACCAGATACACAAATTGCACACATAGATATACATAGCCAAAACATTCACACATATGAAATAAAATAAAATAATCAAACAATCATACCCACTGAGTCTATTTAGGATTGCCTGTATGTGCATGGGTGTAGAGCCTACTAGAAAATGGGTAGCCTATTAGGGGCAGCATACGATGACTAAATTTTTATCATTTATTTTCTGGCCTTAAAGGGTCAAAAGAAATGTATTCACAAGTGTTTCTGAAAAATGTTGTCTTGGGGATGTTCTGATATGCCTTGTAAATATGCCTTTCTTACACATTTATTAGACAGATTCATTACTATATTTTCTTTGGTTCAAAAAACACAGCATTCTACATTTATTTTGTTATCTCTTTAGTCAATTCTATTCTTTTCTATTTTATATACACCTATGCTTGTGTTTACTTATACACTTATTAAAAGTACCTTAATATTTTCATTTTAAAGTAGCTTTAATAACATGTGAATAAAGATGCTATGATGAAACCCTATGCTTTGCATGCTAACCTAAAAATAAAATGTAAAATTTGTTCTACTAGAATATGTTATGGCCTGAAATTTGTGCCCACAAAATTCATGTGATGAGGCCCTTATACATAATGTGACTTATGCAGAGATGGGCCCATTAGGGAGCTTAAATGAAGTCCTATGTGGAGTGTCCCAAGTGTGTCAGGATTGGCAATCTTACCAGAAGAGGGGAGATAGCAGAGTGCCTTCTCTCTGCACACGAAGAGAAGAACCATGTGAACCACAGAAAGAAGGTGACTTCTCCAAGACAGAGAACAGTCCTCACTAGAACTGATGCCAACCCTGATGGCATCTTGCTCATAGCCTTCTTGCCATCTGCACTACAAGAAAATAGATTTTTGTGGTTTAATCCATTCAATCAGTGCCATAAATCTCAGAAGACTAAAATGAAAGAGAAAACCACTAAATCCCTCAAGGAGAGAAAAGAGTGGCTTCTTTCATTGATACCAGGTGTTATGGTATGGATTTTAAATGTCCTTCAAAGGCTTCTTGTTAAAGAGCTGGTCTTTGACATTGTTGGGACCCCGTGAAACCTTCAGACAGAGCAGTTTGATAGAAAGAGGTTAGATCTTTGGAAGCATGCACAAGAAGGGACGTTGAGTCATTAGACCTTTCTTGCTCTGCTCTCTTTGTTTCTTCACTGCCAGGAATTTGAGCAGCTTCTCTGCATGCTGCCCAAGACCCTAAAGCAATAACTCTCCAATCATAGGTCTGCACCTCTGAACAAACCAGTTGAATAAATACTCTCTCCCCTTTAGTTGATTTTCTTCAGGTGTTTTCCTGCAGCAACAAAAAGCTAATGCACCAGGAAGATAATTTAGAAGGTAACGAGGTATGAATGGAGGGGAAAGCAAGTAAAGACATCTGGAGTTTTGTTAGCACAGAGGAGCGCTGGTGGAAGTGAGCGTCAGGAACTCTTCTCAGGCTGTGGGTCTGCTCATCTATTAACCAAGCAAAAATTTTCACGAGAACTAATCCCTATGCAGAAGTGCTTACTACACAGAAGAGATACCCTGAGAGAAAGTGAGGCCCTGTTCCCTGCTGTTAAAGCACAGCAATCCCCATCAGTGCTAAAACATGGTGGAAGGATGTTTTGCATTCTGACCCAACTCCCCCCATTAAGAATGAATTAGAGTGAGGCAGAGAACATCAAGAAATAGGTCTCATGAGGAGTTTAATATAGCTCCAACTCCTAAAGCAAATGTGAATCGCCTTGATGCGTTTTTTGTCTCTGCCTTGGCAGAGGTATGTGTGACTGAGGTCTGGGGAATTAAAGGAGGAGCTGGTGGTGCTGACATTGGCTTCATTCATAGGGTTTCCAGTGGAGATGTATGAAGAACTTCTGGCAGGGAGGGGACCCATTCAGAGCAATTGAATAATCTAAATGCAAATGAAGGCAATTTGTAGCAAGAAGGAAATCAAGACTGTGTGAGTCAAAGAAGTAAAATCACATGTGAGCCTCAGAGAAACCAGAAATAGCCCAGAAGGAAATCAGACCAGAGAGAGAGAAGTGGGAACATTGGTAATCAGTCATGCAGATAAGGTTATGATGCTGCATACTGGGGCACTGGACTGCAGAACAAAACTGGTGGTTGTGGTTACCTTTTGGGGCTCGGGAGTATCAGACTGTCTGTCAGTTCCTGATTAATAGGCGTGAGAGGGACTAGTGTTTATGACAGGTTCTTCTTTAAAAGTGAGTGGGGAGCAAATAGCTTTTAGCGATAGACTTCATTGACTGGAAAATATCTGCAGTTTCTTTTCTCTGAAAGTATAAGTAGGAGACATAATTTATACTTCAGGTAGAGAGTTAATGACACTTGATAAAGAATATAGGATGGATATCCTGCATACTGAAGTGAGAGCAGTGCATATATGAGAGCCATTCTTAGTTGCATCTTTTCCTTGTTTAAAATAGAGTTTAGAGGTGAAAGTGAGTCAAAGCGAAGTGTAAGAACCAAACTGCAAACCTTGGTGACAGTGGCTGGGCATGTAAGTGAAATTTAAGTAACATTTTGCTCTCCAATGATGAAAGGATGAAGGGTCTTACGTCTGTTGAGAGGAGGCTGGCAACAAGCAAGACGGAGTCGTAAGAGTCACTGCTAAGCGCAGAAACTCAAGAGCAGCTGTACTGGAAGTCTGTCCCTCTGTATGGAAACTTGTTAAAGATGAAAGCAGCTGGTAATAACTTCCCTTCTTTTTTTAGCGCTCATGTTTTCATGAAGACATCTGTGCTGACGAGGTCACTGCCATACTCTTGATTGCTGTCAGTTGTCTGCTAAGGACAGACTCACAGGTTACTCATGTCACCATTAAAAAGCCACCAGCTGATTTTTTTATAAAGGTGCAAAAGCAGTTTAAAGAAGTAAAGATAGCACTTTTGACATATGGTGCCAAAGTAATTGGATATTCATAAGCAAAAGGATGAATTTCATCTTCAACCTCAGCTATTATATAAAAATTAACGCAAAACAGATCATGGACTTCAAAGTGAAAAGCATAAAGGTATGAAAGCTTTAGAAAACCCTGGGCTCAGGGCTAGCAATCAGTTCTTAAATTTGGCCCAACAGCTCAATCCATGAAAGGAAAAACTGATAAATTGTAACCTGATCAAAATCAGAAACCAAGCATAAAAAATTGTGTTAAGAGGATGAAAAGGCAAGTTATACAGTGGAATATTTACATACTATATATCTGATAATGGTCTAGCCATCTAGAACATATGAGGAATTCTCAAGTTCAATGGTAAGAAAGTAAAACAATCTCATCACAGGATCCGCAAATAATACTTTGTGTTTCACAGAAGAGAACACATACATAACAAAGAAATGCAGGAAAGGTCTCCCAGTATGTTTTAGCCATTAGGAAATGCAAATTAAAAACACACTGAAATATCCTTATGAACTGTATATTCATAGGCAAAAAGGCACCTCTTAGGCTGGCTAAAATCAAAATAGTGACCAAACCAAATACTATTCAGCCTGTGGTTTTGGTCTGTAATTTGCTGCTGAGGATAGACTGGCAGGAGACTAATATCACCATTAAAAGTCACCAGCTGAATTTTTGAAAAAACAATTTAAAAAAGAAAAGATAATAGCCTTTCCAACCAATACACTGTTGTCCAAAATATAAAATGGTATAGCCATCTGGAAACCATTTTGGCATTTTCAAACAGTAGTAAACATGCAATTGCCATGTGACTATGTAACTAGATTCATGGACAATTTTTAGCGAAAGAAAAACATGTTCATATACTATTTCTTTCTAATAACTCTAAACTGAGGATAATGCAGGTGATCTCCACTTGGTGAATGCTTAAACACATTGGTATATCCATGCCATAGAATACTTTTTAGCCGCAAACAAACAAGTAAAAAAAAATCAACAAACACATACAAGCATGCAAACAAGTAGAAATGAAAAATCTAGAGTCAGCATGAAGATTCAGTGGGTAAAGGTATTTGGTGCCTAGGATGACTTGAATTCCATCCCTGGACCCACATTGTGGAAGAACAGAATAACCCTCAAGTTATTCTCTGCCCTTCACACATATGATGACAACTCCCATGTATAACATGCGCACACACACAAATAAATAAGGGGTGAAATAGCAATTAAAGCATTTTATAAAAATCACAGTCAGGGTGGGAAGACTATTAATTTCTTTTCTCCCTTGGAATCTTCTGGGGTTTCCTGGTACCATGATAGCTAGTCACTAAGAGGAGGCTTTTAGGTTGGGTCCATATCTGGTCCTCTGAGTTCTCTGTCTGAAGTACCTGGTGCCTTCAGTAATAGAGACTCACCTCTCACCTCTAGGGCAGTAGCCAATGGCAACAGCATTAGCCTCTAAAGATTGTGAGTCTTTTGGACACCCTTAACCAATGACTAAAAAGAGGGCTTCTCACGCTTGGTGTTGAGGTTTTTGTTAGAGTATATGGCTCTTGAGGGGAGCACTGTCAGCCCGGATGGGACAATTATATATGTATATGTCTATACTGACTTATATTGTAGATATTTTTGATTGAAAGTTAAAAGTATGATTCCTTATGACTTTTCAGACATCCTTGCTGCTATCTTACTCTCCCCACCCCATCTTCTGTATTTATTTTCTTCCACATCCTTAGTTAAAGCCCCCTATTTTCTCATTTCCCCTTTCATATCACTTGTACCCTGATATTCTCCTCTGTCTTGTTCATACCTCCCACCTGCTACAACAGTTTCTTCTTACTTTCTTGGTTTCTCTGATTACTGCAGGTTACATATTCACATCTGATGATTTGGAGTTAGGAACATCAGATGAGAAAGAACATTCAACATTTGTCTTTCTGGGTCTTGTTACTTCTCTCAAAATAATCTTCTATAGTTTCCTTTATTTATCTGCAAATTTAAAGATTTAATTTTTTCTTTATAACTGAATATTATTCCCTAGTTATACAATCTCAAAAAATTAAAATTATAATTAACAACCCTGTTCTAAAGGGTACAAACAAATGCTTCTCTTTATTTTATTTTTTATTTTTTGTTTTTTCGAGACAGGGTTTCTCTGCAGCTTTAGAGCCTGTCCTGGAGCTAGCTCTTGTAGACCAGGCAGGTCTCGAACTCACAGAGATCCGCCTGCCTCTGCCTCCCGAGTGCTGGGATTAAAGGCGTGCGCCACCACCGCCTGGCTTCTTTATAAACTATTTTTGAAGTGACAAGATTACACTGACGGAGAACAGATTTACTATTGTCAGGGTTGGGTGGGGTGTAGCCATAGAGTTATAAACGGGTACAGTGTGGAGACTGTTTACCTGTTGATTTTTGTGGATAGGTGAACTTGCACTTGTGATAATATTGCATAAGCGAGTGTTGGGGATGTAACTCAGTGATAGTATGCTTGCTTAGCATGTCCCAGGTCCTGGGCTCAGTCCTTAGTACTGCAAAAACAAGCAAACCCACATTAAATGTTCACACTTATAAATTAGGACAAATAAAACCAAGGAAATTGGTTTTACATTATTAATATCAATATTTTCAGGCTTTGCTATCTGGAACTACAGTTTTACAAGATGTTCCCATTGGGAAAAACTGAGTAAAGAGTACATAATCTTTTGCAGATTACTTTTTTCTTGGATAAAGTGACCAGCTAAAAGACTCCAGCATATACCCAGTGCCGACTCCCTTAGCTCTTTCTAGCATACTTAGATGGAAATTTGGAACTCTATGACTGTATGACTATCCATTCCTGGATGCAATGGTTCATCCCTCCCCATATCTATTGAGTCAGAATACACATTTCAAAAGCTCCTCAGAAGATTTCTATGTACAGTACAAGAAAGTCTGAGGAACACTGATAAGACTAATTTTTGCAGTTTGAGAAAAATGAAGTCAATAAATTTTTAAGATGTAAGAAGAATCTACACTATTAAGGCTGGTCACACAATCTCAGAAAGTGATAAACAAACCACATGTTCTTTCTCATAAATGGTATCTAGCCAGTAATAAATGCATATATGTAGGCAAATGTGCATATGAGCACAGAATAACATAAAGACAAAGAATAAGAGGACTGGATATTAGGGGATGAGGGAGGAGTGAATGCAGGCAACGGACTTGAGTTATGAAGGAGGAAATAAAACATTGTTTTTCTAGTTCTGTTAGGAATTTTTGTTTTCATTGGTGGATAGGTGTGTAAAAGATATTCAACTCTGAAAGTGTAAAATTGAATGTGAAATTTTGCAGCTTCCTTTTCAAATGCCAATTCTACCTGTATATAAGTTCTTTAAGTAGTATAGATATTGGTTCTAGATAATTTTGATATGTGATGTTTTTATTTATTTGCAAGTATTTTTAAATAATAAAAGTTATAAAAAGATAAACTAGTAAAGAAAAGAAGAATACGTTTAGGCTTTAGTCAGGAGCCCTACTTTTCTGTAGGTTGCAGCACTTAAGCTTTTCTTGAAGTCAGAGGTCCTGATTTCACCTTATCCACCTGTGTCAGTGTGATACACGAGTCTCACAAAGCTCAATGAATTGGGCTTTATTATGGCATTTTCAAGGGGACTGACTGTCCAGTATAACTGATTAAAAAGCCACACATATGAATAGAGGATAAAAGGTTAAAAACAAATGCTAATAAAGAGAAAGAAATAATTAGGGCTCAGTGTTTGCTCACCTTTAAAGAGTATTTTGGTTCCAAGAGTTCAAAATAGTCTTGGAATAAATATCGTCTCATAAAAAAAATAGGGAATACTTGGATTTTGTGAAACACTACATAGTTATTTAGGTTCTAAATTAGTGAAAGGTGTTGGAGAGTGTGTTAATATTTAAACCAATAGCTTTTATCTTTAGCTTATTTTTGCCAACTTGTAAGATATTTTATATTTTATAAAGGTGGATACTGCAGTAAGCTATAGGGAGATACGTTTGGATTGTGAAGAAGAAATTTTAGGGAACTGTGAACACCGTATGCACTGTACACAAATTTCCAAAGCTTTTTCAGACGTGTAGATTGCTTTCCTGATCAATGCTGTTGTCAGATTTTACAGCTAAAATTATTTAAAAAGCCTTGTGCAAATATTTTTTTATAGTCTGTCATATACTGTAGCATTCTGAATAGTCAATTCTAATGCCCTAATTTCTGACGGGCATAACAGTCATAGTTGTAGGATTGGCTTATAAATCATGTGGGCATGGCTGAGGCAGCTCACGATTTGATTGACTTCCAACAGTGCAGATTATGGGCGTGCATCACAGATTTTTATGCAAACCAGGGACATCTATAGTCACACACATTTTCATTTTCATTTTGATTCATCTCAGCTAAAGCGACAGCATCTTCCTCTTGGCCACATGCAAACTAAAAAGGAGAATAAATGACACAGTATCTTTAAACTGTTACAGATATGCTCTAGATCTGTTTTTCTAAATTTGATATTTGAAAAGAAGAATTGATTATCAACAGAAATAAATTTATGTTTGAAGAGGACATGGTGGCACATAGCTACAATCTCAATACTTGGGAGGTGGAGGATAAAGAGTTCAAAGTCAGATACATAGAGAGTTTGAAGCCAGCTTGGGCTACATGAGGTCCTTTCTCAAAAAAACAAAAACAAAAACAAAAAAGAAGGAGTAGATATTAGGCCTTTCTACAGAAATATGAATTCAGGGTATTTGGCAACTGATAAGAAGCTTGAGTTATGTGATTCTTGCAATACTACCTTTAGATACCAATTACTTAAACTGCTTCATATTTAGATTAGATGTTGGTGAAATAGTGGCTTTACCAGTGTGAGTGGTGGTGTTGGACACTGAAGACCCCGGCACTGTAGTTGGAAGCAGGTATAGTGCTCTTACTTTCATGAAAAGGAGACACTTTTTTATTTGCTAGTGGGCAGAGGAAAATTCAAATTTTATATTATGCTGAAAACATAAATTAAAAAAAAATGGTTAGAAAACCATGAATTCTATTTTCAACCAAGGTCTTCTCTGTTGGGCATTGAAACATGACTTTAATGAGCTTTTCAGTAAATGTTCATTGTAGTTTTGTTAAATTGTATTTAAAACAGCCTAAGATTTTAAAGTTTATTATCTAATGGTGATACTACAGGTTAACTGGGATGGCCATAATTAAAAGGCATGAAAACTTAGTGTCAATAAGGAAAAGGAGAAATTGAAGCCCTTGTGCCTTCTCATCCACTGTTGGGATAGAAAGTGATTTAGTCATTGTGAAAAACATTTTAAAGTTCTTCCAAAAGATAACAGTAGAATTGCTACTCTTAGGTCTATAGCCCAGAGAGTAGAAAACAGATACTTACTAATAATATAAGCATATCAGAGGCAGGCGGATCTCTGAGTTCGAGGCCAGCCTGGTCTACAAGAGCTAGTTCCAGGACAGGCTCTAGAAACTACAGGGAAACCCTGTCTCGAAAAACAAACAAACAAACAAAAAAATATAAGCATACACACACACACACACATGTTAATATTTAAGCCAATATATGTGTGTGTGCTCATAATAGCAGTAGTCATGATATTCAAAAGTTGGATGTCCATCTATTAAGAGAAAAGGATAAACAAATTGTAGTAGATAGGCACAGTGGAGTTTTATTCACCCATAGAAGAATGAAGAACAGATTAGGCTACAACATGGATGAAACATTTTGTATGAAATAATGTGTTAAGTAAAAAAAGTCGGGTGCACATGTCATATACTATATGCAATAGATGAATATTTTGGATAGGCTTTACATTTTATTCTCTTAATTTACTTTGAATCAAAAGATGCTCTATGAACTTTACACACTGATCTTCAGTTTGTTCATTGAATCTACATAGTGCAAATCCGATTTCTGTTCCAAATAATGGACGACAATTATCTGAAGATAATCTTTGTTTCTTTACTATTAAGAGCCTTACATTTACAGGATTCTATATATTAATGTTGTTTTTATATGGCCCAATGTTGAGATCCTTTCATTGACATCACAGGTGTTTTCCCTTTCAGCTTTTCTTTCTGTCAGAGAACCTTTTATGAAAAATGACAGCTACCCTATATATTCTGAATTTATCATCATCATCATTTGTTTTAGAGGAATTATGTTCCAATGTTGGTCAATCTTTAGCCACCCAGATGAATCTAGTTTTTTTTTATAATGTGCTCACTCTCCTATTACAGTTAAGTGATTGAATATTTTAATTTTTTTGTTTCTGTTTTTTGAGATAGGGTTTCTCTGTGTAACAGTCCTGGTTGTCCTGGAACTCACTTGGTAGACCTGGTTGGTCTTGATATCACTGAGATCTTCCTGCCCCTTCACCCCGTGTTGGGATAAAAGGCATGCACCCCTACTGCCTAGTGAATATTTCAAATTTTAATTTAGACTTTTATTCATGGCAAATGGTGAACTCTATTTGAATCATATTTTAAGACTATTAAAGAGTTATATTTATTTGTTGGTATTTTTCATTTGCATCTCAGATGATCCCATGAATTGGATGCTCATACATGATTATTTCCACTTCAGATGAGGAAACTGAAGTTTTAGTAGATTCACAGATTTCTTTAACTGTATAGAGCCAAAGGTCTGAGGAGGAAGAAAAAGGGCCAAGTTATGCAGCCAGTCTGTCTCAATGCACTCTTTCAGTATGAGTTCTTTACCCTATCAAGTATATACTTATAGTCCTATCTTATTTTGTTTCACATATGGATTTGAAAATTGTGTCATCTATGACTTTGTCCTGGTCACTAACAAAGAAATTGAGCTTCCCAGTATGAACCATGGACGCTGCAGTTGGGTGGTTAGATCAGATTAATGTTAATTAATTTAGTGAACATACTTCTCCATCTTGCTTGTCACGTAAAGACACGGCTTTATTATTTATATTTTCAAAAATCATGCTTGAGAATCCAGTCTGGTGTTGTTCCAGGGACCACATGATACAGAGCTTCCAGACTTCTCATCATTTCTGTTTTTGAAAATACATTTGTTCATTTTATGCATGAGATTCAAATTTATTTGCAAATGAACTATGTTATTTGCTGCTTAAATCTTCTTTGAAAATCAATATAAATATCATTCCAGGAGGATGAAGTGACACTTGGATCTACCTGTATGTGAGCATTGCTGTGGCTTTTATAGTCTAGTGTAATTATCTTTCAGAAATGAAACAGAAACTATATTTTCAAGCTTGTTCTTGGTGAAGGGTTTGACTGAGGCAATACAACAGTTTTATAAATAGAGAGGAAATAATTGTTTATGGAGCTTTGTTTCTTTTCTATCCCTTCCAGCACTTTCTGGGGTATTTGGTGACAGTTAAATTTTCCTTAGAGAGGAAAAGCCTTTTATTTTATAAATAGAATTAGGATTACCTTGGTTTTGGGGAGGCAGTAGGTAATTTGTGTTAAGATACATATTACCAAGCTTTTATTTCCTGCTGCAGACTGGAGTAAGAAGTGATGTTTGACAGGCAAATGACAGAATGTTAAGGAAATGACAGTAAGTTGGGGTTTCAATAAAGGGCTTGAAAATAATAAAATATTAACATGGTAAAACCAAAGGCCTCTGTGAGATAAGAAGATTATTTTTGGCTACTCATAATTTATTATTTGGGTCATGATTGACCGTGGGAAATTTACAATTTCAGGATATAAAGATAATCTGTCAGGGGAACTATTTCTCTCTTTCTCTTTGTAGTATAAAAGGGTCAATGAAGGAAACCAACCCTGACCCTGAAACAAGAATCAATGAAAGAAACACACTCTGACCCTGAAACCAGAGCCAAAGAAACACACTTTGGTACTGGAACTAGAGCAAGTTTAGAAAACACACCCTGGCCTTAAAACTAGAGCCAAACGGGGGAAAAGCTGGGGAAAGAAACACACTTTGGCCCTAAAATCAGAGCCAAATTTGCCCCTGATCAACTGAACACAAAGTCAACCAATGCATGGGCAGGAAAAACAACCAGTCCCTGAACACAATATCTAGCCAATCTGAGTTTGTCTATGCTCAAGGGGATTGAAATCTGACCAATTTCCTCCCTGAATATCTTGTCTCTAGAAAACTCTCTGCTTGTAAGAAGCCCTATATAAGCCCCGTGCCTGTTCAGTTGGGAGCTGCCCCTTTTCGCCCTGGCAGAGGCAACTATTCTTCTTGATTTATCCCTCCCAAATAAATCTCTTGGAAGAATTTCAGATGAAGACCTTCTGTTGCCAGAAAGGAGCAGAATCTCTCCTCGGGAACTCTCTTTGCAGAGTGGAGCAGAGAAGCAATGGATATCTCTGCTGGGGAAATTCCCTTAGGGGAGCAGAGCAGAAGTAACAACTTTTTGCTGAAACTGGAACATATTGTTCCAATTCTGCAGGGGTTTCCCCCCCCCCCTTAGCTGACTGAAGTGGAGAAGTAACAACCTTGGCTGGAGCTGAGAAACCCTCTTAGCAAAGTGGGGCTGTAGCATCTCTCTCTTAGAGAGGGGCAGGATTGCCACATCCTGAGGGAGACCATCCCCCATGGGAAGCCAGCTTCAGGCATAGCCTGACTTGACTGTCCAGATACCTTTCCCTTTGGAGCTGTAACACTTGCACTCTTCCTCTTCTAAATGCTCATGTTCTGGACTCTTCTGCCCAGCTTTCAACTGTTTCTTCTTGTTAGCCTCAACATTGTGAAAAACTAAAAAGCAGAGAGCAAATGCAAGGCCCCTCGTCTATTTGGCCAAATGATTTATTATCCTAGATTCTATTTTAATTTTTGTTTGGTAATAATGCTTTTCCTATAGTGATTAAAGACAGGGAGGGTCACTATTTGGATTCATGTTCATATTTTGAAGGTTGGTGAAGTGGAATAGGCCCACAATTCAGTTTTTATTCTGAAGGCATAATTCTTATGTTCCACAAAATTTGAATCTTTATAAAATCCTGTCTATTATAAAAAGCATTGTATATTGGAAATTATGATAGAGTTTTAGAATTATTTTATTATATCCTTATATTACTGCAATGACTGATAATTTAAATGTGAATAAACTGACCTGAATTTTGTAAACAAACAATAGAGTCACCATTGTTGGATGTTAGTACACTGTAAACAATGACCATTGTGAATGAACCAATCATTAGTATTTACAGATTACTATTGAATAAGATGCATGATTCTGGTTCAAGACAAAATTGTAGACAATCCCAGAAATCAATACAAGTAAAAAAAAAACTGCTGAAAGCTGGGGTTTTTTTGGTGGATTACTGTAATTAGTTTGTGTGGAAATTCAATTTCTTGTGTTTTCAATGTGTCAGATTCTTTTTGTTAAGCTTATAGCATTGTCAGAGTATTTCACCTAACAGTGCTCATAGGCTTTTGACAGCAGCAGGTGGCTAATCCTTAACCTTTCTTCTCAGACTCCCTAAGAGGGGAGTTAATTAAAATAAAAATTCCAGTTATTTCCTTGTATGCTTTTATTCTTCCTCTCTCTACTGGGCCTTCCATTGTATGTCACACTTTGTACTAGTTTTCTTCTCTTTAATGTAATAAAATACTTGGCACAAACAATGGCAGGGAGGAAAGATTTATTTTGGCTCAAGATTTCAGGGAATACAGTGTACTCTGGGGAGTTAGGCATGGTATTGTGGCACTCTCCAAGTTATTTAAACAGAAAAGGGAAAGTGATGTGGGATTTCCCTCTTTATGCTGTGAATACCATTGGTGAATAAAGAAACTGCCTTGACCTGTTGATAGGGCAGGGTAAAGCGAGGTGGGAAAAACTAATCTGAATGCTGGGAGAAAGGAGGCAGAGTCAGGGAGCAGCCATGGAGCCACCTCCAGAGACAGAGGCCATGAGCTTCGTGGTAATATATAAAATACTGGAAATGGGTTAATACTAGATGTAAGAGCTAGCTAGTAATACACTTAAGTGATCGACCAAGCAGTGATTTAAATAATATAGTTCCTGTGTTTTTATTTTGGGAGTCTGGGCAGCCGGGAAAACAAACAAGTGACTTCCTACTATGCTTAATTTTTTCAGTGTTGATGTATTTCCTGAAATATGCAAGGCTCTTACACAAACAATAATCCACATTTTTTTTTTGTAATTTGTGCCACATACGGAAATTTTTAGAGCACATCTTATAAATTTCTTAATATAATTTCCCTAGTGTCTATCTTCTTTCTCCATCCTATCTGGACAGACAGCTGTGCAGTCTGTAAAGGTATCTTCTGTGGGCTGTCAAGGGAGTTGAAAGATTAGGAAACAGGATAACAGCACCTCACAGCTACTGTTCTGTCATCTCATAGTTAGTTTTATTACAAAATGTAACATATAATCAATCACTGGGGAATGACTCCTTCTCCTATAATTTTTTGTACATTTTTGTAGGGATTTTACTATTATAGATCTTAATTTTTTAAAAAAAAAATTAAAAATGGTGCTTTACTTCTTATATGTACTATAAAATGTTTCAGAGGCACATTACCTGGAAGACTGCTGGCTATGCTGACTGTGCTGGCCGCAGATCAGGTAGGGAATCTTTACTCACCCCAGTCCTCCTGGGACTGAGCATAACTCCCTCTAGTAGAGAAGAGAATCTCAGGCATTGAAGACAAGGAAGAAGAAATGGATACCTCAGTTAAAGAAAATGTTAAATCAGAAAAAAACTTAAAGAAAAACATCTAGGAAATTTGGGAAATTATTAAAAAGCCAATCTATGACTAATAGGCATAGAGTAGGTAGAAGAAACCAGGTTCAATGACATGGAAAACATTTTTTAAATATTCTAGAAGAAAATTTCTTTAACCTAAAGAAAGAGGTGCCTATCAAGGTACAAGAAGTATACAGATACCATACAGACTGCTCCAGAAAAGGAGTCCCCCTTGGCACATAATAATCAAAGCACTAAATATACATAACAAAGACTATATTATAAAAACTGCAAGGCAAAGAGACCAAGTTACATATAAAGGCAAAACTATTAAAATAACATTTTATTTTTCAATAGAGACTCTAAAATTCACAAGGATCTAGATAAATATTTTATAAACTCTGAAAGATCCCATATGTCAGTGCAGACTACTATCCCTTGCAAAAGTTTCCACCCCAATAGATGAAGAAAGCCATTACAATTAAATCAAATTTAAGCAGTCTCTATCAATACATCCCTACAGAAGGGGCTAGAAGGGAAACTTCAACCTGAGGAAGCTAATAACACTCAAGAAAATACAAAGAATAAAAAAATCCGATCATACACTCAAAAAAAGCAAAAAAAAAATCAATACCACCAAAACAAAATAATTGGTATCAACATATATTGATAACTCTCATCATCAGAGGTCTCTGTTTCTCCAATAAAAAGACACAGGCTAAAAGATAGTTATGAACACAAGATTCATTCTCCTGCTACATCCAAGAAACATATCTTAATGTCAAGGATAGATGTCACCTCATGGTAAAAGGCTAGAAAAAGACATTCCAAGCAAATCGACCTAAGAGGCAAGACAGCATAAACATTTTAATATCAGACAAAATAGACTACAAACCAAAACGAACCAAGAGATAAAGAAGGACATTAAATACTCAACAAAAGAAAAATTCACTAAGAGAATATTGCAGTTCTAAAAGTTTATGCCCCAAACAGAAGGACACACATGTTCATAAAAGAAATATTACTGAAGTTAAATCATATATTCACCCTCACACAGTGATAATGGGTGACTTCAATATCCTATTCTTGCCGACAGATAGGACATTCAGACAAAAACTAAGCAAGAAATTCTATGATTAAACTGGATGGTGGTGCAAACCCTTAATCCTAGCACTTGGGAGGCAGATCTCTGGGTTCAAGTACACCCTGATCTGTACAGTGAGTTTCAAGACAGCCAAAACTATACAGGGAAAAACTATGTCTTAAAAGTAAAACAAAACAAAACAAAAAGCAAACAAACAAAAATTCAAGGACTAAATGATATCATGCACCAAATTAAACTAACGTATTTGTAGAACATTTATTTCACCCAACACATAATATACCTTTTTCTCAGCAGCAACACATGGAACCTTCTCTAAAAATTGGTCATATATCATAGATACAAGAAAATTGAAATAACACCCTGGTTTCTGTTTGCCCACCATGGATTAAAGCCAGATACCAACAACAGAAACAATATGTGAGGACGCAGGTGAGCTGGCAGGTTGACCAACTCAGCTACCACTCAGGTCCAGATCCAAGGCTAGGAACTGACCCACCCTAATATCCACCCCTGTATCAACATGTGAAGGGGCCAGGCTTGCAGATCCAAAGCTTCAGGATCTTTATGACACAGGGCAACAACAGGATATCCAGGAGAAGTGCCAGTGAGGTTCCAGCATCAATAGTGTAGCAGAAACCAGAGGCCTCGAACCAGACCAATGACTCATTACAATCAACATATGCAAGTAAAGATGTATGAATTAAAGTCTCACTGTGACACACTATATTTTCCATGATGAATTCTTTTCAATTTTATTTTATTTTGAGAGGGAGGTTGCAAGTGGAGAGGATGAATACAAAGGGATAGAGTGGGATTGGGGCACATGATGTGAAATCCACAAAGAATGAATAAAAAGTTAAAATTAAAAAATAGAGATGAAAACAGGGGACAAAACAACAGACACCAAGGAAATACAGAGAATTATAAAAACACACTTTAAAAACCTGCACTCCACCAAACTGAAAAGTCTAAAAGAAATAGATAATTTTCTGGATATACACCACCTACTAAAGCTAAATTAAAACCATATAAACAATTTAAACAGTCCTATAACCCCTTATGAAATAGAAGTATTAATTAAAAGTCTCACAAGCAAAACAATAAAAAATAAAACCAAGCTAAAATCAAAAACAATTGTTAAACAAGATCAAGGTGCAACAGAGCTCTCAACAGAGTCCAAATTCTCTTTAGTCCCAGCCTATCCCATGGTTCAAGCTACCAGATAAGCCGACCAAGAGGAGAGCTAACACTGACCAAATCCTATTCTTCTGGGAACAGATTTTTTTGGGGGAGATCCGCCTGCCTCTGCCTCCCGAGTGCTGGGATTAAAGGCGTGCGCCACCACCGCCCGGCTCCAGGTTTCTTAAATGGACATTATTTTAAACTTGTTGCAATTTTAAAAGTCATAAAAATAAGTTTCATTTACTTTTTTGGACATCCCCTTATCAGGAAGAGTTAAAATGCCATATCAGTGAGGACTGTACATAATCTTCATATTAGATATGACACTCCCTAAATAAGATCTGAAAGCATATGCTAGAATTCATTTATTCTCTCCCACCCTAAAACTCACTGGAATAATTTTGACACTGTAAAAACTCAAAGTATATACATTAAGTGTATACATACAGAGTCTGCGCATTATCCACAAGAGGCTGTTTATATGGCTCTTGAAAAATTTCTTTATCAGGTGAAATACAGAACAATATAATAAATGCAGATTTTCCTAAAATGCTAGATGTGTTTGAGGAGATTGAAATATTGTCATTGTGAGAATACCTGGCATAAATTAGCACTGTACTTCTGCCATTCATCTCTATTTAATGGAACGGAAAATAATTAATCACACACACACACACACACACACACAAATAGAGCTGTGAATTTAGGGTAAAGGGTTATGGTCCTTGAAAGTGACATTAGCATTACTTCAAAGGAAACTACGCACTTTCTCAGTTACAGAAGCTAGTAAGCATGGAGAAAAGCACAGCACTGAGTTTCAACACAGAGCTTTCTCCTTGTACTTCCTGGCCAGGGAGCTGGTCCTCTGCTCTGCCCTAAAGGCAGTCCTAGCATAATGCACAAAATACAGTGCGTTAAGTTGTACTTTCAGTCTTGCTGGTCAGAAAATATCTCAGAATAATGTGAGGGCCAGCCTTGATCATCTATGTCTGGGCAAAAGGAAAGTTCTTTACTTCCTACAACCATTATCACCTGGGACTCTGGCCATTGATAAATTTAAATGGAGCCTAGAGTCTCAATAGTTAACCCTGAGACAAGGCCTGGCAGGCCAAGATTACCTGACACCCACCCAAGAGCAGACCATTCAAAGGAAATTCCCTCAAGCACAGTAAATACAAACACCTGCCAGCACTTCACCAGGACACCCCTAGACAAATGTCAGCCAATCAGGAGTCCTGAACCTCAGAGACCCCTCACCCCCACCTTTACTACTATAAAAACCCAATTCTAATTGAGCTCGGGGCTCTCCACATATTCCAAGACGTTGGACTTGCGGAGTGACGGAGTTTGCAAACTTGATTAAAATAAAGGCTCTTTGCTTTTATGTATGGGACTTGGTCCCTTTTACTTTATGGATTTTAGGAAGTAACTATTTTTAAGGTACATTGGAAGTGAATAAAAGAAGGTGCTTGAGGCCAGAGGCAAGTGTCCTGGGGCTCTGTCTGCACAAACAGATCCTATTATCAACTTTGAAGGTTGAGAGTATCAGTGGTTCTTCTATCTGCTTCACAATGAGGCGGAGTCCAGTGTGTGTGTGTGTGTGTGTGTGTGTGTGCGCGCGCGCACACACGCGCAAGCGTGGCTCTGCTACATTGTTCTATTATCTGCATTTGAAATGCTTACATATCATACAAACACATTAACAGAGATATTGAAACACATTTATAATGAACACTTTATACATTTCATAATATTCTCTTAGGATATATTCTGCATAAAAATATTGACTATTTTTGGATGTGGATATTTCTTTTTTGATTAGATATTTTTATTTGTTTACATACTGAGCACAACTCTGTGGTGGATATGGCTATTTCTAGGAATTTTGGTATTATCAGATATTTTAAAAAAGAAATACCGTTAACATATGAGAACATTGGCTTCACAGCTTCTTTTTCCAGCATTGTATATTCTTTTAGAATCTTTCTGTTAATATGATCTGGACAAAGCATGGTCTCTGCTCATGAGCAGTGCTGGGTTACTCTGAGGCAGAGGATTGTACGATTACTCTAAGGTAGTTTTCTCACTTATTAATTGCTGGTTTTGAAGTTGTCTTCTTGTTTTCATCTGTTTGCACGTTTTTATGTGTCTTGGAGGTGTTAAACAGTATTATTCTGAGATAAGCTAATTACTCAGATTCATTCTTGTCTTTTCTTTGGGGATTAGAAACTTTGTCATGTATTTGATAAAAATTCACTTTGATTTTAATATAATCCAAGTGGTTTTAATTTTAGTTTCTTCTGAGATCCATTCAACTCTTCTGTGTGAGGTGAGAAGGCAAAACAGTGGGTGCAAAATTTCTCCACTGAACTTTTCTTCTTTTGAATAATCTCCCTTGTAATTTGTGATGTGCTGTCATTTTTTTGTCTGTCCTTAACGAGTTTCTCTCTTTGTTAGTTTTTATTTCGCATTAGACCATTTAACCATTTTCACAATTCCAGATAGTGAAAGCAAATGTGTGATTGTTTATTCATAGCTTTTTCCCGTCTAGGTAAAATCAGGGTCAGAGTGAAATGACAGTATTCTATTCACCAAGAAATTTGGAGCTGGGGAGGAGGAAAAGACAGCAAGGGCCTTAGGACTATTTTCATTCATTCATTCATTCATTCATTCATTCATTCATTCATTCATTCATTCATTCGCTCATTCATTCATTCGTTTATTCATTCATTCATTCACTTTTATTCATTCATTCATATTTATTTATTTATTTATTTATTTATTTATTTATTTATTTATTTATTTATTTATTTATTTATTTATTTATTTATTTATTTATTTATTCTTGCAGAATAGGAATTCTCTGTGGTCACAGAATTTAACTTCTGCTGCGATCTTTCTCTTCTGCCCGCTAGTCATGGTTTTCCTTTGATCTCCGGCTTCTCTGGTTTGGTCTGGGAGTGCGCGGAATCTAGAAGACCGACACTAGAGGGCAGTGCAAGCGCATTTATGGGCGCGAGACTGTTAGCTATGCCGAGATGGTTCTGAGCCAAACTCAGGCTTAGTTGAGACTGATTTCTGTTGTGCCTGGTTACTAGCCTAATCCACGCTTTGGTTCAGCAGCCTACTGTGCAGTGGGAGCAGTCCTGGGCAGGGAACTGAATACTGCCCTTCAGGACCTACAAGCAAGTTAAGCTTTGTTTTGGTCTTGTAGTATGAACTTACTTGTATTTTTCAAGAAAGAATGAGAGCTATTTGGATTATGAGTCATTTTTACTTTCATTTTGTGGGATTTTTCAAACTTTCTGTGACAGTGTACATAAGCAAAATTATACCACAAAAAGTATAAAAATTAAAAATTGTATTGCTCATTTGATAGGAGCTGATTTTCATGAATTTATTGAAACATGGTAATATGAAAGAGTGGAAAACAGGAGAGTCATGGTGGTCCACATTCATCTCTTTAAAACTTAGTTATCCTAGTATCTTACTTAATTATTGACACTGAGGGCCTCGCTCAGACCATGTGTCCCAGGTATGTATGCAGTGACAAGTGCCAACAGGAAGCTGACATCTTCACAGCCAGTGGCTCCCTCCACTATTTGTTCAATCTCAACCAATATTCATGAAGTGTGCCAGTAAAGGTGATTTTATTGTCTAGAATTTATGTAGGGTTATATCAACTAGTTATCAAAAACTTGACCAGTACTATGGCTGAATTGTGTCTAATTTTATTGCTTTCAAGCAGTCAAATTTACAGAAAATTATTTAAAAAAGTAAGATCATGATAGGGATGACAGGAAAGAAAAGCAAACCATCAGACTGTATTTTCTTACAGTGTTAATTAGGGATGGTGAATGACGATCTGCAACAGAAATGGAGCTATTGCATGTGTCTGCGGAGAGGAAGAGGGCATACGAATCCCCAGAGCCAGGGTTCGACGTTGATTCCTGGGAGGGAAGTTCTGCCTTATGTAGTCTACACTCAGAGAAGCCTTCTGGACTTTGACATTTTTCTAAACCAGACCCTGAAGGATTTTCTGCCTGGGTTTAGGGAGATGCATCCCAGATTTGGAGCTTTCTCCGTTGACTGTTCCCGGAAGGGGTGAGCTCAGTAAGACAAGGAACTCTATACCTGGGGTGTGGCAGCATGATCTACCAGCTAGCACTTGACGTGGTTTCTCACTCATTAATTCTACAGGCCTTCTTGTGCAACACCGGTCTTAAGGAAATTCTCATCCAAATTGACCTTTGCAGATCTACTTTGGCATCTGTCACTTGTAAAATGCTTAAATATGAAAACAAGTGCATTAGGCGTTCCAAAGAATTAGTGACTTTTACAACACATCCGTTTGTCCGTGCCCCCCTTCCACCCCCATCTCTTTTAAAGTATCGTCTGTATGCACCCTCTGGGGAAGTACTAGTGTGTTTCTTTCATTTAGGAGAGTTAGAAGTGTGGAACTGGAAATGTAATTTAAGAAGTGATTGGGGATAAGTATTGGACTTGAAATCAGTGTAAACTAGCTCACATCCAAGCATTTAAAACTGTCCACAGACAATAAGCTGTTCCCTATGATTTCCCAAAACTGCCTTGGAAGAATCGCATTGTCTAGGATTTCTAATTATCTGCTCAAGTCCTTTGCCAATATTTCAGAGTGAGTACAATTCTCCTATGTATTTCTGTTAGTGACGAGGCAGCCTTTCTCTCTGGCTAATTAAACCTTCAGTCCTGGAAAGTTTTCATTGTTCAACTTCTGTGTTCAGTCTTTCTCCCATGTTCACCAGCCCGCATTATAATATGGGTCAGCAAACTAAATTATTAACAGCAAATAATTCTGGGATATGAAGAAAATTAGGCACTGATAGGATGATCCCCAGGACCAAAGTTCCTATCTTCACTCCTGTAGTGTGTGAATACATAGCAGTAGGAACCTGTGGGGTCACAGTGTTCCAAAGGGGGGATTATCCTGGATTATCTGGCTGGGTCTAAGCTATTAATGTAAGCCTCTAAAAGTTGCAAACCTTCTCTGGCTGCAAGCAGAAGAGAGATTGCATATAGGTTTTGTTTGTTTGTTTGTTTGTTCTTGTTTTTCCTAAACTGAGTACCAAGGGCAGAGGTGGTTTTGAGACGGAAAGAGGATTTGAAAGCAGTCTCATCATTCCTGAGTGGCGCTACAGATGCCTTAGTATATGACCTTGGTGGTCAGTAAGTTGGAGTATTGATAGGTGTATTGAGTTTGGGTCTGCCCCAACAGATGAAGCTCGTCCAAACGGTTTGGGCCCTAGTGAGACACAGAATAGGGATCGTAGGTGGAGAGACTCAGATACTGAGTGGATGAAACAAAGAGAGATATTTTTAGTTACTGATGTTTATCTGGTTAGATTTTACCAGGTTGGAGATGATAAGGATTTGTTAGCTCAGTGCCTTTTCTTTTCTTTTCTTTTCTTTTCTTTTCTTTTCTTTTCTTTTCTTTTCTTTCTTTTTTTTAAAATTGGTGCCGCCTATTGGTAATGATTTAAATATGTTAACTATCGTCTTTTTTATATTGTGATTTATATTCTTCATTGAATATTTAGAAAATTATCTTTCTAAGTAAGAAGTGAAGTACATTTTCACATCCTGCTGAAACCAACTATCTGATCTAAGCAGAAAATATTGATGATTAAATAAGGATTGCATTGCCTAAGGGGGTGGATGAGATGCACAGTCCCCCTTTCTACCAGATAACAGGGCCTATTTAAGTCTACGTGAACCATATGTTCCCTTTTCAGTTCCTTTCAAAACACATGTTGGTACGGTTCAGACAAAACATTCATTACTTTAAGAAGCACCCTCTGCTTCTAATTTTAAAAGCCTGTGAGCAAAGGCCTTGCCAGTCAGTGTGAGAAAAACACTGTATTGAGTTCCCAAACAGGTAGAAGCACTCAGCCTTGAGAACTCTTTCATGTGGCCACACTTATTTCTTAATCTTGGGGGAAGCAAAATCTTTCTCCAATTAGCTTTGCCCTGAATAGAAGGTTCACTGTTCGCACCACCTGGTGTCCTCGTGGTGTGTAATGATGCTTACTTATGCCACTGCTTTCCTTTCATTCGAGTTTTAAATCCTGTCCTAGATTTTGGAGGAGAATACCTACTGTGATCACCAATGATTACAGTGCTGTTTCCATATCTGACTGTCACACAAATCATTAAAATAACTGCAGCTGAAGCCAACAGTTGCAGAGAGGAAACCAAAAGCATATCTTCTTTTTGTTCTGGTGCAGTCAGTTAAAACATGAGAGTCCAATTTGGTTCTTGACCCTAAATGGCTTAAAAGTATATTAAATTGTGAATGTTGTATGATTTATTAGGGAATGTTTAGTGATATTTCTGAACAAAATGTTATAAAATCAGATATGCAGCTTGATTAGATTATATTCATGGATACTTAGAGAGTTATTTAAGGGGAATTAGTATAATGAATTTCAATGGAAAGATTTAAGAATATTCACAAATTTATAGAAAACATTATTTTCCTTCCAAAATTATACTATTTGGAGATTTCATTCATTCATCTGTATATTGATTTAGCATTTATTTATCATATTCTTGGAACTAAGACTATAGAAATAAACATAACAATATCTTATCCTCAAATATTTTACTGTCTAGTGGGGGGAGAGAAAGATGACATACACATTTACAGAAACACAATATATGGTGATCACACATGCTAAGATGAGAAGCAAAGCAGAAAGAGGAGAAGGAGAGTGAGCTACTATTTATTTTCCATGCAGTGGTCACAGAATGCTCTTTCAACAAGATGGTATTCTAACAGATTTTGAAAGAAGCAAGACATCTCAGGAAGACTGTTCTAATGTGACTGGGTAGGAGAAAGATGGCAGGAGAGAAGGGAGCTTAGGATGAAGAAACAGTGAAGGTTGAGAGTTGATAGGCAGATAGCATGGATCTTTGGGGGACATCATAAAGACTTTAGATTTTACTTAGCATGAGACAAGAGGCCACTGAAGAATCTGGAGTGGAAATGGATGATTTGCTGATTTTCTCTCTGACAGACCTATCCATCTACTCTGTTACAGATAGCCTGTTCAAGGGTGAACAATGAAAGCTAAAAGACCAGTTACTATGTTAGAGCAATAGCTGTGGGACGAAGAATAGTCCAGGGTAACAGCAGTGATAAAGCTGAGTAGCACGTGATAGGCTATGGATATATCCCAAGCAAATAACATAGTTTGGCTATAGAGTATGAGATAAAGAATATGATGAATTTTTTGGCCTGACTGAAGGGCTGAATGAGATGCCTTCTATTGAGATGGGAAATTCCATAGAAAGAATAGTTTTGGAAGAGCTGAGAAAAAATAAGATTGGTTCTGGACATGCTCATTTAGATTTGTCTGATAGATAAAAAAGAGAAGAAAGCACATAGGCACTGGTAATTCAACCTGTGTTCTGGTCTGAGATCCAGTCTGATACAGTTCTCATGTGTCAGTGCTGCTGAATGCCAGTGGGCTGGATTAAGCCAAATACTGAGGGAATATATGACTAATAAAGAAAGTAAAAAGCTTCTTTCATGGCTCAGAGTGTTAGAGAGAGTAGAAAGAACGTAAGGACCAGAGGATGGAGAAGAATTATATGAAATAGTCTGTTCTATACAGAATGCAGTACGGTTCTCAAAACTCACCGTAACTATGTTTACTTGTACAAGGCATGCATGAGATTAGGCCCATCACTATTCATTTTATCATGCAAAGATTTGGAGTTGAAGAGCGGTCTGACGATAAAACTCTGCCTACACCACTTCCCCATGTCTACACTTGACTCCTGCAAACGACAATGCTCGGCAGACCACTCCCCCCACTTCAAGATTTTAAGAAGCAGATGCGTCAGACTTTTATTCTTTCACAACCATAGGCTTCTTTTGTGCCCATCTCAGCCATATTTTTTCAGCCCCCACCATAACTCTCCTTCAAGTAAAATCAACCAAACACTTTTTTTCCCAGGCTTTTAATGTTGATTTATGTTTAGACTACTATGAATGCATTAAAGAAGGTGATTACAAAACCTTCTGTGACCTGGCACAATGGCTCAGCAGATAAGGACACTTGCTATCAAACCTGTTGACCTGACTTTGATCCCTAGGATCTACACAGTGGAAGGAGAGAAGCAGCTCCACATATAGTCCTTGGACCACCATCCATGCAGGCTCTCATCCTTTCTCTCATCTCCTCAGACCACCATCCATGCAGGTTCTCATCCTTTCTCTCAACTCCTCGGACCATCATCCATGTAGGTTCTCATCCTTTCTCTCAAACTTCCCTCCCTCTTTATTTTCTCCCTTCCCTTTCTCCTCCTCTCCCTCTCTCTTACACACCTCCACATACATTATTATAATTAAAATACTTAAAAATCCATCTGTTTGAAACAACCCTCATGAAACTCTTTGGTTCATAAAAAAAGAACCTTCTGTTTATCATGAAGAACTGCTTCTTATTATACAGGGTCAGATAAAAATATCTAACAATATAGATAACAAAAACTTGAAAACAATAAAAATAAATGGGAAGAACATTCAATGAAGTATCAAAAATATAAAAAGGATATAACTATTCTTATATTTTGATTCTATCTTCTATAAATGCTTTGTGACAAGAGCAACACCAAGGAATCTTTGTTTCCTACAGACAGACTTGTTCAGAATGCCAGGTACAGATTTTAGCTCAAGAAGTGGGCCTTAGATACAATAGGAAAGGAGCTGGTTACTCTCAAAGCTTTGTTATTTAACTAAAGCACTGGTGGGCAGTTCTTGTCATACAAGTTGTCATTGTTGTAGCTCAGAGCTGGGTGAGACTGATGATCACCTTTCTCTTTGGATAGCATCCAAAGTACATCAGCACTATGAAATCTAACCAGTGTGGATGAAGCTTCCATGTCAGTATCAGGGTAATTTGGTTGTATTCTAAGACTCAAGCATGTTGTATCTTCAACAATCGGGTTTTATTGTCAAGTTCTGGATAGCAACCAACAACAATATACTATTTGGTGGTTTAAGGGACCTCATTGACCAAAACCTCACAAAGAAGTAGCCTATTTCTCATACTGGGATTTAATTAATTAATTAATTTTTTTCATTACCAACCCCAGTTCCCCTCCTTCTCCTTTCCCAGCCCTCCCACCAAGTCTGCCCCAACCACTACTCAGAGTTGGTAAGGCCTCCCTTAAGGAGTCAAGAAAGTCTGGTATATCAAGCTGAGGTAGGACTAAGGCCCTCACTCCTACAGTAAGGCTGACCAAGGTATCCAACCTTTTTAGAATGGGTTCTAAAAAGTCAGTTCATGCACCTGGGATAGGTCCTGATCCCACTGCCAGGGGTCCCCCAAACAAATCAAGCCATATAACTGTCACCTACATTCAGAGGGCCTAGTTCTGTACCATGCAGGTTCCCTAACACCGGAATTTTAAATTGCTAGCAAAACACATTTCTAATGAGTCATACAAGAAGTTTGACAATACATCTTTGGAGTAGTATATAATCAACTTCTGTATACATTTTATAATAAACTCTAAATAACTATGTATTATATTTGATTGGGGGCTCTACTGCCCTTTGATTCCAAGCTACTAATTTTACTGTCCAACATATTGTATACTTTCTTTTCTTAAAATAGAAACTGTTATTCATAAGCAAGGAGAAGTATTTTATAATCACTCATTCTAGGAGAGTGGAATTGCCAGCTTCATTTTGTAGTTGACAGAACTTCATGCTCTTTCTCTCATCTACTGTCTCATAATACAGAACTTTATAAACTTAGCATATGAAGGATAAAAATTTCATTTTGAGTGTTTACCAAAATGTTTTAACATGCAGATTAAATAAAATTAAGAAAACTTAAAATTATTCAACTTCTCAATACTTTTAGATGCCAATCGTTTTTACTTAGGTTATACATTTATGATTGTACACATGCTGTGTCTTCTCTCATCATGCATCATGGATTCTTCACCTGTGTAATTTTATCGATTACTAGTTTAACAACTGCATTTTTCATTACAGGAATTCGGCTTCATTCTTTTGTGGAACAGAGTATACTTATTAGTTTTGTACATTTTTATTTTTAAGTATCTCTTGACTTCTTTAAATATACTTAATATACTGCCTGATAATTTTATCGTTTTCATTAGGCATAAGATTCTGTTTCTAGTGTTGTTTGCAGAAGTTTATGTTGCTTATGTCCTTGTGTTTGTGTGTGTGTGTGTGTGTGTGCATGTGAGTGCAGTGCTATATGAGGTCAGGAGAGAGCCCTGGATTCCCCAGGGTTGAAGTTCTATAAGTCTGTGAGTCACCCATTGTGGGTCCAGTGAAGGGGAAGCCTAGCCAATCACCTTGTTTTGTAAGGCGTGTCCCCCTTTCGCTAAAGGCGTGTCCCCCTTAGACTAATATTGACTTATAAAATCTTGCGGGCCAATGGCCCGCCTGCTCTTTGTTTTCTTGCGCTCCTCGCTAGAACCTTGGAGCAGGCGGGCCATAGGCCCACAAGATTTTATAAGTCAATATTAGCCTAAGGGGGACATGCCTTTAGCCGAAGGGGGACACGCCTTACAAAACAAGGTGATTGGCTAGGCTTCCCCTTTAGTCCAGTGTAGGAGTACTATGTGTTCTTAACTGCTGAACCACCATTTAGTAATTTTTGATTATGAATAACAATATTCATTAAGAATTTTATCTGTGTGAATAATTTGAAAATTGGTTTCAAAGTTTGATTTCTCCCCCAAATGGAGACAATGCCTGCACATTCACATTCCCTCTTCTTCAAGGTCCCTCCTCTGACTTAGGGCCAGAACAAATGAAAGTATTATTTTGACTTTGTTTTGGGGGATAGTTTACTTGCCAATGGCTTACTATTTGGGACCCTAGTTTGTGGAGGAGTTCCCAGTTTACCCTTTTGTTCAGTTTAGACCCTGGTGCTATGTCTCCCTCACAATGCATCTTAATTCAGATCCAGGTTATAAGAATGTGGACAAAATCTCAAGAACAAACACCAATTCTTAAAATTTTCATAAATCTCATTTATTTTCTACCAGTTATGCTATGCACTTAAAGTATGATTTTATTTTTTAACTAGTATTTTAAATTATATTCTCTCTAAAGAATTTTCTTTACAGGTATTTAGTCTGTCATATGGCTAGTGAAAGAAATCAGTAGTCATTATTGTGAATGGATTAACAGTCTGCTGTTCAATGTAATTTTAGTATTTTAGTTTTTATTTCTTTTCTGAGACAGAATCTTATGTAATCTAAACTGGCCTTCAACTTGCTACGTAACAAAGGATATTTATTCTTCAACTCCTGATCCTTCTGCCTCTGCTTCCACAGTGCTGGGATCACAGGCATGTGCTACCACACCCAGTTCTAAGTGTTTTCAATGATGAATTACAAAAGCAGTATTTACCATGGAGGTAAGTTTTAATTTAGTATTACAAGTGATAACATCATTTTCACAATACGTTATACAAAACTAGCAAAGGCATGGCTGTTTTCCTTGTTTGTTTATTTATTTATTTTTTGAAAAATCAAATGCTTCAAATCATTGCAGTGTATGAGTTTCATTTTATTTTTGTAAACTTGATAGCTGACATTCCTTTCCTATTTCAGTTGTGAAGTCACATATGGGTTTTAAAGCATCTTTTCCTGCAGCGATTCTTGCTTTTGCTAGTTACAGAACAATAAACATCCGTGTTTATGAGTGCTGATGAGATTCTGAATTCTGCTCTCTCTCATTGTTCCTGCTGTGAAATGATTGCCTAGTTTAAAGCCACCCAAATAGAGACTGATTGCTGTTATGAACAGAGCAGGCTATTCATAGAAATAACCTTCTGTCTCAGCAACCCGGGCAGCAGTGGAAACCGCATCCTCTACTGCAGAAGTCAGTCTCACAGCTCCCCCACACTGTCCCAGGCGCTGAGTCTTTTACTCACTTGTTTGTCATTTAACCACTTAACCTATCAGCCACTCAGCTCTGTCTCCTCTTTCAGATGTAGCTATTTGACATTTCCAGGCAAAACACATCTTTTGCTTGGTATTCATTAGTGTCCATCAAACAGTATCTTTTTTTTATATTAAAAAATAAGGATGTGCTGAGGTAGAGTGCTAGAAACAGACCTTTATTTTCTTAGTAATGGACAAATGGCATAAATGGGTCTTCCTAGGGAGAACCCTGCGTCTTTCAGAAGCTAAATGATTTTCTGACAGGATAACAAATTGGTTGATTTTTTTTTTTGAAGGGAGATTTACAGAGAATTTCTTTTCTCAGATGAACAATTCAGAAAATGTTGTGAAAGAATAAAAAAATGAGAGAGATCTGAAAGTTACTTCAATATAAATGGATTCCACTCAGAAATGTGGACATGCAGTACTGAAATATCTTTAAAATATCTCTCCCTTGGCTGACACATATTTAAGATAAGTGTTATTACTTTTTATGGGGAAATAGTTTTAGGCTGCCATTAGAGTCATGTGTATGACAAGTTAAAAATATTACAGACATGTTTTGTTTTATGAAATTCCAATCTATATAATAAACATTTTCATTTCATTTTGTGTTTAAATAAATAACAAAGTAGTCATACTGCGCGTAAATTCATACTCATTTTTTTATTTGTATAAGACAATATTTGAGGTCAAGGCATAAAGGATTATTTTGTTAACTGAATGCTTAATATTTTGAGTAGTTAACTTTGCAGGTCACTCTATGACAGAATGAAGATCATTAGTCTCTGTGCTCAAATGGAGGCGAATTTATATTCAAGGGTTTTGAGTAAGCATGAATTTAGCAAGACAAGAAAAATGTGAAGTGGTGAGGAGATCCTTATGTTATAACTATAAAATCAGCATCTGCATAGCTTCAATTTCTGTATGTGTATAATGGAATGGAAACGGTGAGATAATTCACATCATATATCAACTTGATAGGGCCATGGTACCTTGATACAACACATTATCTGTGTGTTTTAGATGGAAAGTACAAGTGTATTATAAAAGCAAGCAAAGCAGATTGCCTTTCTCAATGCCAGTGGGTCACAGAGCCAGCAGAAGGTCTCCAGAGCCTAACTTATTGAGCTTCATTATTTCTCTTTTTCTGTCTTCACATAACAAATTGAAAACTGACTTCTTTGAGTCTTGTGCTTGCTGCGTTTAGACCAGAACTTTCCTGGCTCTCCCTTGACTTAGAGCTTCATGGTTGCTTTCCTGGGTATCTGGTTGCTGACTATAACAACAAGTTAATCAATGGAATTGAATCAAAAACGCAGATATTGATACAAACACTTATGAATTCCTGATTTTTGATAACAAAGCTAAAATTATACAATGGAAAAAAGAAAGCATCTTTAACAAATGGTGCTGGCATAACTGAATGTCAACATGTAGTAGGACACAAATAGATCCATATCTTTAACCATACACAAAACTCAAGTCCAAATGGATCAAAAACCTCAATATAAATCTGACCATACAGAACCCGACAGAACAGAAAGTGAGAAGTAGCCTTCAATGCATGGGCATAGGAGACCACTTCCTAAATATAACACCAGTAGCACAGACACTGAGAAGAACAATTAATAAATGCTACCTCCTGAAACTGAGATGCTTCTGTAAAGCAAAGAATATGGTCAATATGACAAAAAGGCAGCCTACTGAATGGGAAAAGATCTTCACCAACCCCACATCAGGCAGAGGACTTATCTCTAAAATATATAAGAACTAAAGAAATTAGACATCAAAATACCAAATAATTTAAATAAAAATGGGATACAGATCTAAACAGAATTTTCAATGGAAGAACTTTAAATGGTTGAAAGACACTTAAGGAAATATTTAACATCCTGAGCCATCAGGAAACTGCAAATCAAAACAACTCTGAGATACCATCTTACACCAGTCTGAATGGTTAAGATAAAAAACACCAATGACAGCTTATGCTGGAGAGGTTGTGTAGCAAGGGAAACATCTCTTCATTGCTGGTAGGAATGCAAACTTGTATAACCACTGTGGAAACCAGTATAGAGGTTTCTCAGAAACTTGGAAATCAACCCACTCAAGGCCCAGCAATACCACTCCTGGGCATATATGCAAAGGATGCTCAATCACACTACCAGGACATTTGTTCAGCTATGTTCATAGCAGCATTATTTGTAATAGCCAGAACCTGGAAACAGCCTAGATGTCCCTCAAACGAAGAATAGATAAAGAAAATGTGGTACATTTACACAATGGAGTACTACTCAGAGGAAAAAAAAGACATCTTGAAATTTGCATGCAAATAGAAATATGATCCTGAGTGAGATAACCCAGACCTAGAAAGATGAGAATGGTATGTACTCACTCATAAGTGCATACTAGCTGTAAAGCAAAGGATAATGATGAGCCTATAGTCCATGACCCCAGAGAAGCTAAGTAACAAGCTGAACCAAATTAGAGCCAAATAAACCTGGATTTCAACCTAGGCTCCTTCTCCTACCTATATGTGACTTTGTATAAATCATTTATCTTATTGTTGTTTCTGTAGGCAATCTTCACAGTAGTTTTGATTTTATCCCTTGTAACCCTAAGGGAAACATATATAGACCTCCCTGGGAAGAGGAAATAGACAAAATCTCTCGAGAAAATTGGGAGCATGAGGGTGGAGGGATAAGGGAGGGAGGAAGGGGAGGAGAAGAGATGAAGGGGAAGGGGAGAAGAACTTGATACTTGAGATGGGGGAAGGCCAGAGATGGAGAGCAAGGAAAGAGATATCTTGATTGAGGGAGCCGTTGTGGGCCTAGCAAAAAACTTGGCACTAGAGAAATTCCCAGGAATCTACAAAAATGACCCCAGCTAAGACCCTAAACAATATTGGAGAGGGTGCTCCATCTGACCTTGCCCTGTAGTCAGATTGATGAGTATCTTAAATGTCACCATAGAACCTTCATCCGGCAACTGATGGAAGCAGACACAGAGAGAGATTCATCCACGGTGGAGCACTGGGCTGAGCTCCCAAAGTCCAGTTGAAAAGAGAGAGAAGTGAGAATACAAGCAAAGTGGTCAAGACCATGATAGGGACACCCACTGAAACAGCTCACCTGAGCTAGGGGCTAATGGGAGCTCACCAACTCCAGCCTGACAGGAAAGGAACCAGCATAGGACCAAACTAGGACCTTTGAATGTGGGAGACAGTTGTATGGCTGGGGAAGACTGTGAGGCCACTAGCAGTGAGACTAGGATTTATCCCTACTGCTTGTACTGGCTTTTTGGAACCCAGCCTAGATATAGTGGGGAGGGCCTTTGTCCAGACTCAAAGCAATGTGCTAGACTGTTGACTCCCTATGGGAATCTTTACCCTCTCTGAGGAGTGGATGGGGGGGAGGGGCGGGAAGTTGGAGGGGAAAATGAAGGGAACAGGAGGAGGGGAAGGAGTAAGAACTGGTATTGGTATGTAAAGTGAGAAAAGATGTTGTGTTAGTCTGCTTGTTCATCCCAGCCACCCAGAACCAAAATAATCACACAGAAACTATATTATTTAAAACACTGCTTGGCCCATTAGCTCTAGCTTCTTATTGGATAACTCTTACATCTTAATTTAACCCATTTCTATTAATGACCACATGGCTGTGGCTTACCGGCTAAAGTTCCATCCAGCTCCAGTGGGGCTACATGGCTTCTCTCTGACTCCTTCTTCTTTCTCCCAGAATTCAGTTTACTTTTTCCCACCTATCTCTATTCCCTGCACAAGCCCAAGACAGTTTTTTTATTCATTAATGGTAATCACAGCATACAGAGGTTTTTTTTAAAAAAACTAAATGAATAATTTTAAAAAGACAAGGGCTTTTCAGCCTCTCTTATTTCATGAGCTAATTGTTTCCATCTATCTGTACATGTTATTGCTTTTCTTCTGGAGAACTGTGACTGATGTAGGCAGAAGTGTCTATGCCTATGTTTACCAGGGTATTCTGTGCCCATCTTCTGACCATGACAGAAATCAATACACAATTAATAATATCACATTGCAATTTTTACTGGGAAATTGCAAATATGCATCATACAGTATCCCCAAATATCTGTTAACTATTACAGATCCAATAATCTCTTTTTTTGACTAAAGCTTAGGTCAGACAATAAAGTAAATGTACTTCAAATAAGAATCTTACATTTAGATTTTATTAATAGTATACTTTTCCCAACTTAAAAGTTGAGACAAAGACAAGTCATTCACACATCTGTGATCAGCTAAACCCTTAATGTTTTTCAAATAGAGAGAATTTTTTAAACTTGATGTTGCTCAAAGTTGAAGATACTGCTTTTAATTAATAAGTAACAAAATAATTTTGATTCAATGGGAATATTGCACAATATTTACCTTCATGAGTTCTTTTTGATGGTTAGGATTTTAGGTAGGTAGCACTGTTCACATGAGGGCATGTGAAGTTCTCTAACTCCCACATGGCATCACACCATTTCCTTTAGCTTTAATCAAATATCTCACCAGATTCCATGGTGCCCTTTTAGTGCATTTGTTGTTCTTTGTTTTTTCTTTTGTTTGCTTGTTTTGAGACAATGTTTCTCTGTGTACCAGCCCTATCTGTCCTGGAACTAGCTTTTGTAGATCAGTCTGACTTCGAATTCACAGAGATCTGCCTGCCTCTGCCTCCAGAGTGCTGGGATTAAAGGCGTGCACCACCACCATCCTGCTAATGTTGAGAAAACATATGAACAGTCTCCTCACCCCCAAGAAAGGAGGCGCATTTTGGGTTTAGTACACAGCTTGTCAATAATTCCCAAGCTGCTTTGCTACCTATACTGCAGAGAAAGCTGTCAGGAAGACAGAAAAAATTAACTAGAGTTGAACAGTTTTCTCAGCCCAGAATAGCTAGGGTGACTAAGATCCCACACTGAGCCTGTTGAAGCCAGCATTGCTTCCTCCAGAGCTTTGTCAGGTGCTGACCATGCTCACTTTTCCCAAGGATGCTGAAAATGAGTAGGGAATCTTGGGTGTTGTTTATACTTAGCCCTCTCCTATTGATGAGCTATACTTTTGAAAATTTAGGAGTTCCGAAAAAACAAGTCTAGTATTCTTGGGTTTATTTACTGATTAATTTGATCAATATTTATTGATAGTTTACTTTGTTGCAGCCATTGAGCTGGGTATTGGAGATATCATTCCTGGCTTCATGACACATACCCTGGAAAGGAGGAGGAGCCTGATGACTTCAGATAATCACATGAATAACTGCAGAGATGTACACCATGGATGAACTCTTACAGAGGTGAGTATAACCTAATTAGGAAGGTCAGGGAAAGGATGTGATGATACGGGAGGGGTGTGTTAGGGTTAACAGAGCAGGAGACAGTTGTACAAGCAGAGGAAACAGTGGATTCCACTTTGGCCATCTGAGAAGCTGTTACCACAGCTTATTGCAGAAGCTTAAATATGTCAAAATAAATGCTAAAAAGGAAAGTTAGTTCAGAGGTTAAGCTGCTGATTAAAGAAGATTGTGTTGTTGGGAAGGAAGAAAAAGTACCACTCAGGAATTCAGGCTTCTGCAATGTAATTTTATCTGAGCTGACCCTGTTACTATAGAAAACTAATTAACCTTTCTGTGCCCTGGTTGCTTTTCTGCAGGGTGAAGATAATAGAGACCCACTAATAGCAATGAAAAGTCTCCTGTAAACGTCAACAATTATATAACTAATATAAATACTTGTATATTCTGTTGTAAAATCTATCTCTTAACTCAGAATTTAGCATCTTTTCCCTGCATAAATGTTATTTAGATTTTACTTATTGTCAAATGTTGTTTTGTGTATGAGAGAAAACTTGTGTTTATCTTCACGTATAGTCAAGTTTGTGCTCATTGACAATGTGTTCTCTAACATACACTGTTTAGTCAGCAGAACCCTGGCTCCTAGATAACCATAAAGATTTCCAAGTAGATGGTTTAACAAACACAGAAGGAAAGTAATGTGGAGTAGGATGAGATTGGTTGGGAGGATAGATTATTTTTACTGCCTTTTAAATGACAATTCTTCTTGCCTGTTACAAAAGAAGTTTATGTTTTTAATGCTCCATACACCTATTACAATTACCTTAACTGTAGCTAAGCAATTCAAATTGACTCAGCAGGCACATACATAACACCATGCCAGGTAGCAAAATGACAGCTCCCCTAGCTTGTTTTTTTTTTTTTTTAAGTTCTCCCCTCGTGTGTGTGAACTCATAGATTCACATGTAAATTGACATCTCTTTGTGATATTTCAAGTCATTTTATATACAGTATTTATAAAACTATTCCTTCATTGTCAGACAGATCACCCGTTTCATAATTGTCTTTGGTTGTCATGTTCTTTCTCTAGCAAAGAAAATCATAATCAGTCTTCTGGAATATTAAAATGTTTACAGAATCAAAATAGTGATTTCTTCATGCGCTTGGGAAATATTTTTAAAACCTACATGTCTAATAAATATGCCGGCTGTTTCCATGATGGTAGTAAAATGACCCACACATGTGGCTGCAGTGTTTGTGTGGGTGGAGTTTGGGATACAGCCAAATGATTCCTAAACTTTGGTTAGGAGTCATGGATGGTCAGCAAGGCAAGGTGGACTGCTGGATGGAGTTAATTGTTCATTTCTTATCCAGTTTCCTGGCAAAGATTTTGGTGTAGTTAGCTTAACCTTTAGCTTAACTGAAACAGGGAATAGAAACCCAGCCTTTTCCTGGCTATGTGCTTTATGAAGTTCTTACCTTTCCGGCCTTTCTTTCCTAGTCCTGGTTTGTTCCATCTCAGACATTGCTCCAGTCGGTTCTGCTGCACACTCAGAGTCAGGATTTGTGGTAAAATCTGTGAGGGAATGTTCCTCAGTGATGTTGCCTATGCCAAAGAAATTAAATTAAATAGAAGAACACACACCACTCTTGATATAGTTTTATATGGCAACAGAATCTACAGTGATGTGGGTTCTCTTCCAGAAAAAAAATTCAGGAGGACTCTTCACACAGGAGGGCTAGCCTGAAGATACTGTCAGGCCAATGAGAAGTACAATGAAAATTTGTTTATTACATGACAAAAGTTTTAAATGATATATGCCTTGTAATAGTAATAGTAGAAAATGAGCTCTCAAAACCCAAAAGGCACTGTTGGTTCTGTTAAAGCACTCATGATTCATGACTAAAATTAACACATGATAAATTCATTAAAGTGAAAAGGGACATTTTATGTCCTTGGCATTAGTTCAGAATTCACACTCTAATTTTTATAAAATTAAATTTCTAAATTTGATTTGATTATCTGTAATTTTGGAATTCTTTCTATAGAAATAACATCAACTAGTATATAATAGATATAATTTATATTCAGAAATAGTTTTTCAAAACTATTTTATCAGAGAACGTTCAATTCATTGGTAAATACTTGAATTACAGGGATTTTAAAGATTTAAAGAAAGTAAACAGTTGAATATTAAAAGAAATTATAAAATGTAAAAATAATAAAAAGACATTTGAGTAGTTATTCATTATCCACAGTGTCTAATTTATTTTAAGCAGATGTGCTATATTTGGGAAATTGTAAACAAGACCCAATCATCAATATTATTGTACTACAGTGGATCAGGTGGTAAGGGGGAAGGAAGATAGGGTTGAGGAACTTGCTGGCAGACGTTTTTTGACCTGCCAGCTTCCAAACAATGATTTGGAGACCTATTATTAATTATGAAATCTTGGTCTTCAGCTTAGATTTGTTACCAATTAGCTCTTATAACTTAAATTAACCTGTTTTTATTATTCTACATTCTACCACATGGTTCATTGCCTTTCCTCCATAATGTATATATGCTTCCTTTCATGTCTTTCTGGCATCTCCTGTGTGCCTACGTTCATCCAGGAGTCTTTCTTTCTCCAAAGAAGTCCCACCTATTCTCTTCTGCCTAGGTATTGTCCATTCAGCTCTTTATTAAACCAATCAGAAGGTGCCTCGGCAAAGATACATTTCCATAGTATACTAAAAGATTATCCTACAACAGGGAAGTAATGTGGGGGACAGTTATAATTGAGGGGCATTTGAGTGGTGTATGGAAACCTAGTGCAGTGGAATCTTACTAAAATTAGGAAAGTGATCCAAATGAACTATACAAATAATAGGGGAGATGGAGTCCTAGATGCTCATCTCTTGTCACCAAACAAAGCTTTTAGCACCATGACTGTTTTACTCACTATGTATTAAATTCGTTGTAGATGCTCAACCGTATCACATTCTTAGAATAATTTCTCACTTTGGCTATGCTTAAAATTATGTTATATAGCTACAACTTTTCAAATGAGAGGAAAGAAGATGACAAGCATGACAGCAATGTACTTTATTCTAAAATATTGTTCTCAAGAAAAGAGCCAGGTCTGATATTCATAAATGTACAAGCAAAATACAAAATCTAGAGGAGGTAATCTTCAAAACCCAAAGGGTTTTCAGTAAGAATTCTGGAAATCAGCCATTTTAAGGAATGTTTAAAGAAACGTAGTTAAAATCTGAGGTAACTTAGTGGGTGAAGTGCCTGGGGCCCAAGTGTAAAGACCTGAGCTGAGATCTCCGGCATTTAGTTGAAAGTCAGGCATGAAGTTTGTGTCTGTACTCACAGACCCAGAGTACTGTGGGGCTGGACCAGTGACCACAAATTCACACACACACACACACACACACACACACACACACGAGTGCACTACACACATGTGCCTCCCCCCCCCCGAATATGGACTGTGAATCCTTCTTACATATGAATGATCTAAGAGTCATTGCAAATTCATTTAGTTTTTTACAAATAGAAAAATACAGATCCAGTTCTTGAGTTAAAATATGGATCGTTCTATGGATTTACACAGCATTGTAGTATCTATTCTGAGAGCATAGCATATTGCTTTGGGAGTAAATGTTCCTCCTCAGCTGGAGGCATTCAGGAGGAAGTTAGACACCAGGCTATAGAAAGTAATGTGGGGCAGAGTACTTACATCCTGATTAATCTTAAAGTGATATAAAGCCTTGAAGGATTTTTAAGTTTTTTTTAAACCATGGAATATGTTTTCTCAAGTATAAAAATAAACAAATCAAGCATAAAGAATGTGACTCTATTTAATGTGATGCTGCAATGTAAAGATTGTAGGTTCCTGTCTCAATGCTACACTTGGTTTTAAGGGTCTTTTTCTTGAAATTAATTCATCTTGATACACATTTTATGGCCAGATATGAAGGAACAGTTACTAGTACCAGGTATTGAATAAAGCGCTCTAATCCTTACATCACAAATTCTCTGACTGATGCTGGGTAAGTAATTTTTTTTCTCTAGCTGTTTCTTCATCCATAAAATGAGAAATATTTTTGTCTTGGGGATTTCTGTGAGGATTAGATAAAGACTCCATTTGAGAAAAATTCAATATAAACACAAAATGTTCCACCAGTAAGACTGGATAATTGCCTTTTAAAAAAAGTTTATGTTAACATTTTCAGGTCTGCTCAGCAGTTTTATATGTGGATTTTACATGGGCTTCCATTTACTTAATACTATCCCATAGTCATGTAAACATAATGTAATTTCTTATGAGTCAGCTGCATTTCTTAGCAGAAAAAATACAAAAAGCAATTTAATTGAATTGCAAGTATATTTAAATCATGTGAAGTATAAAAATACTAAAAGACAAAACCCACCATCTCTTTGTTGATTAGACTGTCTTAAATTATGAGATTAGTAGAGGCAGTCATTGTATAACTTAGCGTGAGGGAGCTTTTATTGGATATTTCTAATGGTGTGCTTTCTAAGCATAATTTCTCCTTGTTTGAGTGTCTCTCTTCGGTGAAGCAGCTCTTTTTGCATCTGATGCAAAAGTGCTCACTGGTGATGCACACGGCTGGATGCTTGACATAGCGTGTGGCCTAACCCCAGCCAGCTGGCGACACCTGTGACAGTGTGAAGGGATCTGTGTCCCAAACTGAGCAGACTCATACTATAATTTGGACTTGAAGATAAGTACATGGAAATTAAAGATGCACAGAATGAATAGTAGGAGGAAACTACCCACTAGAAATGAGGCTAGGTTCACGTGAGTGAAGGGCAAAGATGCACTTAGCTCCTAGTGCTGCCTCTCTGCTCTCCTCAGTTCCAGTTATTCATATGTTTCTTATGAGGACCTCCCAACACTGGGTTTCTCCGTGTCATTGAAAACCAGAAGAATTACTTATATTTACTTTTTGCTAAATGTTTTCAGAAATCTCACATGCCAAGTTAATTGTTTTTCAATGAATTTATCATAGAAGCTGATAACATTTTGAAAGTATACTTAAGTTCTGTTAATGGAATTGTTTACTATCTAAGACTGGATTTTGCTTGGATAAAGTAGTTAAATGCTGGAATATTTTGAATAAAAAACTCATAATTAAAACACACTCACATATTATGGTTTCATTGATAAATATAATTGATAATAGAGGTGGACATACTAAATTAACCAAATTAACCAAAATGTCATTCCTGGGTTCCAGGAAAACTGGTTGGTCTTCCACACAGAAGCTTTTCACAGTAGTGAATTTTAGTACAGTCTGTTCATTTTCATATTACCCACAGGGGAAATTAAATCATACGTGTTGATTATTACTGCCAAGACTGAAGATTTCTTTCTTTTTTTAAGCATTTTTCCCTTTTATTGAAAATAGACTAATTTCTCACATAACATCCAGATTCAGGCTTTGCTTCCCTCTACTCCTCTCCGTTTTATTTTATCTTATTATTACTTTTAGAAGCCTGTTTGTTTCCTGAGAGACAGAAAGGGAGTGGATCTGGATGGGGGGGGTGGTTGGTGAAAAACTGGAAAGCATTTAAGGAGCAAAACATAATTAGGTTATGTAATATAAGAAAACAGCAGCAACAACTATTCTTAATTAAGGGGAAAAGCAAAACAAAATTAAAATAAAATGTGTTTCACAGAAAAACAAAACAAAGGACCAGTCGGGGGAAGCATTATTAGCTTAAGTATTATTAGGAGGAAGGAAAGAAGAAGAGGCTCCCTGAAACACTGCCAGACTCAGTTTTCCCTGGCATGAACAACACTGGGCACCTGCCATGTGCTTGTTTGGAGCTCACTCGTTTGTACAAACTGGGACAAGACCTCAGAGTTTTCTTTCAGTGACTAAAAAAGAAAAGAAAGAAAGAAAATAAACATTTGAGCATTAAAAAATTAACATTGGCTTTATTTAGGATTTTCTCCCTCATTGGCCTTTTGTTATATTTCACAGTCAGTTTGTGTGTGTGTGTGTGTGTGTGTGTGTGTGTGTGTATGCACGTGTTGCTTGTTCTTTGTTTTTAATATTTCTTTTTGTATGTGTTTATTTTGTTTTAGTCTTGTTTGTTTTTTTATTATTTGCCTATTGGCATGGGGTTTGAAGGGTAGAGAGGAGGATTTGGGAATAGAAGAGAGGGGGGAACCATAGTCAGAATATATTGTATGAAAATAACTATTTTCAATAAAAAGTAAAATTAAAAAGAGTAAAAAAAACCCAACATCTTCCTCCCACTGCCAACTGCCAGCTGCACACATACAAACCTTATCAAGACCTGGCTGTGAACCCTCTTTGTTTTTGAACCATTTTTTTAAAGGAAGTTGCAATTCCCTCTCCTATCCCACTTCCTATGACCCCCCCTCTTCCCATGGCCACCTCTACATCCACAAGCCTAACTTCCTCTCCTATCACGTGTCCTGTGGCCTCCTCTCCTCCCATGGCCACCTCTACATCCACAAACCTAACTTCCTTTCCTATCACGTGTCCTGTAGTCTTCTTTCCTGCCACGGCCATCTCTACATCCACAAGCCTAACTTGAGATCCCTCTGCTCACTCATGAGCCATTTGTGACTGGTGAGAAGCTCCTTTCTTCTGTCTTCCTCTCTATCCACTGCCAGCTCTACACCCACAGGCCTTGTTCTGCACCTGTGGTTTGGGAGCCATCTTTGTCTGGTCAAATTTAACAGCTAACCCACCAGATTTATCTGCCCTACTTCCAGTCTACACTGGTTTAATCTAAGGTATGACAGATTTCCATGCCAGACACACAACCAAAGAAAGATAGCCTAGGGCAAATCATGAAAAGGAAAGCAACATGGATGGCTAAAACAGAATATTTTCCACCAAACCCACTAGTTCTATAGAGGTGTTCTCTAACAAGAAGTACCTAGGTAAACTCAAAAGAGTACAGAATTTAAGAGAACAACAATAATTTTTATTTAAGTAATTTAAAGGAAACATGAATAAACCCTTCATTGAACTTCAAGAGGCTGACAATAAATGCCTGACTTATTTTCAAGACAGTAAAAATATGTGGCTGAATAAAATGACTAAGTTAATTTAGGATTTGAATACTGAAATCAATAATGGGAGAGAAACATTGAAGACAAATTGGAAGGAAGATGGAATTATAAAAAAGCTGACTATCTGTATTAGGAAACTCAGGGGGAAACTTGCAAATAGAATGAACCAAGCACAAGACAGAATATCAGATTTTCAAAGAATAGACAGGAGATTGAGACCAAATAAGCAATGAATGTGAAAACTTAAAAAAGCACAAGAAAGGCATATGCAGGAAAAGTGGGAGACCATCAGAAGAACAAATCTTCAGATTAAATTTATAGATGAGGGAAAGGATCCAGGACAATGACACAGACAACTGAAGAAAAATTCCATTAAATAAATAAAAATGTAGTCATACTCCTAGAGAATACTAAGTAGACAAGACCAGAAAAGAAACTCACCAAGTTTTAAAGCATCTAAAACACTAAATATTCAAAACAAAGAAAAATATTGAAAGCTGCAAGCGAAAAATACAAAAATTAACTGTATTTGGATCAGAGACCTCAACTTGAAATCTGAATTACTAAAACTGCTAGGAAAAAAAAGGCAGTGCTTACAATATTTAGATTTAGGAAAACTTTCTGAATAGAATTTGATTTGCCCAGGAAGTAAGACCGATGATTGACAAATGGGGTCTCATAAAACTTAAAAACCTATGTATCATTAAGGGAAAAAATCAGTCCAGTGAAGAAGAGACTCACAAAATGTGATCCTTGCTATGCATATAACTGACAGATGATTAATATTCAAGATATACAAAGAACTTTTTTATAAGTCAAGGAAACAAACAAATCAATTAGAAATTGGGTTAAGGATCTAAAGCAGAGAATTCTCAATAGACAAAATAGAAATGGGTAAGAAATATGTCAAAAAGTGTTTATCATCCTTAGCAATTAGGAAAATTCCAATTAAAACAACTCTGAGATTTCATCTCACCAGTTGGGATGGTTAAGATCAACAAAACAATTGATAACAAACTCTGGTGGTCTATAGTTTTTGTGTGGAGCATTGTCAACCCAAATGGCATAATTTCTTCTGTAAAATCAGTGTGGAGATTTCTCAAAAACAAAACAAAACAAAACAAAACAAATCCATCATCTGACTCAGTTATATTACCCCTGGGTGTATTCCCAAAGGATTCAACATCCCACAGATTCTGGCTCCGTAGTGTTAACTGTAGCCTTCTTCACAATATCTAGGAAAGAGAAATAAGCTAAATGTCCTACAAATGTGAATATACAACATGTAGTAACCATGGAAACAAGGAAAGCATAAAGGGACCACCGTGGTAGTGGTGCCTGGATTACATTGGGGATAGAAGATACAGGTGATATGAAGGGGCAAAACAAAAGAATAGGAGGACAAAATATGTTTGGTATAGAGGGGGAAGAGGGATAAATAATACCAAGGTGGTTTGTTTAATATTCCAAGGAATCATATTATTTTATATTTTACAAAAATATAAAATTTATATTTTACAGAAGAAATTATGCCATTTGGGTTGACAATGCTTCACACAAAAACTATAGACCAAAAAAAAAAAAGACCCTCCCAATACCAGGTGTGAGAACCTCCTTTTGAGTAGATGGGCAGGGTAGTACAAAAGACTTCCAAAGCAATATAGACTATCACTACCACCCTCGGATGCCTCTCTCACACAAGACTTGAGTGATTTGAGCCGGATATTTTCTACTCTACAGCTTCCATAGTGCATCCATAGAAAGCACTTTGCGAGCAGCCAAGGGAGGGAAGCAATTAACAGTCTTCCCCAGCTGCAGCACCTACAAATCATCAATTGACCAGCATGATAATGTATCCATAAAAGTTCAATAGTGACACTCACCTTTGCGTGAGAACCAACAGCTAAGAGGACTGAAGGTCCACTCCACAGGAGTGAAATCATGCCTGCCTCTAGGTTTCTAGTGAGGCCATGAAACTTGGAAGAGAATGTAGTACAACCACTTTGCGAAATCAGCACAATTCTCAGCTACATTCTAAATCTTATACCCACAGATAAGTTTTCACCCCTCATCAAGGAACCATCTATCTACAGCAAATGTAGACTACTACAGAAAACACAACTGGGAAAAATGCAAAATCACTGTATCTTGGGGAGTCCAGTATCAGAGGATACTCTGCAGCACAGCTCCCATATCTATGGCTCAAGGGAATATCGCAGGAGGAGGACAGAAAAGACTGTAGGATCTGTACTAGTGCTGTGAGAGCGCTTCTCTTAGTAATGGCTGCATAAACAAGACCTGAACAATGACAACGTCAACAGATACATTATCTCGGAACAGGGAAAAATCTCATAGGATCCAAAAAATTTACAAAAGCCAAAACATCTACAGGCAGCAATGAACACTGAAAGAAGAATTAGCATCTTCCAGTAATAAGCCCCCTGACTGGTTATTCAGTACAAAGTGATCAGTCCCGAAACCAAATATATACAAACAATTGAAATGAACTCAGCAGGTTATATTTATATATTTGTGCATATATTACATATATAGTTACATATGTATATGCATCAATAATAATCAAAGAAGAGGCTATCACTTTGTGAGTAGGGAGGATATGGGGGTTGTATGGAAGAAAGGGAAGGGGAGAAGTATGCATTATATTTTAATAGATAATAATAAATTGGCATTGAAAAATTAAGAAATTTCATTTTAAAATTTATCTCTGTAGAGAAGGTGGAACATCCGGCTGCACTTGACGCTCATGTGCACAATGGAGCAATTGACAAGAGTCAGTGACCTCTCTGCACACTGAACTTTTATGATCTTACTAGTTTCTCTCATCTGTCTTCTATCAGTATTACAATTTATCAACCACAATGAAAAATGGTGTACATATAGCACCTAGTTTAATTCTTATTTGCAACCGGCTGATAGTGGTATTCCCTTCATATTACATGTCATCAAGCCAACTCAGAGATGTTAACAATCTCTACTTAAGATCTAAAAGTCAGATCTGTCCCACCGTCTCAATGGGTAAACGCATTCCTCACAGTCCTGACTTCCTTGCTCATGATCTCCCTCCTTTTGCTCCTCATTGGGACCTTGGGATCTCAGTCCGGTGCTCCTATGTGGGGCTCTGTCATTTTCTCCATCCAATGCCAGGTGAAGGTTCTATGGTGATATGCAAGACATTCATGAGTATGGCAATAGGATCTGTACATTTCTGGTACCCTCTCCTCAGCTGCCCAAGGACCTAGCTGGGGGCGTCTTTCTGGACACCTGGGAACCCCTCTAGAGTCAAGTCTCTGCCAACCCTAGAATGGCTCCCTTAATTAAGATATATAATTCCTTGTTCCCATATCCACTTTTCCTATATCCCAACCATCCTATTCCCCCAAGCTCTTCCCATCCTCCACTTCACACTTTTCTCTCCCCATTCCCCCCTCCCCCATCTCACCCCACCCCCATGTTCCCACGGGAGACCACCAAGTCCAGTTGGAATGGGACTGATGGAACAGGGTACCAAACCGGACTCTCTGAATGTGGCTGATGGTGGAGGAGGACTGAGAAACCAAGGACAACTCGATGAGCATGAACTCTACAGCATGGACGGGCTCACTGTGAGCCTTGTCAGTTTGGTTGCTCACCTTCCTGGACTTAGGGGGAGCTGGGAGGACCTTGGACTTAACATAGTGAAGGGAACCCTGATGGCTCTTTGTCTTGGAGAGGGGTGGAGTGGGGGTATGGGTGGAAGGGAGGGGAGGGAAAGGGGAGGAGATGGAAATCTTTAATAAAAAAATAAAAGAAAAAAAAAGATCTAAAAGTCAACACACTTGTGATTTAGACTCAGGAGCATCAAACCCTGAAATGTTCTTTGTAGCACACTTCCGTTACTTTTCATGATTGACTGTAATACAATTGAATTTGCTTTTTGAATTCTTTCTTTTGCTATTCAGACAGGAGTGTTTAAGCTGTATGAATGAGAATTCTAAGGATGTGGTAATAACTACCACAGATTCAAAGGCTTGAAAAGAACCCTTAAGCTCTGTAGGCCAGGCATTTCTGAAAGGACAAATTGTTTGTGGCAGGGGACTCCAGGAAAGGCTCCCTTCCTTTTTACCTAACCTAGAAGCTACCTCTGTTCCTTTGTAGTCCTTTTCTCCACTTCCAGAATATATCCATCCAAATTATGCTCTTCATGTCCCATATTGTTTTTGTCCTCTCACAGTGAACCCTTGGTCATATTGAAAACATCAGATTAGCAAATGTAATCATCCCATCTCAAATTTTAACAACTCAAGAAGCAAAATTCAACACATAAAATTAGATTAATAGATTTAGGACATTACAATGTTATCATCTTTGAGTAGCCATTACCCAGCCTACCACATCATACCCATTTATATCAGATTTTGATCTATTTCCACACAATAAATTTCCATGAAAGCATATATAATATATAAATAATAATGATTATAATTCATTTTATATATAAGTCATGTACATATTTTATGGGTTCTTGTATTCTTAAAGAAGCATTTAATCTAATATAAGTGAGATAGAAGCCTAAAATAGATATTTGTACTCAAGATGTCATTAGTAAGCTATATTTATTTGATTCCAAATGTGTTACATTCTTAATTTCCGTGGTAAATATAAACTTAACCACACTCTGCAGAAGATAAGAACTCTAAAATCAGAAATCAACACCTGCAGATTTTATAACACTGCACCTGTGTGTTTTGAATGAAAAAAAAACAACACTATACCACATGCTATCTTTAAACACTAATAATTTTGATTTTTAAAAATAAAATACGTTAAATATAACTTAGTCTTAATTGAAAAATTTGAAGCTATGCTAAGTTTGCATAGTTAAGAGCAATAGTTTTCTTTAGTTAAATAGCTTCTGTGTCAATGAAACTCCACCAAAGAGTTTTTATTACCAGCTATGAAAGATTTCTCCTTATAAATACACGTATAACGAGGTTAAGGATAATCTTGTTATCCTAAAGTTGTGATTCTTAGTTTATATTACTAAGGATTTGTGTGTGTGTATGAATATCCCTAATGTAAAACCATCTATATCCTCAAACAACTCATCATAAAACAGGCATAGTTTGAATTGTCTTGCTAATTATCTAGTGTAGGCTTTATTTTCCTGGCTTCCTTTGGCTTCTGTAGATTTGTAGTGTTTTTTCTTTCCTCAATAACCCTACTTGCTAATCACATTTTTGTTTGGTATTATTATGAATAGAGGGATCTCATTTTATGTTCACTCCCCCCATCTCTCTCTCCCCTCCATCTATTTTGAGACAAAACTTTATTGAAAACTTTATATCTTAAACCACATACCTGCTATTTTGTAATTTTGTTAAAGAAAGGAGATTTTAGGTTTGTTGAGTGACCTTTTCTTCTGTAAAGTCCCATGCTACTTATTGCTCTCAATTCTTTAATTCAGATAGACAGTAGGGTATTTTTCCCTCTCCAGAGTCCTCACAATAGACCTCAAGATTATAATTATCATGGCAAATGTTTTTTTGTCCTGAAAAATAAAGCCTACATGTTTTTAAAAATTTGAGGGTTGAAGGGGCTAGTGATATGGCTTGGTGGTTAAAGTGTGTTGTTGAACTAGCATAGGACCTGAAATCTGCATAGAAATTGTCATGTCTGCATCTGTAACTCTAGTGCTGTAGGAGGAGGGTTAGCAGACACAAGCACATTCCTGGAGCTCACTGACCAGCTAGCCTAGAAGAATCCAGGAGCTTTAGGTTTAGCGAGAGACCTCATCTCAAATGTAGGGTGGAAAGCAATTAGTAAGATATCTGTGGCCTTCAGGTGTGTGTGTTCCCACATACATGGGCATCTCCAATGTTTAGGCATGCTCACCCACACATTCACATATGTGCACAACCACATGACTATATACACCACACACATGGATCTGTGATTATTGGATAATGATGTTCAATTGATTAAAGAGAAGTATGAATGATCTACATGGGCAGTACCAACTGTACTAATGAGTTATAAAAAGATGCAATACTACAGCTGAGGGTTCCGTTGATGTCCATGGTCCATGTGGATTTCCATAGACTGTGCTCCCTCCCAGTACAGGCCATACTGATGTTAATTGTCTGTGCTGCTACCAAAGAGCATGCTGAGGTCTACGGCCCATGCAGAAACCAGAGGACATGTGGTAGTCCATGATCTGTGCCAATGATGACTGTTAAGAGCAACGAGGTTTCTTTTCCAGTGGTGTTGATAACTGCAGACTCACAATTGAGTTCTGTTACAACCTCTCTCCCACCTCAATGTTCCCCACTACTAAAAAAAAAAAGAAATAGTCTAGACTGGAAGCCATTGAAGAGAACTCTTAAATATTGTGATAGGGATCCTGAAATGTAGCTCTTCACAGTTGATGGATTCTGGCAGGGATGAGGTTAGAGAAGGTCTCAGTTTTCTTTAAGAAGATGGCCACTGGGAGTTTGACCATACTCCAGTGGGTATATGGGCAACACAAATTGGACATTGTGTTATTTTTTAATTTTCTTTTTTTTTGTGAGGGGTCACAAGTTGGGGATGATGTTGGACCTGGAAGATTGGGAAGTTAACATGACTGTAGTGCATTATAGGAAACTCCCAAATAATCAATAAAAATACTATGTTGGAAAAAAATAAGTAAAGTTAGGAGGGGTTTGTGTTAGGGAAATATAAGGAAGTTGAGGAGGTGGCGTTGATATGATCATGTTTCACTGAATGCATGTGGAAAATTAAGAGAAAAGCAAAAGTGAACTTGTGAAATGAACCAGCATGTAAAATAGTTTCTGCGCAAGAAGAATGCCTCGAGTTTGATCTCAGAAACCAAGGCGGAAGTAGAAAATTGACTACTGAATGTTGCCTTCTGACTTCCACATACACACACAGTGGTATATATGAGCCTGTACAACACAACAACAAAAAACAACAACAACAACAACACACACACACTTTTACAATAGTGAGATCAAGTCTGTTTTATCTATATCTCCTGGAATATGACTCTTACTCCTGGTTACAGTTTTATATGTGAGTTTTTATCCAAAATAAAGCCTTCTTGTTTTGCCAATACATCACATAAACATTTAAATCAGATAGACTAAGAGAGCTGACTGCATATTCTTAGAGGTATAACTTCTTGTGGAATGTTTCCTTGATTTGCCAATAGGTAAGTGATGCTGACTATTCCTGTTCTCTTGGCTGAGATGAAACCCAGAAGAAAGTCGGTGATGGAAATACATTATTTGCTTAAAAACACAAGACATTTTTATATGCTTAGTTGAGCAGTAAAAACTGTTAGGACATGGAAAATTTTAAGAAACTTTGCTTGACCAGGAACTGGTAAAGGCACTGGGTTCAAGGAACTTTGCAGCATCAAGAGTTAGCTGGAAACAGGAATCTTTGCAAAAGTGCAAACCAACTGTCCTCAGCAGCAAGCCCCCTGTCAACACCCAGTACTGTGGTCTAGACAGAAGCAGACATGACTACCCGGGGGAGGGCGGGGGTCATGCACAGAAGCAGAAATAGCCGCTTAAAGGAGGAAGGGGTTATGCAGAAACGGTCCATATCCTGCATTTAGCAAGACTAACTCTTTTGACTCTAAGTGAACCTGGCTTGTGGTTTTTGCCTAAATTTGTCAACCCCAAATGAGGAGCAGGAGTTCTCTCTTCTGCACTGTGTCGTATGTAATGGACAACTCCCAGCTAGCTGGCAAAAGAAATAAACCTTGCTTTTGCATTCTGGACTTGACTGGATTCTGGTGGTCTCTCTGGGGGTCTCAGCTTGGGCACAACAAAACCAAGCGATGTCCTTGAGAAATAAGTGAGTAAATAGTATGTTCAGGAGCCTTGAGAGATTTTCTTCTTACTTTTGAAAAAATACGTGATGAAAGTAAATGTAGAGAAGAATGCAAAAACATAAAAATCTAAGACTGATGTAGCAGAGAAATCCCGTATCTTTATTATGTTGTTCTTTTGACTGGGAACATCTTATTTCCTTTCAATTATTCATGTCTCCTGCATATCTATTTGCTCATACTTTTTTTCCACATACGTTCTTTCAGAGTCTTTTAAAGAAGAATCCACAGCCAATCAGAATGGGGCCATGTTCAGAGGAATGCTTCCGAAGGCAGCAGTATTCATTGATCGGAATTTATTCACGTATGACTTTACTTTTTTCTTTTTTATTTAAATTAACTTCTCTCCCTCATGACTAAGGATTGAGTCCAGAATATTTAGCATGTTACCCAAGTCCTGTACTACTCAGTTGTGCACCTAGCCTGCAAATCTTTCTTTATTTGCAGACCTCCCTGTGATTTCTTATTTTTTTCTTTCTTACAGATAGGAAGTTTAGGGTAATAGAAACTGAATGTACCTCACTTCATTAAGCAATACTGTATTCTGCTCTAATGATTCCCTTCCATTGCCTTTTCTTAGTTCTAATGGAGATTTCATAAAAGGAGAAGCAAGAGAGATGTGCTGGCAACAGACACTAAGAACAGAATGCGCTGGGTGCTGGAAATCCAGGTGAAGGCATTTAGGTTTGTCCTGAAGGCAGTGTCAAGGCACTCACAGTTCTTGAGCTGAGGGGTGGGGTCAAAGTGGTAGTTACAGGAAAACAACACAACCATAGTCCTCATGCTTGAGAAGAAGAGAGAAACTGAGTGAAACAGACTCCTAAATAGAAGATACCACTTAGTGCCTGAGTGCAGTATAGGTACGACTTACCCACAAAGGCCTGCCTTAGGATGATGGTGCCTGAGAGCGTAAGGAAGTCAGTCAGCTTCTGCAGTATTACTAAGGCAGAGGAGAGGTACAGACCTTATGGAGCTTATGCTAGAGAAATAAAATATGAGTGAGGTTTTGAGCTGGAGGGAAGATTTTTAAGAATTGATAATAGCAAAGACAGTGAAGAGAAGGAGCTTATTTGAAGAAGAAGATAGAGAGTAAGTAGAGAAATTGTTTTAATCACAATATTTTTGCAACACACACACAGATATGTATATGCAGTGCTAATTGGAAAATCCTGGATTGAGTTTCACAAAGTAATTGTCCTGATACGATTTTGGAGTTATCCATGTAGAACGGAGTGTGCAGCCTTGGGAAGACAGGCTTTCCAGATGAGCGAGTACAGAGGAGAGGGGCGATGAAGCTTGAAACACATGCTGCCTCATCTGCTTTACTGTCTTAATAACAACACTGCCTGGAATTCCACTGCTCATGATGTACTTCTCATGATCTGCTTGATTTTCTCTGTAGCATAACTTCTTTATTGAACAAAGGTTTAGCTATTGTTGTGAAACACCGTACCTGTACTTCAAGTCCACGGAATGGTACATAGCACATGGTAGGTAATAAAAAAATATCTAGTGAGGGGCTGGGAATATGACTGGGTCAGTAAAGTGCTGGCTCTGGAAGCTTGTGGACCTGAGTTCTGCTCCCCAGCACCTATATAAAAGCTGCACGTTTAAATCTGTAATCACCAAGTTGGGGGATTCATCCCTAGCACCTGTGGTTCAGCAAGTATCGCTATAAGTGGTCAGTTGCAGGTCCTGTGAGGGACCCTGTCTCAAAATATAAGATGCAGAGCAGCCGAGGAAGACACCTGATGGTAACCTCTGACTTTCACATGTACCTTCACAGTCAAGTGCACTCCAACAAGCACATGCAATTCTCTCTCTCTCAATATCACACACACACACACACACACACACACACACACACACACACACATGCATTCATGGGTGTATGTGCACACCTCTTCGCAAGACACAATATCTAGCGATATTGTACTAAAAGAATGAACAAGTGACTGGATGAAAATGTAATATTTTCACAAATAATTCAGTTCTTCAAACTCTCTATAACATTAAATGATTTGCTTGGCCAAGGACAAATATTTTATTAAATAATACATTTTAAACAATGACATATTTTACTCCCCCCCACACACAGAGGTAACATTCTGACCTTGTTCTTTGATGTGTGACTTTTCACATGTGACTGATGTCCTTCTGGTCCTTAGAGATTCTTTTTCACTTTTGCTTTCTCCCTTTGAGAAACAAAATAGATATCGTAGTTACTCTAAAATAAAGTTGAACGTGAAATGTCACGGTTCTCACTCAGTTAGCAACATGATTATTAAAAGTGAACCTCTATCTGTGATTTCCTAAAAATTATTATTTTGTACCAAATAGATATTCTTCGTCTTACTAATGAAAAGCTTTACTATTGAATCAGCTTTGACCATCTTTTTCCCACAATTAGCAAGACATTTTTGTCAACGTTTCCTTGGCTCATAGTCCTCCCAGTTTTGGTCTTCACATTACTTTAGTGTTTTTCCATCAGACTTTTTAGTGGTAGAATTTAAAACAATGGGAGGAGGTAGCAGTTTCAGCCCATCATTACTAACTTTGTTCTCTTCTTGGTTTTGCCTTTGTCTGCATATCAGCATTTTCCAAACATTTCATTTGAAGTGGAGTTATATCACAGTAGATATGGCCAGTGGGTATGTGATGATGCTCCTATAGGGATACACTGATACAAAACAAAATTTATAATACAGAAATCTTGGCTCCCAAACTCTAGTAGAGGGAAAAAAAACAACCCTGTGAGTATGAAAAAACAGACTGGGGAGAGAGTTTTTAAAAAGAATATGTAGAAAATATATGTAGAGAATAGAAATGGTGTTTGAAAGTAAACTATTCTACAGTAGAAAGGAAGGAAAAGGGACAAACAAAACGGAGAAGTGGATCTTGATTTTACAAATACAAGTGGATGATGGAGACAGAACAAAAGTCCCAGATGTGGTTGTATGGGGTGAAAGGTGAAAGTAGAAATATTTCTTTGGAGGGGAAGGTGAGAAGAGCTGAGGAAGCAGCTAGGAACAGGTATTTAGGGTATCTTGTGTGCTGTTATATGTAATAGGCAAGGATGCTGTTATTTTCTGTCAAATATGAAATTGTTTGAATGGCTAATTACATTCACATAGACAGGGAGCAGTGGGTTGAGACAATCTACGAATAGAAATAACATCTGATACCATACCACTTCTTTTTCATCATGTTTTGATGCTATTTGTAGAAATTTCCTTTATAGTCTTTATATGTTGCATAAATATAGACTTATATGAGCAGCATCATATACAGAAGTCAGGTAGCATGTTTGTATTGGGTTGACTTTGCATTTCTGGAGTTTTTTGATTGATTGAACTTTAAAGGATACTTAAAAAAGCACAATACAATTTTTTTTGTTTCTACTTCTAGATATCTCCTTATAGGACTTAAACTATTTTTATGTATTTATATGATATTGAAAAATGTTGCACTTCATGGAAGAAAATAATATTTTAACATTTGTGATTGTTACATTTAGCATATTTTAATAGAAAACTTAAAAAATGTTTTACCTATCTCCCTTCTGTACTTAAAAGGACAGACATCAATAATTCCAAGACATGACTATTAAGATTCTTTGATGCCAGCAGGCCTCATGATCAACACCCCCAGTAACACAGCTGCTACATGGCACTATACCTAGAGCTGCTCTACCTGGGCATGAGGTAAGGTCTCCTTCAGCATTGCTGCTTCAGGGTGAGGTGACTTTTGAAAAACCCCTGTTCTTCCTGCTTTCTCGCTAAGTGTCCTGTGGCTTCTGGGTAGCTCATGTGGAAGGGCTGATTCACAGCCTTTCCTCTGTCATCGTGCAGCCGGCTAGTGATGAATCCCTGCAGTAGCAGTCTTGGAATGGGGTCTAGTACAGCCTCAGCTATGTACTAGTTGTGTGATAGTAGTTTTAGAGCAGGATTCTGTCTCTCTCACACACACCAGTGCTTGGAAAGGGCTCAACGCAGTGTCAATGCAGTGTCCAGAGTGCAGTTACTGCTAAAAACTCTCATGTTCTTTAAGAGAAGAATCTATAAAATATTTTTGTGTAAACTATGAGAAAACAATTAGTAACTGTTTTCCTAGTCTTCCAAGTTCAAATATAACTCCCAAACACCATTATCCTCTCTCTAAATATGCATAAACAGAATATATAAATTAATATAAACATGGCTTAAACAGTACTCAACCTTGAGTTACCATGTAAAACTGTTGGGCAATCTTCACATGGTAGCACTTATTAGCTGCCACTAGTAAGCAAAGGATGAGACTCAAGGCTGACTTAGGAACATAAAGAACATACCTGTATTGTGGATGGCCAAGACTGACTACCCAGGTGAGGGCAGTGCTCCTTCTCTGTCCTCCCTTCCATAGGCTTCACTTTGTTGAATTTTATTGTCAGTGATTTAAACATTTTCTCCGAGGAACTTCTGAAAGACCTCTGATTTTATGACCCTGTATCTTGAAGTGGAGAGATCTACTTTGTTTTTCTTTCCATTAGTAGACAAGCCAATTAGCTGTTTAATCAGGATTTTGTTCTGGTTAATTCCTACAGGCAACTCCCAAGCTAGGCAGGGCTTTGGCTTAAAAGCAGTAAATTACTTCTGCTTGGGTAATTTGTGCTCTGTTTATGAACTTTGGAGAATCAAAATGCCCCTGTGAATAATTTAAGATGAGAGGATTAAACAAGTGGATTTGAACTGTTTAAATATGATCACACTGCCCATTGACTTGTTTTCTTCATTTATAATTGCTCACCTTCCTATCTGTACCTAATTTTAATAAAGGAATATATGTGAATGATTAACAAATGAAACATGCATGAAGGCTCTAATTTAAAACATATAATTTGCTTTGCCAAAGTGCCCATTTCTAGTGATGAACCATGACCTTACTATTAAGCTTTCTTTAGCCTGTTCATTTAGTGGGTTGACTTCATATCACTGGCTGAAAAGCCAGTGTAGTCTAGTCTTTCTGTGTCTGAAGATCCAGTTCTCGAGACTTTTGGGAGTCAGAGGTGTATGATCAAGAATTGATAAACTTCTTTCTCTGTCCAGAACCCAAGTTTATTTGATGTTCTGTGCTATCCAGTGCTTTCTTTGGGATATCAGGTTATAAGTTGTATAATTGTGCAAGTTTTTTTGTAGTTAGCACTGGTGTGTGTGTGTGTGTGTGTGTGTGTGTGTGTGTGTGTGTGGCCTGAAGGTCAGAGTCATGGTCTCTCACTGAACCTGGCACTCAAAGATTCAGCTTTACTGACAGCAAGCAAGCCACAGGAACCATTTTGTTTCCAGCTCCCTAACACAGATTTTAGGGCAGGTGAATGCTAATGTGCCTAGGTATTTCTTGCGTGTGTGGGTGAGTCTAAACTAGGGTCCTTATTCTTGTACAGTGGCACTTTATGAACTGAAACATTATCTTTGTTTTTATAGTCCTCAGATTCCAATTTCTGATGACATATTCATGAATGTGAGGTCATCCACTGGGGAGCAGGCAGCCGACCAGTATTTGGTGTTTGGTTATGGTCTGTGCCTATATTGGGGTCCAGAGGGGAGCTCTCCTAGGTACATAGATTCCTTCATTTACTTTTTGGATTTTGATCAACAATGAATTTCTCTGTAAACTCTTGTCTTCTGCACACACAAGCACAAAAAGTTTTCTGATGAGATCTGAGATGAGGGGCATAGATTTTGATCACTGAGACTGTGTATGTGAACCAAGGTAAGCCTTTTTTTCCCCAACAAGATATTTAACTTTTCTTTCAAGTTTAAATTTTGTGTCCTCCCTACCTTCAGAGGATCTTTCCAATGAGCAAGGTAAAGACAAGGGGAAAGACAAGGGCTTGGAAGGATTGGAAGTCAATGTGAGTATAAGCAGTTGTCCTTCAATATAAATCTGACCATTTGTCTAATTCCAACAGCTTGGCAACTCTTCAATTCTAAATTACAGCATCTGTATTTCTTGCCAAGACACTCTGGCCAGCTATCATTGCCTGTTGCCTAACTCTCTTGTTTCATCTGTGGCCTCTGCTTTTTGCTCTCAACACCTGCCATAATAAATTATTTTGAATTACTCTGTTTTTCCTTTTGTTTATGCCTGTTGTGGTTTAAAATGAAATTTCACCCATAGGCTCATGTTTTGAGCGCTTGTTTTCCATCTGGTGGCACTGTTGGGGGAGACCATTTCTAGAAGGTGGTGTCCACCACGTAGAGGTAGGTGCTGGGACAGACCTTTGAAGGCTACTAACTTAGTGCTTCCTGGGCTGTTGGGATATGCTTAACATCTCACTCTTACTACTACAGATAAAGCTGTTCCCCACACCCACGATGAACTGAAAACCTTGAGCCGTGGTAATATTATTCTTTCCACCTGTTTGGTCAGTCATTTGTCACGGGTTGTTTTGTATTTTTGTTTTGTAACAGTAACTCTTACAATGCCTTGCTTGTCTCATGTGGCTATTTTCTATTTCTGTTATTGTTTCTCTTGTTTATCCTGCTGGAGCTGGCTGTTTTCTTCTTTCAGCTCTCTTTCCTCTCCTCTCCTTTACCCTGGGTGAATGGGTAGACATTCTCCCTTCCCTCTCCTCTCCTTCCTTTACCTTGGGTGAATGGGTAGACAGTCTCTCTTTCCTCTCCTTTACCCTGGGTGAATGGGTAGACAGTCTCTCTTTCCTCTCCTTTACCCTGGGCAAATAGGTAGACAGTCTCTCTTTCCTCTCCTTTACCCTGGGAAAATAGGTAGACAGTCTCTCTTTCCTCTCCTCTCCTTTACCCTGGGCAAATAGGTAAACAGTCTCTCTTTCCTCTCCTCTCCTTTACCCTGGGCAAATAGGTAGACAGTTTCTCTTTCCTCTCCTTTACCTTGGGCGGATGGGTAGACAGTCACTCTTTCCTCTCTTCTACTTTACCATGGGCAAATGGGTAGACAGTCTCTTGCTCTTACTGTCACACCTTGTGTCACACATAGATATAGTTATCAATTCTCATTTTAAAACCATTTCTGGGTCCTCTTTTTGCCAATCACACTGCTCACTTCCTCCAGTGATGCTTTGGCCTCTTTTAGCTCTTTGTGTTTAGCTCTGTCTTTGGGATAAAGTGGATACTCTCAGAATGTTTCTTGAATGAATGGACACTGATCCAGATCATCTTTCAACTGTGGACTAAGAATAAAGGAATTTCCATAGCTGATGAAGAATAGAGGAACCAGAGAAATGTCTTTGAAACTGAGCAATTGCTGTGGTCCAGTTTCTGCTTTCCAATGCACCCATGGCAAGTTTCATGTATGATCAACTCTATATCTCCACCTGACCACCTAAAACAACAGGAACTCAAATGCTTATTATACAATACGATTATATGATTCAGTAAATGAAAGCCTTAAACTTTATTGTTCCCAGAAAACATCTTGTTCTCATCTCTGACAGAAAAGCAGAAAGCCTCAACCTACCACTGGCAAGGAGACAAAGCTAACTTGAGAACTACAAGAGAAGGCAAATTAGCGCCCAGTGGAAAACATCTGTAAACCCTATCCTGATGAGTCCTTAAAGGAAAGGTAACATTTTTCAAACAGGACTCCTAGTAAATAAAAAATGGTGTGGGGATCCTCCAGCATTGGTCCCAGATAATTTCATATAAGTGGATACTTAAGTATGTTAATACCACCAATATAAATGTCATCATTCTATTAATCTTTTTTCTTTCATTTTGAAGAAGCAAGAAACTCCTGCCTATTTTTAATGTAAAGAAAACTTAATGCAACTAAAACATCATGATGGTCAAGCTTGGCTGATACTAAATTCCTGGTTAGAGTAAACGTTGCACTTCATTATCATCTAATTTATACTTTCCCATTATATCACTGTGTCCTTTGCTTACCATCTCTGGTGTCTACGACATCACTTGTAAGACAGATCACTATTTAATTAAGCTCCTTTTAGTCCATCTTCTGTAGGAGGAAGGCAGTTGACCGGTTTCAACTGGTTCTGTAATCCAAGGGGAAATCTTCTGTGGCTAGTTAATATGAGCATGCACACAGCTAACTTTCCCTTCCACCAACCTAGAGTCAGTCTCTGCACGTGGTGACTGGCGATATCAGGAGACCAGATGATGAGAACCAATGAGGAGCAGACAATACAGCTTTCCTGATGACCACCCACCTTGGGCCTTGGCAGGAGGATACAAAGGCCAGCCCCACATCCTCAGTAAATGAGTCTACTTCAGCTTCCTACATAGCTCCTGGAGTCCCTTCCCCTAAGGGGTGGCCCAGAGGGACGGTCACTGCACACCGCTGTGGGGCCTACCCAGTTGGCAGGCTAACAGTTTCTTCTACATCTCCCAAATAAGCAGAAGACTGCCTTGCCTGAATGACTGGTAATAAAAAGAAAATTAAACCACCAAAGCTGTGTTCCTTCAAAGAAATGCAATAAGAACACAAGCCCTAAATAAAGCTGAATGCTACAGTAAATACAGTATCTTAAATGTCACTAAAACAACTGAAGATGTGTTGATTTATGACTTTTAGGAAGATTTAAGCAATTCTCTGAGATTCCTTCTAGTAAAATTCAAATATCCTAGCTATAATTTCAAAAGAGAACAACCACAGAGTATAAAGGAAATAACCAGTTAACAGTCCACAGCCCCCCCAATGACTGAAGAGAAACAAACAGAACTCTGTTTATTGGAGTGGTATCTATTTTTAGGAAAAGCAAATAAACTAATAATAATTCTGAACATTGACTGAGTAGTGAAAATTCACTGTACTGAGGACATATTCATAGTAAGGCAGGAAAGGAGGTGATTAAATTGTGAGTGCTTTTTTCAGTTATAAGTATTCAGAGGAAAACAGCATTTAATTCTATTTCAACTTCATGTGTGATCCAGTTCAGGAAGAGGTATACATGGTAGTATATATGGTAATTAGATATGTTATTTGTATAAATTTGGTACTTAATAAATATTTATCAATTTGTTTAACAATATTGACCCAAGACAGAAAAGAGAGGGGGACTGTCATCACAAACTTCTATAGTAGAGGAATGTGAGCACTGTTGTAAATCAGCCTATATGAACAGTAGCCTGGTCTGTCCTTTGGTGAGTGTATTATTAAACAGAGACTGGAGCTTTGCTGAGGATATCTTGTTATGATTGGTTTTAAGATAGGGAATTCTCCTAGAAGTTGGGACAAGATGCTGCAGACAGAAATAGCATCCAGTCAATCAATGTATCATTGTAAAAAGCAATTTCTGAGGCCAGCAAAATATACCCACAGCGAAGATTTGTTAAATTGCAGCTCAGTATCAGTAACAAGCAAACACACACACACACACACACACACACACACACACACACAACTTTGCTTATATTATATATAATTACAAATCAGATCACTTTCCAAAGGGGACCAAAGACACTTACTTAAGTTCTTTTTGTTTTATGGGGTTAGTAACTGCTAATTTTAGATGAAAAAATAAGTTCTCAAATAAAACTTCTTACTATAATAAGATTTTTCTTGACTTGATGGCATCGAATATTTAATAAAAATTAAATTCATCAAATGGAATTATAGAAACTAATAGTCAAAGAAACATTTACATACATCATAAAATATGTATAACTCTATTAGAAGTATTTGTCATGGTGATTTTTGTGTAATAATAAATTTAGCATATTAGATTTTTTTCTTCAGTCACCTACAGGTACATGTGACTATATCTGAAACAATTCAGTAGACATGGGGAATTTAGAACACTAACATGATTTTAAATGTAGTACTTCAGCAACTAAAAATGCTTTCTTTTTTATTATAATATTTGAAGTTTTAAATTTATAATTAAAAAGCATGATCAGCAAGTGTAACAGATATTAAGGATAAAAATGCCTTCAGGAAATTAATAGCTAGTGGCATCTGTGACTAATGAATACTATATTGGTTTAAGCTGTGACTAATAAAATAACTGTTTAGAAAAAATCCGTATGTCAGTATATTGTGAACAGTAATCATGTGATGGATTTTGTTTAATAAAGTTGATGATTAGCCTCTTTCAGTATTTACTACCCAGTAGAAACTATCACTGTCTCTTGTTTTCATCCAGTGAGCTAACTAAAAACATTTCAGTTCATTGAACATCATGATCTACGGTTATGCAAGGAGATTAAAAGTTCAATTCCCAAAGAAGATTGCATATCTACAATTAGCCTCCCAGTTAAGCTGCTTTTAATGGCGCCTTTTGTTCTCTATGTTCTAAATTTATGAATAAGCTGCTCTAATGTTTTAGGAATTTCTGGGCTCAATTAGGGTATTTTTTATTCCAATAAAATATGAATCCAACTACTATTGAAATAGTTGCTAGTTTATAAGTTTAGTGATTTTTTGATAGTCATAGCATTTATTATTATTATTTTTTTATTAAAATTTTCTTCCTCCTCCCCACCTTCTCCCCGCCTCCCATATCCCTCCCCCTCCCCCTACACCTCCCACTTCCCTTCCCCTCCCTCTCCATTCTGAAGAGCAGTAAGTGTTCCCTGCCCTGTGGGAAGTCCACGGTCGTCCCCTCTCCCTCCAGGTCCAGGAAGGTGAGCATCCAGACAGACTAGGCTCCTCCAAAGCCAGTACATGCAGTAGCATCAAAAACCAGTGCCATTGTCCTTGGCTTCTCAGCAGCCCTCATTGTCTGCCATGTTCAAGGAGTCCGGTTTTATCCTATGCTTTTGTCTCAGTACAACTGGCCTTGGTGAGCTCCCATTAGATCAGCCCCAGTATCTCAGTGGTTGGGTGTACTACAATATGTAGCCACAAATCCAGCCTTACAGAAAGTAATAGAAGGAATATCACAAACCAAGGAGTCCAACAATGCCCACAATAACTCAGACATCTAGTGACCCTTCAACAGCACAACTCGAAGAAGGGAAACACACAAACACTACTACCAAAACAAAAATGACCAGAGTTAATAACCACTGGTCATTAATGTCACTTAATATCAATGGACTCAACTCACCTATAAAAAGGCACGGGCTAAGAGATTGGATACTAAAACAGGATCCAACATTCTGCTGTTTACAAGAAACACACCTCAACCACAAAGACAGACATTTACTCAGAGTAAAGGGTTGGGAAAAGGTTTATCAAGCAAATGGACCTAAGAAACAAGTGGGTGTGGCCATACTAATTTCTAACAAAGTTGACTACAAACTAAAATCAATCAGAAGAGATGGAAAGGGACATTTTATACTCATAACAGGAACAATTCATCAGGATGAATTTTCAGTCCTGAATATCTATGCCCCCAATATAAAAGCATCCACTTATGTAAAAGAAACATTACTAGAACTCAAGGCAGTCATCAAATCACACACACTAATAGTAGGAGACTTCAACACTCCTCTCTCACCAATGGACAGGTCAATTCGACAGAAACCTAACAGAGAATTAAGAGACTTAATAGAGGTAATGAACCAAATGGACTTAACAGACATCTATAGAACATTCCACCCAAACAGGAAAGAATATACCTTCTTCTCTGTGGCTCATGGAACCTTTTCGAAAATTGACCACATACTCGGTAACAAAGCAAACTTCCACAGTTACAAAAAAAATTAGTAACCACCTGTATCTTATTGGATCACCATGGATTAAAGTTAGAATTCAACAACAATGCTACCCCCAGAAAGCCTACAAACTCATTGAAACTGAACTATCAACTACTGACCCACACCTGGGTCAAGGAAGAAATAAAGACATTAAAGTCTTCCTTGAATTTAATGAAAATAAAGGCACAACATACTCAGACCTTTGGGACACAATGAAAGCAGTGCTAAGAGGAAAGTTCATAGCATGAAGTGCCCACTTAAAGAAAACAGAGAAAGCACACATTGGAGACTTAACAGCACACCTGAAAGCTCTAGAAAAATAAGAAGCAGACTCACCTAGGAGGAGTAGAAGACTGGAAATAATCAAACTGAGGGCTGAAATCAACAAAATAGAAACACAGAAAACAATCCAAAGAATCAATGAATCAAAAAGCTGGTTCTTGGAGAAAATCAACAAGATTGACAAACCCCTAGCCAAACTAATCAAACGGCAGAGAGAAAACACGCAAATTAATAAGATCAGAAATGAAAAGGGGGACATAACCACAGACACAGAGGAAATTCAGAGAATCATTAGATCTTACTACAAAAGCCTGTATGCCACAAAATTGGAAAATGTAAAAGAAATGGACATTTTTTTAGATAAGTACCATATACCAAAGTTAAACTAGGACCAGGTGAACAATCTAAATAGACCTGTTAGTTGCGAAGAATTAGAAGCTGTTATCAAAAACTTCCCTACCAAAAAAGCCCAGGACCAGATGGTTTCAATGCAGAATTCCACCAAAACTTCCAAGAAGACCTAATACCTATACTCCTTAATGTATTTCACAATATAGAAACAGAAGTCATTGCCGAATTCCTTTTATGAAGCTACAATTACCCTGATACCTAAACCACACAAAGACCCAACCAAGAAAGAGAATTACAGGCCAATCTCACTCATGAACATCGATGCAAAAATTCTCAATAAAATACTGGCAAACCGAATCCAAGAACACATTAGAAAAATTATCCATTACGATCAAGTAGGCTTCATCCCAGAGATGCAGGAAATATAGGTTGTTAATGGATAATCATCGATAATAGTCAAGCTTGTAGTTATGTTTGTTAGATTTTCTAGATATATAGAGATATATTTCAGTTAAATAGGCATTCTTCATATCTTTCAAAGGCTACAGAATATGGCATTTTAAATGTTTTAATAACTTAGGGCTTTTCATGACAATGAGACACATCTGCTCCTGGCAGCACCAATCTACTTCAAGAGGAAGATGGGCATCAAAGAGGCTACTTATGGAGTTTGATAGCCATTTGGGCAAGAAACTGCTCTTGCCTGGACTGTTGTATAAACTGGACACAAAGAACCCGCAGAGAGAGGACTGCTGAACTTGCCTAAAGGTGAGATGGTCTTTCAGGGTTCCTGATTCATGAGGGAGTCAGCAAGGCATTCTGCAGGACACAGCAGAAAATGACTGAACTGTCTTTAGAATTTCCTGCTTCATGGAAATGTCTGCTGGACACTATGGGCCTGAAGGCCGAAGATGGATGCCCCAACGGTACAGAGGAACTTTGGGTGACTGTCCAGGCAGCGAGTTGTCTCTGTCATTTCTAGAGTTTGAAAGTTGCATATTTCTTGTTTATTTAGGTAGTATTATATCCTTCTGGAGTCTTTGATGGAGTTGAAGAATGGTTCAATAGTTATAGTTTTCCTTAGTTATGATAAAAGATAAAATAGATTTAAATATTGTAACTGTAATTCTTGCTTGATAACTGTTTTGTTATATGTAATTTTACTATGTTAAAGTTAAAGCCTTTCTTTTTGTTTAAACAGAAAGAGGGGAAATGATGGAGGAGTGTCTATGTGTTAATTTCATTGGCTAATAAAGAAACTGCTTGGCCCAATAGGACAGAAAATTAGGTAGGAGGAGTAGACAGAACAGAATGCTGGGTAGAAGGCAGTGGTGAGATGCTTCAGGCAGTCGCCATAGTGAGTCGCCATGCTTCTACTCTCTGAGATGGATGCAGGTTAAGATCTCTTCTGGTAAGCAACTACCTCGTGGTGCTACACAGATTACTAAATATGGGTTAAAGCAAGATGTGAGAAATTAGCCAATAATAGGCTGAAATTAATGGGCCAGGCAGTGTTTAAAAGAATACAGTTTCCGTGTAATTATTTTGGGTAAAGCTAGCCGGGTGGCGGGACACAGCCCGCCGCTCCATTCTACAATATACTGGCTTTGGGGGGGCCTATTCTGTTTGGATGCTCACCTTCCTAGACCTGAATGGAGGGGGGAGGAACTTGGACTTCCCACAGGGCAGGGAACCCTTACTGCTCTTCAGACAGGAGAGGGAGGGGGAGTGGAGGGGGAAGGGGGAGGTTAATGGGAGGCGGGGAGAAGGCAGAAATTTTTAATAATAAAAAAAAGAAAAGAAAAATGTATTATAACGCTAAGGAGAAAACACAGATAAACAAAAACTTCTGCCAGTTACAGTTATGATACAGTCCTTTGGAACCTAGACTCTGTTGTACAGCAGCAGGAAGAGTGTTTCAGACTCTTAGACCGAGAGTTGAAAACCACATGTCACTCCTGTGTGTGTATACAAAAAAGGAAGTAACAGATTCAAGGTTTTCTTAAATGTTTATACTTGCTGAATTCTATCCTGAATTTATTTTTAGTGTATAGTCATTGACTGTCATCTTTCCTTCATCCTCTTTCTCTCTACATAGGGTCATACTACATAGTCCAAGTTGTAGTTTTAAAAGTTGTAGTTTTCTGCATAATCCCACTCCATCAAAGTGCTGGGATTGCAGGTGCATGCTGCTATGTCCACTGATTATTTATTTATTTATTCATTTAGTCCTCACTTATGGTAACAACATCCCTTACTCCTTGAATCACAGCTCTCAAATCTCCTGCCTTCAAGGTGACATTTTAGGTTAGACATTTATATTATCATAAAGTACGTTGGGTATAGTCAGTCATTAATCCCATAGAATGACTCAGAGGGTGAAGATAAGAGGCATAAATTTGGTCAAATCAACTTCACTGGATTAAAATGGAGACATGTATTCAGATTATGCAAAATGACTATATTGCTCACATCCTTTTTTGTTGAAATAAAAATGTTCTGCAAGAGTATACAAATTAAAAACATTTTTGAGCTAGAGTAAAGAGTAATGTGTTTTATTACCGCTTTTCTCTCTTTGTCTGTCTCACACATACCTATGCCATTGTATTTTGTTCTTACCCTTCCACTGCCCTCTCTCCCCTTCTCCTTACTGTACCTTTGTAGTTCTCCTTCCTTCCCCACAAACAGCTCCTTTCTGTTTTTGTACCATGTGTGTTCTGTTTTGCCTTCATTTTATTCCCTTCTCACACCAGCTCTGTTAAGATTTCTTCTTTTCTTCTCATGGCCTTGAGTTATGGGAAATACAGATAAATCATTTAAGGCTGAGCAGCCGTCAGTCACTTATACAAAGCACTTTGATCAGGTAGGAGTCTTTGCTTTAATCAACCTCCTTTACAAAAAAAAAAAAAAAAGGTGCTTCTTTACCCCCAGGCTAAGCTGTACTATTCTATGGGTATGAAGTCAGTTTTTAGAAGGCAGTTTGATAACAAGACTTATATATTCCCGCTCTGGGCCTATGCCCCTTATAGCCAAAAATTTTGAGCATGTTTGTAGTATTATACCCATGTGGAATGGATACTATATTTCCATTGTTCTTCATTTTTCCAAGATTCACCTTGTGTCCTAGAATGTGGCCGATTTTAGAGAAGTTTCCACTGCTGCTGAGCAGGCGCATTTTGCTTCTGATGGATTCAATTATTTTTATTTAAAAACCTCTGACTTCTGGAAGCAGGACTGACTACCCATTAAGGATACCACGACTCCAGGCTCTTTCTGATTTTAATTTTCTTAATTTGATTTTTAACTCATGGGTTATTTTTGGTTTACAAAGTAGTAGGTTTTGATATTTATTTGTCATACGTTCTTAGTTATTAACTCTCCTTCCATGCCCTTTCCATTTCTCTGTTTTTTTTTCCTCTGCCAACTCTTTTTAATCTTTTTCATGCCTAACAATCATGCACTACGTTCATATCCCATTTTACTGTTTCTCCTGCTTAGAGTCTCTTTGCTCAAGGCTCCTTTCTTTTTCCTGTCCTGAAGAGATACTCAGATTTAAATACAGACATACAGATTTGATGGGTGGATCTCCATATGAGAAACCATACAGTGTTTGTCTTACCTCACTCAGTATTTCTCACGGTTTCACTTTTATTTACTGAACAGAATTCCACTGTATATTAAGTACAGCATTTTCATTATCCAGGCATCAATTGATAGACAGCTAGCTGGCTCCAATTCCTAGCTACTGTGGATGGAGTCACCTTGAACATTCAATACAGTATGTATCGAATGCGATACAAAGTTATTTCAGCTCCTTTTTGTTTTTGAAGATTTACTCTGTGATCTGGAATGTGATCTCTTTGTTTTCTGTGCTGCTGAGAAGGTGAATTGTGTTTTTTTTCAGATAGAATATTCTGTAAATACCTGCAAAGATCATTTGATCTATGTTGTACTTTGGCTTTGAATATTTGTTAATTTTTTGTTTGGATGACCTCTTTGAAAATGAGAATGTAGTACTGAAATCATCCACTATATTATTTTAGCAAAACCTATCAAATATTTTATTCCCAATACTGCTTTAAAAAAAAAAAAAACAGAACTGGGACCCTCAACAACTGGGTGCGCATATTTTATAATGTTTTATTGTCTTGATGGGTTCTTCTTTCCACTAATCTGCAGTGCCCTTCTAATTTATTTCTTATAATTTTCCTTTGAATTAGATTTTATCGGACATCAGAATGTCTACCCCAGCTTATTTTTTTTTTTTTTTTTGTTTTTTTCGAGACAGGGTTTCTCTGTGGCTTTGGAGCCTGTCCTGGAACTAGCTCTTGTAGACCAGGCTCTTATTTTGGTTTTTATTTACTTGAACTGACATTCATTCTTTGACTCTCGGTTTATTAACCAGTGAGGTGTGTTTCTTAAATACAACAGATACTTGGTCCCACTTTTTTAATTCAGTAAGTGTCTTAGGGTTTCTGTTGTTTTAACAAAACATCATGACCAAAAAGCAAGTTGGGTTTATTCAGCTTACGCCTCTACATTGCTGTTCATTATCAACGGAAGTCAGGGCATGAACTCAAAAACGGCAGGAACCTAGAGGCCATGGAGGACTGCTGCTAACTGGCTTGTTCAGCCTACTTTCTTACAAACCCAGAACCACCTGCCCAGGGATAGCACCTCCCACCATGGGCTGGGCCTTCCCCCACTGATCACTAATTGAGAAAACGCCTTACAGCTGGATCTCATGGAGGTGTTTTCTCAACTGAGTCTCCTTTTTCTCTGATGACTCTAGCTTGTGTCAAGATGACACACAAAACCAGCCAATACAGTAAGCTAACCTACATGCCTTTGCTGGTGATTTGAGGCCTTTAATTTTTATGGTTATTTCTAGAGATTTTTCTAATTTCTGTAATTTTGTTGGTTATTTTCCTGGTTGTTGTTGTTTTTATTGTTTTTGTTTTTTTCTTTCTCCCTTAGTTTAAGGGTTTATTGATTTCCTCTAATGTATTTCTTCCTTTTGAAATTTATTCATCAAATTAATGCATTTTCTATGTTTTCATGATTGAAACTGCTTTTCTTTCTCCTCTGTGTTCAGTTTTTCTTTGAGCATATCTGTGGTGTTCACATGGTTGGCATGAACTATCCTCATCTGTGATTTCTTGAATTGTCTTGCATCTCCAATTTTCTTGTATCTTACCTTTGTGAAGTTCTCATAGTTTTCTCTTTCTCTTGACAGAGTCTATTTTTTCTTATTATAGACTCTTCTCCTTCATGCAGTTATTGAAATAGCCTCCCTTCTTTCTTTTTTCCCTCTTTCCCCTCTCTATTTCTCTTCCTTCTCTCCTCCTTTTCACCTTTTTCCTCTCCCCGCTGTACTCACCCATCCCAGACTTCCACCACATTGAACTGTCTTGAACTCATTATGTAGCTCACGATGGTTTTGAACTTGTGGCGATCCTCCTGCCTCATCTTTCTGAGTGCTGGGATTACGGGAATGTGCTATCATGCCTAGCTCCCTTTACCTTTATCTCCTGGCAAATTCTCATGTTTTGGGGCTGTCTGTAACTATAACATTAAAAGCTTGAAACAATGAGGATCAGACCACTCAAGTTCATTACTATGAAAACTTCTTGACTGCAAGTAGTCCCCTATTAATTTTTTATATAATAGTTTTATGTGTTCTGAAATACCTTGCTCATTGACATTCTGTAACATTTCTGAGCATACAACCTCTAGGTCATGCATTGATGGAATGGATTATTTTGAAGGTGAGTATGCTTTTAAAAAATCTTTGATGTTGAAAAAAAAGCTATGTACTCTATCCTAGACTCAATTTTCCTAAATTATAATATATATTTCTTGGCCACTTGTGTTTTCTTTTCATATACATTTTGTAATTAGATGAATCAATTAGTATGTCACTAGGAGGCAAACATTTGTTTTGAACAAGGTCTTGCTAATCTAAGAATTTATACATATCAGAGAAGGAAAAAATGTTATTCTCTCTCTCTCTCTCTCTCTCTCACTCACTCTCTCAACGAGAGCCAATTCTTGCATTTTTATTTGGTAACCCAGGACCCTTTGAGAGTTGTAGTATCAAAAGTCTGAATTCCTGAAGCTTCTTCCTTCCCCAAGGCTTCTTTACAGTACATTGGCTCTGCCACTTCTTTTCCTTCCCCATGAAAATTTATAGCTTCCCTCTGTAAAAACCATGTTAGCTAGTTCCAAATGGAACTAAAATATCAAATATTTTAGAAAGAAAACTGGAATCATTAAAAATGAAGTCTAAAACAAAAATCTTTAATCAGGCATCATTTTACCTTTGTGAGGTACCTGATGACAGTCTGAGGAACTAGTTATCGTTGAACTAGTCATCTTGACTAAGGCAAGGCATACCTCGATAGATGAAAAAGTAATATTTCTGGATATTTCTGTAAGGGCATTTTTGAAGTATGATAGTGTTGGCAGAGGCCACTTGTTCATTCCCAGCTGCCCAGGCTACAAAACAATCACACTGAAACTTTATTAATTGCAATACTGTTTGGCCAATAGCTCAAGCATATTTCTGGCTAACATATCTTAAATTAACCATTTTTTATTAATCTGTGTATTGCCACATAGCTGTGGCTCACTGGGTAAAGTTCTGTCAGTGTCTTTCTGTGGTATTGCTACATGGCTTCTCTCTGGTTCTGCCCCCCCCCCCTCTCTCTCTCTCTCTCTCTCTCTCTCTCTCTCTCTCTCTCTACACACACACACACACACACACACACACACACACACACACACACATCTTCCAGTCTAGCTATGTTCTGCTAAACCACTGACTGAAAGCAGCTTCTTTATTAACTATGATAGTATTTGATTCACAGGGCTCAGAGGGGTAAAGAGATTGATCATCACAATTGTGGGATCCGCTGAGGGCCTTACCATAATGACAAGATGAGACAAGGTGGAATAACAATCAGTTCCTCTTTCTACCTAAGCTGAAATACCCATTTTTTCACATTGAACCTTACCATTCTTGGACTTTTGGACTAGAAGTGGGGCTTGACATTACAAACTCCCTTGTTTTGGAGTGGATTTATACCACCCATTCTCATGGACCTTCAGTTTGCAGATGTTAGATTGTAGGTGTTTTCAGTCTTGGTGATTATATTAGCCAATTCCTCACAACAAATAAAACACACACACACACCATATCCAAACATCCATACAGCATACTCACAAACATACATACTATTATGCTATAAACACAAAACTTTATATATATACATACATACATACATATGTATATATATCTCACATGTACATATACACAGAATACATCCTCCAAACAAATACAACACCTATCACAAACACTAATACACAAGCAATACACAAACATACAGACAAACACACATATCGTGCACACACACACACACCACATACACAATGTACCCACAAGCCTGGCTTGGGCTTTTGAAATCTCAAAGCCACCCACTGTGACACACTTATCCCAGTAAGGTCACACACCTCCTAATCCTCTCATGTATTGCCACTCCCTAGTAACTAAGCACTCAAATATATTAGCCTCAGGGCCATTCTTATTCAAACCACCACAGTTATCTTTCTGTTTTAGTTTCCATATAACATATTTATTGAATACACTTGTTACTGTCTCCATTAGCACCCTAAATGCTAAGCTATTGTAGCTCCAGCAGGTCTTCCTGCCAGGTTTCTTGCCAGGACATTGGACTGAATGCCCTTGATGCTTATTTGCATTTGTTCGCCACATTAACTTCATGTTAATTTATAATAGATCACCACAAGCATACCTGAGAAGACGAGCTTTTTATCTTAGAATATTATTATCCAGAAGCCAATAGATGTCTGATCAGGCTAAAAGAAGATCGTGGTGGCAGGTATGTGCTTTCTGTGGAAGTGCTGGGAAGGTGAACTTCTTTGTTTTTCCCAGATTCTTTGGCTCCTGGTCACTTGTTTGACAGGGAAGTCTAGCAATGTCTTGATAAACACGTTGACTTCTTTTTGTGCTTCCTTCTATTAGTAGCAAATGGTTCCATCAGGCATACCCAGTTGGATAATCTTTCTGTTTTAAAGTTAGTTGAACACCAACTGTAATTCTTCTTTACCATGTGGAAAAGACATGTACACTTTCAGAGATTAGGGTGGAGTCCTCATTGGTAGCCATATTCTTCAAATATCAATTAGTTCATACCAACTTCCATAATTGCTATCTCAAATTTAATAAACTTCTGAAGTCATAGAATGATTTAAAAGTTTCTCTATTATCTGGCTTTCCTGGTTGTAGGATAAGGACTAGATAAGGTGGGGAGGTACAAAATATAAGCAGACAATACTCTGAGGTTCATGAACTCAAAAATGCCTCTCATTTCATCCTAGACTCAGGCTTCTACATCATATTCCTGACAGCATCTGCTACACCTGCTCGAGAGCTCAGCCTGTTGCACTTCTTGCACACACAGCCTCCCTGGGAGCAGCAGCACATCCTGCCTTTGTAATCATGCCTGATTCAGAATTCTGGTCATTCCTCTTCTAGACAGTGGCCTGACTGTGTCTCACTGTCATCAAATCTCTTGTCACCACTTCTGACCGACCTTCCTATCAATTTGATGTACAGCTTCAGTGAATCTTGCTTTGCTTTTGACTTCCAATGCTTTTGCTCCTGCTACCACATCAACATTTCTTTGTTTTCTACTCCAACACCAAGGCCCACGAAGACAAGCTCATTGATTAAAAAAACCTGAAATTAAAAAAGTTACTTATTTATTTACATATTGTGTGTGCATGCATGTGCGTGTGTGTGTCTGTGTGTCTGTGTGTGCCACAGCACATGTGTGGAGGTCAGAAGATAATTTTCAGAAGTCCATTCTCTCCTTTTCACATGTGCTTCTTAGGGATCCAACTCTGTGGTCAGGCTCCACAGGCACCCTTCCCTGACCTTCCTCTTGCCAGCGATCTTGTTGCTCACTGGCTCAGTATTGCATTTCTACCAGGACCTAAGGTAGTGTTTTGCATAAAGAAGATGCTCATCGAGTACTTGTTAAACTCTACAATCACAGAAAACATTTACCCAGGGCTTTCTAAGAGTCAGCACTGTTCTAGAATGCTGTGTTATCTCATCCTGTCAGTGTCTACAGTTGAGAAAGATGAAGCCTGGAAAGGCAAGATTCATGCAGCTGCTGAATCAGGCCACTATTAATGTAGAAAATGTGACTTGACTCTGGGGGTCAACACCAGTGTATGTGGAATACTACATTGCAGGCTTAATTTTATAATTAAGTGTTGCGAACATGTTATTTTTTCCTTTTAATTCCATAATTGAATTTCTTTATAACCATTTCACACATATTCATCATTGTATTTGTCCCTTGAAACCAAAATATATTAATTTTTAAAGTTTGATGAGCTTTGTAAAAATTGTAACTATTTACTTGGATGAATACTAATAATTTTGAAAGTTTTTAAATAGGAGTTTCTAAATAAAATTAGGGTTGAGACTTTGTCATTTCAGGGTGACAACTGAATATTTCTTTCAGTAGCTGACTATACTTATAGTCAGTGTGCTTGTAACTTGGCCATACATTTTCCTAGCAGGTCCAGACAGAATGAAAGAAAAGTAGGAAACAAACTACATGCATAAGCTTCCTAGCCTGGCACAGGATAAGAAATAGGGCAAGGGCTAATTTTGTATATCCCTAAAATATGAAGAAAATTATTCTTAATAAGTGAGAATGTTGAGTTTCAGAGACAGGTGCCAGATGGCCTGATGGAAATTCAGCACCATTTCTTTCCTCCTATGTTTTCTCCTGGATTCCTGGTAATAACATTTCCCAGTCTCAGCCAGCAGGGTTCTGGATTAGATTCTACCCATGAGAGGCTCTTCTGCAAGACTTGGAAAGCAGGAGAGCAACAGAAGCCATTATTGCCCCCGTAGGCAGGTTCATGGGCTTCAACAGATGGGGCTATATGAAATCCTGCCAGGAGCTTCCCAGCATCCTCTACACCAACCATTTGGAGGCTGCAGGCAATTGCAGGCCCACTGGTAGCAGAGGTCTGTGAGCATGCCCAGCCTCACTTCCTGAACATCAGTAGGGACTTTCTCTGTGCTCTATTGTTCCAACCCTATAACTGGTTTTCACTGGTTTTGTAAACTGTTAAATAATTTTATTAAATTTGTTTTCACCCCAACTAATTAAACTATGTATTACTACCCAGAATCTAGCTTTAACATATCACTTTTTTTTCTTGATGAATACTTTAATTGATGTGTGATTTACAACTTGTTTCCCCTTCCAAGATATTAAATATTTTTAATGAAAATGATTGGAATCATTGGCATTACTTAATAATTAAATTTCTTCCACTTGAGTTTTAAGGTTTTTGTATTTATTTATTGTGGGGTTTTTTGTGTGTCTGTACACATGTGCATTGGAGAATAACATTTATGGGTCAGTTCTCTTCTTCTACAGTGGGCATCCTAGTTTGGAATCTAGTTGTCAGTCTTTGTGGCAAGGGCCTCTACATGCTGATTTCTTTTGCTGCCCCCTATCCAAATTTTTAAAGTGGATAAATTATATTTGTTTGAAATTTGGACCTAATGCTAATACTGATTTCTTAATCCTCATTTAACTTCAGAAATAAAATTGAGGTAGAATTCTTAGGCAAACAACTATAAGAAGATTACAACACAAGAAGTGGAAAGCTTCTCAATAATTTGTCCTTCAAAGTAAGACACCTGCATGTTTCCCAGTCCTTCTAGTCACCCACACTTCTGTTCTATGTCATTAGACTGAGGATAGAACTACAACAACTCATATTTGTATAGGAGTTTAATTCATAAGTACACCCTAAACAGCAAATCATTGGATTTCTACAGTTTTAAGCTCTGGTCTTCTAAGATTCCACAATTTTCTGTGTGCCTCCGCTTGCTGCACCAATGTATTGTTGCATTTACATTTTTATGTCTTATCTGTCATCTCCAGATTTCAAATTCTCTGAGGACAGGATTGTATCCTAAATATCATTATTTGCCTGATGTTTGTCTGGGTCAAAGCTCTTAGAAGACAGTTACAATAGAGATTATTGTTATTTTGTTTTACAACTAACTATACTTCTAATTCAAAATAAACTTTTGATACAAAAGGATCAGATGAAGTAATGGGCAAAATCAAGTAAACAACTAACTGTGCAATGTATTCCCTGTATGTTATAGTCAATACAAGTGGAAGGGGGATCCCTTCTTAGAAGGCTAAGATAAGCTAACGCAGCCTTACTGTTCGTATGTGGGTAAGAGTGGATATATATGAAGGTATGACTCTTTTACCTTCTTAATATATTTTAAGATTCATATTTCATAATCATTCAACCTTACTGTCCCCCAACAGCTGCAAGTGATGTGGAAATAGTTAAACAATTCATGCTCTTTGCCTGCAGGACTTGTCAAATACCCGTGTTAGATTGCTTCTGTGAGAAATTCAGAGAAACAGTGCAAAGCAGCAGATGGGATGTTTTATTAAAGCCAAGTTATAGTCAGTCTTGTGCTGGTGAGGAAGAGTTATTTATTATAGAATACTGCCACGTGAAAAGAGCTGTATTGGCATTGAGGACACCAACATGCAATAGATGTGGCTTGTATCACCTGTGCTTAATGGTAAGTGTGGATATCAAAATAAATGATGGAACCTAACAGCCACTGATGCTCTTGATACCAACATTGTGGTGGGATAGATAACCCCTTGTTGCCAAGGCAATAGACACAAGGTCCAGGACTAGAAGGGATTGTGTGGCCTTCACCATTTATCTGTCTTTAAGTATGAAATGCATCTCATTCCAGGGCTCATTTCCCTCAGAGTTGTTTTAGAATTATTGTTATTATTTTAAGCAATAAAAATCCATTACTAAATCTATCTGTGTAGCTATGTTTTAAGGCTAAGATAAGCTAATGCAATCTTTCTGTCCCTATGGTGAATAAGAATGGATACTTATGAAGCTATGAGTCTTTTACTAAAATGTTTAGTTTGTATGCAAAAGATTAAAAAATAATAAAACAGTAGGTGTTGGGGTGAGTAGGGAATAAAATAAATGTGAACTAACTTAGTAGAAGATAGTTTCTCTATGAAAAATATGCAAAATTGATGGGGAATCTTTGCCAACCAATTATCTTTAAGAGATAGGACCAAGATAGGGTGTAGCTTTCTGGGACCAGGACAATAATGACACAGGGCCCAGATTCCCTCTCTTGTGTGGTTCCCTCATGAGCTTGGACTTCTCATTCCTGTTTCCTGAGTTTTCCCCTTATAATAAATAAAAATATAATTGTTATTTCTTTTAGCTAGTCTGGTTATTTCCTGAATCGAGCTAACTTCTACACAAAGTAATTCCATATTCTTATTTTTCATTGCACTAAATACACACACACACACACACACACACACACACACACACTATGTATTTTGGCATGTAAATCTGTAGTTTGGAAATTAAAAAATTAAACATCATCTTAATTATACCAGTCAAAATTTAACTGATTTAATACACTTTTTCACTCAAAGCATAGAGTCTTCCTTTGGTAGATGTTTCTTACTAGATAAATCACACGTTCATCAAGAACTGCTTTGATTGCCAAAGAAAAAGAGAGAGAGAAAAAAACTTACCCTAAATTAAAAATAAGACCCATCTAGTTTAATTATAAAATGGGAATGATTACTACTGCTTACTGATTACTTAAATATTCATGAGATTGAGTTTCCAAATTTAGATGACTGTATAGTCAAAGATAAAGGATGTGTTTATATTTTTTATGGGATGATAGTGTTAATCCATATTCCCCTTGCGGGGCTCTGGGAAGATGCTTCTACCGGTTTCTGTGCACTTAACAGGTAGTAAGCCCGTTGCCCTCCTGAGACAGATGATCTGGCTCAGCATGATTTGCTTCAGATGCACAAAAATATCCTATTAGTTTTGACGGGACACAATACCTCTAATATTGAATATATGAAGTGACATACCTATTTGGACTTTTAAAGTATCCTAATAAAGTGTACTGGGGCATTTCCAGGTGTCTAGGAGAATCCAGTGATTGCTTAGAATACACTAGAAAGAGGAACAGAAAGAACCCCCCTGTCATATCCTCTCTGTTTGCATTATTCTGTTCCCTGAACAATACAGTTGGAATGGACTCTGGAAACAGTTAAAGCTTTTTGAACATGAGTTAAAATCTCAGGTAAATGGTAAACAACAAAAAGTCAGAGATAGGAAAAGAAGTGAGACAAAATTTGGAATTTTGGAATTCAAGTTTAATGGCAGTTCTGATATTTTGAAGTCTATATTTTCTCATACTAAATGGACATCTTGTGTAGAGTAGTAGTACCTTTTGTGGGGCATCAGGCAGAAGCTGGAACTCAGGTAAATAAGCACAGTAAGACTCAGGGCTTAACCAAGTCAGCATCCAAAGGCACACACCCACTAACTTGTCTTCCAGTGTATAAAATCTGTCCAGAAGATGTTAGTTGGAAATCTGTGGCATGCATCATGCAATGTTTTGTTAGGAACACAATAAAAACCATGAAATGTAGATTAAACACTTAAAATAACAATTTAGGATGCCAGTGGCAAGATGGAAGGAACAAAAGATAGTATTTCCATGTATTTTATTTTTATATTTTGTATTCAGGATGGCTCTGAAGTCTTAAGATACCGTGACCATGTTCATAATTGCCTCCAGAACAGAGTTAATGGGACTCCTAGGAAACCACCCAGAAGCTTATGCAAAATATCCAGTTTCACTAAAACCTACTAGGTTTTCATTTTTTTGTCCCCTGCAAAGGAGAAACAATATGATTAGCGCTTAAATTGGCCTCTACAGTTATATGCGAGCGCTGTTGGCCTGCACTTTTTTACTTGAAAGATGTTGAAAGGGATTCTGAAGAACATCTAGGATTCTAGGTCCAGAGGATGGGGAAAAGATGCTGTTGTTTCTGAAGACCATCCATTGTAAAACTTTCCATGGCTTATAGTGTCTCTGTTTTCACCAGTTATGTTTTTCTACTAGTAAAAAATCCTGATAATCTCTTTGTATGTTATTAATTTAAGGATTTCAACATGTATTTCAGATATGTATAACACAGTTCTGAGTCTCCTGAGATGTGAGTTTCAGGAATTATTCATTAGCATGTCCTAAAGGAATGAACACAAAAGTTGGGTCCTGGAAATATGCTTCAAAAAAAAAATCACATACCTATTTTCTGGTAAAAATTTACCTCAAGGAGGTGTTTCAGCTGAAGTTTTATTTTTTGAATATAAAGTATGAAGAATAAAAATTTGCTTGTGATAGAGAATATGAGACCTTAGGATCAGGGCTTTGAAACAGCTTATAAGTATTCCTTTCACGAGTATGAGGTTACTTTCTCTGTAGTGATGAGAGTTCTTTAACTATGAAACACATCTATAAAATCCTTCTGATGACAAAGAACTTGTGATCCTTGAGGGAAAAGAAAAGTTCCTTTGGTAGGACCAATGTTTTCTTGTTTTAATTGTCATCTTTCTTTGCACATACTACAGACTTACTCATTCCCACATTATAGACACATAGATGCTAAACACGCTTTATTTCCCAGAAAAAAAATATCATTTCCCAATGGATTTAGGAGGAGTCATAAATTGAAAAGAGTCTTTTTGAATAACAGTTATAAATACGAGGAGAAAAGAATAAATTTCTCATACTATTGTCCTTGTAAGTAAATTTGTATATGGGTAGGTATGACAGGCTAATGTTTACTGATCACAACCCACACTCTTACCTTACTGGTAATTCTCAGTAACAGTAAAGATAGTGGTATTTGAAAACATTGCTAGGTGGTAGAATAACTCAGTACTGGAAACAAGAAGTTTATTAAGAGATTTGGTCTGTATTTTTAATGCTTTTTGAGGGAATATCAGTACAATCTAATATTCACTAACTAATATTAGTACTATTTGCCTGTGAGGACAGTTACTTCTTTTGGTGAGATCTTTGTATGAAATGAAACCACATAGGTCCCATTTACTCTATAGTTTGCGTGAGACTTGTGACTGGGTTATCAATAAGGACAGGAGTGAGAGTGGAAAAAAAAACATTCAGGGTTGTATTGCAGAGAAAAAGACCCAGACATGCTGATCTCAGCCTCAAGTTGCACAGGGCTAGCTTGCTGAGTATCTGTTTCCTTTTCTTTTTATTTAGTAACTAAAGAAAGACTTACCTAAACCTCTTTAAATCTTATGTTTATATATAAATTGAGACATACATCCTTTAGTGTGTGATAAGTGTTTGGTAAATGATCACTGTCATCACCTCATCATCATTACCTTCATCATCATATTTTGAAACCAAAATAGCTTTTAATGTTTTGAAACTAAAAAATAAGACAGGTCTTGTACTGATTCATTATAGTCCTGTGGCTTTATATGGCACAGAAAAATGGTTTAGTCACAATGGGAGAGACAGTAGAGCCATTACCCAGGAGAATATGTGGGCAGAATCATATCATTTGTTGCTACAAAAGTCTTGCATTGTAGTTGTGTTTTTCTATTCATTGAAACTGTATTAGAGATGACTGCCTGAGGAGAGGCATTTGTAGGCTACTGTGTTCCATCAAAGAACCAAGCGGTTTCCTACCAATGGATTGGAAGTGGTTCAAAATATGTAGCCACAGAAATTGAAAACTTAACATTACCCTATATACTATTAATTCATTCACTAAAGGAATTAGTTGCTGATGTTTTTAATCTATTTTTGTAAAACTTAGTGGCTAAGCCTCAGTGACTCCTGAATATTTTCATGAACTTTACAAACAACTCATTCAAATCTCTGTCACTGGAGTGTGTAGTTTCAAAGTCTGGAATTTTTCAAACTGTGAAACATAGATTTCTTCTAATTCATTTCTTTTATGAAACCCACTGTGAAATTCTTACTTCCTGAATCTTAGGCAATACTTTACAAAAATGTGAAGTACAAAGTTTAAAAATACGCATACAACTCTTGGCTTATCTACTTATGCTTCTTTCAACTTTTTATACTTTTGATCAAATGGTGTGGTTCATTCTCCCAACAGTAGCAACAGTGACCAATAACTTGGAAATCAAATACATTTAAAGAGAATATTTCCAATATGTGATAAGAATTACTAATTCACTATTAATAGTTTCACATAGCATAGACTTCTTCATGAGACCAAAGCTTCAGTAAACAGTTTATTTTGAAAAATCCTAATACCCCTACTCTATCATTTATAAATTAGGGAGAATGATAGTTCACTAAATTTGTGATATCTGTAAGAACTAAATGCAGGAGAACTGACGGCATGTAACAAAATTCACCATGATAGGACCAGAAAGAAATTATTGCAGAAAAATAAAATCTTGTATTTTAGTTACTTTACTCTTTACATGCCTACTTGTAGCACCTACCAACCTTGATTGGATGTACCTTTTCTTTTCTATTGCCATTGCAATAGTTTTCCTAGGAAGGAATTGGCAGTACTTCCCACCTACCCTCCCGGTTATCATATCTTCCTTTGTTTCCATGGGGAAACATTTACCAACTTCTATTAATGTAAATAGGTACTATCGTCATAAATTACTCAGACTTGCAAATAAACAAAGATAAAGCAAAAATTAGCAATGGTGAATTGTCAAGAATAGTTGTAACATATGGGAATGGTTGCCATAGCAAATGCAAGCTAAATATGTTCAGTAAGTATGTTGATGGAGAATTTACAATGAGTGACTTTCTATATTAGTCTATATGTAATTCATGTTTATTTGTTTGTTTCTAAGACAGGGTTTCTGTGTAGTCCTGGCTGTTCTGGAACTCAATAATTCACAGATCTGCCTTCTTCTGCCTCCTGAGTGCTGTAATTAAAGGTGTGCACCACCTCCAACTGGCCTAAGTATATACATAAATATATAAAAGTGGGCGTTGCCATGAACAAGAGGACCACTATCAACAACTCTCAGCGTTGGCTATTGTTTGGGGGTCATACTATTAAATCAAGATATAAAGTGAGAAGGCAATGTATGATTCAAGGGCTGGAAGGAGAGCGTAGGAAGAAACAAATGGATTTTATGAGAGGAAGTTAGGAAGTGAGTATCATTGCTAAAAATTCTTTTACAAATGAATTTCCTAAAATTTTTCACTTCTTTAAAGAGTCTTGGATTATATATAGCACATACCAATTTACTAAATGCTGGTTCATGAACATGCACACAGGGCAAGTAAACCAAGGGCTGAGTCCTCCTTTTGAGTTGTTTTAGGTGTTTGAAAGAGCAGCAAAAACCTAACCCAGTTCTGTTTAAAGATAACCCTAATGAGAAGAGTATCATATTTTTCTTTTACTACAGCATGAAATATTAATCTACATACATATTTTTAATCATAGAGAAGCTGTTTTAGAATGTAGTCATTAAGTATTTTACAGTATACACTATCATTGAATAATTTATAGTACATGCTTTCTATACAGAATTGTTTTTTAAGTCTGGATGGGGAGACAGAACTGTTGGTTTATAAGATACTTTATAATCATGCTTCAGCTAGGTTTCTATGACAAGTAAATGTATGTAGTTTTAATATAGTTCTATATGAAGTCTTTATATATTCTATATTGTGAATCTTGTCTCACATAAAGCTGTAGTGATATATTTTTATGTAATCTTTGATTAGACTGATTAGAAAAAATAAAATATTATTCAAAAGAGAGTGATGTTTGCTACAAAACACTTTATTGAAGGTTATAGTTTTTTTCCAGTTTATTTATTTTTTATTAAAAGTTGCCATCTCCTCCCCTCCTCCTCCCCCTTCCCTCCCCTCCCCTCCACCCACACCCCCACTCCCTCCCTCTTGAGGCCAAACAGCCATCAGGGTTCTCTACACTATGTTGAGACCAAGGTCCTCCCAACTCCCCCCAGGTCCAGGAAGGTGAGCAACCGAACTGACAAGGCTCACACAGAGCCCGTCCATGTCGTAGAGACCAAGCCCATCGCCATTGTCCTTGGCTCCTCGGTCAGCCTCCACCATCAGCCACCCTCAGAGAGTCCGATTTGGTCGCATGTTCCATCAGTCCCATTCCAAGTGGACTTGGTGGTCTCCCATTAGTTCTGTCCTGCCGTCTCAGTGGGTGAACGCGGATGACAGAGCCCCACATAGGAGCACCGGACTGAGCTCCCAAGGTCCCGATGAGGAGCAAAAGGAGGGAGATCATGAGCAAGGAAGTCAGGACCGTGAGGAGTGCGTTCACCCATTGAGACAGTGGGACAGATCTAACGGGAGACCACCAAGTCCAGTTGGAATGGAACTGATGGAACAGGGGACCAAACCAGACTCTCTGAATGTGGCTGACGGTGGAGGAGGACTGAGAAACCAAGGACAACGGCAATGAATGTGAACTCTACAGCATGGACGGGCTCACTGTGAGCCTTAACCTTCACCTGGCGATGGATGGAGATAGAGACAGAGCCCCACATTGGAGCACCGGACTGAGCTCCCAAAGTTCTGATGAGGAGCGGATGGAGAGAGATCATGAGAAAGTCAGAACCATGAAGGTTATAGTTTTAAATCAATATGAAGGGTTTGTCTCTAAATATCTCTTGTTTAGTAGTGAATAAGAATTTAACCTCTAAACTCATATTGAGTAGATTTCACCTGCTATTAAATTTTGATGAAAGGATGTCCTTCTATAAGATATAATTATTTTGCCAGTTATTTATTATTTGATTTGGGGTAGGAGAGTTTACCAGGAGTGAGATAAATTAAGTTTGTAAGAAAGCTAACACACATTCCACCCATCCCTTTTATGACTATATAGGGTTTTATCAGATAATTTTTACTTGTCCCAGTCTATATACTTAATTTAAAAGCAAAAAATTTATAAATTTCTGCCATTGACTTAAGATTTTACTAAGTGTTCTCATCAGCCAACTTATTTACACTGTAGTGATATTAGCTTCGCAGCAGCCTTAGGGAAATCCAACTTTTAGTGAGAAGTGTGTGTGTGTGTGTGTGTGTGTGTGTGTGTTTTGTACATTTAAGTGACTATTATTATTTCTTCAATGCTATTTTTTTTTTATTTTAGATAGTATTCTCCATGGAAACATACAAGAAACCAGACACGACTGCTGGGTTATCCTGACTCACTTTTTGTAGATGACCAAGACTTAAAGTTGCTCATTATAATATAAAATACTTTACCCAAAGATATTTTCATGTGCTATTTTGTTGCCCTGCTTCCCAAGTTTTGAGTATTTTTAAACTTCAAATTATAGTACTTGACTTATCAATTTTATTTTTTAATTTATTTTTTAAATTTTACTTTACATGCCAACCTCATTTCTCCCTCCCACCCCTCCTCCAGCCCCCCCTCAGTTCTTTCTCCCACCACACCCCCCATTCAATCTTCCTACTGTGTAAGGTCTCCGATGGGAAGTCAACAAAGTCTGGCACATTAAGTTGGGGCAGGATCAAGCCCTCTCCCTTGCATTAAGGCTGAGCTGGTCATCCTAGCATAGGGAATAGGCTCCAATAAGCTAGCTCATGCACCAGGCTTGTTCCATTGGATGAAGGCTCTATGATGATACTCAGGGTATTCACCAATCTTATAAAGTAAAAGGTCAGTTTTGGCTCCCTCTCCAGTATTGCTATGAGTATTAGCTGGGATCATCCTTGTGGATTCCTGGGAATTTCCCTAGCACAGGGCTTCTCCCTAACTCCATAGTAGTTCTCTCTATCTTTCATTGCTCTACTACTCTGTCTTTCCTCCCACCATCCTATTCCCTCATGCTCTCATCCCCCATTCCCCTCCCTTTGGCACCCTACCCCCAGTTTAACCAGTAGATCTCAACTAATTCCCCTTCCCAGGGCGGATCCATGTGTCCCTCATAGGATCCTCCTTGTTACCTAGTTTCTCTGGAGCAATGGATTGTGGTATGGCAATCCTTTGCTTTATATCTAATATCCATTTATCATTGAATTTATACCATGTTTGTCTTTCTGAATCTGGGTTACCTAACTCAGAATAGTTTTTTTTCTAATTCCATCCATTTGTCTGCAAATTTTATGATGCTTTTGTCTTCTAAGGTTGAGTAATGCTCCATTGTGTAAATGTATCACGTTTTCTTTATCCATTCTTCAGTTGAGGGGCAGCTAGGTTATTTCAAGATTCTTGCTATTAGGAACAATGCTGCTATGAACATTGTTGGGCAAGTGTCCTTGTTGTATGATTGAGCATCTCTTGGGTATATGCCCACGAGTGGTATTGCTGGATCTTGACATATTTTGATTTTCAGTTTTCTGAGAAACCACCATACTTATTTGCAAAGTGGCTGTAAAAGTTTGCACTACCACCACCAGTGGAAGAGTGTTCCCTGACTTCACATCCTTTCCAACATAAGCTGTTTTTAGTGTTTTTGTTCTTCACCATTCTGACAGGTGTAAAATGGTATCTCAGAGTCATTTTGATTTGCATTTCCCTGATGATTAAGGATGTTGAGCAATTCCTTAAAATCAAATTATTTTATATTTTTGTGACTAGTTTCTTGAGTTCTTTATACATTTTGAAGTCCTCTGTCATATGTGGAATTGGTGAAGATATTTTTCCATTCTATAGACTGTCTTTTTCTCTTATTTACCGTGTTTTTGCCTTACAGAAGCTTTTCAGTTCCAGGAGGTCCCATTTATTGATTGTTGCTCTTACTTTTTATTTTGATGCTACTGGTGTTATGTTTAGGAAGTGGTCTCCTGTCCCATTGTGTCCAAGACTTCCTCCCACTTTATTTTCTGTTAGGTTCAGTGTAACTAGATTTATGTTGAAGTCCTTGATCCACTTGAACTTGAGTTTTGTACATGGTGATAGATAGGAATCTATTTGCAATCTTTAACATGTTGACATTCAGTTATGCCAGCACCATTTGTTAAAAATGTTTTTTTCCATTGTGCCATTTTAACGTCTTAGTCAAAAATCATCTGTTCATAGGAATGTGGTGAGGGTCTTTGATTTGATTCCATTGGTCCTTGTGTCTATTTTTGTGCCAATACAAAACTGTTTTTTATTACTATAGTTATATACTAGAATTTGAAGTCAGGGGTGGTGATGCCTCCGGAAGTTCCTTTATTGTACAGGGTTGTTTTAGGTATTCTGTATATTTTGTTTTTCCATATGAAGTTGAGTATTGCTCTTTCATGGTCTGTGTAGAATTGTGTTGAGATTTTAGATGGGATTGCATTGAATCAGCAGATTGCTTTTGGTAAGATTGCCATTTTTATTATGCTGATCCTACCTATTCAAGAGCATGGGAGATCTTTCCTTTTTCTGATATCATCTTCATTTTCTTTCTTTAGAGACTTGAAGTTCTTGTCATATAGCTTTTTCATTTGTTTGATTAAAGTTGCCCCCAAATATTTTATATTTGTGGTTATTGTAAAGGGTAACATTTATCTGATTTTTCTTAACCTGTATATTATTTGTGTATAGAAGAACTACTGAATTTTTTGAGTTTATCTTGTATTCTGCTACATTAATGAATGTGTTAATAAGTTGTAGAGTTCCCTGGTATAATTTTTTGGGGCCACTTTCCTGTTTTCAGCTTAAAGATGAAATCAGGAGTTTCACTCAGGTTTTTGTGCTAAATATTTGTATGTGTGCTTTCTTCCTATGGTAGTAAGTGTCCATGTTTTGTAAGTCTGTAGATTTAAGACTTGAGATTTTTCAATTTTCTTTAACTAAACCTTTATTTTCATACAGTGGGTTCGTTTTGCATTGATGTCAATTTTGCTTCTACTGGAATCTTTCGTAGACATTATTTTCTTCTTGATTGTTTTAACTCCTCCTTTGAAAAAATTCTCTGAGGTTCCTTTGTTCAGCTCTACTGTTCAGACACTTAATTGTGACAGTGGATATATTTGTTCTTTGTATTGCTTTTCATTGAATTATGCCAGTTGTATTATGGCATTGCTTTCCTTCTGCCATTCTATGTTTCCTCTTTCTCTGGGTTCTAACTACCTTTCCCAAGACTTCATGCTTTTTCTATTTTGAGTTTTTAGTGTTTGAGATTATTTATTCCATTTATCAAATTCATGGTCACACAGTCAGATTTTTCACTTTTTCCTAGTCACCATTTTTCTTCAAGTTGCTCACTTTTCCTGTTTGTTTATACATTCATTTTCCTTCCTTCCTTCCTTCCTTCCTTCCTTCCTTCCTTCCTTCCTTCCTTCCTTCCTTCCTTCCAGTAACAGGAGGGGCGAGCTTGGCCTGCTTGTTGGGGTTTCTGTCCTGCCCAGTTCTCACAGCTGGTAATCCCCAAAGAAATCCACATAGAGGTCTACATAAGTTATAAACTGATTGGCCCATTAGCTCAGGCTTCTTATTAGCTCTTATAACTTATATTAGCCCATTATTCTAGTATATGTTAGTCACATGTTTCAGTACCTTTTTCATCAGGGTAGGTCACATTCTGCTTCTTTCCTGGTCTGGGCAGGACTGAGGAGGAATGGGATTCCTCCTTCCCAGAATTCTCCTGTTGTCATTTCCCCACCTCTACTTCCTGTCTGGTTGTTCCACCTATACTTCCTTCCTGGCTACTGGCCAATCAGGGATTATTTAATACAAAATTGACAGAATACAGAATTGTCCCACACCACCTTCCTTTCTTTCTTTCTTTTAAAAGAAAATACCTAGTACCTGTGAAGTTTAGAAGAGGGTATTGACTCTCTCCTAGAACTAGAGTTATCGATGGTTTTGAGCAACTATGTGTGTGCTGAGAATTGAACCTGGATCTTCTGCATGAGCAATAAGTTCTCTTAACTGCTAAGTCATCTCTCAGGCCATTCATTTCTTTTATTTTAGTATGTTAGTAAAGGCCTTATTTGGAGACCTTCATATTAGTCCTCATTTTGTTTTGAGAGAGGAGTTTCATCTAGACTATATGAATTCATATGAGAGGAACCAAAGTAGTCTTTTGGTTTCATATTTTTCTCTCACTTGTAGATGATATCAGTTTTGAATCTTCAGGTATGTGTTCCATTTGAGATGCCTATAAAGGACAATAAATTAATAAAGGACTATTTGGGGGTGATTCTAAGAGAAGAAGATAGAAATCATTGATATAAAGAGTGAACAGGAGAATAATAGAACAACAAGCATCAAGTTAGGGTAAGGGATGTAAAAGCAGGGTAGTGAAGTAAATATAGGAAGAATAAATAACACTAAAGACCATTTGGAAGAAGTCATAAGAAATCTAATACTGTAGAAGCTTCATAACACCCCCCCACACACACACAGATGTAAATACAAATAGTTAAAATAAAGTTACCCTATAAAGGGGTGACAATACCACTACTAGCTACAATAGACTATATATAAAGTGCTTACCTTTTAGGGGCTGTTGGTCAGTGAGTTTCCACAGACCCCCCAAACATTACCTACTATTGGTTATCCTCCCCACTGAATTTGCCCCTAAGACTATGTTGTTAAAGATGCCTCATACTTGAGTTACAGGCCTATAGAAACTCTCACCTCTCACAGTAGCATGTGTCTGTTAATGAAGCATTTACTCTTTGCTTCCTTCTAGACATCTAAGATTGGCAGCTCCGGGGCTGTTGTGATTCGCTTCTGCTCTCATCCTGTTGCACCAATTGATAGCCTCCTAAAAATCCAGTCTGCCTCTGAGACTCCTGAAATTCCAATTTGCTCTTAGCTTGTCCTTAGTGACAAGCCATTTTGGAGACACTTTCACAGCTGTCTGTGTGCTCTGTGCTTATTGGTTTCTGCTTACTTCCTACTTTGAACCAAAAGGTCTGTCTTTCAGGCTTACATCCTCTTATGAAGTTCTCTGTTGCCTTGAGAGGGGAGCAAGCCTGGGTTATTCCAAAATCAGCAGTTCTGTGCTCACTATGAATCTTCCTTTTGCGATGCTGATACCAGGAGTAGTTGTGGTTATTAGTTCACCAGAATACAGATGTGTGGTGTTTTAAAACAGTGTTCTTTGATCACAGCAGGATGAAGGAGTCATCTGTTTTCTTGTAGACAGGAGTGGAACTTATGAATGGCACATGACTAAGAACGTATGCTTTGGGATTCTGTAAAAATATCATGATGTACCATACCATCCCTGCACAGGAGGTCAGGGCTGTATAAGGAAAATTGGATATAAGCCTGGAAATGAAGTTTTCTTCCATGGTCACTGCCTGCTTCCTGACTTACTCCTACTTGAGTGCCTGTCCTTACTTCCTTGAGTGATTAAGAAATGTAAGACACACCTCTGCCCCCTATTGCTTTTGGTCATAGTGATTATCACAGCAATAGAGAGCAAGCTAACACATTATGTGCCTCCATTTTCTTGTCGGTATGATGACAAAACAGAATATTTCCATCAGAATTGGGGTAGAATGAAGTTACCAAATACATGTGCACTGTTATAACTGTGCCTGCAACATGCTAGATAGTTGATAAATGTGGTTGTTATCTCCATCACTACCTCACCTCCAAAATTTTTCTTATTCTTATTTTTGCTTGATTCATGAAATTAAATCATAATGGGAAGTTGAGAAGGGCATGATCAGATTATAAAACTTTCAAATTTGAAATAATGAACATTTATGAATATTTTTCATACTATCTCAAATCTTTGCAATTATAGCTAGAATAAGCAGAAGGCCTGATACCACAATATTCACCTAGCTTTATTTTGTGCTTATATCTGTGACAGCTAATAAATGCTTATTATTTTCTATATGTTGTTTTTGAAAAGTAATCAGTATACTTAGAAATTTAAGGTGACAAATGAAAGAAAAGTAATAAAAAAACAAATTACATAAAAGTGTCTTGTTTGAGGGAGCTTTTTTATAACTGCAATAGAAGTTAATCTAAAGCTAATCCTTCCTAGGAACTTCACTTCCTTTAAATTAGCTAGCTCAAAGGAGTAGTGCAAGATATAATTGAGAAGTAATTAAAATCAAGTCTTAATTTAAGATTTTGAAGAAATGATGATGAATAGTAATTTGATGCAGAATATGTTGAACATTTGAAAGATGCTTAAGAAAGCCAAATGTTTTAAATTTTTCTTGAATTGATAAATATGGACATGGAATAAATCAACAAAGGAGCTTCTAAGTACAGGTTATTGAAAGATGCTAGAAATAAAATGATCAAAAGAAAGACAGTGGTGTGTATCTGCTCAAGCCAATAGGGAATTTTGCACACATCTCTGTGGAGGGATCATCAATGTTTATTGTTAGTTTCATAATCACATTGTCTATATGAATCATGAATTAAATCCCTGACATTTGAAAGGAATTTTGTAGATTATCCACCGCAATCCTTACAATAAATACTCAAGGAAGGTAGTAATTTAGTTCTTGATTAAATTTCTACCTGAAAAGCAGGTCAATCTCATTTTGTACATTTGAAAAAAGATCATGGAAATTAACTGGGCTTAAATTTGTATCCCTAAATTACTTAAAGTCTTGAGATCGATATTTTCCTTCTCTGACATAATAAGTATAGACATTTTCCATTTCCACATGTGACATAGCAGAGTAGTAGAACTGAAATTTGAGTCACTCTGTCTTGAGTTGAGATGCTTTCTGTGTTTGCTAGTGATGTGACAGTTTATTAACATTCTGTAGTCAAATCAGAATCTGTGGTATTTTTGATTAAAATCTTCTGCCCTTCATATCCAGCAGTGTGGAAGCATTGCTATTTTTTATTCACAGTTGTATCCCAAGTGGTAAGTGCAGTATTTGGCAAAACATTAGGGTGCTCATATGTATCTACCTATAGCTGACAAATACTTGCCTATTATTAACTATGAGTCATTTGAGGTTGTCTGAGGCAGAAATTGGCTGCACATTCTGTAGCCTTGGCTTAGAGACAATTTCCAATTTCTCTGGATTCAGGTTCACAAGGAGACAACCTTATTTTTACCATTCCCTAACTTGAAATAAACTCTACCTTCTCACTTCTCTAAGATTCTGAGTATGCCTCAAGCCCAGTTTACACCCCATCATTTTCTTAAGAAATCCTCAAACATACCATCCATGGAGATCTCTAGAATTTGATAGCCCTTTTATGGATTATGAAAATCTTCCTAAACTGGTTACCAATATTTCACATCATCAGGTATATCTGTTTTCTTCTATTTTTCAAAGGAGATGCTTTTGTACACAGTGTTGTTTATGTTGCTATAGTAAAACTGGAGTTAGCACATATTTGGAGCAGGTTAAATTACCTGTGGGCACAGCATGGTTCTCTAGTACTGGCTTAATAAGGAGTACTTGAAGAATGGTCAATCTAGCTTTATTTATTTTTGTGTAAAGGTACGGCAACATTGACTATATCCCACTTTATTGTTGAATTTTTTGAGTTGAGACCTTCTTGGTACCTCCTTGAAGATTTAGTTACCTTTGGATCCTACAGTTGTCAGAGCACCATGAGGACTGGACATGAGATATAACTAGACCAGACGATTTGATGACCTGACATGCACATTACTCTGTAAGTGAGGTACTGCATGCAAGCAGAGTGAGGTCTTCTTCAGAATTTGAGACTGGGTCACTCCATCTAGACTGGGAGGGTGATGCATGAGGTTCCGAGACAGTGAACTGTAAATAGACACCCAGTAAGGACTGAACAATGGCAACTGAGCAACCGTTTCTTTGTTAACCAATTAGGTAGTTGTTTGGTTTTTGAAAAGGTGACTTTGGCAAGAGTTATCTGGGAAGAGGAACCTCAACTGAGAAAACACCTCATTTATATCGACTTGTAGGCAAGTCTCTAGGAGCATTTTCTTGATTAGTGATTGATGTGGGAGGGTCCAGCCCACTAGGAGTTTTTCTATCCCTGGCAGCCAATCCTGATTTGAATAATTAAAAGGATGAGCAAGCCCTGAGAGCAAGCCCATCAGCAACCTTTTCCATGGAGGGCCTCTATTTCTGTTCTTGCTTCCAACTTCTTGCCTTGAGTTCCTGCTTTGATTTCTCTCAATGACAGTGGGACCTGAGAGTTGTAAGTGGAAATAAATAATTTTTACCCCAAGTTATTTCTCTCATGTTTTATTGTAGCAATAGATCCATAAGACAGAGACTTTTTGGTCTCATGTACGTTTCCTTTTTTGAACATCTTTTTTTGGCATGAGTTCTGTATTTACAGGGAACTCTGACACAAATCCCAATAATTACTCCTTCATCCTTCAGATTTTACCTTTCAGGTCAACTCTATCTTTCTAATTTCACCAAATTTCTTTATCACCCTATTCTTCTTTTATCTTCTCATAGATATACAAAATTCATTAGGCTTTAATTACTGCTAGCACAAGAAAACTAGATGTCAAGGTGACATACACTTCCAACTCAGGAGCTAAGGGCAAGAAAGTGAAAAATTATTTCCTTAATAAAACAATTTCATAATATCCTGATATATCCTTGTCAAAATATTTTTAAAAACTGAATTCATAAATACCATCTATCTATCATCTAACATCATTATCATCTAATCTATCTGATTCTTGTATGCAATGTACAGAACTACCTGTACCACTCTTATCAACATCATCTGGTGACTAATTAGGCACTTTATGACACTTATCTATTCCTTGGTGATTAAAAATATCAGTTTATGTCATAGGTATTTAAAAAGTAAATTTTAGATTATTTTAGTAGCCTATTTTCTTCCTTCTGTTAACCAGAAATTTTGAGAAATTTGAATTAGGAAAATATCTTAACTATTTTTAAAATTATTTATTATTAGAAAGCTTTACATATTTATACAATATATATTGATTATATTCATCCTTCACTACCCCCTTTCAACTTCCCTAGGACCCCACACAAATCTCGCATCCACTTTATGCCCTCTTTTGTTAAAATTATTTTTTGTAACCACTTAGCCCATTTAGTGGTTGCTCATATGAACACTGATGTGTGGTCATCACTGGTGCATGCAAAGCCTACCAGAGGAGGTGTCCTCAGAGGATAATGATCTTTTCTTCCTCAGCAGCCATCCACTGCCAAGAGCTCTTTCCTAGGGTGGTACCTTCAGCATTCCTTACCCAGTTATCCTAGAGTTTTGGCTGGTTTGATTATATAAGTCTTTTGCAGATTAGCAAAAGCTTCTGTGAGTTGATGTGGGCAACGTTAATTTCACACTCAGAAATGAACATTTCACAGCTCTCCTTATTCTTCCACTCACTTCTTCTGCCTAGCCCTTGATCTTTATAAGTGGTGGGGGTTAATGTAGGTGACCCATTCACATTTGAGCACTCAGAGTTGTTTATCCTCAGCACTTGGACCAGTTGTGAGTCTCTGCACTGACCGCTATTTAGTGCCCAAAGAAGCTTCTTAGATCAAAGTTGAAAGTAGCACAAACTTTTGGGTGTAAACATAAATATGTAAAATTATTAACAGCACAGTCATTCAATGAAACAACATTAGGTCCCCTCCTCTGGCCTCAGATGTACTCAGACCTGGGCTTTTAAGCATGTTTACAACACCGGGCATGAAACTCCTCACGTGGAGCAGGCATTGTAAAGAAACATATATTGAAAGAAATATATTGAAATATATTTTCAAGAACTTTTTTAAGCCATTTTCATTATTTTAATTATGTTGATGTGTGTCTATAAGTAGGTGTGTGTATATTGAGTACAGGTACCCATAGGGTCCAGAGGAATTGAAACTCCTGGAGCTGGAACTAAAGATGATTATTAGCTAAATGACCTGAGTTCAGATAACCAAACTCAGATCTTCTGCAAGAGCAGTATGTACTCTTAACTGCTGACCCATTTTTCCAGCACAATTTTAAAATGTTTTAAATATACAGTTTATATTGGTAAAAATTATTCTTGTAGGTCATATAGAATGATTTTGATCTTTTGTATATAACTGTATGAAACAAACATTGTTTAAAGAATATGTTCTGTTTAGATCTCCTTGGATCATTAAAAATCTGTGAGGCTATATAAATGTAACCAAAACTATATTCTATATTTATGGCAAACACATTTTAAACTCCGAAAGAGCTGCTGCTACAAATAACATGAACTATCTATCTATCATCTACCCACCCACCCATATAATCTATTATCTGTTGGATCATTTTAATCTTGACTGATTAGAATCGTGTTATTCTGGAAAATCATGTATTTCTCAATTATTTAAAACTTTCTTATGTGTTTCACTACTGTACTAAAAATTAAGTTTGGGGGTGGTGAGATGTCTCAGTGATGAATGATTACTGTTTAAGAATGAGGACTTGAGTTTATTTCCCAGTACCTAAGTAAAGTTGGACGTGGTCCCAGAATGCCTGAAATGTCAGTGTTGGGAAGTAGACACAGGAAGATCCAAGGACAGCATTGGTCAGCTAGCCTACCTGAAATAGCAACCTCTCAGGAGGCCCTTTCTCAAGAGAATCAAGCAAATATTGACTGAGAAGGATATGAGCTGTCTTCCTCTGGCCTCTGTAGGCAAGTTCTTGTGTAGGCGCACACACACATACATAAATGCACACACACACATAAATAAGGTTGATAGTTATGCTTAATCAATAGCTTTGATACAAGGCTGGTGGGATGGCTCAGTGGGTAAATGTCACCACGGGTGATGAGCTGGTTTTAATCCCCAGGACACACATGCGGAAAGAGAGAACGGACTCGCACAAGTTGCCCTTCTTTTTTCTACATACATGCTACGGAGCTCCATGCTACGGAGCTCCATGCACAGACACACAAAAAAATGTTTTGAAAAGCATTTCTAATATTCTCCATATAACATTTGAATAACTGAACCTAGTCCTTACATTTCTAGAGAAACTTTATATAACAATACATAACACTAAAATACTTGGGAAAAGCCAGCAATAACTTCTCAAAGAATGTTTTCTTTCTTTGCCTTTTACAATTGGGGCCAGGTTTTATTACATAAGTTTGATGGGTTTTTGAAGCACAGGACTTAAGAACTTTTTTTAGGTAGGGATCAAAGGGCTCGACTGTTCTGACAACATCAAACTCTAAGAGAGGATTTACAATGCCTCACCAGAACACTTCCCCCAGAATGTGCACTTATGTGCTTTGTCGTGCAGCAAATCTCCAAGTGTCTCCTAATGCTCATTGACACACCAGTTCTCTACATCCTGGGCATATCAATCATGTTTCTGAGTAAAACCTTGTTTTCGTAATGTATCTAACACTAAATATATGTCCTATGACAGCTTGCAGTGGCTTTGGCTTAACGGTTAAAATTTTCTTGTGGAATATATTCTCTGAATCTTTAGTATTTATGTTCTGTGTTAGCTCTTATTCTTCAAGGCTGATGCACATTTGTAGACAAGAATACTTCACAATTTCCTTAGAGTTAATAGTAAACACATTTCCAAGGTGCATATCTACAAGATTTGATATTACAGTAAAAGGAATCTAGGGATAAAATCTGTTTTAGTAATATTTTTCTTGGTTTCAGTCTTTAAAAGTTATCATGGAATAAGCTGAACACACAAATAAATTGAAAGTTTTTTTGGTTCTTAACAAAGAGTGAACAGATTTATTAAATAAACAGGGAGGGTCTATTCTGGCTTTTTATATCACTATGAAAAAGCATTTTATTTCTTCAAAAAGAACAAATCCCCCGTCTTTCACTTTAATATCATCAATTTTCTTGACTCTGTTTACACTGATTCTGTTTTTCCCCCATGGTATTTTTGCAAATTCTGTGAGTCATCAAAAGCTTGGAAGGAATTGTAGTCATTGTCCTCTGTAATCAACATTGTTTACCATCAAATGAGTATCTCTTAGCTTAATTACTAAGATTTGCTAGTTACTGGAGAATAAAGCCTCCACCTTTTTGTTTCCTAGTTTCTTTAAAATACTCACATTGAAGGTGCAGAGGTGACCCTAGGGTTAAGAACACTGGCTACGTTTGACAAATTCAGTGCCCATTACCTGTATGGTGGTTCACAACAGGTGTTAGGTGTAACTCCAGGTCTAAGAGATCCAATGCCCTCTTTTGGTGTCCACCAAAGCCATATTACACATGGTGCACATGCATAATGTAGGTAAACATCTACATGCATAATAAAAATTAATATTAAAATATTTAAAATACCTTGATTGTCAAACTGTTTTGGAGTTCCTACACATTGTATATTCCACCTATGTGGATAGAGACCAACTGAGGGTATGGCAGTGTGAGCAAATTTCAAGTTAAAGAAACTTTTCTCTTTTTCATTCATCTCTCATGGCAGTGGGAAGAAAAGGATAAGTCAATGACTACCATACATTACAATGGAATGGTTCTGGGAAAATAGCATGGTAAAAGTGACCTTTGCCTGGGGAACAGGGGTAGTCTGAGAGTCAACAAAGCAGATTAAAAATATATCATTGTCCAGTTGTGAGTCTCTATGTTAACCACCATCTGCTGCAAGAAGCTTCTCTGATGAGGGTTGAGTCACATACTCATCTAAATGGGATGTCTTTATCAAATGTTCTTTCTTGAGGCTCAGAGATCTATACGGAAGTGGAGGTGGAAAGTTTTAAGAGCCAGATGTGGTGGAAGATACCAAAGAAATAGTGTCTTCTAGACCCCAAAGGACTGACACACATGTGAACTCACAGAATGCACAGGCCCTGCAAAGATTCAAACCAGACAAAATCACAACATGAAGAAGGGGAAATGGACACAAAGTCCCACAACTAACCAATAAGCTATATTCATTTGATTCTGGGGAGGGGAATATCAGTTTTCATCAATGGACTGACTGGTATATAAACCATATCAGAAGTAGTTGGCCAACACACAAAAAGGATGTGTGTGTGTGTGTGCGTGTGTGTGTGTGTATGGTGGGGGAGTTCCTTTTGTTTATTTTGGTATTTTTTGTCTTACTGTTTTTTTTGTTTTGGTTTTAATTTTTATTCTTTTACATTTGAAAGTGAGAAGAATTTAAACTTGGGTTCATGGGGAGGTGAAGATAATCTGAAAGAGTTGGAAGAGGGGAAGTATTATTAAAATATGTTTTATGAAAAAATAATAAAAACGAAGGGAAATGGAATATCAGACGTTAACTGGGGAGTCAGAGGTGGGTTTTTTTGCCAATAATCTTAGGATGAAGGAGGCTTAAGAAACATGATTGGGAGATTTCAGTCACATGGTAAGATCCTTACTAAAAAATCAAATCAAACTGAAAGGTAAACTAATTAAAAAGTTGATTGGCTCTGCCAGAGGAGATAGAAGTTCTTCCGTATAAACTGAGGCAAGCTTTTGAAGCAGTTATTGAAAGTAAATTCAGAATAGTAGTTTGGAATGTGACAAATTTTTTTTCCTGTAAACTATGATAATTACACATTTTTTTACTCTGTTTGCCTATGTCGATACTCATGATTTTATACATCATGGATAATTTTTTGAGGACAGACACCGCTATGATTCCGTGAAGTTCATTTAGCACTGACCAGCATCTAATATATATTTTCTTTTTTGGTTTTTCGAGACAGGGATTCTCTGTGGCTTTGGAGCCTGTCCTGGAACTAGCTCTTGTAGACCAGGCTGGTCTCAAACTCACAGAGATCCGCCTGCCTCTGCCTCCCGAGTGCTGGGATTAAAGGCGTGCGCCACCGCCACCCAGCTTCAGCATCTAATATATTGTCTCAAAAGTTATACTATTTGTATGTGTTTAATGATGTTTTGTAAAACATTCCCACCTTCATGCTCTTACAGTACACCAATTTGATGAGTTTTAAGTTATTATTGATAAGAATGGCTTCATTGTACTCAAAAATTATTTTATTTGGGCAAAAATTATTTTAGTATCTATACTAAGATAAGCATCAAATTGTAACTTCTCCGAACTGATTTTTAAAAAGAGTTAATTAAACTAAGCAATATTTAAAATTTACTCAGATTCTAGATTTGTTTCTTCAGTCAAATTGAAATTAATGTTTTAAAAATTATAGTCAAACATGATGGTGCATACTTTTAATCCCAGCACTTGAGAGGCACAGGCAGGTGGATCTCTGGGAGAGCGAGCAGTAATGTGAATGTAATATAAAGATTTACATTCTGCAATGTTCATATGCAAGAGAGAAGTGTGGTTGTTCTTCCTTCAATAACTGATATCTCTGTGGAGTTTTATGAGTTACTTTCAAAAAAGAAATTTTATTTGTTTGATAGTGTGTATATTAAATGGGATTTTGAATGTTAGCTAAACTACACAAGTTCCATTGAAACAAATGAGTGGGTTCCTTTCATTAAATAAATACTGGTGGCTCAGAAAACTAAACTCTGACGAGCTGATGAATTTGCCCTTTCTGTATTTGTAAATTTCATTATCCTTTTTGATTTCCTTCCACACTTACAGCTATAAATAGCTTCTAGCTCTTATGGTGACTTCTGATTGTAGAACCTGCCTTTAATCCAGATGTACTAGTTTACAAATGTCCAGAGACAATGAAACCTTTTCTAGGAATAGACAGCATATTTTTATACTTCTGGCATTCCAGCAAGAAATTATGCTAGCCTGGGTGATTGGATAATGGTGAAGAATCAGTTTTGGTAAATTCTAGTTTATTGTCAAGAAGAGTACCAATAACAATATTTTCAAAGATTATAAAGCATTTTTTTCTTATAAAATTCATACATTTTAACAGATTGTTGGAACATACAGAGATATGACATTCACTACTATAATTTACATTTACATGTTTCAGTGCAGGTTTGCTTTGATTGAAAAACAACCAAAATAGAAAAAACAAAACCCACTTCAATGGTTCAAATCAGCTTCTCATCTGTTCACATTATCTCTCTTAAACTTGATTTGACTTAGTTAATTAAAAGAAAAGACACCAGGTTTGAAGAGTATTGTAGCAATCTCTTTTGCAAGATTTCTTCTCCAAAATTTTTATTTATAAAATCAATGATCTCTTGTTGCCAAATATGTCTCCTTTCATTATGAAGTTGCTGCGTACTGAAACAAAACAGTGAATTATGTATTGCATCTGTTCAAGGAAACAGGGTAACATTTAAACATCTGTTTGGTATGGTCACACATGTTTGCATCCGCACAGAAACTCCCTCTTCCTTTAATCCTGTGCCCTCACTGTAATGGAGTTAATTAAAAGGTTTTCTTGTTTTTTTTTTTCCCAATGTCAGTTCATCACAGATTTCTGCACACACGACACTGATTACGGTCTCCGAGCCAATCCAAGCGTTCTCTTTCCAATGGTGCAGACACTCCTGGACTTATGATGGAGTTAAATCCTGATAAACCCACTAAGTTAGAAATGAATATAATACACCAAACAGCAATTCTTTAAAGCATTCCTTCCTTTCCTTTGTGGTCAGGTGATGGTTAGAGCTGCAGCTTGTCCAGTATTATGAAAGAGTATTATGTAGCATATTGCTAAGATCCATACTCAGCGATTGTTTTCTGTTTAATGTATCTTGCTTTTGTACCATCATAAATTAAAATAAAAACTGAGCCACTATAAATCATGGTTCATCTGCATTTGAGTTATTAAGAGAATTGAGGGAATAGAAGCTTAATGGATCCCATAATAAATACATGTGTATATATAGATATATATTTGATTTTTGATTTACTTATTGATGTCATTAACAAATCTTGATTAAAACACAGTTTTTCTTACTCAAAGCATGAGAATTTTGAGTGACAGAAATATGTGATGGTTTTATGGTCTAATTATTATTGTCTATTAACAGTGAGCTCATCTTAATCTATATAATAAGAAACTGTTAGAAAAAAGAAAATTAAGTCAAAAAAAGAAAATCCTTTGTAGTTGATTGCCAATAAAAATGTATATATGAAAATCCTATATATTAGTTTTTTCTATTGTATGTAATCTCAGTTTTAATTTCATCATTGCTAGTTTTTAGATTTGAATCATTTATATTTCCAAAATGAGACAAGGCTTATGGATGTTGATGCAAACAGTTACATGTGTGAGTCAGAATAAGACCGGAAAAACTAGTCAGTACATCCAAGACAGTTTCCCATGTGGTCCGAGTCTACTAAGCTCTGCATAGCTCCAGAATAATGTGCAAATTCTTATAGCACTGTATGTAAGGGAGCTATTAATAACCACTGCCTATAGAAAAATGTTTTCATGAACACAGCTCTTTCAAAGATTTGGACCAGAGATGAAGTGTGCATTGAATGATCTTAACAAGATAAAAACAACTCTATGTCTTGAGTCACATAATATTTCTGTTTAAAAGTCTTATTTTATACAAATAGAAGAGAAACCCCCACAGTATCAATCCGTGCATAAACAAAACTCTTTATGGCATGTGTTAAGGACTTATTTTAAGTACATCTTTGCAGAATGATCAAGACATCAGATAATGGAATAAAATATGTTTTTCTAGGCACCAGTGCCTAGAATGTGATTCAGAAAAAAAGGGAGTGAAAATAATTTGAGGGTTTTTTCCCAAGAAAATATGGGCTAGTGTAATTATGACTGAGGAATGCCTTAAGACAGAATCCCCAAATCAAATTATCTTTAAGGGGGAGAACCTGAGTAAAATGCATTATCAGTGTGCTGTGGTGCAGCACCACACCACAGGCAGTGAACCAGAGAGGGCTAGAGAAAGATGCTAACCAGTTTGTAGGACCACATGCTCCAATTGAGCACAACACAAAATGTAATCATTATTATCTTTTTAATGTTTAAGGATTTTCTACAATGATGATGACATGATTCAATAGCTAAGAGTACTGGCTGGTCTTTTGGAGGACATAGGTTCAATTCCCTGTATCCTCGCTGAGTCTTACAACCATCTGTAATTCCAGTCCTGGGAACCCCACAAATGGTTCTGGCCTCCTTAATTGTTGAATTGTGACATGGTACATAGACATACATGTAGGAAAAATGATTATACACATAGAATAAAAATAATTAAATATTAGAAAATGAATTTCACATATGCATACTATGTGTTTTGATCAAGTTTATCCCTATTTATTTAGTTCAAATTTCTCCCCTATTTCTTCTCCACTATCCCCTAAATTTTTAGGTATTTTGCTCACTGAATTCATTCAGTCCTTCCAGTACCTGAATGATTGTAGTGACTGAATGCCCTAGAGCATAGGTGGCCTCTCAGGGACTAGATTCTTTTTTTATTATTATTTTAATTTATTTTTGAAATAGCTATCTTTTCTCATTTGCATGCCAAATTCATTTCCCATTCCCTCTTCTCCTCCTGCTCCCTTCACCTTCTCCCATCCCATTCCCCCTTCTACCTCCCACCAACTTTTCAGAAAGGGTAAAACTTCCCATGGAGAGTCAACATGGCTTTGAGGCATGACCAAGGCCATCCCTACTGTATCTAAGTTGAATAAGTTATCTCTCCAGGGAGAATGGGTTCCAAAAAGCCATAACAAGCAGTAGCGATAAATCCTGGTCTCACTGCCACTGGCTGCACAGTCTACCCCAGTCATACAACTTTCACCCACATTCAGAGGACATAGTTTGGTCCTATGTTGGCTCCCTCACTGTCAGGCCAGAGTTGGAAGGTTTCTATAGCTCAGGTAAGCTGTTTCAGTGGGTATCCCCATTATGGCCTCGACCTCTTTTCTCATATTCTTACTCCTTCCTCTCATCGACTGGACTTTGGGAGCCCAACCCAATGCTCCCCTGTGGTTCTCTGCATCTTTTCCCATCAGTTACTAGATATAGATTTTATGATGACATTTAAGATCATCATCTACTACAGGGCAAGGCCAGATGGGGCACCCTCTCCACTATTGCTTAGGGCCTTAGATGGGGTCATCCTTGTGGATTCCTGGTAATTTCTCTTATGCTAGGTTTTTTACTTGACCCATAATGGCTCCCTCAATCAAGATATCTCTTTATTTGTTCTCCATCTCTGTCATTCCCCCATCTTGACCATCTCTTTCCCTCTAGTTTTTCTCCCTGCAAAAAATCATCTACCATGATCAAGTCAGCTTCATTCCAGAGATGTAGGTATGGTTCAATATACAAAACTTTATCAATGTAATTCACTATGTAATCCACAAACTGAAGAAAAAAAATCATATAATCTTCTCATTAGATGCTGAAAAAACATTTGACAAAATCCAGCACCCATTTATGATAAAGGTCTTGGAGAGATCAGGGATATAAGGAATAATAAAAAGCAATATGCCACAAGCAGACAGCCAACATCAAGTTAAATGGAGAGATACTCAAAGTGATCTCACTAATATCAGGAATAAGACAAGGCTTTCCACATCTATTCAGTGTAGTTCAATGTAGTTCTTGAAGTTCTGCTAGAGCAATAAGATGACAAAATGAGATCAAGTGGGTACAAATTGGAAAGATGAAGTCAAACTCTCACTATTTGCAGAGGATATGATAGCATACATTAGTGACCCCAAAGTCCTACAGCTGATAAACTTCTTTTTAATGTGGCAGTATACAAGATCAACTCAAAAATATTAATAGCCCTCCCATATACAAATGATAAAGAAACTGAGAAAGAAAATCAGAGAAACATCATCATTGACAATAGCCAGAAATAACATAAAGTATCTTTGGGTAACATTAACCAAAAAAGTGAAAGACCTGTTTTACAAGAAATTTAAGACTTTGAAGAAAGAAATTAAAGAAGACATCAGAAAATGGAAAGATCCCCCATGCTCTAGGATAGGTAGGATAAACATAATAAAAATGGCAATGCTAACAAAAGCAATATACAGATTTAATGCAATCCCCATCAAAATTCCAAAACAATTCTTCACAGACCTAAAAAGAACAATACTCAACTTCATATGGAAAAACAAAAAACCCAGTATTTCCAAAACAATTCTGAATAATAATGGACCTTTCAGAGGCATCAATTTCTATTATAGAATAATGAAAACAGCTTGGTATTGGCATAAAAACATACAGTTTTACCAATGGAATCTAACCGAAGACCTGAATATTAATCCACATACCTATGAACACATGATTTTTGACTAAGAAGCTAAAATTATACAATGGAAAAAACTTCAACAAATGGTGCTGGCATAACTGGATGTCAACATGTAGAAGGAAGCAAATAGATCCAAACTTATTCCCATGCAAAAAACTCAAGTCCAAGTGGATTAAAGACTCCCATATAAATCTGACATTAAACCTGATAGAAGAGAAAGTGGGAAGTAGCCTTCAATGCATGAACACAGGAGATGACTTCCTAAATATAACACACTAGCACAGACATTGAGAACAATAATAAATAAATGGGACCTCCTGAAAATGAGAAGCTTCTGCAAAGTGAAGAACACAGTCAATAAGACAAAAAGGCAGCCTACTAAATTGAAAAAGATCTTCACCAGGGAAATGCAGATCAAAATTATTCTTTGATACCATCTTGCACCTGTCATGATGGCTAAGATAAAAAAAAAAAAACACCAATAATAGCTTATGTTGGAGAGGATGTGGAGTAAGGGGAACACTCCTCCATTGCTGGTGGAAATGCAAACTTGTATAACCACTCTGGAAATCAGTATGGCAGTATTTCAAAAATATTGGGAATCAACCTATTGCAAGATGCAGCAATACCACTCTTGGTAATGTATCCAAAGATGCTTAGTCACACTACAAGAATATTTGTTCAACTATGTTCAGAGCAGCATTATTTGTAATAGGCAGAACCAGATTCTTGATGAAAACCTTTCCTTTCCTTTCCCCAACAGCCATCAGTCACCAGCAGTTCCTGTTGTAACAGTGGGACTTTGTGGCTGCCTCTGCTCTAATCACATTGGGATTTTTGTCTAGGTTTGTCTTGTGGTTGCTGTCACAGATGCTGTGAGTTCATAGGCACAGCTGCTATAGAGATGAATACTTTGCATTGGTATGAGTCTTGGTCTACTGATGCAAATTTAAGGTAAATTTTGTTATATGTATATTTCTACTCTTAATTAGGTAATGTGTTTGGGCAGCCCATTTAAAAATATAATGTGTCGTTAAGAAATACAGGTTAATAGATAGTCATCTATAATAGCCAAACTTGTAGTCATGTTAGTTAGATTTTCTAGATGTACAGAGATATATTTCAGTTATATAGGTATTCTTCAACACTTTCAAAGACTAGCAGAATGTAGAATTTAAAATGTTTAAAAAACTTAGGACTTTTCATGACAATGAGACATGTCTGCTCCTGGCAGCACCAAGCTACTTCAAGAGAATGATGGGCATGGAAGAGGCTCCTTATGGAGTTTGCCAGACATTTGAGCAAGAAACTTCTCTTGCCTGGACTGCTTGTTATCATGCTGTATGAACTGGACATGTAGGCTCAGAAAAAAAATGGTTGCTGGAGTTGACTATAAAAGGTGAGACAGTCCTTCAAAATTCCTGTTTTATGAGAGAACTGCCAGACATTCTGCAGGACACAGAAGAAAGCAACTGATGAACTTTGCCAGTACAAGGAATAAAAGATCTTCAAATTTCCTGCTTCATGTAAATGTCTGCTGGTTACTATGATCATGTAGACTGAAGATAGATGCCCCAACATTACAGAAAAATTTTGGGTGACTATCCATGTCGCAAGATGTCTCTGTCAATTCTAGAGTTTTAGAAGTTGCTTATAATGCACTTTCTGTTTATCTAGAATATTATATCCTCTGGAGTCTTTGATGGAGTTGAAGAACAAATAGTTATAGTTTTCCTTAGTCATGATAAGAAGTATAATCCATAAAGCTTTCAAAATTTTCAGGGCCTGAGCTCTGAATTTTAGGGATTCTTGGCCCAAAAAGATTTTGATCAGTTGAATTAGTAAAGAAATTTCCTGCTGAATTTTACACAGCACTCAGAATTTCAAGGGGAAGAGCTGAGGAGCCTTGAGAGTCTGTGACCCATGACTTCCCAGTCATATTTGGAGACATTGGCAGAAAGAGGTCATTTCTGTAGCTGATCCCTGTAAGGGACAGTTGGAACTGGTCAAGAGAAGCTCTAATTTTGATTATCTTCCAACCGAATGCCTTCACTGCCTCATATGCCAGGAGATAAATGCCCTAATGTGCATCTGGCCAAAACATCTTTCAGCTGCAAACTTAACTCCTCGTGGTACACATGATTGGAAAACTTAAGGACACATGGCTGTGCCTTAGATTCAAAATGTTTGAAAATGCAGAAATGCAGAAGATTGGGCTTAAAACAGAAGATAACCAAGAACAAAAACAGAAAACAAGGTATGTGAAGAACTGTAAAAGCATTTTAGCTGCCATGTGTGATTCTCTTCAGCCTCTACCCAGTCTCTTTGCTGTTAAGTTTTATGTGTCTGTTGGAAGCACAGGTGTATATTGCACACATGGCTGCTGGGAAAAAGTAAAAATTTCTTGCACATTATTGGAGACATAAAGTCCTTTCAGGGATGTCTTGTATTTTTAATCAGAAGACAAGAGGGAAATCAAATGTTTCTGTGGGCTTAGCCTCTAGTGCTCTGAATGAGGCAAACAGGACTCAAAGCAGAGGATTTAAAGCTGTGAAAGATGCCTTTGGTTTCATTTCTTTACAAATCAGTATGAGGAGAGTTAACTCATAAATGATTTAGTGATTTTCACCCAACAATAAATATTTGAAAATTGGATCCAATTTAATATACTCTTGTTGGATATATAAGTAAGGCGCTATGCTGTTCTCCACATCATTTACTGGCACTGAGAGAACACATTTCTGTGCTGCAATCAAATTCCAAGCTGTGTATTTTATTATTCAGGAAGAAGATGGAAAAATGCAATTGTCGATATTAAACCCATCTAATTTTGACAAAATTTTGATGGTCTTTTGAATCAAAGTATATTTACTTTTGACAAAATATAATGGAAAACAGTCACAAAAGGAAACACCCTGCTTATATATTGAATAAAAATGTACTGACAGCATGTATACAATTCTAAACTACACTTTGTAGAAATTTGTAGAGATATTGGGTATGAAGATTTTGGAGATTTTTAAGCCTTGCCAAGTCACTCATTTGTCATATATATATATATATATATATACACACACACACACATACATGTATATATAGTACCTTGTATTTAATATTTCATTACTTTCCTGTAAACATTAATGGCTTCTGAAGAGTGCCACATCAAGGTACTTGGAAACAAAAACCATCTTAGTGAAATAAAAAGCTCTCATTTCTCTTTTGCTGTTGTTAATTTTCATGAAAACTATTTTTGAATTCAATAACTTTTGATTAACAGTAATTCTAATCAACTATTATCTATGCTAATGTAGAGTTGTTTCAAAGTGGATGAATTAAAATAGAAATTGAATTTCCTTTTCAATTTCCAGGAATATCTATTTTGTTGTGGGACAAATATGTGGAGTATATAATCATCATTCCTGTGATGGTGATTATGGGGTAAGGTGGCAAAGCGGAAAGATTTCTATTTTTCCAGTACTTACTGCAGCAATGGTTTTGTAATTTGTTGTGGATGTTCTCATTTCTAGTGGGCTCTGGTGGAAGTGGTCTATGTTGCCAGGACAGAACCTATTTGGAAATAACTGAGGTTGGAGAAAAGGAGTCTGCACATCCACAACAGTTGTATAGATAGACTAGAAATGTGTAGGTTTATATTAGATTCCATTGCTGAACTTCCTGATTTGTTGAATGTATTTCATAGAGTCATGTTTTTAAAACTTGGTTCCAAATTTATATGTTAATAAGACCTAAAGACAAGTCCTTTGGGAAGTAATGAGTTAGATGAGACATTAAGATGTGGTCCTTGCTATGTGTTGCTGTGAATATGTGGGCACTATGGGTATATATTCATGCAAGTTTACATGTGTATATGAGGTGAATATGAATGTGAATGTATATGTGATTGTGTAGAGGCCTGAAGTTGGTTGTGTGTCTCATCCATTATTCTTGACTTGATTTACTGAAGCACAGTCTCTCTAAAAATCAGATCTTAATGATTCTGGCTTGTGCGGTTAGTCAGCTTCCTGAATGGATTCTCTTTATCTGTGTTGGATACTGGGATTATGTGTGGCCACCATACAATGCAAGCGGAAACTGTACTTTCATTTCCTGGCCAAACAGACCCAAATAATAACACAGAAACTATATTAATTAATTAATACTGTTAGGCCAATGGCTCAGGCATATTCCTAACTCTTAAATTAACATCTTAAATTAACCCATTTCTATTAATCTGTGTGTTGCTACCTGGGTATGGTTTACTGATAAAGTTCTGATGTCTTTCTCCTTCACTTAGCACATGGCATTTGCTTGACTCACCTTCTTTTTCCCTGCATTCAGTTTAGTTTTCCCAGCTGGCTATATTTGCCCTGAAGCTTCTTTATTAACTTATTTAATGGTAATAAAACATATTCACAGCATATAGATGGGAATCCAACAACATCTCTTGTTTTCTGCCTAAATAAAAAGGAAGATTTTAACTTTAACATAGTAAAATTACATATAACAAAACAGGTTTTAATCAGGAATTACAGTTAGTCTATTTGTCTCTGGCTAAATTAACAAAATATTCTTTTATCTATTTTATCTTTGTGAGTTTAAAGTTTCATATCTAATTTATCTTTTATCTTTACCTAGGAAAACTATAATTATCTGTCTTCATCATCAAAGACCCCAGAAGGATATAATATTATATAATTAATAATAATATTAATATTAAATAATATAATATTACCTAAGTAAACAGGAAGAGCTTTGTAAGCAACTTCCAAAGCTCTAGAACTGGTAGATACATCTCACTGTGTGGACAGTCACCCAAAATTCTTCTGTAACATTGGGATATCCATCTTCAGCCTACAGGCTCAAAGTGTCCAATAGACTTTTGCATGAAGCAGGAAATTTGAAAGATTGTTTTACCTATATTGGCAGTTTGTTAGTCACTTTCCTCTGTGGCCTGCTGAATATCTGGCAGACACTTTCATGAAACAGGAACCCTAAAGGACAGTCTTACCTTCTTTTAGCAATTTCAACAGTTATTTTTTTTGTGGGTTCTGCATGTACAGTTTGTACAGCATATCATCGAACAGTCTAGGCAAGAGCAGTTTCTTGTCCAAATGGCTGACCTTGTCAAACTGAAGGCAAATTCAATAGCAAGCTTCTTTAAAGCCTGTCAACCTCACTGAAGTAATTGGTGCTGCCAGAAGTAGACATGTCTCACTGTTGAAGAAACTCTAAGTTCTAAAAGCATTTTAAATGCCATATTCTGTATGTTTTTGAAGTGTTGAAGATTACCTATCTAACTGAAATATATTTCTGTGTATCTAGAAACATAAATAATATAATTAAAGTTTGATAATTATAGATGACTATCTAATAATATGTATTTCTTAATTATACACCACATTTTTGAATGAGCTGCACAAACACAATGCCTTAAACAAAAGCAGAAATACATATATACAATGTAACAAAATCAACCTTAAATTTGTATTAATAGACAAACATCCATACCAATGCAAAGTATTCATCTCTATATCATATCTCCCTTAATTTTTTAGGAATTAACTATAACCATTAATCATTTATAACCAATCCTTTTAAAATAAGAATAAACATTTATAAACAACTGTTTGGGGAACTTGGCTGTAGTTTTCTCAAAACTGTTTCCTGCCATTTATTGGGTGAAGTATTTTTAGGGTTCATACAGACCTTTAAGGGGCTCTTGTTCCATCAAACAATATTAGCCTGGAAGGAATCCATAGTTTCTCATCTCCTGTAGAAACAAAAGCAGGATCTCTTTTCCAAAGTAACATCCTTAGACTCAAATTTTGAGGTCAAGATACCTTTAAATTATATATGTTGGCTTATCTTTACAGCACCATGATCAAATGTTTTTCAACAGTTAACAGATTAAGAGTCAAAAAGTCCAAAGAAAGAATAACGATTTGCACAATCGAGACCCCCCCCCTCTCTCTCTCTCTATATATATATATCTATTCTATATATATATTTCATCTTTATGTGTCTGATTTTTTTTGTTCTATTACCTTTCATTATTTATTTTATCATCTTTACTCCTTTAATCCATGGCTGTCTGTACTTTTTATATTACTTTTACTGTCTCTTTGAAGACTTTGTATTATTTTTTTAAACTATTTCTTTCTATAACTGTCTATACCATTTTCTTTTTTTCTTAAGCCTACATGTACTGTGACCTGTTCAGAGGCTTATTTTTGTCTGAATCATTCTTTATTGCATATCTGTTAATGTGTTTTTTGATCACTGTTGTAAACTCTTAAGCAGGCATGGCTAGGACCAGGGCAACCTCTTTGGCTGTTGGTTCCATCTTTCTCAGCTTTCTAACATGGATGAGGGCCATTTACCGCCAGCTCTGGAAATCATGATTACCACCCTAATTCTTGGAAGTGATTGCTCCATGCCACCACCAAGTAACTTATAGCACACCGCCAACAAACCACATTCAAGTGCTTTGGCAGGACCTCCAGAAAGAGCCAGAGCCATTAGTTCCACCAGCATAAACCAGGAAGCGGTCTCTTAAAGAAGTCTTGCAGGTTTTGCTGCTAGTGCTGAGTCAGGAAGCCTTCTCTTAAAGGAGCCTATCTGAAAAATTGTGGCTACCAAGAAGCTCCAATTGATTTTTCTCCTTGTAGGTCTGGAAGCCCTTTAAACAGTTTTCTTAGGCTTTATGTGGATATTCTTGCCAAATGTTTGTGCGCCATTTGTAAGCAGAATTTTTTATCCTACATGTTCCCAAAGCTGCTTATGAAATAACCACTCTGAAACTTAATTACATATTCATTGGCCTATTAGCTCAGGCTTCACATTAACTAACTCATATCTTAAATTAATTTGTTTCTATTAATCTGTGTGCCTCCACAAGACTATTACTTACTGGTAATGTTCTGGCATCTTTCTCCTTCTTTAGCTAAATGTGTCTGCCTGACTCTGCATTTTTTCTCCTTGCATTCAGTTTAGTTTTCCTGCCTAGCTATATTCTTCCTTGCCATAGTCCAAAGCAGCCTCTTTATTAAACAATTGTAATAAACATATTCACAGCAAAGAGGGAAATCCCACATCAATACAATCCAGCATTTTACATAGTTTCTGGAGATGGAGGTTAGTCCTACAGCCTGTGCCACAAGCACTTTGTCCATGAGCTGTTCCTTCAATCACCTCTGCAATGTTTTGATGTAGTAAGATGACCTCATAGGTAAGGCAGATGCTGGTATCATGCTCTTAGACTTCCCAGATTCTAGAACCATGTGTTAACTAATCCTTCCTTCATTATAAATTGTTGTGATTCAGTTAGTTTGTTATAGTGACTTTTATTAATTAATCACATTATGAGATTCCTATCTCTATCCCGATACCAATAAACTTCTGATATATAGATTTTGAGGATGATTTATAGAAAAGAAGCAGAGCCATTGCTCATCCTGAGTTCTAGGTCCAAATCACAGAACTCCTTACTCTTTCCAATCATTCTTTCATGAGACAAATCCATTACCAATCATGACCCTATGAAATAGGGCCAAGAAATCAAGGGCAGACTTTTCTAAATAAGACAAATCTAGTACTCAGTTCATTTTGTTAACGTTTGCTAAACATGCAATATATACAGATTCTTTGTATAAGATGCTCCTCAGCTGTAATATAGATACATTAAAAACTAATCAGTATGATTGAATGCCATAAATGCTTTAATGCAAATCTGATTAGATGAGAAAAAAATGAAGTGGAGAGTGGTTATATGTGCTAAAATGGAAATAGTATTTGTAGGGGAGGGATTATGAAAAGAAATCTTCATGTGATAGAAGATGGAAGTGAAACTAAATACTCATTTTAGTTCTATAGGTATTACTAGCTCAAAAGTTGGTTAATAGTTCTTTTGTTCATATATTCGATAAATTTTCAGGTATTTTTTGTAACTTAGGTTGGTTTTAACTTTAGGAACTTTCTGCCCTATCATTTTTTAGACAGGAACTCACTCAGGGAAGGAACTTGGAGGCAGGAAGCAAAGAAAAGATCAAGGGGGAGTGCTCCTTACTGGATTGTTCCCAAAGGCATGTATAATCTGATTTCTTTTAGAAGCCAGGACCACCTGCTTAGTGGTGTAACTGCCCACAAAGAGTTAGACTTTCCTTCATCAATCTTTAATAAAGAAAATGCACCACAGACTTGCCAATCTTATAAAGGCATTTTTTCAAAGGTAGTTCACTCTTCTCAGATGACTGTAGCTTTTGTCATGTTGACAAAAACTAACGCGCACAGCCATTCACAGACACCCACTCTTGGTAGTCTGTCAAGTTGGAAGTTTCTGAATTATCAGTTATCTACTGAACAAAGTTGAATCTTTTAAAAGGGTTTTTACCATGGCTTGAAATTTACTCTATAGATGATACTAGCTTTGAAGAAACTTGTGGCAATCTTCCTGGCTCTGCTACCTCAGAGCTGGGATTATAGGCATATGTCAGTATGTATGCCTTGAAATGATTCTTGGAAAGCACTTAGATATTTTCAAGAATCTGTTGTACTCAGATATTGGTAATACTTACTATTCAAAAACACAAGTAATGCTGAGGGAAAGTTCTGAACAAAATAGTTTACACAGAGTATGGAAAAACACAGAGAGCCTTAAAATCTGGGAAATGGGAGTTTTGAACTGTAGAAAGGATAAGAAGAATTAGATAAAGATAAACTGGGGTTGAAAACCGAGTTTTGACTTTATTCTGAATGATAAAGCCAGAAATAAGTTTAAACTCTGAAAAAATATGGTTAAACTTATCTTCTAGGAAATTCATTGATATACCAAGGATCAGTTTGAAATGCAGGTAATCAGTATGGAAATTTGGCCATCAAGGGAGAAGATATACAGTAAAAAAAATCCTCCAAGTATGAAGACAGGTTGGTCTTCTGATTCCCATCCCTACCCCTGAAACAAGCCATTGCATAATTTCTTAGCTACAGACCCCTAACTGAGTATACCAAATATTATATATTAGATTTGTCTCAGAATTTTGACCTTGGGAGTAATTTGTAGGACATAAGTAATTGTTTTGTGGAATGAGTTTCAGAATGATATTTAGGGAATAGTGTAAATGTTAATGCATTAATGTGAACGATCTTTGTTACAAATGCTGGGAAAACTTTCCATTAAGGTGAAACATTACATAACAAACAAATTGCATTGACTTCCTAAATGTCAGAAAAGTACAAATGCCCAATAGGAATCAATACAAAGAAATTGAAAATAATCTATTTTTTATTTTGCTTTTAAAAAATTCCATTTAATGTTGCTTTTTAGTAAATTGCCTTTTATTACCAACCTTTGGGAAATACTGTTTTATATTTTAAGATTTCTTTTGAGTCTGAAAGAAAGAACAGATTCAATGTACCTTAGAATTATACTATTAGTAATATTAGTAATCAAGCTGTATTTCCATAGGCCTGGAGAGATGTCTAACCCTTTCCAGCACCTACATGGTGACTCATAACCATCTATAACTTCATTTCAATGATATCTAACACACACACACACACATACACACATTGTACACATACCTGCATACTGGCAAAATATTCACATACATAAAGTCAAATTAAAAAATATCCCCAGCTATATCAAGCAATTTTCTCTAAGAATAAAAAATCATTAGGACTTATAATAGCAAATCTCATTAGTTCCCCATTATTAAAATCTGGGTGTCTATTCATATACTGTAATTACTATGTAGGGTGGTATTACTTTGTAGAAAAATATTTCTGGTTGCTTAATGAGTTAAGAATATTTAATATATTAATTGATACAAAACTCAAATTCTGCTAGTGAATGATCATTGCTTGACTGGAACAATTCTCCTAGAATTTAAGTACTATAGTTTTTCAACACCAATGACGGTGCTCTTACTTCTTCCTGATATACATCAGATAAGCAAAACTATGCCTGCTCAGGATTTCCAAATTTACCTATAAATTTTGACAATCCACATCTTGAACTTAATGGAGTGCTTAAGCTGTGACATAATTTCAGAGTTTCAAAGAGATTAAAAATTCTCATTCTAAAACGCAGCCATATTTTCAGAGAAAAACAGTCAATGTCACTCATATTTTTTACAGTCATCTAACTAGGTTGCAAAACATCGTGATGCTTTTCCACATTAGATTTTCCTTTGCTTTTCCTTTATAGTCTTCTGGTAAAATATTTTCCTCTTTCTTCCTTCTTTTCTGTTGTACAAACAGCTGCCTTGTGTGTGGTTGCTGGCTCTCAGAGAGTCGCAACAGTTAAGGCTCAGCTAACTACCCTGCCAGCCAGCTAACCTAACAGGTGTTGGTAGAGCAGGTAAGGGGACCTAACAATCTGCTCTAATAATTACACCACGAAGAGCAAGGGAATGACCTAAAATTCATCTTCAAATGCTCACAGTAATCTTGTTCTGTGAGACAGGGAAACACTAGCTAAGACTAGTTTTCATGTTAGCACTCCAGGTCACCTTGGTCTGTTCATCATCTGGAATCACTACATCAGACCATTATCTCAGGATTTGTCATGTAAAGCTTTTTTGATGCCAAGATTTCTGTTTCTTGGAGGTTAGTTTTGGTCTTTGGTCCTAAGACACTCATCAGTTAGGATTGTTGTTACTGAGATCTCAGATAGTTATTGCAGAGAAATTCTCAGAGGAAAACTAAGACAGAATTGGAAAGAAAATGGGCTCTGTTGTGTCAGTGATTGGGAATAGAAATCAGGAGTTTCTCTATCAGCCTTCAGTCCTGATGGTCCGGGTGGGATGGCACAGATTCCCAAATCTGCAGAAATAGGCTTACATCCTTAGGACTTAGTCACAAAAAAAATGTGGCCTTGACAGTATGGTGAAAGAAATAAGCCTTTGGGATGTGATTTCTCTTTCAACAGCATTGCAGAACTGGTACACATATTTCATTGAAAATAACCTAATTACATGGTCAAAACTTCAGTAGATGATAAGAAATATAATCTCTAACAGTTTTTCTATTTACTTAGCTAAAACTACTAGTATTTAATAAGAGTTAAATTTTATGTAACAATTATCAATTTGCATGTCACTTTTTTCTGTTGAGTTTACTAATTTCTGTTAATTTTTGTGTGTTTGTATCTTAAATGGATAATTGATTTATAAGATAATATAGAAAATTAATTATAGTTGTAGAAAAATTAGGTTGTTTCTGTTTTATGAAGAACCAGAAACAGATCTTGAATAAGAAAGGATTAACTGAACAAGTCAAGGAGATCCATAGTGCACATTACCAAGAAAAGTTTGTCATGCCTGGCCCTGAGATAGCTATTGAGACATGAGCTTTGAGTCCTAGGAATACTCTTCATGATAAGAATTTTCTGTGTGCTCAAGGACTCCAGCCACAAGATATCAATGTTATTAGATAACTCATAAAACCTCATATAGTTTTCTCCTTTCAGATACCTGCAGTCACTCATGCAAGTACTCACATTACTGATTTGTATAAAATCTCAGAATACCAAGACCTAGGAGAAATACCTTGCTTAAAAACAGCAAGGACAAATTGTCATGTGTTCTTGCTGTAAAAAACTCCTTACATATGCTGAATTTGAACTTAAAACCCTGATTGTTTTCTTTGCCATAAGAGTTTATCCTTGGTTTTTAATTGGTGTCATTTTATTGTAAATAAACAGTAACTGTATTGTAGCATTTCTCAGATCAGGATTCTTTCTGGTGAATCATCTAGCTTGAAAGAAGCCTTTAGAACTTAACTTGAACATCAAATTCATCTTTAAGATAATGACAAGGACAAACTCCAATTTTTGTAATGTTTATAAATGAATGTAAAAATAAATATATTAAAAATTAAGAATGAAAACTTTGCCCCTCTCTTCTAAAACAACACTGAATATATAAAAAAGCAGTATTAACTGAAGTCATAAGGATATTCTAATTTAGTGATAGGATCTGTGTGAAAGCTAAATTTGGGTTCTTGATCTTTTGCACTTATTTTGGCTTCCATGAATGAGGAGGAAGAATGTCCTTCCAGAATTATAGACTGATAAAGTTTTGGTGACTATAAATTGCCTACTCTATGACATTCTGTTGACCAGTAAGAAATTGCCTGAGATCATCCTCCCTGTGGCCAGTTCTTCCCCAAAACTTCAAGATATTCCATAGGCCCAGGTACAGTTCACAGCAGTCTGAAGAACAGGTGAGTGACCTTCCTCCAAGCTGAGCTGCCTCACTCCTCAGATCCTGATCTCTAAGGCACGTCCTTTGGTTCTCCTCCTTACTCTTAGGCCAGGTAAAGCCCAGAGTTCAGATAAAGCTTCAGGTGAGACACCTCCTACTATCAACTAACATACCTTAGCCTTCCCAAAAACCCCAGACTACACCCCAGCCCCTGTACTCCATATTCCTGTCTAGAACACTGGAAGAAGACTTAAGCTTTATTAGAGGCCAAGCTGGCTCTAGGGAGCCCAGGCAAGTACCACCCACTGCCCACTTCCCACTAACACTTCTTAAAGTCCACCCAAAAACCTGAGGCTGTAACTTTCTCCCCTATGCTCCTTTATTCCTACTTATAACTTTGAAAGAAGACTTTGACTTTCCTAGAGGCCAGACAAGCTCTAGAGGCCGAAGACCCCCAAAACCCTAATGAAGACACCCTGCTGAACCTGAAGGCTCACCAGAACGTTTGGTCATTTAGGCCAAAAGACCAGAGAAGAAACAGAAATCAAGAAACAAAACACCCACCCAACAAAGACAAATGCAGGAATAAAAACCTAGACTTGTAATCATCCCAAATCCAGATGCCTAAACAACAGTGTAAGAACACAATCAAAACAGAAAAGTCAATATAACATCACTAGAATCTAGATATCCAATGATACCAATACTAGAACATTCCAACAGAGCTGAAGCACAAAAACCTTAAAAATAACTTTATGAAGATGATTGAGACCCTTAAAGAGAAAATGAAAAAAAAATCCCTTAAAGAATGAGGAAAAGACAAAAAAAAAAAAAGCATTGAGGAAATGAATAAATTCCTTAAAGAATATCAAGGGAAAAAACCTGAATGAATTCTGGAAATGGAAAATCTGGGTAAGCAAACAAGACCTACAGATACAAGCATCAAAAACAGAATAAAAGAGATAGAAGAGCGAACTTCAGGCATTGAAGATATGATAGAGGAAACATTCATTAGTCAAAGAGCTAAAAACATTTCTAGAACGAAAAATCAAGAAAAACTGGGACACTGTGAAAAGACCAAACCTAATCATTATAGGAAAAGAAGAGGGAGAAGATCTGCAATTCAAAGACCCAGAAAGTATGTTCCACAAAATTGGAAAATCTAAAAGATATGGACAAATTTCTTGATAGATACCATATATCAAAATAGATTAAGATCAAATAAACAACTTAAACAAACCTTTAACCACTAAGAAAATAGAAATAGTCATTAAAAGTCTCCCCCTCCAATTAAAAAAAAAAACCTCCTAGGACCAGATGGTTTCAGCACAGAATTCTGTCAGATTTTCAAAGAAGAGCTAATACTAATACCTCTCAAATTATTCCACAAAATAAAAACAGAAGAAACATCATCAATTTTTTATGAAACCACAATCACCCTGATATTCAAACTATACAGACTCAACAAAAAATGAGAGTTACAGATCAACTTCCCTTATAAACATTAATGAAAAAATATTTTAAAAAATACTCATGAGCTGAATCCAAGAATATACCAAAATATCCACCATGATCATGCAGGCTTCATTCCAGAGATGCAGGGTTGATTTAACATTCAAAAATCTGTCAATAAAATCCACCACATAAACAAACTTAAAGGAAAAATTGAATAATCATCTAAGTGGATGCTGAAAAAGCCTTTGATAAAATTCAACACTTCATGATAAAGGTCTTGGAAAAACCAGAGATACATGATATTTCTAAATATATTAAAAACAATATAATGTAAGTCAACAGCCACCACAAAAGTAAATAAAAAGAAGCTCATAGCAATTCTACTAAAATCAGTAAATAGACAAGGTGTAAGAAGTCTTTTCCTGTCTCTTTAGTCAGCTCCCAAGTAACCACATGCAGACTTGTTAATTGTGAAAGCTCAGCTTTATTTAGGCAAGTTTCTAACTAGCTCTTATAACTTAAATTAACCCATTTATATTAATCTACCTGTCTCATGTGACTCGTGATTTTACCTCTCCTTATTTGAGGAAGGGGGAATTAGATGAGGTAGGGATGAGAAGGACAACCCATATCAGAGGTTTTCAGATTGCTTGTATTTGCACTCTAGGGCTATAGAGTGGTTATCTTCTTAATGGTGGAAAACATTGGAGTAAAGTTCGACATTTTAGCGCCAGAGTCACTTGTGGAGTAGATGGAAGCTAACTGTGATTTTTAAAAGACTTTTTTCTAGTCTGGTCTAGGATGTAATCCTTGCTCCACAAATGTTTAGCCATGAGGGCAAAGTGGAATGAGTTACACCAAGAGTTAGGAGTTAAGGAGAAAAAAATACATCGATGAGTGGCCACTATAAAAGGTATTGATTATATAAGAAGAAACTATAACTCAAATAGATTCATCAGTTTTATTTGGTTAACTTCAATAGTCTCAATTATGTTGTTCTGTCTAAGCTATGGAAAAGATTTATTCTCAATGTGAGGAGCAGTACTGGAGATTCGTTTTTCTGTGAAAATAGTCACAGCAGTGATTTTGGGATGCAAACCACCTGAGAAGGCATTTAACTATCACATTTCCTTTTATGGAGGAGTTCTGTCCATGCATGCTTGCCCAAACTAGTTCCCACAGAGTTTAGGGGATTCAAGATGGAATGTTGGAGGAACAGGAGAGAGAAAAGTAATTTCATTTCTGGTAGAGATGTTTCTCACTATTCTTCCTCCTAGAATATGTAATGTATTTCATCAAACATCTTATAGTGATAGAGAAAACAAACTTGAAATGCCATGTTTTGTTTTGTTGATATCCATGGGAGGCATACCCCTTTATAAACAGGCCAAGGAAGAGTGGATGGAGGAACAGTTGGTGGAAGGTTATGGGAAGGGAAACTGCGGTCAGGGTATCAAATAAATAAATAAATAAATAAATAAATAAATAAATAAATAAATTTAATTAATAAAAATTATTTAAAAAGAAATATGACTTTAAAACCTTATTCAAACAATTCCCTGCAAGCTTTAAATTGGTTCTGATGTTTAGATAACTGATTCAATTTGTTTTAAAATTTAGATAATAGTCTTGACATTTTGTCAATAAAAAGTTGGCAAGAAAAAAAAACAAGTATTTTTAAAATTCTCAAAGCAAATAGTGATGTGGATGCCCCTCTGTATGCTGTGAATATGTTTTTATTACCATTGGTTAATAAAGAAGCTAATTTGGCTTATGGCAGGGCAGAATATAGCTAGGTGAGAAATCCAAACAGATACAAGGAAAAAGAAGTGGAGTTAGGGAGATGCCAGCAGTTGCTGAATAAGCAAGATGTGAGTAAATTGTAGAGTAATAGAAATGGATTAATTTAAGATATAAAAGCTAGTTAGTAATAAGCCTGAGCCATTGGCCAGTTTGAAATTAATATTCAGCCTCAGATTGAATATTCAGGAACTGAGGGCGAGTGAGAAACCTTAAGTTACAAAATAAAATTTGCATTTTCACTTCTGTCCTGATTAGTTAAAAGGTCATCCCTGAATCTCTTCTGCCTTTGTCTTAATGGAATGGGCATCTGAAACTCATGAAGTCACCTCCTCATCACACCTACAACCTGGGGATGCATTATCTGGATTTTAGACTAGACTCATCGTTTCCCTCTCTTGCTTTTCTGGGAAACATGTTGTCTTGATCTGGTATGGCTGGTGTGATTGAAACATTATAGACTGGATGGCTTAAGCCAAAGCTTCATAAAATTTTACAGCTCATAACGTTTTTTTGCACAAGGAATTTTTAAGTGACTAGAGTATATAAGCATGTATAATAGGCATATAAACTGCATGTTTACTGATACCTCATAAAGAAAAAGTCAATTATTTGGCATGTGTTTATAATTTCGTCACTTAATAAAAATGAAAGCAGATTTTCATCCTAATGGTGTGGTTGTACTTATTTTTACCTACTTATATCTTGGCTGAACATTTCATACTGCAGGATGTGGAACACCTTCAACTCTTTTCAGAATTGATTGCTGTTTTGATTTTTATTATAATTGTCAATGTTGAAAATGCCACTTTACAAAAACATGTATTACAAAATGTCAGAATAATGTTTTGGGCCCTTTCAGAAATTGTTAGAAATTTTTCCTAATTCTAAGCCAAAATTCATTTAATGAGTTTTTTTTTAATGACATACCAAGTCATTAAATCAAAGAGCAATTTTAAAAATCAAACATAATGTTCTAGCTCCATGTCATGGAAAGCTGTACTAATTTGAAACTTACATGATAAGAATGATTGTAGGAAAATATTAAAAGCCTGTGTTTTCCATAATTAAACTGATTTTTCTGTGAGAGCATAAAACTTTGTATGCATAGTAAAAACATTGCAATTCATAATGTGTATAATAGTCTCAACGCTGAGCAAAGATATTTCAGGCAGCATTCACTGATGTTGTAGAGCATGTCAGAATGCACAATGCCCAGTGTTCATGTTGTATTTTCAGAAACTAGGTTGTGGTGAAGTCATGCAATACAGCACAGGTGAATACAGCTGCAAACATATTTGTTCATTATACGTTTGTATTAATTCAGGTAAGCAATGCTGCTTGGGGTCATGACCCACAGTTTAACAAGTAATGACTTAAACAACAGCAATAGTTATGGAGGCTGAAAATGCAAGATCGAGTCCAGCAGGAGCTACTCTACTGAAGGTCTCGCTTCTTGTTTCTCAATATGATTTGCCTTGCCGATGGGAGAGAAGGGTAAGCTTCTGTACTGTCTGCGTGAAGATTTGGGCCATATACTTACAACTCATCTAACTTTAATTGTATTCTTATTCCAAATATAGCCAACACTGACTTCAGTAGAGGAATTTGAGCATGTGCAAACTGTATACACATGAAAATTTTAAGAAGTAATCTGTCTTCATGCCTTACTTTTATGTAGTTCAAAAATCTTAATTTCTGATGCTTTTGTACAATATCCCTTTGTTTTGAAATTCAGAAATATATTTCACACTTTCTCTTCACTCACCATACCAATATTTCTCTACCTTTTTTGACATTAGACTGAAGGTGTCTTTTATCCTAGAAAGAAAGTAGTATCTGTTGAGTGATAATTTTAATTAATGTTTACTGCAAAATGTCAGTAAAGATCCAGTGGAATAATGTGGAGGTTCTTTACAAATCATAAAGTGCTATATTAGTAGAAAACAGGACGCTGTGTTATCTACCAAAGGCTGATTGACAATTTTGAGCATATAAGGTCATAGATGACTGACACCTACATGTTAATTAAATAAAAATATCAAGTACTTATGTGTTAAATATTTTATGGACTAAATATGCATCAAGGAAAGTGATTTGCCATCAAAGAACTTAGCCAGCATGGACTTCACACTGAATGTAAGGGTTTGAAATTATTTTGTTGATCCACAGGCAATCTCAGAAAAAGACTAAACCAGTTAATGGAGGTGAAAGCTTCTAGTGATAGGACTGTACTCTGTCCTCATGTTTTTAGAACAGATACTTTTCAGGAGAACAAACTAACATCTAACATTTTATTGTCGTCCTCTTCATGTACCTGACTTCATTTCTGGGAGTCAATGAAAGCCCATTTGGAGTTTAAACACCAGCTTTTCCACCATATCTTATTAGAGTTTTATTCTGCTTGGTATTAGAAATTTTTACTGACTCAGGCGTTTGATTTTTGCAAATATGTCCCATTACAGTTATGTGAGGATTTCTCTTTGCTAAAACATTTTCATTTTTTAATCTCTGATATATCCATATTTTTGACAGCAGTTTAGCCAGTGGTCTCAACTCTCTTGATGTTGGCATGCTTGGGGGTAAATGAAAGTAATCATAATTCTTACTTCCCAGGATTGTTATGAGTATTAAATGCCCCATCAATGCTGTTGTTGATAATGGAGCCCCAGTCCACAATCATAATTAACTGATTAGAAAACACCAGTCTCAGAGACAGTAATGCAGAGAAATTGCAGGAGGATATTTCACAAGAAATTTGGGACAAATTTAGTTCTCAAAATAAGAAGCTAATGAATGAAACCTCATTATACTGATTACCCCACCTACCTTCTGTGTGGAAATGCACTGAGAAAAATATTAGAACTTTTAGCATATATCAAGTCACATGCACATTCAATTTTCCTACTTAGCATTTTTTGGTTTTAACAAGTTATCAACATCACATATTAGTAGTCAGCTAATGTAGCTGTTGTTTATTGAAAGAGAGGGAAAAATTAAACTTCATCAGCTGGAATTTATTTGTCTTTATTGTTTGTTTGTTTGTTTGGTCGGTGGGTGTGTTTTGGTTCAGATTTTAGCTTTTTCACTCTACCTCCTGTTTCTAAAAATGTGATTTTAGTTGGGGACCACACCCTGAACAGTTTCAGTTTCTTTCTTTCTTTCTTTCTTTCTTTCTTTCTTTCTTTCTTTCTTTCTTTCTTTCTACTTTACTTTCTTTCCTCTTTATTTTTTATTGTGGAAAACATTGATTTTTTTGTTGCTGTTGTTGAAAGAGATCTTTTGTCATACAATCTATCCTAGTTATAGTTTCTTCTCCCTCCTCTTTTCAGTTCCTCTCCACCTTCTTTTCTTTCCACTCCAGATTTACTTTCTGTCTCTCATTAGAAAAAAAACAGGATCCTCAGAGATAACAACCAAACATGACAAAATAAAATATAAGATAAAGGGAAACTTTTATATTGAACTTGGACACAGCAATCTAACAAGAGGAAAAGAATTCTAAGAGCAGGCACAAGAGTCAGTTACCCACTCATTCCCATAGTCAGGAGTCTCTTATAAATACTATACTAATAGTTACAATATATATGCAGAGAACCTGGTATTGACCCATGTAAGTCCTGTGCTTGCTGCTTCAGTCTGTCAGCTCATATGTGCCTTGTTAGTTGCTTCAGCAAAGAATCATGAAGACAGTCTTTAAAAAACCTGTAATTCACCAAGTTAGAAAGTCTAAAAGAAATGATAATTTTCATCTCTCCTGCAAGCTCAGTGGAACTCTGAAACACAGACTGATGTTGGGAGCAGTGAGACCCCAGATTCTGAATTTCTTGTAATCCCCTGATCTGAGTGCCTACAGCTGCTCTAAGCACGAGACCTGAGATCTTCAGGAGTTCCTGATGGCAGAGTGGTTTCTCTGGGTTTGTCTGGGGCATGCCTATCTCTATATAATCTGCCCCTGAACACAATAAAGGGGGCATTCTTGGGGAATTCAAGGATGACTCGTGTCGCTGTCTCTCTTTCTGTGTGAGTCTTTGTGTTTTTTAACCTCCTGCCCCTTGCCAGAATCTCGTGAACTGGGTGGCAGTGCACCGAACGCAGACACCGGGGCGCGGTGCGCGGCAGACTGCAAATTCGTAGACAGGACCAAGAGGTGAGTGACCAGCCACTCAGTAGAACACCCCACTCTTTAGGCCTTCCATACCAGGGCAAAACCCAGGGGCCCTCCCCACCTGCATCAGTTTCTCTAGCCAATCAGCAGCAAGCTTCCTGCAGGTAGGCTGCTCCAATGCCCCAGCACCATCCATTAGACCCTGCAAGCTACGAGTCCCACTGCGCCCCCAAATTCCACTATCCCCCTTCCTGCAACCTCAGTGGAACTCTGAAGCACAAGCTGTGACAGAGAGGACCAAGAGAGCAACTCAAGAGAGCAGGCCAAGAGAGACATCAGTGGCTCCTTGGGATGCAGACAGCAAGAACAGACCAAGAAGAGTTCCCAAAGACACAGACAGCCATTGCAACGATTGGACCAAGAGGCAAAGACACTGTAGGCACCAAGTAAAGAGATGGGTAGGTGCCAATGCAACAATTTATTCAATAACTTAAATAGCAACATGGTAACCCAGAACCCAGTGGTTATATAACAGGAAGACTTGATCATGCTAACCCAGAAGAAACACAAGAAAATGATTTTAAATGTAACTTTTATGAGGATGATGGAGACCTTTAAAGAGGAAATGAAAAATTCCCTTAGAGAAATGGAGGAAAAGACAAACAAAAATTGGAAGAAATCAAGAAATCTCTCAATGAAACTCAAAAAAAAAAAAAAGAAAAGAAAAAATCAAACAGGTGAAGCAAACTGTTCAAACAGTATAAGACATGAAGACTGAAATAGAGGTAATAAGAAAACACAAACCATGGAAATTCTTGGTATGGAAATCTGGAAAAATGAACAGAAACTACAGAGGCAAACATAACCAACAGAATACAAGAGATGGAAGAGAGAATTTCAGGTGTTGAAGATACTATAGAGGAAATAGATTGATTGGTCAAAGAAAATGGTAAGTCCAACAAATTCTTAACACAAAACATCCAGGAAATCTGGGACACCATGAAAAGACCAAACCTTAGGATAATAGGCATAGAAGAAGGAGAAGAAATAAGAAATCAAGCTCAAAGGCACAGAAAATATAATATAGTCAACAAAATCATAGAAGAAAACTTTCCAAATCTAAAGAAAGAGATCCCTATGAAGGTAAAAGAAGCTTACAGAACACCAAATAGACTGGACCAAAAATGAATTCCCCTTACCACATAATAATCAAAACACAAAACATACAGAATAAAGAAAGAATATTAAGAGCTGCAAAGGAAAAAGGTCAAGTAACATATAAAGGTAAACCTATTAGAATTACACCAGACTTCTCAATGGAAACCATGAAAGCCAGAAAGTCTAGACAGATATGCTGCAGACACTAAGAGACTATGGATGCAAGCCCAGAATATTATACCCAGCAAAGATTTTAATCACCATAGATGAAGAAAACTAGATATTCTATTACAAAACCAGATTTAAATTATACCTATCCACAAATTGAGCCCTACAAAAAGTACAAAAGGAAAACTCCAGCCCAAGAAAGCTAACTGCATCCATACAAACACAGACAACAGATAACCTCACACCAGCAAACCCCAATGAAGGGAAACTCAGAAACACTACCACAGAAAATAAGAGGAATCAGTATCAGTGGACTTAATTCACCTATAAAAAGAAAGGTTAAGGGAATGGATAAAAAGCAGGATTCATCCTTTTGCTCTATATAAGAAACACATCTCAACCTCAAAAATAGACATTACCTCAGAGTAAAAGTTTGGGAAAAGATTTTCCAATCAAGTGGACCTAAGAAACAAGCAGGTGGAGCTATCTTAATATATAACAAAATAGACTTCAAACTAAAATCAATCATAAGTGATGGAGAAGGACACTTTATACCATAACAGGAACAATAGTCAAGATGAAGTCTCAATCCTGAATATCTATGCCCCAAATACAAGAGCACCCACAAATGTAAAAGAAACATTACTAAAGTGTAAATTTCACATCAAACTCCACACACTAAAAGTAGGTGATTTCAACACTCAACTCTCTACAATGGACAGGTCAACCAGACAGAAATTTAACAAAGAAATAAGAGGACTAATAAATTTCTTGACTCAAATGGACTTTGCAGATATCTATAGAACATTTCATTTAAACACAAAAGAATATACCTTCTTCTCAGCACCTCATGGAACCATCTCTAAATTTGACCACATACTTGGTAACAAAGCAAACTTCAACAGATACAAAAAAAAAGGAATAACCCCTATAAACCCCTATATCATATTGGCTCATCATGGTTTAAAGTCAGAATTTAACAACAACACTAATTACAGAAAGCTTACAAACACATGGAAATTGAACAGTGCTCCATTGAACCATCCTGGATCAAGGAAGAAATAAAGAAAGTAACTAAAGACTTCCTAGAATTCAATGAAAATGAGGGTACAACATGCCCAAACCTATGGGACACTATGAAAGCAGTGCTAAGAGGAAAAAGCTCATACATAGCACTAAGTACCTACATAAAGAAAGTGGAGAAATCTCACACTAGAGATTTAAGAGCACACCTTAAAGCTCTCGAACAAAAGGAAGCAACTCACCCAGGAGGAGTAGAAGACAGGAAATAATCAAATTGAGGACTGAAATCAATAAAATAGAAAAAGAAAACAATACAAAGAATCAATGAAACAAAGAGATTTTTTTTCCAGAAAATCAACAGGATAGACAAACATTTATCCAAATTAATCAAAAGGTAGAGAGAACAATTAAGAAAATCAGAAATGAAAAGTGGGACACAACAACAGTCACTGAGGAGATCATGAGAATCATTAGGTCATACTACAAAAACCTGTACTCCACAAAAGCTAAAAGAAAAGGACAATTTTCTGGATAGGTACCACACACTGAAATTAAATCAAGAACAGGTGAACAATTTCAATAGACCTATAACCTGAAGGAAATAGGAGCAGTCATCAAAAGCGTCTCACCCAAAAAACAACAAACACAAACAAAAAAAAAAAAAAAAACCAAGGCCAGATGGTTTTGTTGCAGAATTCTACAAGAACTTTAAAGGAGAACTAATACCTATACTCCTCAAAGTGTTCCACATAATAGAAACAGAGGAAATATTGCCAAACTCTTCTTAAGAGGCTGCTGTTACCCTGGTATCAAACCACAAAAAGATTCAACCAAGAAAGAGAATTACAGAGTGAGATTGCTCACTCAAGAACATGGATGCAAAAATACTTAATAAAATACTAGCAAACTGAATCCAAAAATACATTAAAAAAAAAATCCACCGTGATCAAGTCAGCTTCATTCCAGAGATGCAGGAATGGCTTGACATATGAAAATCTATCAATGTAATCCACCATATAAATAAACTGAAAGAGAAAAAACATATGATCATCTCACTAGATGCTGAAAAATGATTTGACAAAATCCAACACTGAAGAAGGACGCTAAAAAAGAAATCCCATACTATGCTCATGGGTCAGTGGCATAAACATACTAAAATGGCCATATTACCAAAAGCAATCTATAAATTTAATACAACCCCCATCAAAATTCCAACACAATCCTTTACAGATCTTGAAAAACATCAAAAAAAAAAACTTTATAGGAAAAACAAACAAATAAACATAAAATATAATAACTAAAACAATTATGAACAATAAAAGAACTGCTAGAGGTATCACTATCCCAGATTTCAAATTGCACTGCAGAGCTATAATAATAAAATCACATGGTATTGGCATTAAAAACAGGCACATTGATCAATGGAATTGAATTGATGACCCAGACATAAATCCAAGCATTTATGGACTCCTGAAATTTGAAGGCAGAAATTCATACTTGAAAAAAAGGATAGAATCTTCAGCAAATGGTGCTGTTTACATTGGATGTTTGCATGTAGAAGAGTGAATAAAATCAGCATTTACCCCACTGAACAAAATTCAAGTCCAAGATATCAGAGATTCCAAACTTAGTCAGGTGTTGGTGGCACACACCTTTAATCCCAGCAGTAGGGAAGCAGAGGCAGGTCGAAGTCTGTGAGTTCAAGGTCAACCTGGTCTACTCTAAGGCCTGAGTTCTAAGACAGCCAAAGCTACATACAGATAAACCCTGTCTTGACCAACACACGCACAAAAGACTCCAATATTTTGGTTTTTTTATTTGTTTTTGGAGACAGGGTTTCTCTGTGTAGTCCTGGTCATCTTGGAACCCTGTTTACCAGGCTGGCCTTGAACTCAGAGATCTACCTGCCTCTTCCTCTCAAATGCTGGGATTTAAAATTTGTGCTTCCACTGCCAGGCAGATCCCAATCTTTATTCAAAAGCAGGTTTGAGATTCACTGCCACTTTTTCTGTAGAAAAAGCAGTTAAATATTGAGTTTAAGTACTAAAGTTTCCAATCACACCTAGGGACAATTTCAGTACTAAGGGTAATAATATGTATATTTAGGAGTAAATTTTTTGAATACCTACTAAACATTTGGTTTTCCCATTTTGCTGTAAATAAGATGTATTGTTGTTTTTAAGTGATTAATTATTATCAACAAAGTATTATTTATGAGAAAATGCCATTTTACTTCTTTTATTCAATTGTATTATAAGAAGCTTAAATGTTTTCTTATATTAATGTTCAGTTGAAAGTAACCTTGTAAGATTTGACTCGAGAAATACTTTCATGGTCCCTTGAAGAATAAAACATACCAAAGCAACACATCATGCTGCCGGTTTCCAAATGTTTAAGTTTATCTCAGAATGCGAAATGCATTTAATCCATCTGTGAGCATTCTCACAATCTTTAAACTCCCAAAGTTGTTAAAAAGTTTATGTTTAAAGTCTCCTGTGAGATTCAAGGCAAGCTCTTAGTTGTGAGATCTGCAACATAAAAATGTAAATTCAAACTTCTAACATACATTGGTGGGATAATGTCTAATTTCCTATGTAAAAGTGGGGGGCAAGGAAATGAGCCAAAGCAATATAAGAAACAGCTAATAAATTCTGTAGCTTCACATCCCTCATTCAAGGTACAAATAATTTGGGCAGTACTGCCTCTTAAACCCTCTCTACTGTTTCCCAAAGCATTCTTTGTTAGACGTTTTATGTTACTGAAATTTCTAATGGGGGGGGTCTCCACCGTGTTCTTATGCCCATTCTCACGACTTGACACACATTGCCTTCTTAAGAGTTTCTTATAGGGAGTTTGATCCTATTTACAGTATCTGATCTTCTAAGCTTTACTCTGAAATATTGGTGGAACCCTCCATGCAATGCTTGCATTCTCTTCCTGCGAAATTGACATCATATGGGAGATACCAAGTTCTGCAGCCATTTTAAGCAGTAGTAGGAATGTTTGGATCATGACCACATTGGTCTCTGAGTGCTGTGATTAATTCCCACCTTTCTTGGATTATTCCATTGTGAAGCTACAGCTTGGATAAGAAAGAGGTAGCATTTTTTAAAAATTATGCAATCTGTTCTATCATGTCTAAGGGAGAAGTACACTTAGTTAAAGATATGTTCCATAACTTTTGTTAACAACTGGATACTGCAGAGCAGACAATTATTTAGATCAACTTGACTCAATTAGAAGGAAAACCACCCAAAACAAATGTCAACTACGGTAGTGTGGAGCTGCAGGCTGCGTTCCCGATGCCCGGCTTTTGGCCTCCTGGCTAGATTATGCCCCAAAATAACAACACACAAATTGTATTCTTTTAAACACTGCCTGGCCCATTAGTTTCAGCCTCTTACTCACATAATGACTAACCCATATCTAATAATCTGTGTAACACCATGAGTAGTGTCTTACCAGGAAAGATTCAGCACGTCTGACCTGGTGGCTGGCTTCATCGCATCTGTCTCCCTGAGGAGAGGCATGGCGGCCTGCCCCAGAGAGCAGAGGCACGGCGATTTATTAACTTAGGAGAGGCTTGGCATCTGACTGAGCCATCTACCTCACTTCCTTCTTCCTGTTCTGTCTACTCCACCCACCTAAGGGCTGGCCAAGGCAGTTTGTTTATTAGCCATCAAACTACTTTTTCACAAAATAGTCCAATATACTTAAGTTTAAATAATTTTTATTTAATCAAGAATTATGTACACAGTTGTGTTTGCATTACAGTTATGCCCCATCATGCCTTAGGTTGTTCATTGTGTTTAACTCTGCCTCCGTGAAAGTCCAAGGGCACAAATAGAATAATGTCCTTTGCCATAGTCTAGGTTCACGATTTTATAGACTGTAATTCAATGAGTTAGTTTATAAGTTAGTTCTGAAATGATGTAAAGAAATTATATAATGTGCCCTTCTAAGGTGTGTGCCTTACTGCCTTCAACAGGCCTGATCCCCTAGTTTTCACCACTGAAATGCTGTCTAATTATTAGTCCACATATGGATTATGCCATTGTTTAGGTTATAAATCTTAAGATTCAATAACCTTTCACCATTTGGGCTACTCACTGCCCAGGAGCCAAGCCTTCAGCACATGGTATTTTCTTGAACATTTAATGCAAAAATCATAACACTATTTTCTGACATTTTCAGCTCATTCTGAATTTTGCTTTTATTGCAATGAGTATAATTCAAGCAGCTCACTAAAGTGGTAAATGCTTTTAGTAAAGAGAAAAATGTGTAAAAATGGTTTCTCTTTGATGAGGAAATTCAAAGGCTGAAGTTTATTGGTAGCTTTTTGCTTTTTTAGTTTTCATGAATAGACAGATACAGCTGGAATGTAGAAGTAAATACAGACAAATTTGACAATTTCCAGGAGACTGAAGAATGACTTTGATGCTTTTGAAAATATAGCTAAGAAGAGCAGACGTCTCAACTAGGGTCATCATCAGTCAACCGCTCAGCTTGACAGTCCTTTTAAATGTTTTGTCACGATGTTATTGAAGTATTTTTTCCTTTCAAGAACTTTTATGGTATTTTCCCTAGAGTCCCTGCTTTTAGAATTTAAAAATATGCATGGCATTCTAAATTTGGCACTCTAAATATGTTGTAGACTTGATTTTAGTCCAATAAGTATAATGTAATATGAAACAAGTATAACTTTGAGAATATGTATAAGGTATTTAAATGATTTATACAGTTTTAATGCATTTCAGAACTCTTGTCTGCATTCACTGATCACCTCCCTACTATGTGTCTCTCAAAATAATTATGTTCATCTTCATCATCAAGAAATGTTAATAGCCTAATTACATGCAACTTTATGTGGTAATTTTGAAAAAAAGTGACTTCTTTGAATAGTTGAAAATTATAAAAAAAATGCCATTGTAGATTTTTTGTAATGTATCTTATTGCAATAGGATACCATGATTGTATTTTTGGTGTTGGGAATTGAAGCTACTTCCCTCATATCTTGGTTTATTCCATTGTGAAGCTACAGCTTGGTTAAGAAAGAAGTAGTACTTTTTTTTTTAAAACTATGCAATTTGTTCTCTCTTGTCTAAGGGAGAAGTACACTCAGTTAAAGATCATACCATAACTTTTGTTAACAACTGAATATTACAGAGCAGACAAATATTTAGATCAACTCAACTCAATTATAAAAAAGCACCCAAAACAAATGTTAACTACTTTTTCACAAAAAGTCCAATAAATTTAAGTTTTTTATTTTATTTTATTTTATTAAAAATTTCCGCCTCCTCCCTGCCTCCCACTTACCTCCCCCTCCCCCCTCAACTCCTCCTCCCTCTCCTGTCCAGAAGAGCAGTAGGGTTCCCTGCCCTATGGGAAGTTCAAGGTCCTCCCCCCTCCATCCAGGTCTAGGAAGGTGAGCATCCAAACAGGCTAGGCCCCCCCAAAGCCAGTATATGTAGTAGGATCAAAATCCAGTGCCATTGTCCTTGGCTTCTCAGCAGCCCTCATTGTCTGCCATGTTCAGGGAGTCCGGTTTTTTTTTTTTTTTCGAGACAGAGTTTCTCTGTGGAGCTTGTCCTGGAATTAGCTCTTGTAGACCAGGCTGGTCTCGAACTCACAGAGATCCGTCTGCCTCTGCCTCCGGAGTGCTGGGATTAAAGGCGTGTGCTACCACCGCCCGGCCAGGGAGTCCGGTTTTATCCCGTGCTTTTTCAGTCCCAGTCGAGCTGGCCTTGGTGAGTTCCGATTAGATCAGCCCCACCATCTCGGTGGGTGGGTGCACCCCTCAAGGTCCTGACTTCCTTGCTCATGTTCTCCCTCCTTCTGCTCCTCATTTGGACCTTGGACCTTGGGAGCTCAGTCCGGTGCTCCAATGTGGGGCTCTGTCTCTATCTCCATCCATCGCCAGATGAAGATTCTATGGTGATATGCAAGATATTCATAGAATTATACCTACACAGTTGTGAAAAATAGATTGCTTGTAAATAAAACGTAGCACCTATAAGGTAGTTCTTTAAAATTTTAGAGCAACAATATCATGTGTGAATAAAACGTAATAGTAATGTCAAAAAAATAAAACAAATAAAGCAGGTTACATTAAATATATTAAAGCCCAGCAAGGGTTATTGTGGGCTTTGGGTACATTTAATTAAAGTCTTCTCTTAACCAAATGATTAACCAGGTAGAATGAGTATATCCCATCATGAGTACATGATAGACATATGTAATATATGCATATAGCCCCTCTCTTATATTATTAATATACTTAAGTGCCATTGAAAAGAGTATGACCTTAGAATAGATATTTCCTCTGTATCTGATCCTGTACCTGTTGCTGTGCAGCAGGTCCTTCTTGGAATTGAGTTCTGGCAAATCATCTTAATGCTTACACACAATGTTATAAGCCAGTTTAATTTGCAACCTTGGACAATGATGTTCCGAAAAATGAGTTGGAAGAATTGTCACACCAACAGATATCAAAATGAAAGGATTAAAATAAAAATACAAAATCAGGAATCTTTCAAATTAAAGAATTACTGCATTTAGCAAGTTGTGACATCATTGAATCTAAGAAGCTTTGTGACACCATTATAGCTCTGCAGTGTGAGTCTTCTAGATTCCTGGGTCACTAGCCCAAGGGTTTATTAACTTGTTTTAATACTTTAGGAAGATTTTTATCTAAATAAAATGGTAAAAATTGTAAAACTAATTAAAATACTTTAAAGTCTAGGCTTAGTTATCTATAGAGGATTTCTATCTTATGATAGTATTTTCTGATCTAGATTTGGGCGAGGAGAGGTGTCAGTGTAAAAATGAATTTCCAGAGGCCAACACTGTGGCATGTCCTTAAAATGATGAAGAATGACAGAAGACTTGGGTAAGTCCAGAAGAGAGGTGAGGAGGGGTGCAGGGTATAGCAATAACACAAAATAGAAATTGGAAGGAATTACAAGGTAGGTAATGGGCTTGGCTCCCATAAGGGTTTTAGCAGTATGTGCACCAACCTGAATTAAGATGTAGAATATGTTAAAATGAGCTCGAGTAAGGCCATCTTATGAACTATGAAATAACGTGATAGTGATATGTGAGTTTTCTTGGCCCATGGTAATAGAGAACTAAATAACAGCTGATTTAAAACAATGCAATTAATTATTGCACAATCTCAAGGCTACAATTCTGAATCAAAGTTTCATCAAAACAGGTTCTCTATGAAGACTCAAGGGTAGAATCACTATTTTTAAGAAAGATTTGTTTTGATTGTGAGCTTAGCCTTTAATGGCTTAGGCATTTGTCCACTAGGATAATGGTTAGCAAGGGAACTGTCGTTTATATCACTGACAGAGAAAAAAATCAGTTTTGCCAATGTAGAGACACTGGGTAAATTAACATTTCCAGAGTATCTATCTCATGTTCAGAGTACTTGACCAACATATAATGGACTCCACAGGGTTTTGTGTGCTTTATTTGGTTAGAGTTTCCCCCTGGGGGTGATATTTTACTTTCTTGTTTTCTCGGGGGTTGTTGTACAAATTTTTGTTTGTTTTTGAGAAAGAACTTAAAGTTGAATGCATATGGAGGGGGAGAGGAGCTGAAGGGACTTGATGGGGGAGAATACGATCAAAATATATTTAAATTTCAAAGTTTCTTTAAATAACAAAAATATAAAAATAAATAATAAATATTTTACTTTTCTTATACAAAGAAGTAAAGCTATTAGATTTATAATTCAAAAAATAATTATATATTATGTATTATATATTATATGCATATATGCCCAGAGGTCAGAAGAGGGTGTCAGAGTTAGTTACTGGAACTGGAGATTCAGATGACTATGGAAATCAGATGTGGGTACTGGTAACTAAACTCTAATCCAAAAGAGCTTCAGAGAGTCTCTTCCACTGAGCCACGTTTCCCTTCCCCATCTCCTCATTTTGACTGAGAACAGTTCTTGGTAGAGATTTGTAGATGTGCCAGCTAAATGGTCATCTTCTTGTCTACTTTCACATTGTCTCTCTTCCATATGTAGTCCTTCTACAATCTCAACTATTATAAGAATATCAGCCACACTGGGTCAGGATTTGCCATAAGGCCTTCATTTTAACCTTTTCATCTCTATGAATACCCAATTTTGAAAGAAAATTATTTTCTGAGGTACAGAATGGTATCAGTTCTTTGGGGCATCATAGTTCTATATATATAGCAGGTATATTCTCATTGTTCTTATTCTACATGCTTTGCCATTTGCTCAGAATCTACCAATAGGTTTTTGTTAGTATTCTTGCAATTTTCATTATTCATTTTGTCTTTTCTGTGGTTTATCCCAGGACTTCTTGCAGGTTATATACATTTTAGATCAACTGCATCACAGCACAAACACTTGTTTTGTCTTTAAAAATGCTTTTATGAATATTTTGCAGAGTACTTGAAGGTAAATTACTGAAGCTGGCACACAGGTGTTATTTTGAACATTATTGTTATCTCTAATCTCTTGGGTATGTCTTAGATAGTGATTTTAGAGCTTCCTTTAGTGTGGGAACTATATTTAAGGAGAAATGGAAATTAGATAATTAAAGAAAGGATAAATGAGTGGATGAGTTATTTTTATGTTAGGGGAAGGCTGTTTGTTCAATTACTGGCTGCCTAGAACCAAAATAATCACAGAGAAACTAAATTATTTAAATCACTGTTTGGCCAATCACTTAAATGCATTTCTAGCTAGCTCTTATATCTTTGACTAACCCATTTCTATTCATCGTGTATCTCCACATGGCTATGGCCTAGCAAAGTTCCAGCACATCTGTCTGCCGCAGCAACTACCATGGCTTCTCACAACTCTACCAGCATTTAATTTAGTTTTCTCAGCTTCGTTCTACTCTGCCCTATCACAGGTCAAAGGCAGCTTCTTTATTCATTAACCAATAAAAGCAACACATATACAGAAGGAAATCCCATATTATTTTCCTCTTTCTATCTAAATAAAAAGGAAGGTTTTAACTTTAACATAGTAAAATCACATGCAATAAAACAACTATTAAGCAAGACTTACAGTTACAATATTGATATATACTTTATCTTTTATTGTAACTAAGAAAACTATAACTATAACACTATCTATTCTTCAACTCCATCGAAGACTCCAGAAAGATATATTACCTAAGTAAACAGTACGTGCATTGTAAGCAACTTCAAAATCTTGAGGATTGACCGAGACATCTCACTGCCTGGACAGTCACCAAAGTTCTGCATCATTGGAACATCCATCTTCAGCCTACAGTCCCATAATATCCAGTAGACATTTCCATGAAGCAGAAATGTCAAAGACAGTTCTGCCTGTATTGGCAGTTTGTCAGTCACTTTCTTCTGTGTCTTTGCAGACTCTTTCATGAAACAGGAACCCCAAAGAACTGTCTCACATTTAGGAAATTTCCGCAGTCATTTCTCTGTGAGTCCTGCATGTCCAGTTCATCAAGCATTCCAGGCAAGAGAAGTTTCTTGCCCAAATGGCTAAAAAAATCCATAATGAGCCTCTTTAATGCCTATCATCCTCTTGAAGTAGATTGGTGCTGCCAGGAACATATGTGTGTCCTGTCATGAAAAGTTGTATGCTCTTAAAATATTTTTATACCATATTCTGAAGGTCTGTGAGAGATTCGAAGAATATCTATCTAACTGAAATATATCTCTATATATCTAAAAAACCTAACTGACATGACTACAAGCTTGACTATTATAGATGACTACTATTAACTTGTATTTCTTAATTATACATTAGAGTTTTAAATGAGCTGCACAAACACAATACCTTAATCAAGAGCAGAACTACACATATAACAAAACTGACCTAAAATTTGTATCAATAAACCAAGATCAATACCAATGCAAATTATACATCTCTATAGCATATCTCCTTTTAAATATAAACAAACATTTATAAACAATATTTGGGAATTTGGGCATAGTTCTCTCCAAACTGCTTTCTGCTTTTTGTTGGGCAAAGTAATTTTTGGGGGTGTTCACAGTGATCTTTCAGAGGGGTGTTGTTCCATCAAACCACATTAGTCTGGAAGCAATCCACAGGATCTCATCATCCTCTGTGTAAACAAAAGATGAACCTCTTTTCCAAAGCAACATAAATCCTTAGACCCAAATTTTGAAGCCAAGATACCTTTAAAATATATGTGTTGTTTAGATTAGCAGTTGATACAATGAAATGTCTCTCTGTACCTAGCTCCTTCACAGTCAAAAATATTCAAAGAAAGCACAATAATATACATAATCCAGACTTTGTTTATTTTCCATCTTTATATGGTTTATTTTTCTTTACTCCTTTTAATTTATGACTGTCCATACTCTGTCTCTTTAAAGATTTTGTTATTTTTTTAAAAATTGATTTACGTTATATAACTCTCTATAATCGTTTTCTTCTCTCTCCCAAGCCCACATACATTTATCCAAAACTGCAACATATTTAGAGGTCTATATCTCTCTGAATTTGTCTTTACTGCATATCTGTAATTATTTTCGGACCAGAAGTGCCCCCCCCTTTTAATGCTAAGTGGGCATGTCTAGGTCAACACATCCTTTTCTACTTGTTCTGCCCAGTCCAACACGCCAGAGGCCTGTTCGCTGCCTCTGAGAGCCACATACGTTGACCCAGTTTTAGGCAGACAGCTGGTCTATGTTGCCATTAAGCAAAGTGTATCACTCTTCTCACAGACCCCATTTAAATGCTCCATAGTGGGGCCTCCTGAAAGAGTCAGAGCCATTCATGCTGGCAAACCAGGAAGCCTTGTTAAAGGAGCCCTGCAGTTTTTGCTGCTACTGCTGAGTCAGGAAGCCTTCTATTAAAAGAATCATGCCTCTGCTTGCTTCTAGCAGAGACCACCCAAGAAAATGTCGCTACTAAAAAGCCATGCTTACCTCTGTCCTTTTATGTCTAGAATTTCTTTTTAAGGTTTTTCAGGTTTTATGTGGATTTAGTTGATCACATTGATGCACCAATTTGTAGTCTCACTGTGTAAATTGAAATCCCAATAAAAAAACTCCATTACATATATTTTCTTTTTTTGTTTTTTGTTTTTGTTTTCTTTTTTTAATTTTTTTCTCATTTTTTTATTAAAAATTTCCATCTCCTCCCCTCCTCCTCCCCCTTCCCTCCCCTCCCTTCCACCCATATCCCCCACTCCGTCCCTCTCCAAGCCAAAGAGCCATCAGGGTTCCCTTCACTATGTTAAGTCCAAGGTCCTCCCAGCTCCCCCTAAGTCCAGGAAGGTGAGCAACCAAACTGACAAGGCTCACAGTGAGCCCGTCCATGCTGTAGAGTTCATGCTCATCGCCGTTGTCCTTGGTTTCTCAGTCCTTCTCCACCGTCAGCCACATTCAGAGAGTCCGGTTTGGTCCCCTGTTTCATCAGTCCCATTCCAACTGGACTTGGTGGTCTCCCGTTAGATCTGTCCCACCGTCTCAATGGGTAAAAGCACTCCTCACGGTCCTGACTTCCTTGCTCATGATCTCCGTCCTTATTTTCTAATGGTTTTGTTTCTCTTGATTAAGTGTATCTAATATTATTGATAGGAGGAGCAGGAAAACAACTAGCGATTTTGTCTAGGATAGTATGCAGTTTTGAGGAACAATTTTATATTCTATAGAAAACAGATGAAGAATCAGAATAGATATGATCCAACCTGAGTTTCAGTCAGATTTTTCCATAGAGCTGCATCTTTCTTATTGTTTGTGTAACGAAGTCACTTCATTGTTTCAGCTCAGGCATTTTCCCATTACTTGTACAAGTATTATGTATTTGTTGCAGAAATCATGTAATACAATAGTGATTAATAAAAACATCTAAAGGTTATCAACTATGTGTTACATATAAACACATGTGCATACATTGTGTTCAAATTCATTGAATATAGTCGGTATGAAATAGTTTTAAAGAGAAGATGCCATCAGAAAAGATGGAAGGAAGGAGAGAGGGAAAAAAGAAAGAAAGGGAAGAAAGAAAGAAAAGTGAAAAAGAAACGGAATAAAGAAAGAAAAAAATGCTAACAGAAAATTGTGACTACTAGCATGTTTTATTATGAGCAATAAAATGTGACTGGTAGCTCTCTGGAGGAGAAGCGCACAACAGTAGATATTTACCTAAAGAACATTTTTTACTAAAATAGCATAATAATTTATAACATTACAGACCATTCAGTAGTTGCTATAGGATACCTTGAACAGAGAGTTTACTATGTGGCACAAATTATAGTGATTTGTGGAATGTAGTGTGGAAGACTAGAGCAATAAAGAAAGAAGAATAATGTTCTTCCTTAAATCTTGGGGGAAAACATAGCTCAGCACATATCTCTAAGCAACTTCAAATAGTATAATGCTGCAAAGTTTCAGTCTTCAAATGTCAAATCTAACTGACAATGATATTATGCTAGGAAAAAAATCAGGGGGACATGACTAGTACCATCTTGAAATGTTATTTATGGTTTTGCAGTATATGGTACGAAAACCCACAAGTCAGTCACCTGTATGGAGAATTGATACAGTGCGAACTCTAAATAGGGTATTTATATCACAGACTCTCCCCACAGTCTGAGATGTCACAAGAGGGCGTAGAAAGATTGCAAGAGGCAGAAGGAGTATATGTCTGTACCTCACTATTTGCTGAGCAAGAGCTCACAAGGAAGGAATTACACACAATAAAACTTGTACGGAGTCAAGCCAGCCATGGTTCCAGCATGGATGGGAGATGGGCTTATCTGAAAAATTGTGAGGAGCTATTGGCAGCTGTGGTTGCTGGGGGAATCAGTTCCTTCAGGGAGGCAGTCCTTGAGAGGTTGTCTCTGCTCCAGTAGATTGCCCCCTACCCTTTCACATACAGGCAGCAAAGTAGACTTGGTTAAAATAAGAGAGCTCGTGAAGTTGGGAGGACATATTGTAGGTGGGACAGGGAATAATTGGAGGGGTTGGCATTCCTACCTGGATGACTCTTCTAAGGTACCTCTGCAGGTAGTTGTGAAATGACCAATTGAATCTTCAGGAACACCTTAGTCATAGTAAAGAAAATGTAAGAGGACGTGAGACAAAAGAAAAATGTCTAATGCTGAGACATATCTCATGTTTTTTATTTTACTTTTAAATTTACTTTGTGCTTTTAAATTTAAATGATTTTGAGCACCTGCAGAGTAATTTTTTTAATTTAAAGGGATCTTAAGAAAGAAAACAGACTGTGAATCTGAAGATTCAGTGAGAGCCAGTATTTGCAGCATGGTGGAATAACCAGGTAATGTTTTACCATATGAACAGTTGCTTGCTTAAGTAGGGATTTCCTTCCAACTGGGGATGTTACCATTGAAAACACATCTAAGAAAAGGGTTGTCTAACATGCTTTTCTTCTTATGAATCAATGCTGAACCAACAGGCTGTGCAGTGAGCCTGGGTTTCAATAATGGAGCCGTGGAAAATTTAGAATTTTATTTAATGTAATCCAGATATTATTTAATTGACAAAATAGGGACAGTATCAATTTCTGCTGCAGACTCTTTAATTGATCAAATTAGAGAGCAGATGGTGCTTGGAAGTCACTTGTCTTGGCACGTGGAAGACAGCCCACAGATGTTGCTGGCCACTCAATTATTATTTCCCCGAGAACAAACATTCCTACAGAAATGCTTTAAATCAGTCTTTTCTTGCAATGTTAGCAAGGCCAATTTTGATCAAATAAATTGAAAGAGGTGGGTTGTAAGTAAAGTACAAATGGGTTTATGACATTCATAGTAAATTTTGAACAGACTTTAGGACACTGGCATCTTGTGAACCATGATTTCACGTGAAATTCCCTTTAAAAAGCCTACATAATTTGAACATTTCGAGTCTTTATTTTGTTTAGCACAGAGCCAACTTCAATAAGGAGCCTCCATCTGCCTGTGAGTACTTATAAAGGAAAAGAACTTAAAAGTCAGTTAGAGAAGATACTTTAAAAGTTTTGTGATATAATGTAGTAACTGTGCTTCAGATAGTTTTATCAGAAAGCTGGCATGGATCTGCCGTCCTAGCAAATCTGAGCAGACTTTCTGAGCTTAGTAGCTTTTCACAACACTCATTTCATTATTCTCCTGAGCAGCTGTTGTCATGTGGGGTATAATTTTTTTTCCTTTACAATCATCTGTCATTGGTAACAGTTGGGTTACTTAGAACAGTCATTTCCCATCATTAAAACACTTTGCTTTTCCCACTCAATAGTTACGTTTCTTATAAAAAGAGCTGGCGTAAAGTATTGTTTTGATGTTGTTGGTCAAGGCTGCTAAGAATCATTAAAAATGTAGATTTTAAGAGAGCAGCTGTTGAGATGGAGAGATGGCTCAGTGTTCTAGAATGCACAAACGTCTCAGTGGCTAAGAGTATACACTGCTCTTCCTGAGGACCCAAGATTGGATCCAAGTGCTGACATTAGATGTCTCACAGCTGTTCATAACTCTAGTTTTAAGGGAGTGAACACCCTCTTCTGGCCTATGAGAGCACTTCACCTTGTGTGCACATACCTACACACAGACCACATACACATAACTAAAGATAATCTTAAAAAATGAAAGAGTTGCCTAGTGATCTATCTTTTGAAAATTAATTTTAGTTTTATAAAATGATGTATCTGGTTTATCTTCAAGGGGATTTTTATAACAAAATGAACTCTTATCTATACAAACTAGAGTCCAAATTTTATATGTACTTTCTGAAGAATATTATATATTGGTTATATTTCTATTGCTGTGATGAAACACCATAACCAATGCAAACTATAGAAGGAAGGACTTATTTGGGCTTTACAGATTCAGAGGGATGAGTCAATCACAACCATGGCCTGGAGAATAGCAGTAGGCTGTCAGGTATATGTCAGATCCGCATCTGGGAGCTCACATCTTCATCCACACTCATGAGGCAGAGACCAGCGAATCTCTGAGTTTGAGGCAAGCCTGGTCTACAGAGAGGGTTCCAGGACAGCCAGGGCTACATAGAAAAACCCTGTCTTGAAAACAAGAAAACAAGTAAATAAGTAAATATTTAGTAAAGGAAGACACCTGGTATTGTTCCTGGCCTTTACACATTGCTGTATAGGTGCATGTATTTGCATATACACATACACAACACACTCACTATACACATGATGTGGGAGAGTCTTCTGTTTGAGTTGATTTCATTGGCTAATAAAGAAACTGCCTGGCCCATTTGATAGACCGCCCCTTAGGTGGGTGGAGTAGACAGAACAGGAAGAGGAAGTGAGGTAGAAGGATCAGTCAGATGCTACACCTCTCCTAAGTTAGAGAGACCGCTGTGCCTCTCCTCAGAGAGAGAAGCCAGACGCGATGAAGCTCCAGCCCAAGATGGACGTACGCTAGAATCTACCTGGTAAGGCACCACTTTGTGGTGCTATACAGATTATTAGATATGGGTTAGTCAAGATGTGAGTAAGAGGCTGGAAGTAATGGGCCAGGCAGTATTTAAAAGAATACAATTTGTGAGTTGTGATTTCGGGGCATAAGCTAGCTGGTGGCTGGGAGCCTGGCAGCGGGAAGCCGGCCCGCAGCCCCTTCACTACAGAATGGCGCCCAACGTGGATAACTGAATCCACAGAAAGCTTGAGAAAGCTGTCTGGCTCTGTTTGCAAGAGGCAAGCAAACACTCTCATCTGAGAGAGACTTCCTGACTCAGCTTTAGCTGCAAAACCTTGGAGCTCTTTTAAGAGGTCCTGCCACGAAACACTTAAACGGTGTTGATGAAGAGCTGAAAGCATGCTTTTCGGTTTTTAGCCGTAGCAGGAAAAAAGCTGGGCCATTTAAAATGCTGGCATTCTGGTCCGTACTGCCAGGGCAAACTCTGACTCTTTCAGGCAGGCGGTCCGACTACGTACAGAGCATTTGAATGTGGTCTTTGAGAAGAATGCTGCAGCTTGCTTGCTGGCAGGGACCTTGAACCGACACAGAGTTGTGTGATGAACATGGCTACAGCTGGTACCTCTGCCATGAGGCTAGAAAGCTAAGGAATGGGCTGTATCTAGCTGTCAAAGTCACAGCTTTAGTCCTACCGATATTGTTTGGTAAATTAAAGACTCATGTAGTCAGAAAAAGAGATACACAGTAAAAGAAAGATTCAAAGTTGAAGAAAACGTCAAAATGGTTTACAATGTGTTGAAAATATATGTAGACTACAGTTAAAGTTCTTAAAAGTAAAAATAGAGTAGTTTGTTGTGGTGGTACACACCTTTAATCCCAACACGTGGGAGGCAGAGGTGGATTGACCTCTGTGACTTCAAGGTGTGGTAGCACACACCTTTAATCCAAATGCCTGGGAGGCAGAGACAGACAGATCTCTGTGAGTTCAAGGTGTGGTAGCGTACACCTTTAATCCCAGCACTTGGGAAGCAGAGACAGTTCTGAGAGTTCAAGGACAACCTGGTCTACAGAGTTATTCCAGGACAGAGATATACAGAGAATGTGTCTCAAAAAGTAAAAGTAAAAATAAATGAAATAGAGGTAAAAATAAAGCCACATAAAGATGGAAAATATATGGAGAATCTTGATACTATATGTTATTATGCTCTCTTTGAATTGTTTGAATGCTGAGGAAGAAGCAACAGCTGCTAAAAGATATTTGTTTATAAATGCTGCTGAACTAATCCACCATAGACATTTTGAAAATACCTTGACTTCAGAATTTGGATCTAAGGATATGATACTTTGGAAAAGAGATTCTCCTTTTGTTTTCACAGAGGATGAGACACTGTGGATTGCTTCTATCCCAATGTGGTATGATAGACCACGCCCTCCCGAAAGGTTGCTGTGAACACCTTCAGAAAATTACTTCACCCAACTGATGACTGAGATGAACCTGGCACACAGTTTACACCATAGAAGATCGGATTAACAGTGCCCCCATTCAGCAGGAAGCAGTTTGGAGAGAAATAACTGCGCCCATATTCCCAAATATTGTTTATAAATGTTCTTTTACATTTAAAGGGGGAGATGATATAGATATAAATAAGTTGGATTGTTGTGAATCTTGGTTAATGATATTAAGGTCAATCTTGTTATATGTATTTCTGATCTTGATTAAGGTATTGTGATTGTGTAGTTCTTTTAAAAGTGTAATGTATAATTAGGAAATATAGGTTGTTAATGGATAATTGTCGATAATAGTAAAGCTTATAGTCATGTTAGTTAGATTTTCTAGATATATAGAGATATATTTTAGTTAGATAGGCATTCCTAATATCTTTCAAAGACTACAGAATATTCCACTTAAATGTTTTAATAACTTAAGGCTTTTCATGACAATGAGACATATCTGCTCCTGGCAGCACTAGCTACTTCAAGAGGAAAATGGGCATCGAAGAGGATCCTTATGGAGTTTGACAGCCATTTGGGCAAGAAACTGCTCTTGCCTGGACTGTTGCTGAAACTGGACACAAAGAACCCACAGAGAGAGGACTGCTGAACTTGCCTAAAGGTGAGATGATTCTTTGGGATTCCTGATTCATGAAAGAGTCCGCGAGACATTCTGCAGGACACAGAAGATACTGACTGAACTGACTTTGAAATTTCCTGCTTCATGGAAATGTCTGCTGGAAACTATGGGCCTGAAGGCCGAAGATGGATGCCCCAACGGTACAGAGGAACTTTGGGTGACTGTCCAGGCAGCGAGATGTCTCTGTCATTTCTAGAGTTTTGTAAGTTGCTTACTTCTTATTTACTTAGGTAATATTATATCCTTCTGGAGTCTTTGATGGAGTTGAAGAATGGATAGATAGTTAAAGTTTTCCTTTGTTATGATAAAAGATAAAATGGATATAATATTGTAACTAATTCTTACTTGATAACTATTTTGTTATATGTAATTTTACTATGTTAAAGTTAAAGCCTTTCTTTTATTGTTTAAACAGAAAAAGGGGAAATGATGTGGGAGAGTCTTCTGTTTGAGTTGATTTCATTGGCTAATAAAGAAACTGCCTGGCCCATTTGATAGACTGCCCCTTAGGTGGGTGGAGTAGACAGAACAGGAAGAGGAAGTGAGGTAGAAGGATCAGTCAGATGCTACACCTCTCCTAAGTTAGAGAGACCGCTGTGCCTCTCCTCAGAGAGAGAAGCCAGACGCGATGAAGCTCCAGCCCAAGATGGACGTACGCTAGAATCTACCTGGTAAGGCACCACTTTGTGGTGCTATACAGATTATTAGATATGGGTTAGTCAAGATGTGAGTAAGAGGCTGGAAGTAATGGGCCAGGCAGTATTTAAAAGAATACAATTTGTGAGTTGTGATTTCGGGGCATAAGCTAGCTGGTGGCTGGGAGCCTGGCAGCGGGAAGCCGGCCCGCAGCCCCTTCACTACAATTAAGTAAATAAGTAAGTAAATAGTTTCAAGAAAGATCTTGTTTAATGTGAAATTTCTATGATCTTATACTTTTTTAATGTATGTGATTTGTTATATATGAAATAGAGATAAGGTGAAAGTGTGAGGGTTTGCTAGGTAGCTCAAGAAAGTAAAGGTTCCAACTTAAAAGCCTGATAACATGGGTTCAATCCTTGGGACCCCCCAGGAGGAGAGAGCCACCTCAAATTCTTTATACATGTTACCTAAGATAGATGCCACCGTAATATTTCGGGACCCAAAAGATGATACACAGAATTTAATCACACTAATACAATTGTATACCCCACAAGTAACATCTGACCAGCAGTTTTGAAGCTGTCAAGTTGCCTTCTCTTCCAGTAGTTTGCCCTACATGACAACTATCAACGCCACCTCCTCCACTTCTCAACATACACCACATCCAGATTAGCTTCTGTCACTGTGATTAAGAGAAAACAACTGAAATTCATGCCACATAACAATGCAGTTTGGTCACGTGTATGCAGGGGGCCAAAATGGGTCTGTGATAATTAGAATACTGGTTTACCCTTTGTTATAGACACAGAGTGGATTAATCCTACTTTTTCTGTTTCTGGGTCTACAAAATGGATTTGTTTTGTTATGACCACGTGGGAAAGAAAAGAATTCTAAATTATGAAGACAAACAAAAAGTCCTAACTTAAAACTTAGGAGTACTTTGATTAGATTGAGTCTGCCCTATGACTTATAGTGCCATTTTTCTTTTTCCTTAGCCCTGGACTTAGTTCACGTCTTCCATTCATCCACTGACCTAGAGTTCTTCCTGATGTAGAACCCATTCTATCGTCAGAACTGCGAACAGGAAGATTCTGTGGACTTGGCCTATCAGAGAGGCCTAGAAGGTTCTGCTTTATGATGTTCAGAAGATAAGGATGGTCCTCTTCCAGTCAAGCAGTCTCTGCCTGTTTCCCTCATAAGCTACCAAAATGCCTATGAACGCTCTTCCAACGGCTATTCTGGCTCACATGGTAGCCGTTAACAACGTGCCTCCTCCTCCGCTTCGCAACATACCAGGCAAGTGACACATTTATAAAGGTCCCATGTTTTTGTTACTGTGTTCAGTGGTGCTTACTTCATTGTGAGAAATCAGGATTTGAAAATCAGTAGAAATACAGAGACTTGCTCTTACTGTCTAGTAATGGAAGAGCATAGTTTATAGGTCTGGTTTATCTAGTTGTGTCTATTTCAATAATTTAGGTCTGGAATACTGGTGGTTTTTTTTTTTTTTTGTAAAATGAGGGTTTTGATGAGATTTTAGAAATTAAACAATGTGCTCCTTCCATATAAATATATAAATACTTTTAAGGAGGAGAGAAAAATGGAATCCATTTGAGATAACAGGAAATGACAGGCATCTGCTTCTGGAAAACCTTGTGTTCTCTGCAATGAGTTCTGCTGTTCTGAGTACATTTCCCCTAGAGAATTCTCATTTTAAGTTTATAAGGTGAGAAAGGTAATTTCCATTCTTCTGAGTAAAATATATGTCTATTTTCCTTTTGATTTATCATGTCATAGAATTTATAAATACAGAATTAAATGTTTTGAAATTTAGGCTTTGAACAGTATTTATTGTATGTAGTCAATGTATGCTCAGGATGTTGTTCTAAGGTAGTATGTCGGGCCATAGCTGTGCAACTCTTGGATCTGTTGGACAGAGAACTTAATAGTAACAGGCAATAATGTCTGCATTGAAATTACAAACAACCTTAGATAACATAGGAAATACTTATGACTCAAAGCTCAATAAGGAGTTACTTCTAGTATTTTCTTCTATCTTCCTGTGAGAGTTAACTTCTAAATAAAGTTTAAAATTTCAAGGTCATCATTTCCAGAGAAAAGATATAAAAACAGAGGCTTATAACTTTTGAAGGAGTATACTATATGCATGCGTATATATGTGTGTCTATATATCAACACGTGTAAAAATATTAAATATATATTATACAAAATTCTTACAATTAATTATATAAATTAATAAATATATATTTGTTATTTGATATATTTATTCCCAGAGTAAAAGTATTCATAGATGGATTCAAAATTTTCTGTGTCTATTTAAGCGGAAGTATATACTCAAGCAATTTTGTCCCTATCAGGTTTTATTTGTGAAAAAATAAATTGACCTAAGAAATTTTTTTATCAGACCAGAAAGCATGATAGTTGTGAGTTAAAAGATCAAATTAATTTAGAATCAAATGGGATGAGATGTTGCTGCCCTCTGCAGACTCTTCCAAGGACACTTGACTTCTGTGAAGTGATTAAAAGATGAGAAATTGGCAGTAATTTAGATCTCAGAGCCGAATGGAGCATAATAGAGAGCAGCAGACAGCAGCACTCCTGGATTTCTCGGTAGAGGTCCTTGGTGGATGCTCTGTGCCTGTGACTGTCCTTTTGAGATGTGTCCCGCTTAATGGCTCGGGCTTTGTGTGAACTCTAGCAAGTCTACAGTTTTCCTTGGCACATTTTTCCTTGTCACAGCTGAAGCAATAATCTCGTGAAACCCGAGAGTGGCAATTCTCTATCTGTACAGTGACTTAACCTGTTCCACATGGGAGCTGTAAACGTGCAACGTACATAAACTGGGATGCTTGGTTAGATACCTACAACATCCACCCACTATACACACCTTTCTTTGTTTGCTTTGAATTTGGTCAGTAAAATTAGACTTCGGGGTGCGTATTTGCTTTCTTTTCAAATATGTTCACATGAATAACATTTACTGAACACTTTCTACTTACAATGCATAAATACTTTCCATGTTGTATTGTTTCATTTATTTCTCACAAAACCCTTGTGATGTCTGTAGTAGGCAGAGCAATACCCAGCGATGGTATCCATACCCTGAATTCCAGAAACTTTGAATATGCTAAGATGCTGACAAAGCAAGGGAGTTTTTATGTCTACAGGTAGATTTAAGGCAGTTAAATCGGCTGCTGCTGATTGGAGAGAACATCAGACACAACAGTGCTTATTGAAATCATAAAGACTTATCAGAAAAAGGAGACGTGAAAAAGACTTGACTAGCCATTAGCTTGAAAATGAGGGAAGACATAAGACAGGAAGGCATCTGGACAGTGTCAAGAAGCTAGAAAAGGCAGTTGTGAATTCTTTTCTATGGTCTCAGGAGCACCATCATCCTGCTGATAACTTGATGCTATCTCAATGAAATCACTTCAGACTTGTGATTTCCAGAATTGCAACACAACACATCTATGTTTCAAAGCTGTTTCTGGTAATTGCTTGCAAGGGAAAGAAAAAAGGAATACAAGCTCTCTCTCATAATCAAAGGTAAAGAGGCTTACATATCATACAGTCAGAGTCACAGTTGGGAAGGGATTGGGTCTACTCAGAATATCCCCCATGTAAATAAAAGAACACTACTCAGAAAAACAACAAACAGCAGCATAGCCTTTAAAGACATCAGTTTCTTTTGTCATTTTGTCTGCTAACTTTCTGATGCAAGGGACTCCACATAGCACTGATCTGGTTGTTGTTGCTTCTGAAATTATGATTTCCAGACAGTATACACAGGTCAGGCTACTGATTCGGTTTCTGGCATTCTATAAGCTCCTGCTTTTGACTCAGGCAGGATTCTTAACAGCTCGATAACCCCAGGAACGGGATTGATTTTTTTTTTTTTTTTTTTGGTTTTTCGAGACAGGGTTTCTCTGCAGCTTTTTTTAGAGCCTGTCCTGGAACTAGCTCTTGTAGACCAGGTTGGCCAAAGGAGTATTTTTCACATTTTATTCTAACCTTGCAGTTAGAAGAGCATAGAGTGGTTTTTCCACATAAGTGTAATAATGGTTGTTGAGGACTCTCACTGATTCACTATTATAACTTGATTTCTTCAAACAACGGAAGGAAGGGAAAGAGTGTTAGTGGAATGTAGGAGTCCACCTTCACCCTTGCCCTTAGGAGTATGGTCTAGTGAGCTTTGTTTCATTAATATGATGGTCCTCTATTTTCCTCACATTACTTAGGCTTTTATTTCTGAACAAAAATTAAAAATAGATTGTACACTTTAACTACTAGATCATCCTGGAGGGGTTAACAAGTGGCACTGAGATTTGCTAGGTTGCAAAGTTTGCAAGACATTAGTGGGTGTATAGTACTGGTTCTCACTTCTTAGGATATAAAAGAGAAATAAAAGAGTTCAAGAATGCAGACCCTTAAGGGAATTCGGAAGTAAGGTAGAACTCTTAAGTGAATGGTTTTGTCTGCTCTCTTCCGTCTTATAGGGGGCATTCACTGAAAGCCTGGAAATAACATGCTGCCGTTCCTAAGACTTCAGGGCATTTTCTGTATTTTGAGAGTTCTTTAGTAGTTAAATATGAAAGGAGTCTTAAAAACACGTATTTAGAAAAGTAAATGTGGCACCATTTAAATGTCTTAAACTATTCAAACCTCTAGAGGCACTAGTGTAGGGGAGAGCAAGTGCAGTAGAGGAGAAAACCATAGAAGTGTATTGTAATACCTAAAGAAACAACATCAAAAAGATAATTGAATATAAAAGAAGCCAAGTTCCAAGAAATAAAAAAATAAAAGATGGTTGAATATATTTGTGTTTCTCTATATTTGTAGAAACAGTAAATATGGAAAATTCCAGGAAAAAACTCAGGGAACAAGGCATTGAAAGATTTTAAAAATTATTTTTCAGAGCAAAAGTCACTGTTTGTTGTTAATACCATGGAGAAAAATTGGATGTTTCATTGGAAAACAAAAACAAACAAAAGAAAAACAAAAAAGGAAGCAGGGCAATGTGGCACAGACCTCTAATCCCAGCTCTGTAGCATTGAAGAGAAAAGGCAAAATGATATGTCTGGACTACACCTCAAGGCCTTGTTAAAAATATTTTTCTAAAATTATAATTCTCACAACTATCTCAATATATACATACCTTGGTTAGACAAATTTGAGTGGATTTTTAATATAAAAGTTTGTTTTTGAGAATTTTTTATTGGAATACTATATTTCTATCATTCCTTGAACTCTTCATATCTTCTCCCTTTTTCCTAAATTTATGATCTCCTAATGATTATTATTGTTTTACACACACACACACACACACACACACACACAAACACCAAGACCAAAAACAGTCAAATAACTACAAAACCCAGTGAATCCATTTAGTATTGTTCCTTTGTACTTGTGTTATAGGGTTGAACACTTTGATTGGTTACCCTATCAGTGCTCATCCCTCTGGGTTGGACATATGAGTTTATGAAGTAAACTAGAAAATTTACTCTCAAAAAATGAGTTAAACTGTAGTTATTAGAGGAGAGTCTACAACCTCTAATTTACTAAACTAGCATAACCCCCAATAACAACCTATAAACATGAGTTTATGCACAGACAAGCACAGTTTTCATCTCTCATCATAGAAATTTCAGTTTGAAACAGACAAAGACAACTGAGGAAAATCACAACCAAAGTGCGGAGTTTAGTTCCAAGGGACTCATCTGCAAATATTTATGCACTTTAGGTTCAGGGAACATTACGGAAGACAGGGCAGAAAGGTTGTAAAAACTTGACAATCCAGGGGTTTGCTGTGAGATGGAGTTGAATCCCTGTACGTCTTCGTGTCGGGGTGGGGCCTTGCGAAATTTCTTCCTCCAGCTTAGCATGTCAATAATGTGTTATGATTATGCAGATGGTTTTTAGGCTGCCATATTGCTGAGATTTCTTCGGTGAAACTTCTCTATCATATATAGAAGATGCTCTCTTGCAGCAGACATCTCAGTCTATCACTCTTAGAACCTTTAGGTATGCACTTTCTTGATTTTTCTCCAAGTCTTGGGTTTATGGGTTGCATTGGAAATATATCGCTTGGTATTGGGCACCCAGTGAGCACTTATTCTCTGCATTTGATAGTTGTGGATCTGTAGCAATCTCCACCTGCTTCTAAGACCAAGAAGATTTTATGATGCGTGAGACCTACTCTTATCTGTTGGTATATAGAAGAGTGAGTGGCTTTTATAAATTAAATTCTATGAATCCAGGTGGAGCACAGTTATGCCTGAACAGTAAGTGGTGAAGTAATTGAAAATCTTTTCAAATCAAATTTGTTTACTATGTGTCAGTCTGAGTCTCTCTGAGGAATGATACTGTTCTGTCCTCAGTCTACCTCGCAAATTAGAATTCTTAGTACTACTGTAATGTCAGCCACTCATCCAAGTGGATACAGCCTCTGTCTGTCACTGAACTAACCAGGTACTCAACAGGAACTTATTTTGTGGAATGATGAAAGAAATTTAGTCACATTAATTTCTACTCTTGAGGGTTCTACTGTTCTCCAAATCATAGGTTACAATTCATTGTCTAGAATCTGGTATTTATATCTTTCATGATGCGGCCAAAAATCTATCATTGTGTCATAATGATAATAATGATATAAAAATAAAATGATTCTATAGTGAAAATAATGATTACCATCCCTAAAAATCTATCAATACTGATCTTTGGGAAGTGATGATGATGGGTCAAGCATAAGGAGAATTCTTAGCCTTAATTAGACAGTCAAATGCTCACAAGAGTGGTATATCGGTACAGGAGAATGGAGAAAGCACTCCAGCACACAGACTTCCTTAGACAATGGCTTCTCAAGATGATGAACTTGAACCTATAGGCAAAAATAAATGTTTTCCCCATTCCCAAAGTTTGTTGTTGTTGTGTTTTGTTTGTTTCTGTTTTTGGTCAGTGTTTTGTCTTACCAAAAATATAAATTTGGGCATAACTCTTTTTTCTTGTTTTTTTTTTTTTTTTTTTTTTTTTTTTTGAGACAGGGTTTCTCTGTAGGTTTGGAGCCTGTCCTGGAACTAGCTCTTGTAGACCAGGCTGGTCTCGAACTCACAGAGATCCGCCTGCCTCTGCCTCCCGAGTGCTGGGATTAAAAGCGTGCGCCACCACTGCCCGGCTTGGGCACAATTCTTGAACTAGAGAGGTTGGCTATCAGGTATCTCTTGATAGCTATTATCCAATTTTTCCAGATGTTGATGTTTCCCCAGGAAAATCCACAGGCAGTCTCTTATATACATGGCTTGCCAGCATTCCTGCTCATTCTGTTCCCGTCTCTGCAGTGTTAAATGTTTCTTTTACTGCTTGCTGGAATTTTAGATGCATACATTTCATTTTTCTCTTTTGCTTTTGCTACCTATGGATTTTGGTGTTGCATACAAAAAATATTTTTCTGACCCTTGCTATTGCAGCATTTTCCCTATCTACCCACCGTAGGATTTTACAATTTCAGGATTTGTAGTTAAATCTTTAATTCATTTGAGCTGATTTTTTTTTATGTCATGTGCAAAAGAATCAACATTTTTTCTTTTTTTTCTTCTTCACATGGATATTCAAATTTTCCAGTACCAGTTCTTGAAGAGATTATCTTTTCTGCATTTGTGTCTTCAGGACCATCATTGAAAATAAGCTGAAAATCTGTTTCTATTTTGATTATAAACTTTTTATAAGATTTTTTTGAATGAGCTCTGATCTTTTCTGTAAAGATTGCTTTGATTGTGCAGTCCTTCGTTTTTGTTCTTTATAAATTTTAAGACTGACTTTCTATACTGGTAAAAAATAACATTGAGATTATTGTAGGGTTGTACTGAATCTGTAAATAATAAGGGATAGTATGGGCATTTAAAAAGTATTGATGCTTTCATTGAACATGGGCTATCTTTTTCAAGATATGTGCAGTTTGGGGTTTTTTTGTTTTTTGTTGTTTTTTGTTTTTTTGAGACAGGGTTTCTCTGTAGCTTTGGAGACTGTCCTGGAACCAGCTCTTTTAGACCAGTCTGGCTTCGAACTCACAGAGATCTGCTTGCCTCTGCCTCCTGAGTGCTGGAATTGAAGGCATGTGCCACCATAGCCCAGCTTCAAGATATGTGTTTTAAGGTATTTTGTTTTCTTATATGGCATTGTTTTTACTTAATGATACTGCATACAATGATATTATAAAAAGGAGCGTCTTTTTAACATGCATGTATATAATTTATTCATTTTAGTTGTTGTGTTATATTTAATTTTTTGAATGTAATAAAATCAGTCTGATTGTGTATACTTTATTAAACTCTTATCTATTTATACCCAATGCTTTGCTCGCTGTTCAGATCCATTAATAGTGGTATTAGACAGATAGTGGAAGACAGTTGAAGCGAAGGCTAAGGAACATATTTTTTCAGTATTTTTTTTTTTTTGTTCTGTTCCTTGGCATTGTTTCTCTTTTCCTACCCAAGCAATAAGTATTCAGCAGCCAGAGTTGAATAATTCACCCACTCCTTTCTGCTTCACCAGGGAGACTGTGGCAGCTGGTTCCTGGGTGTCAATTGATGCTTCTCCTTTGCCTTGTCCATCTGGAACACCTGTCTGACAATTCTCTGCATCTGTTTGTGTTTTTTATTTCTTGTTTTATGTTTTTGTTTTTGTTGTTTTACCCTAAAATAACTGCTGTTTTTCCTATCTCATGATCACTGGATACCGAACCATAAAATGCAAATTTGCTTCTAGGTAATTTTGTTGTTTAAAACCAGACAAACATACCATGCATAATTTAAATCATATTAGTAATTCAAAATTATTATTGATGGAACGAGTTCATTGTGATGTTTTGGTACATAGAATATTTTTTTACCTTCTTTCTTCACTTTTATTCCCCTGTTCACCTTGGTTAGATTTCTTTTTCCATATTAGCCTTCTGCTTCCTTGGACCTCTTTTCCTCCCCATCCTTCCCTAAAGAATATTCTTTTTCCTCTCATATCCCTCTATAGTTTCCTGAATTTTATACTTACATTCATATATGCAAAATATACACATTAAAATCTGGAATCCACATTTAAGAGCATAAGGGAAAGTATTTAGTGTTTGTCTTTCTATTTTATTGGTTTATTTTATTTATCATGAGACTTTCTAGTTACATCAATTTTCCTAGAGTCATAGTAACTTTACATTTTTTATGGATGAATAAAACTCCATTGTGTATATGTAGCTTACATTATCCATTCATCTGTTGATGGACATCTCACTATTGCTAATAATGCATCAAGACCATGGACATGCAGTTGCCTTTGTGGTGGGGCTTCGAGTCCTTTGAGAGAAGATTTTCAGGAGTGATTAAATCAGCAGTGTTGTGACTGAGACATAGCACCACCCTGCCACCCTTGGCAGCTTAAGGAGCTACCCTAGACTTTTAGGAACCCCAATTCAGGAAAAGTAGGGATTTATGATTTGGCAATAAAAAAAGTTATCAGAATTGGCTAGTATAGCTAATTAGAGTTGGGAATTATATTAAAACTATTTTAACATAGCCTTAAGCATGAAGGTTAACAGAAAGTTACTCAGAAGAAAGTATGGTACACCCAAGTGTGGTTCAGAACTCTAAGGAGAGCACACAGTTGCCTTGGTGTTCGTTATATGTACCATTCTGGAGGCTACATATCAAAAGTTGCTAAGAAACTGGTTGTTTCTTCTCCCTTTTTCTCATAAGAGAAACATGTCAGGTAGCTCCAGAGATGCACCAGCTGAAATTACAGTCTGATAATGTGAAGCCAGAAGTCACTGAATTTGCACCAGGGGTTCAATACATATACTCTCCACATGAGGTTTCTTGTGACAATATAGAAGATTACAGGTCTACAGTGGTGAACGGGAAAGGACCCCAGGCAGGTGTTAATTGTGCAGTAGGTCTTTCTCTACTGATGAAAAGGCTTCTATGAGATTACTGGGTAGCCGCCTTCTCTCTCTTTACATGTTCAAATTTCCTCTGCTTTTCTCTTGTGACTCACTCATAGCAGGGATGTATGATTTATGTTTTTAAGAAATCTACATGCTGATTTTTAGCATGGCTACACCAGTTCATACATCGGGGGAGATGACAACTTCCTGTTTTTCCAGATAAACATGCTCATACAGCAGTTGCTGGTATTTGTGTTTTGTTTTCTTCCCTTTCCTTCTCTCTTTCTTTAGGGTTTTAAATTTTATTCTTACTTTAAAAATAGTAAAATTTGTTCTTTGGTGCATACTTTTAAATAGATAAATGTCTAACCACCACTTTATTTTCTTACCACCACTGTAATCAAGATATGGAACAATTACATCACTTTCCCAAATACCCACTACCCTCTGCTGTGTCATCAAATATTCTTCCCCCATCCTCAGACTGTGTCACTGATTGATTTGGCCTCTATCATTAGAGTTTCACCTATTTCAGAATGTCATCTATTTAGGGTATCTTGAATCTGTTTCTTTTCTCAACATAATTCATTTGGTATTCATTGACATGTAGTCGAATGTGTAAATAGTTCCTTCCTTTAAATACGCTTTTAGTTGAAATACAATTACATCAGTTTCTTCTTCTCCCTCCCTTTTCCTTCCCCAGTCCCTATTATACTCTCTAGAACCTCTTCTGTGATTGCTTCTCTCAAGTTGATAGCCTCCTTTTCTTTGAATTTTATTGTTACATCCCTATATATGTTCATATATGTAGATTTATGCACAAATATATAGAAAGGCAAACTGTCAGTTATTCTCTTCTCTATATTAGACAGTATTTTACTATGTATCTTTGCTGGTCCTGAATTTACATAGACAGGCTGGCTTGGATTTTCAGAGGTCTACCTGCCTCTGCTTCCTGAGTACTGGGATTATAGGCATGCACCGCCATGTTGTTTTCTTGATGTTAGCCATTCTGACTGGGGTGAAACAAAATCTCGGATTAGTTTCAATTTGCATTTACTTTAAAATTGAGGATTTTGTATACTTTAAAACATGTCCATTGGCCGTTAGTATTTTATGTTCTCAGAAATATCTATTCAGTTCACTGGCCCATTTATTGATTGGAAGAATTGGGTTTTAGTTTAGTTTTCCAGTTTTTAAATATATTTTGAACATTAACCCCATGAATAAAGTAAAGATGGCAAAGATTTCCTTCCATATATAATGTATCTCTTCACTCCACTGGTTGTTTGCTTGGCTGCACAGAGCTCTCTAATTTTATGTAATTTTACTTGTCAATTCTTAGGGTTAATTCCTATGCTATTGGATAATTTTGAGAAAGCTCTTGCTTGTGTCTATGTTTTGACATAGGTTTTACATTATGGTCACAGATATATTTTTAATTTACTCTTATACTTGTGAGATATGAATCAATTCAATTCTTTTTCAGGTGGATATCCAGTGTTCTCAACACCATTTAATGAAAAGTCTGTTTTTGTTGTTGTTGTTTCAAATTAGGTTTTTAACACTTTTCCTCAATAATCACCTTTATATCTTTTCTATAGTTTTTTTATTGGCATGTACTTTATAAAATATGAGAACAGTTATGCTATCTTGTTTATAGCTCAGATTCTCTTGGTACGCTGATTGCTATCAGTTTTGGATGTCTTTGCCACTATCAGATGTTTCACAGAGACAACTGATAGTTGAACCTTCCTTTTTCCTTTTTTTCTTTTTTTCAATTTTTTTTTAAAAAAAGAAAACAAACTTTTTTCATTTTACATACTAATCACAGTTCCCACTCCCTCCTCTTCTTCCGTTTACTCTACCTTCACCCCCACTCCACCCCATCCACTTCTCAGAGAAGGTCAGGCACATTGTTTTGGGGAAGGTTCAAGGCCCTCCCTACTATATCTAGGCTGAGCAACGTATCCACCCAAAGAGAATGGGTTCTCAAAAAGCCAATCCTGGTGGGCACCGCAGTCTGCCCCAGCCATACAACTGTCAACCACATTCAGAGGGTCTAATTTCTTCCTATGCTGGTTCCTTTCCTTTCCAACTGGATTTGGTGAGCTTTTTAGTTATATTTTTATTATAGCTGAATTCTTGTTAATATTTCCAACTCCTTATTCAATTCTGACTTTAAATTTCAAGCTTTCTTTGTCATTTTGCTCCACCATATATTTTTTCTCAGATACGTATTCTCTTGAAGTTCATTGGATTGTTTGTGTCTTTTTAAAAAACTCCTTGAAATCTTTAAAAAAACAGTATGTATTGTTCATTGGATTCAGTGTCCTGAGTTCATATAGGTAAATTTCTCTTAACATTTCTACAGGACTAGTAGATTTGGTGATAGTCTGTCTTGGTCATTCATGTTTTTGTTTTTGCATCTCACTTGTGCATGTGAGCTTGTTTTCTGTGGTTGTATTTCTCATGTAAGAACCTTGCCTGCGTTAGTGCTGGAGCGAGGCCAGGTAAAGCTGGAACATTAGCTGTTTAATTCCACCATTAAAAGTTGGCTCCTGAAACACAGACAGGTTGGAAGTAGACTTGTGGGTGAGGAGAATGAAGCAGGCAGAGGTGGAAATAGGTGACAAAGGTGGTATTTATTTGACAAAGGTGACTTGTCAACAAAACTAGGCCTCTAGGTGTGGAGATGAAAGGAAGCAGAGAAAGAAATAGGAGGAGAACAAAGCTATTTTCCAGGCAAAGGAGGCTCAGAAAGAAAACTGGCTTGTAGACCATTCTGGACTAGCGTCAACTAGGGTAGGTGGAAAACAGATATGGTTCAAGGTTCACGGTTTGCATGTAGGCCTGTCTTAATGGTTCATTTAGGTGTACCAAGTGCTATGTTTATTCAGTATTATTTGAAAGATTAAGTTCAGAATTTTATGAAAAAATAAAAATCAGATAAAAAGATGTAGATAAGTTTCTTATTGACCATTAGCACAAGTAGTCTGAATGAACTCAACATATATATAGACTTTTCCTAGATTGGACCACTTATCCAAGTATATAAAAATACTTAGTCATGCTTACAATCCTTTAATTTTCTTCTGTTCAGCTTCTTCTTAATACTCCAGTCTTGTGCTAGAGTTCAACATTTTCTTATTACAATATAGTCTGCAACAAGTTTGTTGTTAACCTTTATGTTAGTATGGTTACCAAACTCCTATTTGTGCACTGATTGATAATTATAGAAAGAAAGGTCTACTTGCTGTTGGTTTAATTATTAGTGTGCACAGAAACCAGTTGAAGAGGTCTCAGCCTTCTGCTTTTCAAATGACTGGACTTGGACACTTTCACGGGGTCATTGTGACATTTCTTCAACAGCTATACTATTCTGGGAATTCTTTTTACTGAGAGTTAAAGATTTGATTAAAATTGCTCTAATGATAAGAAACAAAATTAGTAGTTGTATTCTGTTAGGGATTTTGTTAAATGTGTATATGTTGGCTTCTCTACTGGCAAAATATAAGTATGTTCAGATAATCAACTTCACCAAGATAGCCTTTTTCCTGCTTACCTGCCTGGTAGCATCATGTGGTGATCTCCAATATACACAATAAAATTGTTTAATAATTTTTAAATATAAACTATTTTTCTGAAAATTTTTATTTGAGTGTTGGGTAAATCTTTTTAGCTAATAAAAAATGGAGAGAAAGCAATTAAATATGTAAATCTTCTCTGAGAAATACTGTGTGTGTCTGACCACTTTTTATTAAGAGAACAATCCATGGATACTTACTTTACTATATGACAGAAAAATGAAAATAAATTAACTTGGAACAAATATTATAACATACAACAGTAGATTTTTTTCTATTTTAATAATATTCAATAGACTCATGCTCAATATGACTATATACAATTGAATTTTTAATTGCATGGTGGGTTTCTAGTGTAGGATTAATTTATAGTCATGAGCTTCAAAGTTTTTTTCACACATACTCTGGTTAAAAGCCTAGGTGTTAACCCCATTCTAAGGTTAAGCCCCTGTTGCTTTTGTGAAAAGCTGGGCCAAAACATTTCATAAGTGAAAAACAAGTCTAGAAAAAATTGTAAACTTTGCAGCTTTGGAAAGTAAGTTTTATCCCTGTAATAAATTTGATCAGTAGGAAAGATTAACATCTGGTCTATCTGTAGTTGTAATTTCACATTGAAAGTTTAGTCTTTTCATTTTTAAACAATCTGCTTTCAAAGACAACATTTATTACACGGATAAAACTTCATATAAGAACCCTTGTAACACACACCTCTAAGAGCAGGCATTCAATGATGAAGACATATTTTGATGAATTGTTATCTACAAGCCTGTAAGTGCTGCATAGTCCATGCTGCTTTAGCTTATTGTTTTGTTCCAAGCTAAGCATGAAAACTTGGTCTCCTGTTAGCTTTTTTCACGCAAGTATTTCTATAAAAGATAAAATGAACAAGTGGAATTTTAATTTCTTTATTCTTTGCTAGCAATTCTTATTCTTAAATTCTTTATTCTATAATTATTTTGTAGATTGTCCTAACTGAAGGATAATAGATCTAGTTTTTTGACTCTCCTTTTCATGGTCAGAATTTTTCAGATTTAAACTTTCCCCCAAATCTCTAGGATGCTCGGCTCCTTTCCATATCACTGACTGGAGTTATTACTGTGCCTATGAGTCAACCACATGAGGAATATGAATTAATATGTATTTCATACAGGTCTCTTTCTAATCCATGTGCTTAGAAGTCTAGTTTATTAGGATTAACATTTTATATAGATCACACCAGAAATAATAGGTTGTCAAATATTTTATGTATATGAAAGCTATAAGTTGGTTCATTTTAAATGAATATAATTCTATATGACACTTAAACTAAATCATACAGTCTTTTTGTTAGGGTTTTTGTAGGGATGGGAGGGCCAAGGAAGGGTGTGGGTGGTGGTGGGGCAGGTGGGGTTGGAAGAGGGGAGAATAAAAGGATGCCTCTGAAGGAAGATGGGAAGAAAAAGGAGGCCTTGAAGGCACAGACTTTAAAGGTTTTGTAAAGGGTATATTTTGTATTTGACTGCTGGCACTGAGTATTTGAAGCAACAGGTTCTGGGATGTCGGTGGTCCTTTGTTTACCAAACACTTTCATTGGCTAAAGTTTACCTGAGAAATATGGGTGGGGAAATACCTAAATCACGTGAATAGTAGTTTCAGATTTATTAAAGTCTATGCTGTTAGGATAGTAATGAGTCTTCTGCCTGCATTCCCCCCTTTTTTTAGTTTCATACTTAGAATAAAGTATTGCCATGCTGTTTAATTTTTAAGTCATCCAGGGTCCATACAAAACCTGATTTTTATGACTCTGAAACTCTGAATTAGAATGGATAAATTTGCACATATCAAATTCCAATTCTTGATGATTAGAATGTGGACAACGAATGAATCTTAAAAAGTTTGAAAGAAAAACGTATTAAAAATAAAAAAGAAAGAAAAACGTATTAAATCAATTATTTTCTCAATAACTCGTCAATAATGAATGAAATAATATGTATAAGTTGGTATTTATTACTGCATGTCATTATATATTATAATAACATTTATCATAAAGTTGATTGTACTAGAGTAATCAGAGGGCTTGTGATGTGAATGTCTATCACTGTGAAGATGTGTATCACATTTCTTATTCTATCTTTCCATCTCAATTGAAAGATGTGTCTTTATCATGACCATGTAGGAGAATCACAGTTAATCTTCTTCTTTGCTATGAGCAGAACTTTCTTTCGTAAGGATTTCTCTGTGATTTCCTCACATTTGAAATCCTTAAGAAATTGTAAATTGATTCTACATACTGGTACTCCAAGGAATAAACATTCAGTGATGAGTACCTGCATGGTCTTGGCTAGGGTCTGCACAGGACTGGCTAAAAAATTGTGAGACAGTCACACAAAAAGGGACAGGACAAGAGAGAAAATGAAAGGAGAAATATCAAGTACCAAGAGAACTTTCATTTGAATTATGTCGAAAGTAATTCTGGTACCAGAATGCATGTTTAAGATTTTAAAAAGGAGGGGCTGGAGAGATGGCTCAGTGGTTAAGAGCATTGCCTGCTCTTCCAGAGGTCTTGAGTTCAATTCCCAGCAACCACATGGTGGCTCACAATCATCTATAAGGAAGTCTGGCGCCCTCTTCTGGCCTGCAGGTGTCCATGAAGACAGAATATTGCATACATAATAAATAAATAAATTTTAAAAAAAAGATTTTAAAAAGGAATTCTGAAAGTCTTTTTCCCCTAGAGAAATTAAATTATAATTTATATCAATTTTACTATTTACTGCAACTAGAAATTGCCAGACTAGATTCTAGATTAATAAAAAATTAGATTCTGCTTGAAAAATGCATTGTATACATCTACTAACTGTAAGCTTCCATATACTTTATTAAGTTCTTAAAGAATTTAATTAACATTACCTTACAATGGGGTATTATGCTTCTTCCAAAATTCCTAGATCACCAAACCAAAATCTCAGTGCCTCCCTTTGAGTTGTTAGTTAAACATGTCCAGAGACAACACCACCAAAATTAAAAAAAAAATACAGGCTAATGACATTGCTATCAGTTGTCCTCCAGAACTTGATGGTAAGACTCTATTGCATAAAACGTTAAATACTTTTATCACAGGTCATTGCAAAACACCTTCTAGGGTGCAGCCCTAGAAGGGTTCTCCTTGCTGGCTAGCTTTAATAGGGACAGAAATTTCATGTAAGCAGTTTGAAGATAAACATCAATAATCTTCTCTAGCTGTGTTCTCTGTGAGCTATAATAACCACTGGTATGGGAAGATATGGTCATGGTACAACAGTGGTATGAAGGTTATTGGGATAATGAATGACTTTTCAATTGGAATTAAAGCCTACTTTATAGGAGGAAACTCATGCACGGCATGGCAAGCCTGGATGTAGAACTGGTCATAGACACTAGGGGAAAATTGACTATTATTGTTTTGTTAAATTGACATAGTATCAAAATGTCTTCTAAATACTCATGCTAAAAGATTAGAGTTGTTCACACATTTCACCAGAGCAACCTTTCTTTTTTTCTTTTTCTTTGTTGGTGGACAGTGCTTAATCAGAGACCCCGTAACTGGTCAACATGTAACCAAGGGATACTTACCCCTAAGTGGCACAGTTATATCACACAAAGGCTTGGTATTCATTGTATAAGAGGTGCCAGAAAGATTGGCAGGGCCAGAGGACAAGGAACACTGCTAGAAAATAGTGTCTTATGGCCATGACTGGACAACTGCACTCATGAACTCAAAGCAGCTATGGCTTTCTGCATAAGACCTGTACAAAATCAAGTCAAACAACATGGAATGGAGAGAGGCTACCACTGTATTGAGAGCTGCAAGCAACTAATAGCTTCTGGGAGAGAGAAAGTCCATTTTTTCGAAGGTGTGGCCTTTGGTAGTTGCTCATTTCTAGTAAATGGTCTGATACCCATGCTTAAATGTACATTAATTAGACTCCGTGGATTATAAGGAAAATATATTTGAAGTTCAATGGGGAATGATAGATGGAGGAGACCAGGAAGAGAAAGAGAAAGATGTCAGGAGTAGATATGACCAAAACACATCTTAAAAGAGAATTATATACTCACCTTAGTCCTCATGCTGAATTTTGTTTGTTTATTCAAGACTGTGAATACAATATCTTACTTCATGATCACTGAATTTTTTTTAGTATGATGAATGTTTACAATTAAGTTCTATTTACACACTTGCTTAATAAGATAACAGAAAATGACTCAAACTTTAATTGATTTCTTTTTGCAGGCCTGAAACTAAACAAGAACATTAATTATGGTCAGTTGAATGCCTTATGCCACATTAGAGGACTACAGAGCAGGTAAGGTACTCATGAGTTTCCTTTTCTGTCAAACAGAAAGCGATACCTCTGCTTTTTTTTTTATGGATAAAGTATAATATGAGAATGTCCTAACTCGCACAGGTCCCTGATTTACTACATGGTTAAATACATTTGAAACCTGGGGTTTATTTCTATATACTCAAAAGGTTATATATATATAACCTTTTGAATATAATATGTATATTATATTGTATATAACCTTTTGAAAATATATATTAAGGAAACCAATTTACTATGGAATAAACATAACTCATTCCAAACTTGGTCCTTTTTAGTACTCAAAAAGCAATCATGAGGAGAAAGACGTAAGTGGCTGAAAGCACAAATAATGAGTGAGGCAAGCCCTTGAGATGAGCATAGAGATGTCTGTTTGCAGTGCTCTAGAGAAAGGAAAATAGGAACTAGTTCTTTCCAAAGCTTGGAATTTAATTTTCATTTTATTTATTTTAAAACAATCTTTTCTCTTTTTGCATACTAATCTCAGCTTCCTCTTCCTTCCCTTCTCCTGCTCCCCTTCATTTTTCACCCTCTCCACCCCCATCTACTTCTTAAAGAGGGTAGCCTTCCCCTGGGGAGTCAACAAAGTCTGACACATTTTTGAGGCCGGACCAAGGCCCTCCCTCCTATAGCTAGACTGAGCAAGGTATCCCTCCAAAATAAGAATAATCTTCAAAAAGTCAGTTCCAGCACTGGGGATAAATCCTGGTTCCATTGTCAGTGGTCCCACAGACTGTCCCAAGCCACACAACTTTTACCCATATTTAACAGCCCAAGTTTGGGCCTATGCAGGTTCCCCAGCTGTCACTTTGAGACAGTGAGCTTCCTCTAGCTCAGGTCAACTGTTTCTGTGGGTATCTCCAGCATGATCTTGATCCCTTTGCTCATATTATTACTCTTCCTGTCTTCAACTGGACTCTGGGAGCTCAGCCCAGTCCTAGATGTGGATCTCTGCATCTGCTTCCATCAGACTCTGGATAAATTTTCTATGATGACAATTAAGGTAGTCATCAATCTGATTATTGATGAGTTTATTGGGGAAGGTCAGTTCAGGTACCCTCTTCACTATTTCTTAAGGTCTTAGCTGGGGTCATCCTTGTGGATTCCTGGGAATTTTCCTAGTACCAGGTTTATTTCTAGCCCCATAATGGCTCCCTCAATCAAAATATCTTTCCTTACTCTCCCTCTCTGTCCTTTCTCCATTTTGGCCATCTCCTTCCCCCATGTTCCCCTCTCCCCTTCTCTTCTTCTCTCCCCCTCGCCTTCCATTTTCCTTCTCACCCCTCATGTTCCAAATTTTCTCAGGAGTTCTTTTCTATTTCCCCTTCCCAGGGGCATCCCTAAATGTCTCTTTTAGAGTTCTCCTTGTTACCTAGTTTCTCTTGGGTTATGAACTACAGACCTGTTACCCTTTGCTTTATGTCTAATATCCACATGAGTGAGAACATACCATTTTGTCTTTCTAGGTCTGGGTTACCTCACTCAGGATTTTTTTTGTTTCATCCACTTGCCTCAAGATGTCAATTTTTACTGCTGAGTAGTACTCCAATTGTGTAAAGATAGCACATTTTCTTTATCCATTCTTCAGCTGAGGGGTATCTAGGCTGTTTCCAGGTTCTGGCTATTATGAATAATGCTGCTATGAACATAGTTGAGCAAATGTCCTTGTGGTATGAGTGTGCATCCTTTGGGTATATGCCTAAGAACGGTATTGTTAGGTCTTGAAGTAGATTGATTTTCAATCAGAACTTAGAATTTCTAAGAGGCATGAGAATTGAAAACAGACCTTTAAAATGTGTTTTGCTGCTGTTTTAATTATTGTTCTATTTCTCTGAAGAGAAACCATGACGAAGATATCTCTTATAAAAAGAAGCATTAGTTGGGAGTTTGGTTACAGTTTTAGAGGGTTAGACCGTTATTATCACGGGGGAAGCAGACAGGCATGGCACTGGAGCAGTAGTTGGGAGCTTCACAACCTGATCTACAGGCAGCAGGTCTCTAGAAAGAGATGCTGCATGGGCTCTTAAGACCTCAAAGCCTATGCCCAGTGTCACACTTCCTCTAACAAGACCATATCTACTCTTAAAATGCCTATCTCCTAATCCTTCCCAAACAGTTCCACTAACTGGGCACCAAGCAGGTAAATGATGAGCATATGGAAATATTCATGCTCAAACTACCACATTTCCACTCACTGGGTGCTATAGGCTTTTAGCCATGTCTTAATGCAAAATGCTTTCAGTCTAACTTCAAAAGTCCCCATAGTCATTCACAGTCTGAATTCTAAGTCTCTTCATAGACTCAAGACTATCTCTTAACTGAAACCCCATGTACAAACAAAAGCAAAAAGCAGATCACATATTTCCAACATACAGTGTCACAGAATACCCATTGCCAGTCCAAAAGAGAGAAAATACTAGAGTAAAGCGAGACCACCCAGCAGGGGATACCATACATTCTGCAGCTCTATGTCTGCTGTTAAAAGGTTTATTGGATAGCTCTTCCCTTCCAGGTTTGCTGACTACAGCACACTTCTTTCTCTTGGGCTGGCTCTACAGCCTGTTAAAAACTTTCTTTGTCAAGTACCCCATGGCTCTGCATCTCCAGCATCTTGGAGTCTCCAATGCAATCCAGACTTCAGCTTCACATATTTACCCATTGACCCCTTGTATTGCCCCACACAAGCCTGGACTAAGCAGCCTTTCCTAACAATAAAGGAAGAGTCTGTTGTAGGAGGCCACTTGTTTGTAATAATCATGCAGAAACTATTAATTAGATCACTGCTTGGCCTATGAGCTCTAACTTCTTATTAGCTAAATCTTACATCTTAATTTAACTCATTTTTAATTAATCTGTGTATTGTCACGTGGCAGTGGCTTACTTGGTAAAGTTCCGTCCTGCATCTGTCTCTGGCAGGGGCTACATGACTTCTCTTCTCTCTGCCTTCCTTCTCCCAGCATTAAATCCAGTTTTCCCCACCTACTGAAGTTCTGCCCTAAGAGTAGGCCAAGGCAGTTTCTTTATTCATTAACCAATAAAAACAACACAAAAACAGAAGGCCCTCCCATACCAAGAGGCCACAAACACTTTCCTATATTCTTCTTGATTCTAAATCCAAAATTACCTTGCCTTAGCTGCATAGTTATTCTGCTTGCTAGTGCTGAAGAACCTGGCATCCTCCTTGAATTACATTTGCATAAGCTTTCTCTTGTTGATTGTTTCCTTTGCTACTTAAGCTTTTCTTTAATTCCTTTTCCCAAGTTGGAAGCTCAGCTGTTTGGGATCTTGCCCTGAGGGCATCACTCTCTTTATTCCATTTTGAGTAAGTCCTTGTTTTAAACCTTTTATGTCCTTAAGCTATGATTTGGCTAGTGTTATGTTTCTTAGTTCTCTTTTTCTCTTTAAACTGAGCCCTGGTTTGTGCCCTGGTTGCTTTTTCATTGTAGATCTTCATAAGAATGATCAGTACATAATACTGTCACTGCTAGGCCGTCTCAAAATCTCTGCTAATAACATTAATCCAAATTTCTTCAATTTAACCTCAGACAGATCTTAGGACAAGGGCATAGAACAGCCGTATTATTTGCCAAAACATCCCAAGAATGTTCTGTAGGTCACTTACTAATAGTTTTTTTCCCTCTGAAACCTCTGGAGCCAGGCTTCTATAGTCCAAATCACCCTCTATTCTATTATCTCCTATGCTATTCCTAGGATGAACCAGTAAGTCCCTGTTTGAGTATTCAACTACCTTTCTATCTCAAAGTCTCAAAATATTCCATAGTTTTCCAACAAATAGCATTGTCAGGCCTATCATAGCAATGACACCTATATCTCTCTCAATTACTGTTCTATTGCAGCAATGAGACATCATGACCAAAAACACTCTTCTCAACAAAGTATCTAATTGGCTTGGTTACCATTTTAGTAAAGTAGTCCATGTTCATCGTGGTGGGAAACAGACAATCATGGCACTGGAACAATAGCCAAGAGCTTTACTTCTTGAAGGGCAGGCAGAAAGAGAGAGAGACAGAGATAGAGACACAGAGAGAAACTGGGCTTAATTGGGCTTTTGAAATATCAAAGTCCACCCCCAGTGACATACTTCCTCTAACAAGGACATAGAAACAACCTGTCCCCATTATATTTCATCAAATAATTGTCCCCAAACATTTCATCAACTGGGGGCCAAATATTCACACATATAAGCCTATAGGGCTCATTCTTATTCAAATCACCACACCTTTCCTTCAGTTGCACTTTTGAAATTATAAAACCATAACCACTGTCCTCCTACACCCCATCTCTCTTCACTCATGTTTATGTTAACAAAATGTCTTGAGTTTACAGATTTTTTTTTTTCTGTCTTCTTGTTGACCATATCCTTTGCTTTACAGAAACTGCTCAGTTTCAGGAAGTCCCATTTATTAATTGTTACTCTCAATGTCTGTGCTACTGGGGTTAGAAAGTGGTTTCCTATGCCAATGCATTCAAGTGTATTTCTTAATTTCTCTTCTATGAGGTTCAGTGTGGTTGGCTTTATATTTAGGTCTTTGATCCATCTGGACTTGAGTTTTGTACATGGTGATAGATATGGATCTATTTTCATTTTTCTGCATGTTGATATTCATTACACCAACACTATTTGTTGAATATGCTTTCTTTTTTTCCATTATATATACTTTTTGTTTCTTTTTCAAAAATCAGGTGTATGGATTGGTATCCGGGTGTTTGATTTGATTCATTTCATCCTCCTGTCTGTTTTTCTGCCAATACCAGACTGTTTCATTGCTGTAGTACAGTTAAAAGTCAAGGATTGTGATACCTCCAGAAGTTCCTCTGTTGTACAGGATTATTTTGGTTATCTTGTTTTTTTTTTTTCCATACAGAGTTGAGTATTGTTCTTTTAAGATCTGTGAAAAGTTTTGTTGGGCATTGCATTGAATCCGTAGTTTGCTTTTGTTAATATTGTCATTTTTACTATGTTAATTCTACCTTCTCAGGAGTATAGAAGCTCTTTCCATTTTCTGGCGTCTTCAATTTCTTTCTTCCAAGTATACTTCTTGCCATACACTTGTTTTGCTAGAGTTACTCAAAGATATTTTGTTACTTTTAATGAATGGGCCATGGATCCCTTTTTGAGAACATACTTGCTTCAGTTTACCAGTTCTTGCTTTATTGTACCTCCTTGTATACTTTAATCATTTAGTGTCATGGTTTTTGAATATAGGAGATACAGAGGTAGGAATATGCTACCAGTGTAATTTTTCTGGCATAGGACACATATCATCAGTATCATAAGGACACTTGTGGATTTGCTGAGAATTATGTCATCTCCATACATAGCACTTGATAACACTGCTTGAACACATTTGTTTTCAAATGCCCAAATGATAAAAACTGGATTCATGTGTACCATCCAATTTATGTTGGGAATTCCCAAGAATTAGGTTAAGGAGATGTCTGTCACACGTGTAGAAGGTGATAGACAAAAGTAAATTGGGAGAAACTATTTTTAATCCATTCCTAATCGATCCAGTTCACAGTTCAGATAATGTTCTAAGACATTCACCATGGTCTACATGTAAATAAAGAAGAAATACTATTATATTTTTTTGAATCTCAGGTTCTACATGAATAAAATGTGGATAAGAGTATTGAAACATACAGGCATGTAAGAATTAAATGTTGTACTATATGTAAATTGTAAAATATGGCCTGACATAACAAGAAATAATTTGCATTTTTACTTGGGTCACCATATCTTAGAGATTAAGAAAATAGGATTTCAAGTCAGTTAAATTTTAATTTTTATTATATATCTCTCACATCCTAGTTATATGGTGTGACTAACTATTAAAATAGTAGTATTTTATATGTAAATATGTATATATCAACATCAGTAGGTTATACAAATATGCAATGAAAGCTTACTTCAGTATATGGATAGAATAAGTACTTAAAGAAATTAACAGATGATTATTGAATATGAGTTTCCAAATACACATATGGGAGATCTTTGGAAATCCTTCACAGATATAAATGCACAGATTTAAAAACTGAGTAGATACTTAATCAGTAACTATACATGATGTGAGGAAAGATCTAAAATGCCCAAATTATTAAATCACACATTACTGCTTGAATTGAAGTAAATAAAATAAGATTTTAAGTTATAATTTATTTTGTGTGAAATATCAATACAATGTTTTAGAAAATATAGCTCAGAGAAAAAGAAATTGCTGCAAATATTTCAATGTGTCACTGTTTGCACTGACAGGAAAACAAGAATAAAGACTTTTATTGAGGGATTTTTTTGTTACTATCAAGCAAATATTGACCAAGATTTGTTAATGTTCAATCTGAAGATGGCCATTTTTACTAATTATTGAAATGCCCTATCATGATGAATGTTTAGCATTTTGGGTATTGACAATATTTTAGATGGTGGTCACTTGAAAATTGAATGGGGCAAATTTTCTAGAAACAACAGCTATTGTCCAACATTTTATGACAATTTTCTCTATTTCCATAGCTCTTTTTTATTGTTATGTCTACAGTCGAAGAATCATGTAGGGGAGGGCATTTAAAGTAGAAAAGTCTACCCATGAAAGGAGTTTGTGATTTATCAGTAAAAGATAACTGAACTTCCACTTATCAAACCTATCCTAAATTATTCCAGAGTGGGAAATGCTGAGATTTTTCACACAAAAGTTCTTCACTACAGACTTAAATAATAGTGTATGATGTTTTCATTAATCATTGCAAAGATTTAGAAAACTACACTCCCTGGTTACAAGTATGTAAGAGACTTTTGGAGAAATGTTCATTATGCTATATTAAATAACAGTCAATTAAATAATATTCAATTGCAGTAATAAAAAGCTTGACATAAAATTGATACAGAATTAATATATAGTATTAAAACTCTTTAAAAAAACTATTGTATGTTATACTTACACTTATTTTCTCTCTTTTTCTTAAGCCGACATTCTTCCCTTAATTTGACAGCTCACAATACATTCATCAAGCAATATCCTCAAATATTCTTGCATGAAAAAACCGTATTTCCTAAAATTTTCCAGGAGGATGAAAAAAGGTAATATGTTTTCTTTTGAAAATAAAATTTATGTGTGAATGTTTATGTGCTTTTTAGGACTGGCATGTATTCATATTGCATAGGGATGCTGAGTTTCAAATTGACGATTTTATTCAAGCTTATCATGTTCTGTGACATATCCACCTCCCCACACCTCTTCTCTGTGCTCTCTTCTCATATTTACTCCCCTAGTCTCCTTTCTAATAGCAGGCCACATATGCATAAATTATATATTTAAGTGATTTTATGTATCTATGTAAAATATAAGATCTATAACAGAAACAAAAGCTATATTTGTTTTGTTTTTATGTGTTTGCCCATCTTACTATTTTACCATACCAGAATAACAGTAACTATTACAGTGTATAAAATACACAACACATCAGGAAAACACACAACATTCATTTGTTTATGTGCCTGATCATCCAACCAAATTAGTTTAACACGCATGGGGATTTTAGGATATATTTCTGGAATGTTTGGGAGGAAAGCCACTCTCAGGCTTAAACTATAATCACGATAGCTACTTTCCTTCTAGGGGTCTGCCTTACCTTTTGTGGATTGTTTTCATTTTCATACTTCTTATGGTAGATGCAGATACACTGTATTCATGTACTTAAGTTTTAGGAGAGGAATGAAGTAGTCTTTTTTAAAGAACCTAAACAGAAACTCACCATACTCTAGTTGATTAAATTATACCCATGGATTTTCACTGTGCTCTGATTTGCTAGTCCTGAACCACATCCTACATCATTTAGTGGGAAATACTGCTGATACACTAAATAGAAACCATTGTGGGATAGGTATGAGCACAAGTAGAATCTGTGAAGAAAACTAAAGTGCTATCAACTGGAAAATTGTGGATGATTGTATAAAAATTGAAGAATTGCTTGAAACAGAGGCCGGCTCATAGGTGAAATTCTTCCCTGTTGAAGTCCAGAGACCTGATGTGTAGCTGTGTTTGTCCTCAGGGATCCACTAGACCTAGAAATGGCAGACATCTTGTGGGTGAACTTGTGGATGAATATATAAAAGTTGAAGAATTGTTTGAAGACACAAAATTCAATAGGAGGTTAGAAATTTTTCTTTTTGAAAAAAGGTAGTACATTGAAAAATGGTATCATAGGTTTTGATTGTGATAAAACACTGTAACCAAAAGGAACTTGGCGAGGACATGTTTTATTTGGGTTTCAGGGTATAGTTCATCATCAGGGGGAAGCTAAGGCAGCAATTCAAGGCAGGAAATGAAGCAGAGATTATAGAGCAACACTGGTTTCTGGATTGTTTCCCAATTCAGGACTATACTCCAGGGCTGGCAGTAGGCTGTTCCCCACATCAACTGTTAATCAAGAAATTGTTCCCACAGACTTACCTATAGCTTAACCAGATGCAGGAAATTCCTCAATTGAGATTTGTTTTTCCAAACTATGACCAGGTTTGTGTCAAACTGACAAAAACCAACAAGCAGGAAAAGCCAATGAACTTTGAAACTTCATGTACAGTGAGAGAGATTGCACACAATCCTTAACTAACATAGTGCCTTAAAATAAAATAATTTGAGGATTAGAAGGAAAGATAGTCAATCGTTTAGAAGTGAAGTAATAGCCTAAACCCAAACCTGAAAATGTCCCCACAAAATTTTAGGCAAAAGAAGTCAAAACTATGTTACATGTTTTAGATACATATCAAAAAGCAGAGCAATACAAGTGGCTTTTGTTAAACTAAGACACATTTCAAGGACAAGGAAAGAGAGTGAGAACACATCAATGGTCTGGCCGAAAATCTTTGCATTTTGCAAGTCCACACTTGACATGCACAATTGGACAAAATCTCTGAAAGACGCTTCTCAAAAGAAGATAGTAAAGGCATTTGATAGAATTCAGTGTATGTCTCATGCTAAAAGTAAAATCACACTTTCCTATTTTATTACTGAACATTAGTCTATATTCTTGAGGTTAAACAAGCAATCTACCTCAAAAGAACAATAAATACATTTCAAATTGAGTTGAAATACACAGTATATTATAAAATTTGAACTCAGTTACTGGTCTTACAAATGTGTATATGCACATACATACAAATCACATAGATCAGCCATTGAAAATAATTTAATAATGTATTTAATTTCTGCTGAGAAGTGTTTCCTCACAAGATTTCCTTGAAAACATTGCTTAACCTATGGCTTTATTGATCTATGTGATATGGGACCAAGACTATTATGATTTTTTGCCCTCTTCCTCCTTAGACAGCCTTGATCTCCTTGTCCTAAAGGCAGTGATCCTAACAGCACTTGACCTTAGAGCTGGAAGCCAGTGGTTTCCTGCTGGTCTTATCTGACTCCAGTTTGTGATAGTGTTGTGTTGGGTCCTCTCATGTAAGTTTTCAACCAAGAAAATGCATCCCCAATTTGCCTATAGGCCAAATAGTGGAGACCTTTTCTCAGTTGAGATCCCCTCTTCCAAAATGACTCTTATATCTAGTTGAGATAAAACTAGTCTGCTTATGTTGGCAGAGGCTACTTGTTTATTTCCCGGATGCCCAGACCCAAAATAATCACACAAAACTGTATTGATTACAATACTGTTTAACAAATAGCTTAAGCATATTTTTAGCTAGCTCTACAACTTAAATTAACATATTTCTATTAATCTGTGCATCACTACAAGATTGTGGCCTACCAGCAAGGTTCCAGTGGGCTCCCGCAGGTGTCTTTCTCCTTGGGCAGCTACACGACTTCTCTCTGATTCTACTTTCTTTCCTCCTCTATCTACTTGGAATTCCTACCTTGCCCTATTCTGTGCTGCAATAGGCCCAAAGCAGCTTCTTTATTAACCATTGGTATTCACAGAACACAGAGGTGAATCCCACATCAAGCTTAGGGACAGTGGTGGACAGAAGATGAAAGCCTCCCCTGAAGCCTGAGCCTAGTCATGGCTGTGGCCTAAGGCATGACACTAGGTGTTATTAATACAATAGACCAATGTCTATTATTATTGCTCTATTCTCCCTGCACAATTCATCTATCATTCATATACGATGACTCTGATGCTAAGCCAGACAACTGTTTGACTCTGGGCAGCCAGAAAGAGGAATGATGCCAGAGCATTTGCTAAAGACTGGAGGAACTCTGTCATGTGCAGTGTCTCTCAGAAGGAGTGACGCTCCCTGGAGCAGTTTCTCATTAATAAAAATAGAGGACCTGACTGAAACATTGAAAATCATTTCTACTTGAACGCTGAAAAACAGGTCAAGGATCATGTCAAAATGGTTTGAAATTGTTGTCACTATCTGAATTTTATTTTATTTTGGAATATATGAGAAGGTAAGTTTCTAGAATATTTTAGGACATAAGAAATCAAGTACAAAAGCAACTGTGTTTTGTTTTGCTTTCAAAGAACACTGAATTTTAACCCTGAAGTCTGGAGTTTGGATTTTCATTTTGGCAAATAGTATCAATGTAGCTTTGAAAATGTCTTAATGACTTTCACTTTTTATTCAGAAAAAGAGCACAAGTTAACAAGGTAGTTCACTGTTCTACCTTGAAAGAGCTTTGGTATCATACTAGCTCTTACTACTACAATTTCTTAGGGATGGCATTGGTGTTTTATGTAACTATACAATCTATCCTAGTTTCATTTTTGTTCCTATGAGAAAATATTATAAAAGGCAGTGTAGGACGATGAAAATGATAGCACATGCTTGTTTTCCCAGTGCTTGGGAGGAAGAGACAAGTAGATCTCTGTGGATTCAAGGCCAACCAGCTTTACATAACAAGTTCTAGGACAGCCAGACTGAGAGACTGCTTAGCGGAAAGACACTGTATCACAAATGCAAACAAAACAAGCAATGTAGTAAGGGATTTATTTGGTTTGCAATTCTTGGTTACTAAGAACTGTTGCAGAGTTTAAAGGCTGGAACTTAGAGCCTCACATCCCATCAACAGCCCCAAAAGAACAAGCACCTGGATCCTTGCTTGTTAACTTTCAGCTACCCATCTCCTTTCATTGGTCAGAGACACCCGCTTAGGGAATGGTGCTTCCCACAGTGGCCTGTGTCTTTTCACTTAAGTTAACAATAATACAATAACCCACAGACATTACCGAAGGCCACCCTGTTGCTTTTCCTGGGTGATTCTTGGCTGTGTCTACTTGACAGTTAACACTAACCAGCATAGCATCTGTCAAGGAATTCTTTTTTTCCCCCTAAAAGTTTAAATAGCAACATAAAGGGAAAAAAAGATACAAGAAGGGACTACATAAAATACCATTACATTTAAGGAGGCTGCACAATTTAATTACTTCCATGTTAAAATCAGAAGACAAAATTTACAGTGCCAGGATTTTCTCTACATTGTTGTATTATTACTCTATGTTAACAGATTTATCTATTCTTAGGAATCTTAATGAGGATTATTTTTAAAATAAGTGAGTCTAGTAGCCATAGTCAGTGTTTTAAATATCTTTAATTCATTCAAGTGGGCATACTTGCAGTATTATACCTATATGCTGTACCAATAAAACATTGTCATTATGAATAAGTTAGAAGAAAATGCTAATGTTTATGTTAATAGTTAGGGCTTCTGCTTTAAGTAATTTTATAATATTTTTGATCACCAATTAGAACTTTAGTATCTCTACTGACAGTTTAATTTTTTTTAAATAACGTTTCAGAGACTTGGGTATAATTTCCGGAGAACCATATCTATAAATGTGAAGAAACAATTCACTTATCACAGTGAACTAGACTAATAATAGTTTACATTTTTAAGAGCAAATGTAATTTCTATAATTTGAGAAGTACAAATCAGTACACAGATGATTTTTATTCAGAATATGCAAACTGAAGCTCAATCCATGTCTTTGAACATTCATTCAAATTTACATTCTTTGAACTTTGAGGACACTTTGGTCTATAATAAAAAATATTTTTATAACATGAGAAATTTGAATTATAGTACAAGGTTATAATGCTTTTGAATTAAATGTATAGTGAAATATATGCCAAGAAATGCTAAATTTTGTTCTAGATACTACAACCACAATTGCTTGTATTAATTCTTTTTTCACTAATTAATTTAACTAACAGTAACCTACTATCTATTGTATATTAGGTCCCCTGCTAGTACAGAGTAAGACAAGCATGGCCTTCAGCTGTAAGCACCAATCCCTTCACTGTGATTAATATTTATGAGCAGTCATTAGTCCAGACTTTTGGGTATAAGAATAGAAATCCTGTTCAAAGGAATAAATAAAATAAAATAAAATAGGGGTTGTCTACTTGCCCATCTATGTCACCAGAGCAAGGATGAAGCTGGCCACAGGAAAGATTAAATAAAATATCTAGATGCGTGTGGACATCAAATTTCTAATCCTTGTCTGTACAGGAACATAACTGATATGATTTTTCACTTTTAATAGCTCTGGGACAGGAGAGAAGAAGAAAGTGATTTTTTTTTCTAGTTGAAATAATTGTGGAAAAGACTCAGATGGATTTAGAGTGGGACACATGGTAACACGTACAGTGAGGATGGAGATGAGAGACATGTCGCATAAGCAGAGTGGGGACTACGGCCATGACTAAGCTTGATATAAAATTAATATGTATAACAGTAACAGTGGTTTTAAAATACTTCATATTTTATCCAACAAGTTTAACGCCCACACTTTTTAAAACATTATGACAGATTATTTAACAAATGAATATTTTCAGCTTATTTCAAGAGTGAAAATAAGCTTTAAAGAAATGATAGCCACTGAGGAGAACAATAATGATATACAGAATTGTGGAACAACCATTACTGATAAATTTATTTAAAATGTGACTTATTTTAAAAGTAGAAATTAAGGTATATTTACAATCATGAATGTTTATAATTTTATTTAATTTATATAAAAGTTATTGTATTTTTACTATTTTAGTTCCAGAAAAATTGTTAAGCATAAAAAAACTAAAAGCTTATTTTAACAAAAAATTCAAATAAAGTTTAAGAATTTATTTGTAGTGGATTTAGATTCTTCTTGTCAATAAGGGTAACTATTTCCATTAAACTGCAGACTAAAATTAATGTGGTTGAGTTGAAGGGGAACCATTAATACTGCTGAATGATTAGCTGTGACATTTCCTTCTGTGCCTTCATAACTACTAAGTTAAGAAATGCAGAATCTGGATTATTTTGAAAGAAATATTAAATGAAATGTCAGATATATTCTATTTTATAAAACATCTTAATAAAAAATTCAATAATTGGGTAATTTCTAAAAATAAGTATTTCTTAAATTGCCTATTTAAAACATTATTTCCTTTAATATAACTATTAAAAAGAAAGAAATATATAATAATTTTTAAATTTATTATTTGAATGAGCAATGAGCAAGTGTATTAACAGCAGTAATGAAAATAAATAATAGCTGAAAATACATATTACAGGGGAAAAATGAAATTATAACTGTATAAAGTGTCATTAATTCCCAGAACAAGATATTTAAGACACATTATTGCTAAAAAAAAATTCTACTCAGTACTAGAATTTAGGTAATAATAAAAAATGTCATTAGATTAACCACATAGTCCCCCAACTTAAAGTATTATTTATTGGTAAGGTTTCAGAGATTTTAACTATTTTAAACATCAATTTATCTCATATCTTAAAAAATGGTATTCAAGATTCCTTTAGGCTTTTCTAAGCTGTTACTATTGTCTCATTGATGTTATAGATATTATAGGAAGATGAAATGGCTCTACTGATATGACCTTTCCTCTGTACTCCAGGCATCATATCTTCCTAAAAGAAAACGCAGGCCATCTTCCTTTGAGAAAGAGGAAGATATTTTAAATGGATTATCTTAGGCAATGGTAATACAGACAGAGGAAAGAGCTAAGCTCTAGGATCAGGGCATAAAAATATCTGGATGGCTATGAGGAAATCACAACTTTTAAGAAGATGATAATCAGCTTAAAAGACACAGTGGAATCACCTGAAGGGTTATTTTTTTAAAATCATGATCATTGATCTTTTCCCACTCTATAAATTTAGGTCTTTGTTTTGAAACCAGTGTTTCAATACACTGAAAAATATTCTACAGTCGTTCCTGAGACTATTTCAATAGAATAAGGCTTAAACTCCATTAAGTACAACATTTATTGTGAAGTGAGAACAATATTCAGATTTTGTGGAGGGAGATGCTGAGAGATTGCTGGAAGGGATGGCGTCGGCTTTTCTTGGCCTGCAGCTAGCAGAGGATCCACTGTGAACAATAGTGAGCAAGGAATGAGACACTCATGTGGCAACTTTAGGCTACAGGACCTTGATAGACTCAGGGGAAAGAAGTCTCCTGAAATAAAGTAGCAGAAAAATGTGCAATCTTCCTAGTTCAGGGGGCAGAGCAGACCTTCCAGCCACATTGCAATAGGAATGTCAATAGCTGAGAGTTTGAAGGTGAGGAGTCCTTCTCTACCTGACCTCTACGCAACAGCCTCAGATGTTTATCTGTCAAATGGCAAATTCATGGGGCACAAGTGCTTTGTTGTTGCATTTTAACAATTGGAAATTTAATTAGGAGTCTGAAAACAGAAATTTTATAGATCTCCAAGAGTGAAAAAATAATCTTCAAGCCTCAGCAGAGTTGACCCTGACTGTATTACAAAACAAATCAATATAAACAAAAACATACAGGTATGATTCATGTGTACTGTGATCTAAAAAGACACATTGTAAAAAATAGGAGTTTAAACTTTCTGTATGTTTGAAAAACATTGGCTAGAGAGATGGCTCAGTAGTAAGGAGCACTTGCTGCTTTTGCAGAGGCCCTGGTTTCAATCCCTAGCACCCACACTGGGCAGTTCATAATTGCCTATAATAACTCCAGTTCCAGAGTACAACATTATCGTCTGTCCTCTCTGGATAGCTGCAGCATGTGATGTACACACAGACAAGCAGTCACACACATAAACATATACATATAATAATAAGTAAACTTTAAACGAAGGAAAACCACTATGCAAATAAAGTTCAATAGCTATGATAATGTTAATTATCAATTTGACTGTCAAGAATCTCCTAGCAAATGGGCATCTGGATACACCTCTGGAGGATTATCATTCTCACATTAATTGATTGAGAAGATACATTGCAATTGTTACCTGGACCATTCTCTAGGCAGGGGCTGTGTTAATTCTGAGATAAAGAAAAAAACAGCTTCATGATTTTGAATCAAATTTGAAGCAAGCTTTGATACTGACCAGGATAGACTCTATCAGGTCCTCCCTGGAATTTCAGGGAGTAGCTTCAATACAGTTTTACAAGGGATTGAAAAAGACAAAACCTACAATTCTTCACATTTCCTGTAGGTGGAGGCTGCTCATTAGTTTCCTGGCCACCCAGACCTGAAATAATCACACAGAAACTTTATCAATTACAATACTACTTGGCCTATAAGCTTAGGCATATTTCTGGCTAACTCATATCTTAAAGCCACAGCTGTGGCTTACTGGGTAAAGTTCTGGTATCTTTGTCATTTGGGGGCTATATGATGTCTCTCTGACTCCATCTTCTTTTCTTTTCTGTCTCTGCTTGGAACTCCTGCTATGCTATATTCTGCCCTGTCATAGGCCCAAGAAGCTTCTTTAGTCATTAACCAATAAAAGCAACACATATACAGAAGGACTTCCCACACCATTTCTCCTTTTCTGTCTAAATAAAAAGGAAAGTTTTAATTTTAACATAGTAAAATTACATACAACAAAACAGTTATCAAGCAATAATTATAGTTACAATATTTAGTTCATTTACATTTGGCAAATTAAGGAAAATACTCTGATCCATCCTATCTTTTTTGAGTCTAAAGGTTTACATCTAATTTATCTTTTATAATTTTAATTATCTTTCTTCAACTCCATCAAAGACTCCAGAAAGATATTATATTACCTAAGCAAACAGGAAGTGCATTGTAAGCAACTTCCAAAACTCTAGATTTGACAGAGACATTTTGCTGCCTGGACAGTCACCCAAAGTTCTCTGTAACATTGGGGCACCCATCTTCAGCCTACAGGCCAATAGCATTTGACAAATTTTCCATAAAGCAGAAAAGACAATTCTGCCTAATTTGGCAGCAGTCACTTTCTTCTGTGTTTTGTAGAATGTACGGCAGACTCTTTTATGAAGCAGGAACCCTGAAGGTCTGTCTCACCTTCTTTAGACAAGTTCAGCCATCATTTTCTGTGGGTCCTGCATGTCCAGTTCATACAGAATACCATCAAACAGTCCAGGCAAGAGCAGTTTCTTGCCCAAAAGGCTAACCAACTCCATAGGAACTTCTTTGGTTCCCATCATCCTCTTGAAGTAGATTGGAGCTGCCAGGAGCAGATATGCCTCTTTGTCATGAAAAGTCCAAAGTTCTTGTGGGTAGACTCCAAGGGATTTGGTCAGAACCTAGAGGTTGTGGTGGTGTTATAAATAGGACTGTCCATAATAATCTGGAGTACTTATAGCTGGACCCAGGCTATATACAAAGGGTTTGAGAAGGTATCTGGAGAGGAGGCCCTGGCACACTCTGTCACAAGATATATATGAATGACCTGGCCGGGTGTAGAAGTTGGGTATGGTGTGTTGTTATTTTCCAGGAGTTGTTGAACAATGTCCCCATGGACACTGAAAGACAATTGTACTTTTGTTAAATTTGGTATTAAATCACATGTTGTATTTAGTATGTTCAACATGGAATTTTGAAGGTTTTCTCCCTATAACAATGTTTTAATAGTGTCCATCTAGACTCTGGTATCTCAGATTAGCTAGACATAAGATTATTTAAAGAAAAGAGAAGCCAGGCTACTCACTCTTTTGAATATAGAAGTTTCATGCTTCAGGCTTTTTCTTTTTAGTCACCAACCATCTTCCAAATCACAGAGACGTATTAAATATGGATACTTAACCTTATCTTATACTTGTCCCACTAGCTCTTATAACCTAAATCAACCTGTTTCTCTTCATCTCAGTTTTGCTTTGGGACTTATTACTTTTCTTTCAGTCTGTATGTCCTACTTCCATGTCTGACTGACTGGTGGCTATCAGACTGACTAGTCCTGGAAATCTCCTTTTCTTTTTCCCTTGTTCTCTCTCCATTCTCTCTTCTCAAATGTAGATTCCCCCTCCTATTTGTTCTCTCCGCTGTTAGCCCTGAATATCCCTCTACAGCTTAGCTGTTTGCCATTCATCTTTTTATTAATCCAATCAGTGCCTTAGGTGAGGCAAGACAACACCTTTACTTAGTTAAACAAATGCAGCATAGACAACACATCTTTGCCTAGTTAAGGTACTATTCCTCAACAGTTTCCAAGTTCTTAACTTACCCATGTAGTAGCACTATTTTGTGAAATCATTTTCTTACTCTGTGCTATATTATTTTTAATTATATAATTGTGGGAAAGAACAAAGGGCTTCTTGGCAATTTTTTGCTTTGCTTTTAGCTACCCAGATCACTTCTATAGTACCCTCAAATGACAATTGCAAACTTCAGAGAGGTCTTTTGGGAATATGTCTCCTGGTCCTACAATTCTGAATATTTAGTCAGCCATGTTATTCATCACGTCCAAGCTGTCCAACTATGTCAAAGCAAAGAATAGTCACTGAGGCTTGGACTAAAGGCATTAAATGATTAGAATAACACAGTTATTTAAACTGGGACTCAGAATACTACTTGGCATAATATCAGTAAATATGTAGCTTTCATGTGAATTAAAATGGCAAATGACTTATCTGAAATACATTACCTGTATTTATATATTATTTTAATATATTGGGCATAATATATTAATATATACTATGTATGTTTCCTAAAGCATTTGAATACATTCATTTTGTTTAGTGAACTTACAGCCTTGATGTATTATACATTTTTTTCTAAATGTGTGACTTGTCAAGAATGTTAGAAAATAAAGACAAATATTTGGAAATGCAGCAAGGGAAGCCTGAAGCAAATAACTTGTGATAGACTGGAAGATTTAAATGTTTGTATAATTGCTTTAGAAACTTGTGTTTTTTTAATGCATCCCCACCACCTCCAGTTTGTAAATTACCTATATGCTAGAGTTACTTCCAAGGACTGTTACTTCATGGTACCTTGCATCTTTCCTCAGGATCATAAATAAATTTTAAATCATGGGATAGTTGAAAGCTATATATATATATACATATGCTAATATATTAGCATAATTGATACTACCTGTTTGTGATCAGAGAAATTATGTTTTTTCTGAAGTTCTGAAGTTTATTAAATGGAATATTCCTTTTGTATTTAAAAAAACTAGGGCCACAGTAATTATGTTATCATGTTCTAAAAATAAAAATTGCACTACCTGATAAGAGATCACATGGCAAAACCTTATAATTTATCTATTCATTTGAACAATGCATACTGAGCAGTAACTGTGTGCTAAATTCTACCCAGCCAGAGTCCCTACATCAGAACTTGACAGTGGTGACAAGCTCTGAGTAAGGAGTGATAATTGTAGGAATAGCATGTCAAAGGAACTTACAGAAAGATGGCATTGCATTAGATCAGAGAGTGTACAGAAACCTCAAGTAAGTCTTACCTCAAGAAATATTCAGGTGTCAGGAAAACTAGTAGTTGGCCAAGAGATGGGGAACAAATCAAAGAAGAGCACATGTGATATTGTTCACATTGTTGATTATCCAAATATTGGCAAGACAATTAAGTTGATTTGGGAATTGTTCAATTTAGTACTTGTTGCCATGAAATTTTGTTGATTTTTTTAAATCAAAGCTTATATTTTGTCCCCTGAATTCTGAAATGGGTGTGGTGACTGGAAATAAGGAGAGAGAAAGAGAAACATTTGGATCTACTGGAAATTTTTTTTTTTTTATGAACAAAAGAAAATGAAAGTGAGACACAACATCTCAAAGGGACCACGTCAGGTGGCCTTGAATGGCATGTTCTAACATGTAAGCAATTATAATTATAAAAGTTCTCTTATAGCCACACAAGTCAGGCAGTCTACAAATAAAGCTGAGACAATTCCCTTCAACACGCGGATTGATAACAAGAAGAAAAATGTCTGTCAGTAAATTTTAAGTTCTTTGTGTCACACATGATTTGACGGCTCTCTAGAATATCTCCAGGATTATAAACACTATCGCAGTGAAGAGATTCTTTGTTTAGTTTTGTTGTTGAGGAAATATAAGAAAAAATATTTCTAGCCGGGTGGTGGTGGCGCACGCCTTTAATCCCAGCACTTGGGAGGCAGAGGCAGGCGGATCTCTGTGAGTTCGAGACCAGCTTGGTCTGCAAGAGCTAGTTCCAGGACAGGCTCCAAAGCCACAGAGAAACCCTGTCTCGAAAAAAAAAAAAAAAAAAAACCAAAAAAAAAAAAGAAAAAATATTTCTGAACAAACAAGTCAAATTCAGATTGCATTTAAGAGCTAAGTATGTTGAAATCTAATAACTTGAGAGTCTATCATAGAATTAGTGTGAGTTTGGAACTATCCTAATTTCAGAGTGAGATTTTTTATGTCAGAAAAAATTTAAAAATTGAGTTATCTAGACGATTAAGGATGTCTTTCCAAACTGTTCCCCTTGTATTTATTCTCTTGAGAACTCTGCCTCTGCTAAGCTTCAAAAAACATTTTTAATTGATTGTTTGAATTTTTTAAATTTTTCTATATTCTGGACACATATTTTCTGTAATATTTATAGCTTAAAAATATTTTCTTCCATATCTCAGACAGTACCTTCAATTGCCTGACTTATTCTTTGGCTGTGCAGAAGCTTTTTATTTCATGACATGACCTGTGTTGATTGTTGTCTGATGTGGGATGTCCTTCTGTATATATGTTGATTTTATTAATTGATGAATAAAGCTGTTTTGGTCAATGGCTTAGCAGAATAAAATCAGGTGATATATGCCTATTTTGATTTGAAGGGAATCTATACTTCAAAATGATATAGTGCAAATTTTAGAGGTTTTCCAAGAATTTGTTCTATTGGTGGCTAAAAGTTTGTCACCCTATGTCCCCAAACAGGCTCTCCCAATCTCTCCAGAGAAAGGTACTTATTCCATTCACTCATTACTGATATTTGCCTTCTAGCAAGGAGGTCCCTCCAACAATGGATGAGTGTTTCCCTTTATCCCTCATCTTTGCCAGCATGTGCTGTCATTTGCTTTGTTGATCTTGGCCTTTCTGACTAGTGTAAGATGAAATCTCAAAGAAGTTTTTGTTTGTTTTGTGTGATAATAAAGGATGCTGAACATTTCTTTGATGCTTCTCAGTTATTTGTGTTTCTTCTTATGGGAATATTCTATTTAGATTTTTACTCCACTTTTTAATTGAGTTGTTTTCTTAATGTCCACATGTTTGAGTCCTTTATGCATTTTGATCTTAATCCTTGTGCTGGATAGTTTTATGTCAACTTGACACTCTCAAAAGTTGTCTGGCAGGAAGAAGCCTCAATTAAGAAAATGCCTCTATAAGATCTGACTATACACAGCCTGTAGGGAATTTTCTTAGTGATTGATAGCAGAGGGATCAGCTCATTTGTTGTGCATCGTGACATCACTGGTTGATAGTCCTGGGTTCTTTAAGAAAGTAGGCTTAGCAAGCCATGTTGAGCAAGACAGCAAGCAGCACCCTTTCATGGCCCTTGCATCAACTTTTGCCTCCATGTTCCTGCCCTGCTTGAGTTCCTGTCTTGACTTCTTTGATAATGAACTACAATGTGGAAGCTAAGTAAAATAAACCCTTGCATCTTCCAGCGGCTCTGGAGATGGTGCTTCATTTACAGCAATAGTAAACCTAAAGACAGGCTGATATCAGGAGTGGAGTATTGCCATGATAGACATAACCATGTTATTTGGGGAAGAATTATGGAAGTAATTTGGAACTTTGTGCAAGAAAGGCCATTGAGTGTCCCATTCTCTAGTGACCGGTTCTGTGGTAGTTTGTGCTAGTGTTATAGCTGCAGAGGGAAAGGTATTCTGACATTTTGGGAAGTCTGGGAAGTCAGTCTATACATGAAACTGTGAAGAGGGTATCCTGTATATACACAGCTGTGAAGAGAAAGGTATCCTGACTTGTTGGAAAGTCATGCTATACCAGAAGCTGTGACAAGAAGGTATCCTGGATACTTACAGCTCTGGAGGAAAGGGTATCCTGACTTGTCAGGAAGTCAGGCTATAATTGAAGCTGTGATCTGTTGGGGATGGTCTCCCCATAGGATGCAGCAATCCTGCTCCTCTCTGAGAAAGTTGTTACAGCTGTGCTCTGCCCCAACACCCTATGGGAGTTTCCCAGCAGAGGTATCCATTTCTACTCAGCTTGGCCTGAGTAGATGTTACTTCTGCTTCACTTTTGTAAGGGAGAAACCCCTGCAGAAATGTAGCAATCTGCTTCTGCTCCAGTGAGAAGATTTTCCTTCTGCTCTACTCTCAAAGGAGTTTCTCAGCAGAGGTATCAGTTGCTGCTTCTGCTCTGCTTCCCTAAGGGAGCTTCCCAGCAGAGATTCTGCTCTGCACCAGTGAAAGAAAATCTTCACACAAAACTCTCACAAGAAAGGTATTTATTTAGGAAGAAGTCCAGGAGAGTGGCTACCTCTGCCAGGGTGGAGGAGGACAGCTGTTAACTAAACAGGCAGAGGAGTGGCTTATTTATTTGTTCTTATTTATTTATTTATTTATTTATTTCAAGACAAGGTTTCTCTGTAGCTTTGGAGCCTGTCCTAGAACTAGACTCTTGTAGACCAGAACTGGCCTCGAACTCACAAAGATCCGCCTGCTTCTGCCTCCTAAGTGATTAGATTAAAGGTGTGTGCCATCTCATAGGGCTTCTTAGGGGAGAGTTTTTCCAGGGAGAAGATTTTCACGAAAGGAATTGGTCAGATTTTGGTCCTCTTGAGTTTGGACAAGCTTCGATTGACTAGATTTTGTGCTCAGGGATTAGTTGGCTTTCTAATCAGGAACTTTTGGGTTTCCTACTCAGGGATTGGTTGGTTTCATGTTCAGTTGGTTAGAGACAGAGTTGACTGGTTTCAGGGCCAAAGGTGTTTCTTTCACTTCACCTTTTTAGCCTTTTCCCCATAGTTTCAGAGATAGGGTGTGTTTCTTTCATTGACTCTGGTTCCAGGGGCAAAGTGCTTTTCTTTAACTCTGGATTCAGAGCTAGGGTATGTTTCTTTGGTTCTGGTTTCAGGGCTAAAAGTGTTTCTTTGGATGAAGCAAAAGAATGAATCCTGTTTTCAGATTCACTATTTTCATCTGTATATTTTTATTAGAGAATTGAGACCACTGATTGAGAAATATTAATGAGCAGTGATGGTTGATTACTGTTTAGTTTTGTGTGTGTTGCTTTATTTTTGTTGTTGTGTGGTGGTGGTAGTTATGTTAGCATTGGTGGTTGAGGTGGTGGTGGTGGTGTGTGTGTGCGTGTGTGTGTGTGTGTGTATGTGTGTGTTTGTGTTTGTGTGTAGGTTGTTTTGTCCTTTAAAGTGTCTTTTATAATCTATAACACTGGATTTGTAGTAGATATTTGCTAAATTTGGTTTTATCGTGGACTGTCTTAATTTTTCCATCTATTGTGATTGAAAATTTTGCTTGATATTGTAGTCTGGGATGGCATCTATGGTCTCTGAGAGTCTGTAACATTTGCTTGGACCCTTATGTCTTTAGAGTCTTGATTGAGATTTCCGATGTAATTCTAATAGGTCTGCCTTTATCTGCTTCTTCGTCTTTTCCCCTTGCATCCTTTAATTTTTTTTTTGTTTTGTACATTTAGCATTTTGATTTTTATGTGTCAAGAGGACTTTTTTTCTCATCCAATCCATTTGATAATCTGTATGCTTTCTGTACTGTGATATGTATGTCCTTCTTTAGGTTAGGGAAATTTTCTTCTATAATTTGGTTGTAAATATTTTCTGTGTCTCTGGCTTATTTTTATCCTCCTTCCCCAATATTTTTATTCTTAGATTTAATTTTTTGACAGTGTCCTAGATTTCCTGACTGTTTTGTGCCAAGAGATTTTTATATTTAACATTTTCTTTGACTGAGATATTTATTTTATCTATTATGTCTTCAATGCCTGCGGATTTTTCTTCCATCACTTGAATTCTTTCGGTGAAGCTTGCCTCTGAGGTTCCTGTATTTTTCATTTCTAGATTTCTCTCAGTTTGGGTTTTCTTTATTGTTCTGCTTTTCCTTTAAGGTCTTGTACCATTTTATTTATTTCCTTGCACTTTTTATTTGTGTTTTCATAGATTTCTTTAAGGGTTTATTTAGTCCCTCTTTCAGCTTCACTGAAATACTCATACAAATATTTTAATGTTTTTTTTCTTTCTTGTGGTTCAGCTATGTTGCAATAATCATGGCCTGCATGTGCGAAGGTTACTGGGATCTAGTAAACATTCTTTCCTGTCTGTTATTGTGTTGTTTTTATGCTGGCATCTAGGCATCTCTGATTGGAAAGGTTGTAATTTTAGGTGATAGAGTTAGCTTACATGCTTTCCTGGCCAGAGTGACCTCTAGGTTCCCAGGACATGTCTATGGAGTTGGGGCCTCAACAAGTCAATGAGTACCAGAAGGAATATCACAGAGGGAGGTCTGTGAAAACCACTAGAGATGGGTGCAAGGGAGGAAAGTGACTGGATTTGTTGTGCTAAAGTACCTGCGATGAGAAACAAATCTGGAAACAAAAACCCAATTGTACACTAACTTGTAAAAATGAAAATAAAGGAAAACAAACTTTTTGAGTAGATAACGTACATTGAAATCTCCTTCAGTAGCAAAATGGTTAAACTATAGCCATTAATCTCATGGAAACACTGTTGAAGAATTAAGAAAAAAAAATCAAGCTGTAAAAGCCACCAGAATAAGAAATTTAAGATATGGAAAATATTTATTTTTATAGCATTTATATAGTTTTTCATGAATCTTACTGGATACAAAGGCAATTAATACAAACAAAGTTTAGGCTGTGGTTATGTCTGGAGAGAAGTTCTTGGCACAAATGAAATCGTTGTGCTTCACTGTACATGCTGGTCATGCTCTGCTTCCAACATCTGCCTCAGTCTATTGAAATTAGTTTTTTTCTAGTCTTCTTTTCTTCTGTTACATTATGAATACTTTTTAAAATATATTTTTATTTTATAAATAGAAACAATGTCTAAAATGTACAAGGTCAACAATAAAGGATGAAATAGATTTCTTCTATAAGTAATTCTATTTGCTAACAATTCTATAAGTAATTTCATGCATATCTGTCACAGAATGAAAATTAACATATAAATAATTGGATACAGAGATACCAAAAAAGCACAAATGGTCAATTGAAGCTATTTATAATTTTGACTATTGAAGAGCCAAAATAATTTTTGAACAAAATTTCACAATTTTAAGAATTTTTAAAAGTTTTTTTTTCTTCTAGAAAAAGTTCTAGTATGATCTCTTTGGGATAGTTTGTCTCCTTTTCATCTTATATATCTCAGCTTACATGTCTTTGTTTCTCTGCGATTGTCTCTTCCTTTGTTGCATGTCTATCTCTATGTCTCTTTCTTAGAAGAAATGATAAACTTTCTGAAATTTCCTTAGATTATAAATGAGAGAGATTTGTCGGTCATAATGTTTTGCAATAATGAATATATAATGTATAGAATAGGAAACAGCACACAACAATGCAGTAAATGTTAGGTGCTAATGTGATAATTTACAACTGCTATTCTAAATACCTTCTACTTAACGTTTAAATCCTTTCCAAGCATGCCAGTGACCTAATATATCATCAGGACTTAATTTATGGTTGTTCAGATTATTTTATTGCCAATTTTTTTAAAGATGGATATTGTGTTTTACCTTTCTGTTCCTTAAGTTTTCAAAGGACTTAACAGAATATCTCGTGGAAATGAACTAGGAGCAAATTATAATTTATTCATACATTTATTGGAAGACTGAAAAGTACAACAAGCTATTGAATATGAATATGGTTGTGATAATATGGTAAAGACATTTGTAGTTTGTAATTGGAAAACAACTAAAATATGTCCTAGTGGCAAAACTACTGATATGTAAATCTGTTGTATAGAAAGGGAAATACGGTTGTTAATTCATAAAATTTCCTTGAATTATATAATATTTAAAATGCTACAAGTTATAACATATAATAAAATTATACATGCTAAAATATTTTATATATGCTAATTTTTAGGCTTAGGGTACAATGGAGTACAAATATACCTACAGTAGTGTCTGAAGAAAAAGAAACACTAAGAAGGAATTCTATTCAAATGTTTGATTTATTATCAAGTCATTTATTTCTAGTGTTTACAGTAAGTAGAACTACATGTAAAATTTTTATTTATTGTGAAATATTATTAATATTGTTTCCTTGTTCAGAAAATCTAGTGGAAAGACAGAGGAAAAGAAACCCCAACGTGATAACTCACACAACATATCTGTATATGTCAGACAAGCACGTGGTGGCCCTGGTCTTCATGACGAAGAAATAGCTACATTGAAGTTTATACAGTTCCTAGCTATCTTAAAGAAACTGTAAGTATTCTTAATGGTACCGTTTATGTCCCTGAGGACTATTGTGACTAGTTTTTTTTTTTTTTTTTTTTTTTTAGTTAGTTGATTGCAAATGCTTGTGCATTATTCATGAATTAATATGACCGAGTGACTGAGGAATTCAGGAGAAGTGGATAGTCTGGAGACTGTCATGAGATGCCAACAACCTTCATGAACTCAGTCTTCATGACATGCAATGGATATACAGCTAAGCTTGTGGATCCTCATTTTAATTTTGTATTGCAAGAAAAAATGTGCTGTGTACTGATGTTAAGTAAAAAAATTATGTTTGTGATTTTATTAGATTTAATTTCTGGATAACTTTCCACAGAATTTAAACTGTCTTTTCCATTACAGAAGCTTTAAACACACTTAACTTTTATTACAATTTTTTTCTTTGAGCATGTTGTCTTGCATTTGGAACACAACTGCTTAGTGGTAAAAAGCAGAGAAATTGAAAGGAGAGGAAAACACACACAGGAAAGCAAATGAGATTATAATCACACCATTTACCAGTTTCTTTCTTTCCTCTGAATCTTCCCATATGCCTCTCCTAGCCTTCTCTCAAATTCATTGCCTCCTTCCTATTAATTATTGCTACATACATATATTTCTATGCATACATATGGATTTCTAAATAGTTCTCATGGCAGTTCTTTGGTGTGCTGAAATCTGTCTTTTCTCTTCCAGAGAATGCACATTTTCTCTTTGCCTGCCTGATTCTAGTACCTTTGTTTTGCTGTTTCTGTTGTGTATTGAATTATTATAAACTCAGTGGTTTAAATAATGTGCCTTTTAGTATCTTCTTGTGTGTGTTTCTTTTTCATGTTGATATCTTTAGGCATAGTATATCTGGTTTTCTTAACATGTCAAAGTTTTAACCAAGACTTGCCGTGAGCAGTTCATTTCTGAAGCAAGAAGCTGTCCTCCATGGTAATGTTGTTGATGGCAGGATCTTAAATTCCTTACAACTTAAGAACTGATACCTTCACTCTCTTGCTAGCTCTCAGCAGGGACATCAGCCTTTGACATCCGCCCCCCACCCCCGTAGCCTCACAATGTGGTTTTCTCTCATTTTGTCACCTAACATGAATGCTTACCTTTTCAAAACCAGAAAGGAAGAGTCTGTAGTTCTTTCTTAAAATTTAAATTAAGTAATTAATTAATTTTGTTGTTGTGGAGGGCTACTTGCCATGTAAAGAACGAAGGACAGCTTTGTAGAGTTGATTCACTGTGTCAAACTTTACATGGGTTGTACTTTTACATGGAACTCTGCTTGTCAGACTTGCACAACAACTGCATTTACCTGCTGAGCCATCTCATGGACCTGCATCTGTGGTTCTTTTATTCTGCAAAAAAGGAAAAATAGTATGGCCCTATCTCATAATTGTTGCTGTATTCTAATAGTTAAGCGTAAGTCTCTGATTGTAAATCCAAACTCAAGACAAGTGGGTATGTAGTTCATTTAATGGTGTTGGCCACATTTAGGAACACTGACATTTTCAGAGGTCATGGACGTATACAAAAGATGACAATTAAAACCTAATCAATCAAGGCTTACAGGGACACAGAATCTAAAAATTGATTGCTTTTGTCTATAATTTTTTTTCATGTGCCACTACATTCTTTCCCTAAAAACAACTATGGGTATGTTTCCCCATTGTCTGTGTATCTATCTATCTATCTATCTATCTATCTATCTATCTATCTATCTATCATCTATCTATCTATCTATCTATCTATCTATCTATCTATCTATCTATCTATCTATCTATCTATCATCTATTGGGCGCACATATAGCCATGGATGGTCAGAAAGAGGATTTCTGCTTAATATGTACAATTTTTGAATAGAAATAATGTATATTTTTCATAGCTTAGATTACTATGAAAATCACATTATTCTCAGTTACAAACACTTTTTTTTTACACATTTAGCTAATTTTTAGACTTCAAAATAGATTCAAAATGGACAAGTCGCCCCTGCAAAATATACACAAGGGCAAGTTCTCAGATGTCTGTTTGTGGAGCCAAAGTCAGACTGATAGCATTAATACATAACTCCCTGCAACAACTGACATTTTCCATGTACTCCTGGCCTCTGTTTGTGATGCAGGACTCAAGGTCTAGCCAACTAACTTTGTTGTCTAAGTCCTGAATTTCATTGTCACTCTCTGTCTGGGAACACTGACCGCTTAGAACTGCACGCCTGCTTTTCTCACCATGCCTGGTCAGTGCGACCTCCCTAGCCCGACAGAAACTCTGCGACTTATCATGTTGCTAGAATGGGTTGGACCCTGTATATGCAACTCATAATAGTCTAAGTCTGTGGTTGAAGATGAGTGTTGTGAGTGAGTGAGTGAGTGAGTGAGTGAGTGAGTGAGTGGGTGAGTGGGTGAGTGAGTGAGTGGGTGAGTGGGTGGGTGAGTGGGTGAGTGAGTGGGTGAGTGAGTGGGTGGGTGAGGAATGATTAGAAGAGAGGTCTAGCAGTGTGTGCAGAAAGTAATAGTAGAGAAAAGTGTATATAGAAGAGAGATGTGTGGAGAAAAAGATGTAGCTGTATATAAAGTGTAACTGTGTAGAAAGATTGTCAGGTGAGAGAGATTTTCCAAGACAAAGAGGTTACCATCAGAAAGCATGTGTTTCTTTCCTAAAGACCCTCAGACAGATATGAATTTTTTCTAAGTCCCAATACTCTGAAGGCATTCTTTTTGCTACTCTGGGTACAGTCCTGGGATCTGGTCTCTTCAGCTGTGGTATCATGTTAATTACATTTGCAGTGTAGTTGGGTGCCTCATATGCAAAGTGCAAAAATAACTAAATTCTGTTCATTGTGGATAAGTTGTCAAATATGTAGTCTTTTGTTTATTTCTGACTAATGGAACTATGGTCAAATAGACTGCTAAAGTTAACAGAATTTTAAAACTAGCCACCTTACACAGTCTAAAATCCTTTGTTATCCTGTTTAATTTTTAATGAATAAAAATGATTTTGAGTTACCATAGCTACTTTTAAAGGAAATGCAAATATTCTTGGGAATATTAAGAATCTTTTGAATATTGATAAGTTGATATGATATTTAATCACATTGGCTTCATAATTAACACTTCAAGCCAGTAGATCTGAGTTTAGTACTGATGAGAAAAGATGACTTTGGAGCATAAAAGTCATCAGCAGACATCAAAATCATTGAGATCACACCATTCAGAATCTTTGTGACAACTACAAAGTACAACACTGGTAAGTCCATTGTCAGCAGACAATGTGTAGGAGAGAGAGGACAGAGGACAGAAAAGAGTGGCTTCATGCTAAATTCTGCTTTTTAAAGGATAGCACATTGAAAGTAAATTCATTCTATGGATAGTTAACTATCACATAGTTAAGGCTACCTTAAGAACTGGTGCTGGTTAACTAAACTACAACAAACAAAACACAAGAATGAGAAAAATAGGAGAATGTTAGATATCCCCAGAGAGGCAGCCTAAGTACATAGTTGAGATGCCAAGACCTCTACAGCTGTAAGTCTTCTCGAGATACTGTTTAGAACCGAGCCTTGATCACTGCTTTTGATTGGTGGTTAGCAGGAAGCAAGCTTGCTGTTTGCTTATGTATCTATTTCTTAGAAAAACCTTAAAGGGACAGTACATTCTGATGAGTACTTTTATTGAGTTTATGCATAATTTGCAAAGGGAAACTCTTCAAAAGAAAACACATTTCAAAAGGAGTAAAGCATTAAATTAAAACAAATACAATTAGAAGCTGTGGACAATTGTGTTCTTGTAAATACCCTTAGAAATTGTGGAAAAAATATATTTTCATCCATTTGTTAGTGAATTCTGCGTAAGCTTTTGAGCTTTTATTTAGTAATTTTCTGGCATTAGAATTTCAAGAAAATACTATGTTTTATGTTTGTGGCTCTTATATTCTAAAATATAAGTGATAATGTGTACTGTGATGAGGGCTTAGGAGAAAGTTTATGCTGTCCCAGGAGATAGAGCTTGGTGGACACATTTGGCGATAATCCCTCTGATGAGTGACAGGATGAGATATTTTATGGTATAAGAAGGTAGTAGCCAACTTAGTGTTTAAGATAAATGTACTCTGTGCAAAGGAAACAAGTGTGCGAGAATGAGTTTACAGCATAGCCTGTAACACAATGACCTGCAAGAAGATGGCTTTTCTGAAAAGAGTAAAAGTAGAAAGGGATGGGGAGAGAGAGGAATCCGACTATCAAGAAATAGGTCATAGGTGGGATTTTTATGTTGGTGGGATGCCAACTGTTCATGTATCCCTTGTCAACGTGGCTTCTGTGAGGAGATTCGGGGTGGGCTGTCCAGCTGTTCTAGACAGGAAATGACAGTAACCTCTTTTCTGGAGAATTCAGGGAAGCCATCTCATTCTGTCCAAGGCTTCTATATTATGGCAGTGACTGTAACATTGCCTGCTTTCAAAATGTAATTATGAAATGCTTTGTAGGAAACAATTTATTTACAATCTGCCGACTCTTAATAAAAGTGACTTATATGGGTTTGGGGAGGATGTGAAGATTGGGAAATGCAAGGAATTCAAAAGTGATTGTGAAAGTAGCCTGAGGCCCTTAAAGGAAATTCAGCCCAGTTGCTTGCTATCTTGTCTGCCTTCTCCAATTAAAGATGCTTCCTTCGAGGGAAAAGCATCTGAAGATCATTAGATTTCGGCAGAGCAGTGATACAGAGCCGCTTCTCAGGAAGTGCTCAGAGGACTCCGTCCCTGAAAGAAATCAGTGTATTTGCCTTTTAGAATCAGGCTGTGGAAAAAATCCGAATGCAGCCTGCTTCTCCCACTGTCCTCCAGGGAGTGGCTGTTAAGACGAGGAGCTGCAGTCTGGGACAGCACACCAGGCCGTGTGCCAATCGGAGGGAAGTGCTCTGCAGCTCTCAGTTTTGTGTAAATGCCTCATTTGGAGTAAATCTGCTTGGAAACAGGCTGGGAAGGCTCTCACCTAGAAAACAGGAAAGAATGGTGTAAATACAGATACTTATATTTAAGACAGGAACTATGATGATAGATACTACAGGAATGTGATTAAAGGAAGACAGTTCCTTGAGATGAGGCAACAAAGAACAAAATGTGAACTCTTTGACATCATATAGATATTAGGAAGATGTGCTGAAGAACAGCACTGGTCCCTGGTCTGTCTGGGGCAGCAAGAGCCATAGTTACACTTGGGAGGTTTTCAGTTTAGTCAACTTGGCCTGTGATCAGAAGAATCCAGGTCATAATCCAGACCACGCTGAGCATCGACTGTGCAAACTTTGGGAAAATTCTACCTCTTAATATTCAGTTTACTAATCTATAAAATCCATAAATCCTGCTATTATTGTTGTTGTTAGACCCAGAGGAGTCAAAGCTACTTTGTACATAATTTTCATCAATGAATTATAAAGGGTTTGCTACCATCTCAAGTTAATTCTTCTCTCAAGACAGAATATATAAATTTCCGTTATGATAGATGAACAAATGTAAGCTCTTAGTTATTTTTCATGTATTTATATAGTTTACAAAGTTAACCATGGTATTTCATACTGTTGCATAGGATAGTTCTTCACAAGTAAACAAGCAATTAAAATTCATCTTTGTAACAATCTTCAGTAGTTTAGAAATAAACAGGTCTTCTCTTATAACATTTCTAAGAACACACTTTAACTCTATTAGTAAATTATTTTAGAATATATTTTAAAGTACAACTTAATTTTCTTCATTTCAGTGACTCATCTTTTTACATTTCAAGTTAGAGTTCATTCACAAAGATGTTTCAATTGTATTAATACAAAAGAAAGAACACATTAGATACTGACATCAGATTTTTTACTAAAAGATTTTAATATGTATTTTATTATAGATTTAATAGCACACTGAGACACAAAATCTAGTGTACAGATTATTTGTAACAATTATCTTAAGTTATCACAAACACATATTTTTTAAAAAACATGTCTGACAAAAAATTTTAATTGCCTTCTTATTGTACTTACTTATTATCACAAATAATTTAAGCCATCTTGTGAGCCAGCCCTAACTTTTCAAATAGTTTTTGTTTACATACAAACAACTGAATTTAAAAATATGAGCATGCTGTTGTACTATAAGGGGCCTTTTTGATATTCAAAATAAATTTAGGAAGATTTAGAAAATCACATCCAGAGCATATTAAATCTACAAAATCATGTGCCATGTGGTTCTTTCTAGTAGACTATGGTCTACATGGTCATTTTGAGGTCAATCTCTAGAATTATCTGCAGAGAAGTGTCAAACTATTTGATTGTCTTTAGTAACTTACAGAACAACCCTTATTTGTCATTCTATCCTTTATCCACTAAATATCTGTTCTTTGAGTCCCCATGTATTCAAGGGATACTTGCCCTAAAAATCTTAGTTTGCATAAAGGATGAGACTATAGTTTGTAGTTCCTAATGTGTTTCCAATATGCATTTATGATTCATAACTTGGCTATTGTGGATAGTGATGCCACAAATATGGATGTTCTAGTGTTTTTGTAGCATGTTATCTTAGAATCTTTTAATTACATGTGAAAAAGGTACAGCAAGGGAGTTCTAGTTTATGATAATTTGAGAAAACCCCATACTGATTTGCCTATTGTCTGTTTTCGTGTACATTTGCCAGCAGTGTATAAGGTCTCATTTCCCACATATTCTCACCAGCATTTGCTGTTGCTAGTTAATGAGAGACATTATGACAAGTGTGGAACTTAGTCCGTTTCTCCGATGACTCAGGATATTGACCATTTTTTCATATGTTTATTGGCCATTTGTATTTCATTCCAGGAATATAAGGATAGTTCAACATACAAAAACTCATAATCATGATGAATCACATTAACAAGAATCAAGGACAGAAACTACATGTCCTAATCCATAGATCCAGGAAAAGCTGTGATAAAATTAAATGTCTTTCGGCAAAGAAAGTTGTGAAGAAACTAGGAGTAGGAAGAACATACTTCTACACAGTGGAAGCTATCCATGATAAACCTATAGGCAGCTTTATGACTTATCAGAGAATAACTAAAAATGTTTTAAATAAGTCTGAAATAAGACAAGGGTATCTACTCTTTCTACTCTGTAGTATTATATATAGTCTTAGGTAGAGCTATAAGACAAGAGCAAGAAATAAAGGGATACAAATAAGAAAGGACAAACTTAAATTATTACTATTTGCAGATGATATGATATTATTATATATGAAACACTCTATGCACTTCACTTGAAAACTTTTAGAACCAATAAACACCTTCAACAAAGGGGGTGGGCAGGTTGCAAAGTCATTATGGTCAAATCTATAGGACATATACTAGAAAAGAAATGAGGAAAACAATGATTTCTAAAATTCCTTTGGATTATGCCTCACCAAGGAAATACAGAACTCCTACAGTATGAGTTCTAAGCATTAGAATGTAAATTGAAAAAGACATTGGGAAATGGAAAGGCCCCTCCCAATTCAGCTGAGTGTCAGAAGTAATATAATGAAGATGCAAAAAGCAATCTATATCCCAACCATCCTATTCCCCTAAGCTCTTCCCATCCTCCACTGTGAGCCTTGTCAGTTTGGTTGCTCACCTTCCTGGACTTAGGGGGAGCTGGGAGGACCTTGGACTTAACATAGTGAAGGGAACCCTGATGGCTCTTTGTCTTGGAGAGGGGTGGAGTGGGGGTATGGGTGGAAGGGAGGGGAGGGAAGAGGGAGGAGATGAAAATCTTTAATAAAAAAAAAAAAGAAAAAAAAAGAATTTAAAAATAAAATAAAATAAAATAAAAAATGTAATAAATGCACAGGATAAAAAAAAGCAATCTAAAGATTTAATGTAGTACTCATCAAAATCCCAATGTCATATAAATGTGGAAACATGGAGGAGAGGACAGGTAATATAGGGAATAGAGAGAAAATAAGTCAAAAACAATAATCAGAGTGTACCCTATGTATGCATGCAGTTTTCAAGGAACAAACATAAGATTTTTTAATTGTGTATTTTTAATTTAATTTTTATTTTTCATTCCTACTGTTGTTGGGTTGTGTATGCAGAAGATGTCTTAAAAACAAAGATCACACTCTATAAACAAGAAGTCCCAAAACTATGAAAATATTTTTTAGAAAAAAAGTAAAGAATGTTCAATTTATGTAGCACCATAACTGATTTCAGTTAAACTGTTCCAGAGCCATAGTAATAAAAAAAAAAAAAAAAAAAAAAGCATGGCACTTACACAAAAACAGACACATCAATCAATAGAGTAAAATCAAGAATGCAAATATAAATACATGCAATCACAGTCAACTCAATATTGCAAGTATGCCACAAACACACAATGGAGAAATGATGGCTTCTTCACCAATCTGTGTTAAACAAAAACAAACAAACAAACACTGCAGGGACCAAAGGGCAAAGGTGGTGGCAGGGTGGGATGGAGTATCCCACAGCGAACCTTGCAGCACAACCCTCTGCTGGGTCTTCTGTTTCAGGCTAATGGCTCCTTGCTGGGCAGGTATCTCAGACAAAGGCCCAGCTTGCCATCAGCAAGCTGAGTGAGATAAAGAACCCCCCCCTCACCAATGACTCCCAGCCTGGATACAGGCCAAGCAGGGCGGTTTTGTGGCCCCTAAGGAGTGGAGCGGTGCTTTAGGGACACTGGGATGGGGTAGGAAGAGAAGGGCAGAAGGCGCGGGGAGAAACCCCTGCAGAATGACCAGAAAGATTCGGGGGTCAAGGAATGTCTGCAGAGACACACTCACCCTCCACTTGGTCTTCTGTTTCAGGCTGTAAGAGCTATTTAAATTGGCTTCTGTGTATTTATAAAAGCTGCCTTAATGAGCACACATTATCATAATATATTTACATATATTTTCTTTTAATCATTTAAAATAATGATAATGAAGTCTTGGAATTACAGTAATTTATCATATGTTTTATATATGTTCATTTCTTATGACTATTTATTCATCGGAATGTTGAAGAAATTAAACAGTTGTAGTGATAAAGTGGTTTTTACGTTTTTTTAATAGTTTGCTTCTCACAATTCTCCATACCTTGTAATGTTGGCTCTTTGTAGAACTGTGATGAAAATAATATATCTTGCCTGAGTTTTATCATCTAAAAGTATGTTAAATATATCTAATTCTGAGTGCTTTATAAGACTTCAAAAACATTCACAGGAAGTACCTAATGCACAGAACTACATACATAGTAACACACACACACACACACACACACACACACACTCACACACACCACAGCTCTTGACTTTTTTCTATCCTGAGTTATACCCCAACAGGATGGCTTATGTCAGCTGCCCCAACTATTCTTCCTTGCTACTTACTGTAAGTTGAATTCATATAATGGAAACAGTGGAGGCTAACAAGGGATGGGGTTCCTGAAGTCTGATTCATTCACCTGGCTGTTTCTTGTCATTCAGGCACAGTTGGGCATAAGCTTTTATAAAATGCCCATATTAGGTGCTTTTGTGTGGCTAGGACCAAAAAGCAAAAGGAGAACAAGCATTCACAGCATGAGCCTATTGAAGACATTTCAGATTCAAACCACAGTCTCTCACCTTCTCCCACTAGTGCTTTCCCTGAATATCAGTGACCTCATCTTTCCCCTTATCCCTTCAGGCCTAGGCTGGTCACATCTCACTGTTCTCTACTGTCCCTGGTTCCAGCTGCTGGTCTATTATCCCCTTACTATTTTTCCTCAATCCTGTGTAGTTACCTGTATAGTCTTTTTTAATAATCCTTTCTCAGGGTGTTATTCTTTTGACTGGTGGAGTATACATGTGCTTCTATGTTATACTGACACATCATTCTCAGCACCCCAGAGTGCTATACTGATCCACACTGTCTCTCTCATTTCTAGTAGAAGGCAGATGTTAGCCTTTTGTTATAAGTGCTGAGAACAGAAGTTGCAGTCTCTAGAAAAGGAGCAAGAGTTTCTAACCACTGAGTCATCCGGGTTTTATTTGTTTTTTTGTTAATGAAAGCTCTCTTGTTGTTTTGTATAATGATTGTACAAATTTACATCCTCAGTACACAGAGATTTTTCTCTGCATGCCTGTCTACACTTATAACTTTTCATCTCTGACAGTTATTGTAACAGGAATTTTTCATTTGATTTTAATTTAAAGCTCCTTATTGATTAGTTATGCTTAGTATTTTAAATAAACTCACTCATAGATTGTTTCTAAGTCTGTGTTAGTCTTAGTCCATATTCTGTTATCCAAAGGATGCTCCATCATGCCAGAAGGACATGTGCTCAACTGTGTTCATAGCAGTATTGTTTGTCATAGCCAGAACCTGTTGCTACAACAAAATACTACAGTCAGAATGGTAGCCACCAAGAAAACAAATAGCAAATAAAAGGATGTAGACAAAAAGAAACCCTCATACACTACTGGTGGAGATACATGCATGTCTAGCCACTATGAAAACCAATACGGAGTTTCCTCAAAATGCAAAAAAATAAAACTATCATGTGATCTAGCTCTGAAAACCATCTGATGGTCATCTTTATAAGTGAAACATTGGGATTTGTAACAGTTGTAAAGTTATCAGTCTAAGAATGCAGGATGCCATACAATAAAGCAAAGAAAATTACATTCTCATTTAGAAGTAATGTGGGTAATGTCTCTCTTGCTTTGTCTCTCTGGGGTCTAATTTCCCTGCAGGGATGTGTACTGCCTCCTCCTGCCTTTTACCTCCCAACCCAGAGCAAGAAAGAAATTCAGTCAAGCTTGTGCAAAACGTTGCTGTCACCCAGAAACTCGACAGAGGGTGAAAGGTGTCCATGCTCCGTTTATTTTCCACATTTCACCACTTTCCTAGGGAGGATCTGGATCGCTGCCCAAGATTCATGTCTTAATGTGGTTTTATTTCCATCTTTTAAATGTAATTTGAGACAGCATAAACATTCACCAACTAATACTCAGTCAATTAAAATTAATAAATAGCAGAGTTCACTTTCAACACAAAATTTACTTTAATAGCTTTGTAAATTATGCTATGAAGAGTCTAAAGAGACTACTTACAGTTTTGGTTACGGTCGGCTGTGTTATGGAATAAATTATTTGTATATTGGTGTTAAGAGATTTGTAAACTCTCAGAATGTAGACCAGCAATAAACATTGACATTTATTGAGCTTTTCATTTATTGCTTTAACATTCATAATAATCTATCTAGTCCTCTTTCAACAGATGAGGAAACTATGTTTATTAGCACTGGCACTTAGATTGATTGAGTCTTCACATCAATGCTGGGTGACAACAAGGGCTCTGTGCCTCTTGGGTCACCCAGTGTATGCCACAGAGTCTGCACATCTTGCACATGTGCCTGGACCTTTCTGCAGGCTTCTGCACAGGGTCTTCCAGAATGTTTGTATGAATGTATTTTCATTACAACAATTGATTAGGACATGGAGCATGATCTGGAAGCTTTACATAAAATTGAGAACATCAATATTCTAATATAAAATTAGAATACAAACTAGGTGCGGTAGAGATGAGCCAACTGGAGAATACACTGTGTGTGTGTGTGTGTGTGTTGTGTATTCATACCTGAGGGTTTCTGAAGGATGTGGCAATGACTTACTTATATGCAATAGAACCCACTGCAGCATCCACGCCTCTGTACTACAGGGGATCTCCGGGCTACCGTGGGCATTCACCAAATGTTCAGTTTCCGTCTGATTTCTGTCTCTGCTTCATCAGACCACCTTGTGGCACCACTTTGCTCCTATTTAGCGTCTGCTTTTTTTTTTTTTTAATGTAATCTTTATTGAGTTACAATTTATATAAAATAAAGTCTTTCCTTTAAAGTGTCCAGGTTGATGGATCTTGGCAATTATATTCAATCTTGTTACCATGACTACAGTGCAAAATTCTAAACAAGCATTTTTATGACTTTCCACGTTCCTCTTCCCCAGTTGATCTTGCCATCTTTAAACATGCACCTTCGTTAGAATTTCATGCTAACAGACCTCTATAATGCAGAGGTATTTATTCATCTTGCTGCTATATCAATATCATGTTCTTCTTCACTGCGGAATGCTAGTCTGTAGTAAAGACTTGCCACTTGTAGGCTGGGTCACCCCAACTAAAAAAGCAATTGCACCTACCTGGCTAAAAGTAAAGAGTTTGTTGGAATTACTTACAGGAGTATGATAGGAAATTATTTTTAGGAGGATGGGTGTTTCAAATGGGTCTATATCGCACACTCAGCAAAGAAACCATACTTCCTAAATGATAACTTAAAAAAGCTGGACATGAATGCATGACTTCCTGGTCACTGTGGAGGCTGACAAATGTAGGCAGGCCCATTACCCAGTTTATCTGACTGTCAGAGAGTTTGAGGAATAACAGGGCTTAATCACATCTTCTAGCTCAGGAGGTGGCTGCCTGACCCCTTTTTGAAGTTAAAATAGCTCCGTGAAGTCCTGACAGGTGGTTGGGATATGCAAATGTATCTCTGTTCCTTCCCTTGTAGCTATGGGGTCTCCTGGGGAAGAGATGTTTTGCCAAGGTGGGTGATTCAGTGTACTTGAGTGTAGTGATTTGGTCATCTCGCTACCTAGGCAACAGAACGCTGATGATGGGAAGTCTCAGAGGGACTGTTTGAATTACCCTTGCTGTATCATGTTAATAAAGTCTTTGCTACCTTCTCCCCCAGTTTACATTGAATATAAAAGCTGTGGAAAAATAAACGCAGGGTATTTTGGGATCTGAGTAATCCCTGAAACTCCCTCCCAATTCTATCTTTGGTTTCTGCCTTCATTTCCCACACCCTACACTGGTGAGAGGTGATTTTGTTGAGGCCAGTCCCCAACAGGTCACTCTACTAGTTGGGAGTCTCTTGCAGGCGGCTCAGCTGGGTGGAGCACATTTCCTCACAGCTGTAATCCTTAGTATAGCCCTGGGGGAGGCGTGTGAGTCTTGTAAATTTGAGTAGTTTCCTCAGACTTGGGTATTTGGTTACTCCGAGATTCTTAACAAACCCCTCTCCAGGAGGGAATGCTTGACTTTGAGGACCTAGTTCCTGTCTTCTTCTAGTGATATGACTGTGCACTTTCTTATGACATCTGCTTCTATTTATCTGGGCTGGACCTGTAGAAACCAGATTGTTGAGCCACTTCCTAAGAGTCCCTGTTTTTTGACATCCTGGGTTGCTGCCTTTCACAGTCAGCAAAGGATCAGTTCCAGGAGCTTTTGAGCTGCACTCACTATTGACAGTCGGAAGTTCTAGCCTTTCTAGGGGGTGGGTATGGCATCTTGTTGTGGATTTAACTTCCATTTACTTAGTAGTTATCAACATTGAATGTGCCTTCTAAGAGCTTATCTGCCATTTGTGAGTGTTAGTTTAAAATGGAAGATATTTTGTCCCTATTGTCTTTAATAAATTTATTATATATTCAGGGAGCAAGCGATCAGCCAGATTCTGCAAGTGTTTTCTCTAGGCTTGTCACTTGATATTTTTATTTTCTTGGTTATTCCTTTAAAAGTTTTAAAGCTTTAAATATGTCAGACTAATGTTCCCAAGTTGTCCTAGGAGTTAGGGAGTCGTCACTTTTCGTGCCAGTCTGAGATTGATTTATTAACTGTGGGCTTTGAGGTTAAGAGATACATATTGACTAGGTAGCATCTGTTTTTGCAAAGACTGTTTTTATACTAAATTACACCTGTAAGTTTATTAAAAGTTCATTGAATAAAAGCATAGTTTCTTTCTAATCCTTTTTATGTGTTTTTTTAAATTTATATTTAGATTCTTAATGCCAGCAAGGCATGTCTTGATAACAGTAGTTTTATTAAAATTTGAAACCAGGGTTTACTAATTTTCACATTTCCTGCTTTTTTTTTTTTTTTTTTGGTCTATCTGTTTTTTTTTTTTTCCTTCAAAATTCTCCTGTCTATTCAAAACTATTCCCAAGTGATGGTTCTATATGTATAAGGAATATGATTACTACGATTATAAAACAGTTCTTATTGAATCTATAAGATAGTAACTGCAATTAAAAATAGTTATCATGATCAAAACATTCAAAGTCAATTACAAGAATAAAATCAGTATTTAATAGTATAGTAACAAATTAGCAGTAAATAATTTAAAACTTAAAATTTAACATTTCATTTCTAACAGCATCAGTGAAATAACAAATGCAAAATTATTTAAGGTGTATGAAGTTCTGAGTGAAGCTATAAAAATCCGATGAAAGAATTAAATAAGATTGAAATAAATGGATAAAGACACTCCATTGAATTAAAGTACTAACCCCACTGTGAAATCTATTTGATAATTCTAAATGATGTTGAGAATCTTAAATTTGTTTTTTTTGTAATCATTCTTTTTTCTGCTACTTTTAATAGTTGAGTCTCATCATGAGAGTGCGAATTTTCTTGTCTAACTTTTTTTTTTTTTTTTTTTTTTTTTTGGTTTTTCGAGACAGAGTTTCTCTGTGGCTTTGGAGCCTGCCCTGGAACTAGCTCTTGTAGACCAGGCTGGCCCTCGAACTCACAGAGATCCGTCTGCCTCTGCCTCCCGAGTGCTGGGATTAAAGGCGTGCGCCACCACCGCCCGGCCTTGTCTAACTTTTTTGTTTTGTTTTTCAAGGCAGGGTTTTTCTGTGAAGTTCTGGCTGACCTGTAACTTGCTTTGTAGCTCAGGCTGGCCTCAAACTTGGAGATCCTCCTGTCTCTGCCTCCCAAGTTCAGGGATTTAAGGCATGGGTCACAATGCCTAGTCTTCCTGATTTTTGACAGTTTTTGTAGAATATTTTCAATGTTGGGTTAAATTTGCTGATGAAGACACTTGTAGATAAGTTTTATTCATAATTTCTGATTACAATTTCAAAAAGTAACTCAAAATCCCCATTGTTTCTTTTTTAGGTTTTTTATTTTGTGATTTATAAGACAAATTCCTTAAAATCTAAGTTGTCAAATTCATAGACAAAGCATTATTTTATCTTTTTTTCTTCAGTATCTGTGCTATCTGAAATTGTACCACATCTTCCTTTTCTGAACTGGTAATCTGATTTTATTTTCTTGAGTAGGCTAGTTGTGGATCTGTTAGTTCCAGAACAAGAGCTGCCCTATGTGATGATATGATTAGTAGGTGAGGGGAGGTTGCTGTGTTGAAAAACACCTATTTCTACGTCTGTGGAAAGAGCAGTACCACGAAGCAGTTTAGCGATAAAGAAAGTGAAGGTGCTGACACAGGTTAGGTTTTGATAAATGCAGTGAGTGAAATAAGCAGGGTATTTGATAGAGAAGGATGCTCTGAGTGGAGGACAAAGGTTGTGACCTATTCACAGAAGCCAGCAAAAGGTCCACAAGAGAGTGTAAAAAAAAAACACCTAAAATCTGAGGGTATCAATTAGCCCATCCCTGATTGATTGACAGAGGGAACAATTGATAGAGACAACAATTTGTGTGAAACTGTGGGACTTGGATGCTTCTAGAGGAGTTAAGTAACATATGGGGCATGATAGAATGTGGACCAAAACAAGACTGAAGAAGGAGGCAGAGTGAAGTAATAGCGATTTGTGAACCATTGTAAGACCTACAGATCTTAACTTAAAGGGTGGTGAGATGATCCTGCAAATATTTCTGAGACGGTATGTTGAGTTCTATGCTTGAGGCACAAACCACAGTTTTAAACATTGTGATATTAAATACGTTTACTGCAATGAATAGCTGTGCACTATAGTGCAAAACCACATAAGAAGCCACCCAGTAAGGTTGTGCTCCACAAATGCTACCCATAGAGACAGAGAATAAACTGCCTTCATTGGTAACACTTGCTTAACTCCTGACACGGACCAAGATTCTCAGTTTGTAATCCTGTGAAAATTGCAGAGCAAGGAGCTCAGATGAGTTTTGAAGTGCGAGAACTTATTTTTTAATAAATAATAATTTAAAAAGGTGTCACTCTACCAGTAATAATAAGGATGGGTGTGACATATGGTAATGCTGGAATGACATGCATTGGAGGCATTATACAGTGGAGAGTCTGTGGGTGGGATGTGTATGATACAGAGAAAGTGGGATGACCAAACTTGTAAGGTGAAGGCCGAAGAAACAAAAACACACTAAAGTATTTGCACTTAACTGAAAGTAGAGTCTTAGATTATTTAACTAGCCTACAAAAATGTTTAGACATCAAAGGATATTTGTCTGAACAATGAATTGAGGTTAACAAAAGCAAAATTAAGTTCTTAGTTGAAACCCATCCACAGCTTCTTACTTCTTACCAAATAAACTGAAACTCTTAGTGCTTTTGAGTAACAGCATAATCTCCACCCAGGAACCCAGGCTGAATTTATTTGTTCTCATTTCTCTGGGAATGCAGCTCTTCTCCAAGACTGACTTCCACCTGGAAATTTGGCATCTTTTATCTGAAGAATCAACAACACTCCACCTTTTTTTTTTTTTTTTTTTTTTTTTTTTTTTTTTTTTTTTTTTTTTTTTTTTTTTTAATACAGGAAGCATTTCTAGATGTTTCCTAAGGCTGTTTTCTCTTTTAACTGTGACTCATAGTTTGGGCAAATTTTTTGCCAGTTCTTATTTGTGATTCTGTTGTATCTGTGCTGGTTTTGTTCTACCAGGATTATAAACTTCAGAGGGGTAATTATAGCTTGCTGCAAAATGTTTGATTATGCAGAGAATGCTCTATAGTTGAGTAAACACATCGATTAATTGATACAAATGTCAGTAACATTGAAATTTCTACCTGCGCACAAGCTAATGTAATAACAAGTTCATAAATCTGGTGAATGTTTTTGTTAGAATTTCTAAAACACTTCACATTATTTAATATGCATGCATAAAATTCTCTACCTTAAAGTGTTATTATAGTACTCTGAGTATTTTAGACCTTTATATGTCTGTTTTAAATTTCTAAAACTAACATGTTTCCTGTATTAGGGTAGAAATTAGTGTTCTAGGAATCACTTATGAAACTGTTCTAGGACAGTACACTAAGGGAGTCATGAATGTCACAAAGTAGATACAACCAAACTCAGTGGGTTTTAAGTATAAACAGCTATGCATTCTTGGGTTTGGACAGATTAACAAAGTGCAATAGAGTAAGTTTTATAAGCAATACAGATTTATTTTTCCACTAGTTGAGGCAGGAAAATTGAAGATGAAGGTGTTGAATTTCAGGTGAGGGCTGTTTTTTTTTTCTGGTCTTCAGCTGATGGAGGAGTGTCTATGTGTTACTTTCATTAATAATAAAGAAACTGCCTTGGCCCTTTAAGAGACAGAAAATTAGGTAGGTGGAGTAGACAGAACAGAATTGTGGGAGAAAGGAAGCAGAGTTGGGGAGATGCTTCAGGCAGTCGCCATAGTGGGTCGCCATGCTTCTCCTCTCTGAGATGGACACAGGTTAAGATGTCCTGGTAAGCGACCACCTCGTGGTGCTACACAGATTACTAAATATGGGTTAAAGCAAGATATGAGAATTAGATAATAAGAGGCTGAAACACATAGGCCAGGCAGTGTTTAAAAGAATACAGTTTCCGTGTAATTATTTTGGGTAAAGCTAGCCGGGTGGTGGGACACAGTCCGCCACTCCATCTACATTCAGCCAACATCCCTCTCAGATGGCAGAGGGGGACAGAACAAGCTGCTGAGGGCCTCTTTTAATGAGGTCCTAATTACCTTCTGCAACCTCATCCTCTAATACTATCACATTTGGGACTTATTTCCAACATATAAAATTTGAAGAACATAAATATTCAAATCACAATAAAATTCTAGCAGAAAATCCTAAAATTGTAAGTTTCTTGATATCTTCAATACAGAGTATATGATAAGCAATGATTTTTTTCTTTGGGGGATATAAAATGACACAATTAAATGAGGCAGCTTGATTTAATCACCCAAGAGAATTTCTCTCAGAAAACAATATCTAAAAGCAAATTCAAATAAACCAAGTAGGGAAAGTGGAGTTTCTTGGGTGTTGCTAGTTCTGTCCTGCTGTGCACCAGGAGGAAGCTGTCCTTTCTTGTTGTATCTCAAGTCTGATTGGGCCATCATCACATTGTCAGTACTGCTGACATTTCAGGAGTATTTCATAGTTGCAGTCCTAATGCCAACAAGAGCTCATTTATTTGTCTGGGAAACAAGAATCAAAGAAGAATCACCCTGAGACTGTTTCACTGCAGTGACTGGAATAGTCACTGACCACAGGGCTCTCCATGAGCCCAGAGTGGTGGGCATTTAGTATGCTAATGGATGCAGAAGAAGGTATCTAACATGATGTGTATTCAATGGTATTAACATCCCTAAACAGGAGTGAGGGTTAGCAGCTTTATTCTGACTTACTTGACGGACATGACACATAATGTTCCTTCAGACTAGAGCTGGCTGCCTTTCTAGTGCATTAAATAATTGTTCTTGATGGTAAGGCAATTCTGGCCTCTAAATATGGCTCCTTCATTACAGGAACTCTGGTCATTAATGGCAGTGGAGAATCAAACACAGGTCACAGATCCATTTTCCTGGCTAAGCACAGTCCTCAATTTAGGTGCTGAGATGTTGGGGGCACAGAAGTACTTGTACTCACAGAGAAGCACTAAGAGAACCAAGAATTTTAACCATGCAGAGGTGTTTCCTGAATGGAGGAGATAAAATCAAACACCTACATTGCATCCAGAATGCTGAGAGTAGAGGCTTTTAACAACCTGAGGACCCTTTTGCCATCTGAAGGGGCAGACCTCACCCAAATTCCCCAGAATTATTCCAGAGTCTTCCCTCGTTAGACCATTACCCATTCTTAAGGGAAATGTCACAAGTATTTTATGGCCTGCTGACCCCTATGCTATTGGTCAGAGACCACACTAGATTTTAGGCCTTTTAGCTATAGAACCCACCTTCATCATCACATGTACTTCGTAAATCGTCTGTGCAAAGTCACACCTTAGGTGTTATTGTGCACCTGTAACTGGACTGATTGGACTGAATGTTGCCTGTAAACCTTTCCCCAAATTGTACTGTGTTTTAAATATGTTGACAACAAACCACCTGGCATTAGACTCCCCAAAGTCTGACTTAGGTTGATGAAGTAAACATGCACTGGATTTTCATTATCTTTTTATGGGCGTTGCTTCGCTGTATGATACCTGCAGGGACCACTCACTGCAGGTGATTCCTGCAGTATTCCTGAGTATTTTAAGGATTTCTTTTTCACATGCCTGCCTATATTGCAACATATATCCTACAGACTACCACGAAGATGCAGCTGACAGTGGTGGTTCTGTGGATTTGCTACTTATTCTGACCATTGCACCTAGAAGAACTGGAGTTGGTTTGGAAAGACTCTAGATGCAACATCTCCACCAGGTTTTATTCTATGCATGTCTCTATGTAGATATCTTATCTAATAGGTATTGTTGGGTTTGTGAACATCACACTCATAGACAAATGCACAAATTGCTCATGCCTGACTGAAGGTTTTCTATAGCACACACATAATTTCCTTTAAGTACATTTCAAGTTTATTGATCTCACCAATATTGGATTGCAATTGGGCTATTATATTGAAGATCATTTTATACAGTGAAATTGCCAACAAGTACAGACATATATTAGACCATGGAAAGAATACCTAGTTATAGTATGCAGAAAGGAAGGCAGAACTTAGGTGTCTAAAAATTAGCTAATATTCCATGCATGGGTTACTGAAGTTGATCGCCATTCTTCAAATGTGCACTCATCAAATGAAACACCTGATGTTGACTTGACAGAACAAATACACTTTAGTTAGCTGGGGAATTAATGTAGAATCTGTAAGTAATGAGTCTAAATGATATATAAAGATACTAGACTTGACTTTTTTCTACAACACTCTAAACTCTGAATGTGTGAGAAATGTTCATTTCTGGAACTACTCGTTGTAGGAATAGATAGAGCAAAATGAGATCACTGTCTTTCCCAGGTTTTATTTCCTTGCACCACTTTTTCCAGGTAACTAGATTTGTATTTAGGAATGAATCTTTTCCTTTCCTGGGTTATCAAAGCTTCCTGTACCTTATCTCTGTGCAAATTTCTTATTTATTCAATCTATTTTAAGATGGAAAAGGAATTTCCATCCCAGCCCTGTCCTTATGCCTTCTGTCTTCATGGAATGTAGTCACCTGAAGACACAAACTACCTGATGTTAATAATGAAATACCCATGTCATTGAAACAATTATCTCTCTGAACCTTCTTCTGAAGTAGTATCAGTGTGCTCGGCCGATGAATGAGGGGACATGGCCACTCTCAGTTTCTGGTTGCTCATTTTTCTGTTCTCTCTCACCCAGTAGCTAAATTTGCTTCTGTTCCTGGCTTTCAGGAAAAGAGGGAATAGGAGAGAAAAAAGCTTTGAGTTACTTGAATTTTGTCCCCTGGAGTGTGGCTGTCTGGGGGACCAGTCTCAAACAGCATAGAGCTTTGACAGAAATCTACAGAGTTAAGGAGTCCACAAGGCTAAACTTCTCTATCAAAGGGGTTAGGAAAAAAGGCACTCACAAGCTCTCTTGGTTGTTTCCTTCTTTATTCTTATTCTTTTTTATTCTCTCTTCTATCTCATGTTGTTTTACAGCTTTTATATTTCAACAGAATTTTCCAGGTAATATAAGAGCCAAAACAGTTGCAATCCATTTTTCAAGTGAATGATTATGGGTAAAAACATGTTTTTCATCTCCCTTACATGATTATCCCAAGACCCCACATACATTCATACCCAAGCATCTTGTTATAAGTTAACCATGTGGCAATCAAGGTGTTTTTATCAGGTCTTTTACCAGCAGGCTGCATTTACAGTTCCAAAGAAAGGACCAATTACTTTATTACTATCTTGAAACGTAATATTATAAGTAATCTTAAAGAATATATGATAATCAGTTAGCTCTACTTTAAATCTTTAGGGTACATATCCATTCATTAATAGTTTTTTATATCAGGAGATTGAGGACATAAATGGTATAAGAAATTAATCATCATCTTTGGTCATCAACCAAACCTAGCAAGGAGAGCATGCCAGCCAGTGATAATTGGGCTGCTTTGTTCTTGTTCCCTAAACTTAAAGAGTTCCACATTAAACTCCGTGCCTTTCTAAAATTTTAGATAGCCTTTTTGGGTAATTTAATAAAAATATTTTAGTCTAATTTTGTTATTTTCAAAGTTTTGTTTCAACTGTGCTGCACTCTTAGACCTGTGAACACATCTCCCAACATTAAGTTTCAAAGAATTTAAACTAACTGGGCTACTGGGACTCAATTATTAGTCATTAACTTGAGCTACAGTCCATGCAGTTCCTTAGGTGAGAGCAACAGACCCTGGGTATGAAACCTATTTTTGCATTTATTTTTATACATCAAAACACTTTAAAAGCTATCATTATCATTATTGAATTAGACAGTACAGTTTAGGGAGAGGTTGTTGTAAGGAAGCTACTTGTTTGCTTCCTGGCCACCTGGCAGCTCAGACCCAAAATAATCACATAGAAACTATATTGTTTAAGTTACTGCTGGGTCCATTAGCTCTAACTTCTTATTGGCTAACTCTTACATATTAATTTAACCCATTTCTACTAATCTCTGTATTGCTATGTGGTTGTGACTTATGGGCTAAAGTTCTGGCGTGTGTCTCGGATGGGACTATATGGTTTCTCCCTCCTCTGCCTCTTTCTTCCAGCATTCAGTTTAGTTTTCCCTGCGTAGCTAAGTTCTACCTTGCTACAGGCCCAAAGCAGTCCTTTATTAACCAATGGTATTCAGAGCATACAGAATGCCCAGTAGAACAGGATGTTTTCAAGGGATAAACACACTGTATTACAGGCAGTGGAAATCTTCCCATGCTTACTCACACCATGCTAGATACCAGAGAAAGAAAGCCACAGCAAACATGTAAAGACACAGAAGAAGCAAAAGACATTCCGGGGTCTGTAGTCTGTGGCCTTGCCTAAATGAGATCAGCCCATCAGAGGGTTTCCTTCTGGTGGGCGACATTTCAGCTCACTCTGTCATGTCCCACAGCACTGGAGTTGCTTTCTGTGGTAACATTCCCACTCCTACTCATTTCCAGCTGGAGCTTTGTATATTTCTAAGATGTTTCCTTACTGAGAACTTTCATGCACTGTTATGATTATGAGAATAGTACTTCTCTTTACTGAATGTCATGACTTCTAAAACTTTAATCTCATCTCTTGGCTCCTGGATGATTTCCTCTGTATGGTCGACTCAGTCTCAGGTGGGGAAATTAGGTATCTTTGTGTATGTATTAGTTTAACTACTGGTGGAAGGTAGACCAGATTGCATGATTTCTTTTTCTCTGTAGATAATACAATCATCATTTATGCCTCATTATAACTTTAAGTATATTTCTTTTGAGACAAGATCGCATTCTTTAGCCTTTAGGTCTCCACCATCGTTTTCTGCCTGTTAATGTAGGGATTACAGGCATGCATCACTACCTCTGTCTAAATATAATTACTTTAAATATAAATACACATTATTGACACTCTGAGCAAAAATTTTTGTCCCCACTAATTCTGTTTTTTTGGAAATTATTATCTTATGAAATCATATAAGTTAGTTTTCAAATCACAAAACACAAATATCTGAATGATTAGCTAATGTAACTGAAAATCCAATATCGAGGTCTCATCACTCTCCAAACAACCTAGTTCACAGGGCACATGGGATACCTAGTGGTTTTTTCTGGCAAGAATGAGATGCCATATGCCACATGAAGGGGTGAGAAGAAACCTAAGACTAAGGCCATACCGGTTTTAATTTGAACAATATGATATATTATCTTCTCTGGTATTTAAGCAGGGCTGCTTTTTGTAATTCATACCACTCTCAAGATTCAGTGTTTTGAAATTCAAAACATGATTGCTGAGAGTTAATACTTTTAAATAAAATTGAGTTCTTTTTCTAATGGGTGGTGATAAAATAAAATAATTGGATACATTTGGACAAGCATTGCAAAAATTGTCTCAGACAAGTTAAGCCAGGGCAGATGTTGAAATAAACTAGTTATGAATTACTGCATGTTACATCAAGATACTTATGTAAATATTATAAAAGATAATATTTGCATGGTTACTACTCACAGAACAGTTAGTTAAATATGTTTCATCCTTTTTTATGTTTACATTTATACTTGCCTGCTTATTCAGGAACCAATATGCATTTCCTCCGGATATTGAGTAACAACCACAATGTCAAAGAAAATCTGTACTGGACATATTATATAGGCAGGGAATATTTTTCCTGAGACTGTTGTATGGAGAAATAAACTGAACTCAACTTCACTGAAACAAAAGGTAGTAAGGTTTATGATGATGAGTCAGTGGAAAGGTAGGGAAGGTCTTTAGGGTGCTATATGATTGGGCCATCTGTGTGTGTGCATCAGTGCTGGGAAATCAGCTGTTGATCTTCATGATCGTGATGACCATAGTTCAAAGGGATTGTCTCTGATGTGTGTATAAGAGAGTCATCACTGTAAAACTGGATACTGGTAGAGGATTTATGAAAGAATTTATGTTGGCTTCTTTTCTAGAGGAAAATTAAAGATTGCGTTTTATTCAGAAAGGAGAGAGTAAACTTAGTTTAGGCAAGACAACAGGAATCTTGTCAACAGATGTCACAGGTAACATCTTGGAGTTAAGATTCTGGTTCAAGGCAAATCTGGCAAAGTGTTATATGGGTCTTTTTCTTTTATCTCTGGACAATTTCACATATGTATGCATGTATACTGGCCACTCTTACCTGACTCCCCCCAAACTCCCGTTCACCCCTATCTTCCTTTCCTTCTCCTAGCAAATCTTTATCACATTTCTTATTTATTTGTTAACCTGTGAGGTTAACCAGGGCCTTCTGTGTTACCGTGGGTTTGGAGCTATCTGTTAGAACTTGCTGCGCTCAGCAGTGGGTACATAACTAAAGAGAGTGACTGCCGACTTCTCAGAGCCTATCAATAGCCAATAGTGCAGATGGCAAAGCTAGGGTTCTGTGAATCTTTCCTCCTTCCTTGCTCACTGTTGATAGGGCTTTTTTTGTGTGTGTGGCATTAATGCAGGTGAGAACAGTTGTTAGGAGTTAATGATTGCAAGGCTTATATTGAGTCTAGAGAACATTTCAATGCCCTTTACTGCCTGACTCTGACATATCTTCTACCCCTTCTTCCTCAATGACTTGTTCAGGTCTAGATCCATTGTCACTTACTCTTTTAATTCAGGTAAGCTATAAATCTTTGTGTTGCTTTGTGATCCTGATGTAGGAAACTTGGTGTACTTTTGACTTTCATTTCTCAGATGTAGGATGTTGATTTTTTTTTTCATTTCATCTATTGGCCACATGTACTTCATCTTTTGAAAATAATTGTTCATTGCTTTTTCCCAGCTATAAACTGGGTTATTCATTTATGGTTTTACAATATTGTATTCTTTGCCAATTCCAAATATTAATCCCCCTTTCAAAGTATAGTTGGCTAAGATTTTCTCTCATTCTTTAGGCTCCCCACCCTGTTTATTGTTTCTCTTGCTATAAAGAAACTTATTTTTTGAAATTCTTTTAATTATTTCCTAAATTCTTTGAGTTCTTCATAGAACATCTTGTCTCTGTCTATATCTTTAAGTGTCTTAAAGGATTTGTTCATATAGTTTTTGAGTTTCACATATGACATTAAGATCTTTGATCTTTTTCGTATTGATTTTTGTACACAGTAAGAAATATAGATCTTTCTGAATAAATTGGGAGCATGGGGACCATGGGAGAGGATAGGAGGGGAGGGGAGATAAAGGAAGGAAATTGGAGAAAAATATATAGCTCAATAAAAATAATTTAAAATGTACTAAAATCATAAAAATATAAGGCAAAAAATAAATAACTTCAAAAAATATAGATCTATTCTCATGTCTACATTAAAATCTATTCTATATTTATATATGTGGAAATTCAGTTTTCTCTGGACTAATTTAATTTTTAATGAATTTTTTTATGTACGTGCATATGATATGTATGTGTATATGTATAAATGTTTATATTTCTATATAAACATACATACTTGTGTGTATGTGTGTGTAGGCCAAAGATTGATACTGAATTCTTTCTTGATTCCTCTTCTTATTTACCGAGACAGGATCTCTCATCTGAACCCAGAACTTGCCCATATGTAGCTAGACAGCTTGCTCTGGGGAATCATCTGTCTACACTTTCAGACTCCTAAAGTTACAGGCAGGCTACCATGGAAGTGAAGCTAGGATGCCAAGCCCACGTAGCATCTGCCTGGGTTCTAGGAACACAAGTTCTCACTCTCCAAGCTTGCACTGCAAGTACTTTCCACAGTGAGCTATCATTCCATCCACTTCCCAGCATATCTGCTGAAAAAAAGTTGTTCAATATTCAGTGTATGTTTTGCACACCTTTGTCAAAAATTAGTGTCTGTGGGGATTTCTTTTTGGATTCTGCATTCTTTTCTATTCTTCTGTGTCTACTTTTTGTCTTAGTACCGTGCTAATTTTCTACTACTGTTCTATACAATAACTAGTCAGCAGGTATTGCTGTATCTCCAACATTGTTATTTTACTTAAAATTGCTTTGGCAGTTTTGGTGTTTCCTATGTTTGCAAAGAGTGTCATTGGGATTTTAATGACTTTTTAAAAAGTTTTTTAATTTTTTTGTAGTATAGCTCTTTTAGGAACATTAATTATGACAATCCATTAGCATAGGAAGTCTTCACTTCTAATATTTTCTTTCCTCAGAAATCTGAAGTTTTCACTAAAGAAATTATTCAGTTATTTAAGTTAGAGCAAAGTAGAATAATAACCTTACTATGAACTTCATCCCAAGAAAAACAAAAAATAATTTCTTCAAAACCCAACAGACTCTTGTTCTTTTTAATATTTTTAACTAGCGGATGCTTTTGCACTATCTGATTCAACATTCCATGGATTTATAAATTGTATTGCTTGCTTATACTTTGTGAGTTTTAGGTGTAGCTTTTTTTTTTTTTTTTTTTTTTTTTTTTTTTTTTTTTTTTTTTTTTTTTTTAGAAAAGTCTTTCTAAATGAGGTACTGATTTTTTTAATCCAGCTGTTACATTTGTTTTTCTTCTGTCTTGATTCTAATCTTCTCTTAGCAAATCAAATCTTGCCTTTTGCTGTACTTTAGTGTATTAGAAATACTTTATTACTAAAAATATATCATTTGGATACTGGACTGGTTATGTTTTACCAACTTGACACAAACTACAATCATCTGGGAGGAGGGAACCTCAACTGATGGATAGCCTCCATCAGATTCATCTGTCATGTTGTTGGATACTTGTCTTGATTAATGATTGATGTCGGAGGGCATGGTCACTGTGGGTAGTACAACCTTTGGGCAAAAGATCCTGGGTATAGGAATAGTAAGCTGAGTAAGCCACAGAGAGCCAGTAAGCAACATTCCTCTGTGGTTTGCTTCAGTTATTTCCTGCCATGGATTCCCTAGATGATGGACTGTAACCTGTAGGCTGAAATAAATATTTTTTTGGCTCCAAGTGTTTTGGGTTTTTTTTGGTCAGTGTTTTATCACAAAAAAACAAAAAGAAACAAAATACAACAAATAGCATCTTTTATTTTTAAAATAATGCTTAAATACTCCTCTTGAAATGATTGTGATCAATTAGAATAAAAAATCATTACTATTTAGGCAAAATGTTATATCAAACTTGTTTAGTAATCTTGATCATTTATTGGACATTGCTCCTCTAATCATTAGATGTCTGTGAAAACATAGTTGTGTACAGATTTTTTTTTCAAATGGAATATGTCAGGCAAGGAACATGTTGCTTGTTTTCATACAGAACTGAAAATATTCCTGATATTTTATATAAGCTTGTGGAATTTGTTTTGTATGGTTGCTGTCTATGAGATGTGGGAAGCTCTTTGACCTGGTGTAACTCTCTAGTGCACACCATTAATGTTCTTGCTGTGATAATGGTACTGGTAGGAACTATATGAGCCCATGAATTCTCCAATTACCAGCACTGAACCATTTTAGACTCGGAGGTGAGCAGCAGGGTCTGTCATTTTTCCTACAATTCACATGGAAATAGCTTTCTTTAATTATAACCTTTATATATTTTTGTCTTCAAAATTCTTAATTAGAATTTATTCAGGAAATGTCAGTTTTCAGACATGTTGGAACTTTTTAAAAGGTAGATTGAAGGCTCAGAGCTGACACATCAAATGTATCCCTGCCTTGAAATGCCTGCTGAGAGAAATGTTTCGCTTCAGTTAAATGTCTGGGAAGAAAAACAGAAAGCACCAGGGAGTAAGCTGGATGCATGAAAGTCAGTCCCACAGGAGGCAAAATTGAGTAAATGTTAGTCAATAGTAACTGTTAGGAGAGAATAGGCTTGTGTCAAATAATCCCACAAGTTTATTTGAGGAACTGTGTTTCTTTTTTTAACCAAACAACCTTATTTATCTTCCTTAGAAGCAAAATGTCCATTCATATTACCCAAAGTGGCTTGGTTAGATGCAAAATCCAGCTTTTTGTTCTTGTTGTTTAGCATTGGAATCAATATGGATTTGTATTTAAGTCTAGTGCTCTTTGTCTCTTAATTGTGGCAAATATGTTGCTGTATAATACAGTCATGCATCAGATTGTTTTTTCCACTTGAATCACCTGTTTGTGTAATTTCTTCCTTTTTTGAACATCATGAGGCTAGATACACATTCCTTCATTTTCCCTGGAGACTATAAAATAAATCCTTAATTTACTGGGCTCTGTAAAAAATTCATTCACTGCACTACAAGAGAATTTGTTTATAGAACAAATTATGCCATTAAAATCCCCCTTCCTTTTAAAGGTTTTGTGAGGGCCTGATATCATACAGCCCAATCTGGCCTCAAACTCTTTAGGTATCTAAGGGTGACCTTGACTTAGAATCCACCTGCTTTTCTCCCAACTGCTAGAATTAGAGCATGCACTATCACAGCTAGTTTTAAATACTAGTGGGGACTGAATTGAGGGTTTCTTGTAGTTATGCAAACACTCCACCAATTAAGCTTCATTCTGAGACCACATCTTTTGTCTTTTTCCGTGCTTTAATTTAAATCTACATACATTTACAAATGGGCAACATTGTTACTATTATGCAATGCACTGTTCATTCACCTTCACCTGCAATTTACTCTTTCTGGTAGTTTTCATATCTTACTGTATTTCTGTGTTGTAATCTAGAATTAATTGTCTTCAGGAAGAACACCTGTTAGTTCTTGCTAACATATGTCTTCTAATGAAGAGTTCTCATGTTTTATTTTAATATCAGTTTTGCTGTTTAGATAATTCTAAGAATCTTAAGGACATGATGCTGTGCTTCCCCCATTATTTAAGCTGAGAGGGTCTGAACCAGCTCTCCCCCGTTTTCTCCTTGCTCTTCTCTTATATAACAATTACTTGAACTACAATACACATGTGACTGTACTATCTCAGGTAGTGCTAGCTACTACAATCACATGTCTTCAGTTTTCAAAATAAAACTATCTCTTTTTTGAAAGGAGTAGTTTCTCCTTTTATCTCTGAATGATGTTATTTTCTCTGGATCTGGATGATTTTATTTTTCCCTTATTTTTAATTTTTGGGTTTTTTCTCTAACATTTAGTTTCATGTTATTTCATGTTGATCAAATGCAATGAAATTGTAGCTTTTTGTCCTTTATTAGTTTTAGTAAAAATAGTCCATTTGTTTCTCATACTAATTTCTTTTCTTTTTGAGACTATAATATAGTCACACTTGTTCCTTTGCTTCTCTGCCTCCAAATTCTCCCTTTTACCTTTCCCCGCTCTCCTTAAAATTCACGTCTTTTTTTTTTCACTAATTGATATTACTGATTTCTTTTTTTCCATTGTTCATACTATAAAGTTACCCTCTGATATTGGTCTACCTTCTAACTCTCAAATGATCTGTGTGTCTAATTTGTTTACAAATCTACTAATTTTCCCTTTTTCTGTTATAATATTTTCATTACTGGAAGTCACTTCATTTTCCCTAGCTTCCATTCCTGCGATAAGATTCATATTGTTGTCACAAATTATCTCGAATACCTAGAATACATTCTGTAGGAATTCATGTTAGAACCCTCCACTGTTTGGAATTCTTGTAAGTCCATTTCTGGTATCTTTTCTTCCCTTCTTGTCTCTAATTTGTGTCCATCCCATTTGTTCTCTTGATAGCCCTAGTTATGCTTCTCCCTCCTGTGAGGATGTGATTCCTTTGTAACACAGAGCACAGAACTTATCTCCTTGCTGTATTCATTTTTTTACTCATGACTGTGGGGAAATTAAATTCATTTTATCTCTATTTCTAAAATACAGTTTTAAAGGTTGTCTGTTAAGATTTTTAGAAGTTTACTATAGGCTTTTCTCTTTTCGGGGAGTCCCTGATTTCAATATTTAATTCTCCAACACTGAGCTAGAAGAAAGGTTTGCTCAGATTTTAGAACTCTTTTGCTCCCTAATTTCATGACTTCTGGCTCTCTGCAGCATCAAATGCCTGGAGAGGAGACACAGCTAATTGGTCCTGTCTCTTTCAGGGCCATCTCAGCATTGTGCTCCTTGCCTGCTTTGTGTGTCACTGATAGATTAACATTTTGTTCTATTACTGTGTTTCAGATTGTTTAAAATTTACTTTTTATTCTTGGTGGGTGATTGGAGTTTCTGTGAAAAAGAAAAGTTAAATTATGAAGCATAAGTGCTTTTTATAATTTCATGTAAGGCTGGGCGGTGGTGGTGCACTCCTTCAATCCCAGCACTCAGGAGGCAGAAGCAGCTGGATCTCTGTGAGTTTGAGGCCAGCCTATTCTACAGAGCGAGTTCTAGGACACCCTCCAATGCTACAGAGAAACCCTGTCTCAAAAAACCAAAATAAATAAATAAAAAAATAAAGTTTCATGTAGTATTTCCCATGTAAAGAAAAAAAAAAAAAGCCCTGCTTTCCTGAGAGTTTTCACACTAAGAGGAAGCTGCTGCCTGACTTAAGTGGAGGCAGTTGGGTTTAGAGACGTTGGCCATTTTGTTCTTGTTGCTGATTTGGTGTTGTGCGTAGCTTATGCAGCACTTTCCATTCTTTAGGGAGACTTTGTAAACGCTGGTCAGATGAGGTTCCTTGTCCTTTGGGAAGCCTTGCAGGGAACTCTACTTCCTCATGCATTTCAGCTATGCTACACAAATGTGAGATATGAACATTGACAAAGGGAATGCAAGTTCAGTCACATTTCCTATACATTGGTTTCCATTTGAGTTACAGATTTTTAAAAGTTTTAAAGAATACTTTACATTGGGAAGTTAATTTCTAGCATTCTTAGAGTTCTGTTCTTCAATCAAGAACATACAGTTTAATTCAATGACTTACACCCGTGAGTCTCAAAGACTGTTTGGCCCCTTTGGCAGTGCTTGAAAACATGTGTGATCATCCCCCAGGCAAAGTTCTCAGAAGTTTTTGTAAGTCAGCTGGCAGATGCTGAGTGGCACCCCACAGTGCACAGGGTACCTGACTAAAATGGAGTAGTGGTTGTGCATACTAAAACAGTGTCAGGATCCAGACCATCTAAATTACGCATGAAGTTAATTTGAACAAAGACAAAAAAAATATGAATGCTAACATTAATTGATCCTTAAATCAGCAAGTGTTATGAATTTTAAATATTTACCAGGCATAATTAATAATCATTCAAAGAAAAATATACATAGGTATATGTGAAAAATTAACATTACACATTCTCATTTTAAATAAATGGATATCAGTATTTTTATAAAAAATGTCAATAAGAAGGGCAAAACACCCCCTCAAGGCTTAGAAAGCTGTGCAAAAGAAGAACCAGAAAGAGATATCAGCTAGAGGTGGTAGTAGATACTATAGAATTGATACACATACGTATTCACAGAGGTGGTGAAGTATACACATGGCCTGCAGAGGTGAAAGCTAGGCTGGGTCTCAGTGTTGAGAGGAGGACATGGGCAGATCACCCATTCCCAATCAAAGATCCATCTACCATTGAAGCTTCCTTGTAAAGGGAAACTTAATTTTCTTCAATGGAGTCTCACTGTGTAAGGGTAGGCCTCATGCCCAGCAGTAGATAGCCAACACACAATGGACTCAATCATGGTTTTGTAAACTATTTTGGTTTGTTTGGATTGTTTGTTATAATCTACTTTATTTCCTAAGAGTGACCACTGGAGTATGAAATGTCTGTTACAGGTCCAAATATTATTTTATATTTCAATTTTTGCATTTATTATCCTTAGATACCTTTAATAGTACTTAATTTTGCAGAAACAGTGATCTAGTTATGTATTTTTTTTCAGTCAACTTTCAATGTAAATATCTAATTGACATGTTAACCATGTCTTCCCTGTATCCATGAGTGCCAAGCAAGCTTAATCACATGGAGTTAAATTCTTAACAACTTTCTTAGAAGATTGAGCATGTTAATATGACTAGATGCTTTCCTTGGCTTGCAAGGAAACCTAGGATTTTTTCATTTTAATGAAAACATTTTGATGTTTGCTATGACTACCAAACTATCCTCAAGATTTATTTGCTTGGTCATTACTTGGAACTGATATCATACAGTTTAGTTTTGTATATTTTTTGTGTGTTAAAGGATAGAGCACTACTAACACATACAATGAGAGCTGCCCTTGAATTATGCCATTATACAAACTCTATCAGACAAATTACTCTATTAGTCAAAAAAGAAAAACGTTCTGGTCCTGGGTATGGTGGGGGAAAAAAGGGAGAGCATAATCAGAGGGAGGAACTCCTGGGAGAGCCCAGAGTGCACATGAACAGACTGTGTAGCCCACATGAGGAGAGGAGGGAGGCAGAAGGAAGAATCAGATCAAGAGGACAGGATGGTAAAGGATAGATAAAAGGCCAGATAATGAGAAATGGCTGGATTTCATAGGGAAGGAGAGCTGGGGAAAGGGCAACCAACCCCTGGGTTGGAGAAGTTTATGGTGGGGGAATATGTCAGCCATACCTTGTCACAGGGAGGGACTAAAAGACTGGGGAGAACCTGGCAGCCAGGTACACTTTGATATGTTAATGAGCACCTCAGTCAGCTACTTGTCCACTTGTCCCAGGTTTGAGACCAACCAATAAAATATTGAGAAGTTTATACAAAACCTGTAGGAAATTTAAAACCCCTCCAAAAAAAAAACTAAATAATTTAAAACAAATTTTATTGTGTGCATAGAAAATGATAAACAAGATGTTTGTTTGCTCTTGTGCATTGGTGGGTAAGTTTTTTGTATGGGATGTACAATGTGCAGAGAAGGAGGATAAGTTCGTGTGGAAAAGGAAAGAGAGACAAAATATCATCCCAAATAATTACAGGTATGTTTTGTTTGATAGCTGGCAATTGTTTTCTTCAGCTCTCTAAAGAAGAAAAAGAAATAGGAAAACATTTTTCCTGTTTGTTTGTTTGTTTGTTTGATAGGTAGCTCTGACTGACCTGGAACTTGTTCTGTAGACCGGGGTGCCATGAAGTCACAAAACGGCTGGACCTGAAGAAATAAATGTGCCTCCGCCATTTCTGGCTAACATTGTAAAGAGATGTATGAGGGTGAACTTCTAATTTCAGTTTGATTTTCATTGAACACCAAATATTGGCTTACATTTGAAGTTTGAATGAGCATATGCTTAAGAACATTCCTTTAGAAAAACTTTTGTCAATCACACATCAATCAAGAGACAAACAAACTGAGAAATGAGAGGAGCAAATTGAACCCTTACAATTGCTTTCATGCGGTGATTGAGGCTAGAATGGCTGTATGGAAAACATTTCCTTCTTTTAGGTCTCCTTTCTGCTCCATTTTTTAGCCACACGTTCTCCTTCCTTATTCCTCTCTCCTTTGCCTGTTCTTCCTGTAAGTCTCCTTCTTGCTCATGGTGAAAAGTTTCTGTACTCAGATAATCCTCTCCACTAACGCATCAATCCAAATCAAACCATATCAATCCGAATTTGAAAAACCCCAGGTTTAATGGGTAAAATGCTCCCGGATGACTTTCTGGCTCCACCAGAGAGGAGAATGGAAAGAGAGACTGAAAAATCAGGTGTTTTCGGGGGGGGGGGGGAGGCAGTTTAAATATCCTGCTGGAGTGGTCTTGAGCATCTCTGGGGGAGGAGTCATCATTTGGCGGGCTTTCTGAGATGAGGCAGGGTTTGGAGAGAGGTGGTGGATGGGTTTTGGGGTGGAGATTGCATCAGAACACAGGGGTCACGGACCACCTGCCCATGAGGACAGAGGAGCAGAAGCAGCAAACAGGATTCAGAGGGTCATTAGTACACTGGAAAGGACTTCCAGGAGTCAGCTTCAGCGAGAGGGGTAAATTTACTAAAGCAACAGGGTCTAGCTTATATAGTCAGCGGTGAGGGGATGGCAACGCAATAAAGGAGGAAATACACGTAAATTGCATTTGAGGACCTAATTGAGGACAGACGAATGTTATGACGTATCAATTCAAATACCAAAGTGTGAGGGAAGAAAGGGAAAGGTATTGATTCACAGAGCTGTTGCTGGGAGCTTGGTGCAGAGCGATCCTGTAAACAAGGTCAGGCACCTGAGCGTAGAGTAGGCAGAGAAGGGGAGTCCCGAGGAAAAAGGGAGTTCTCCATTTTGCACCAAGTTCAGAGAGTTCTATGGACATGGTGAACTGCATCCCTAAATGCAGAGTTCTCCAACACTCTCCTTTCTTCTTTTCCTCATAATGTCACAGTGTTAAAACAGCAAAATTTGAGCAAAGAACTGTATTTCAGATTTTTCCATAAAGAATGTGTCTGCAAACAAAACCTATTCTAAATTCTGCCCCATCTCCAGAACATGGCTTTAAATTTTAAAAGAAAATATAGAACCTATGGGACTATTCTGTGATTTCAGAGGTTTAACTGGTTTTGACTTAGAAACAATATTACAAATCTTAAGGATAATACTAGAGTATTATATACCAACCCAATATACATAGATTTGGAATATACATACATACATACATACATACATACATACATACAGGAAGGAGACATTTGTCAGGGCTTTAAACTGTTCCCAAAGTCAGATGGATAAATAAAATACCTTCATACTGGGCTGGAGAGATGGCTCAGCCGTTAAGAGCATTGCCCGCTCTTCCCAAGGTCCTGAGTTCAATCCCTGGCAACCACATGGTGGCTCACAACCATCTGTAATGAGGTCTGGTGCCCTTTTCTGGCCTGCAGACATACACACAGACAGAATGTTGTATACATAAAAAATAAATATTAAAAAATACCTTCATACTTAAAGCATGTAATATTCTGATACTCATGAAAGATTCTGTGTTTGACATAATAAAAAGAGATAACATATGCTTAGCTCCACCAAGTAACTACCTTTCTCTCATCTTGAGATGTACGTGTTTAGAAAATTTCAAATATGTAATATTAAGGTTTGTCTCCAAGTTGTAAATTAGATCTCATGATCTTGACCAATAGCTCGTCTCCCTCTGTCCCGTCAGCCTTTGGCAAACACTATTCTGATATACACTGTTAAAAATTTGATATTTATTTTTAGGTTTCATAAGTGAGAAAAAGTATGTAGTATTTGTCTTTCTGTGTCTGTCATATGTCACTTAGAGTATATCCTCCAGGCCTCATGTTGTAATAAATGCTGGAATTTCAATTGTTAAGAATGAATATTTCATTTGTATTTATAGGTCTTATCTATTCATCTGTGGAGTATATATTTCTGTCAGATAAGGTGATTTCATATCCTTTGGGTGGTGGTTTGGCTGGAACAAATGGTGATTCTAATTTTTTGAGGAATTTCCATACTGTTTCCATCATAGCTATATTAATTTTAA